>NC_080021.1:85078728-85738728 GCF_030020395.1 Manis pentadactyla | reverse complement strand
TTCAGTATTACATCTTTAACTTTGAACACACATCATATGTTGGAAGTAATAAGTTTTGTGGCCATGGATTTTAGGCTTAGATGTGTGTTTATTTCATGTGAGAAGATGACTGCATCCAGCATAAACATGTCACCAATGATAGAAACAAGCATGTACAGACTAATTTTATGATCTTTGCAATGAACTAAACAGCTATATCCAGTGTTATTACTTATTTTTATTTTGCTATAAACTAAACATAACCTTTTAATAAAATTTTCATTGTCCCTGTTTATTATATGTGTATGTTAACATAACTCCTAGCTTACCACCAAATAAAGGTGTTGTGCAGGCTTTCTTTTGGTAAGCAATAACCAATATTATCAATAAAATAGATGACTTTTTAAGAACTATGTAAACTTATATTAATTAAGAAACTGTGGGCCTTTGTCTTGACTCTGGCCCACTCCTCCCTTCGAATGTATTCAAATAAAACTTGCTCTGCTCTGCAAAAAAGAAAAAAAAAGAAATTGTTACCTTGAATTCACATACTTACATGATTTTAAGTATTATGAAGAGCCTTTTTAAAAATAACAGATTTATTGGACTTTAATTCAAATAACCCTTTTAAAATGCACCATATCATGATTTTTAGTATATTTGCAGAATTGTGCAACCATCACCACTGTCATATTTCAGAACATTTTCACCACCAAAGAAAAAAATTCCAGACCCATTAACTGTCACTATCAATTCACCTATTTCCCTAGTCTCCAACAACTACGAGCCAACTTTCTGTCTCTGAATTTGCTTATTCTAAACATTTCATAGAAATGGAATAAGAAAATACATACATTTTTTGACTGGCTTCTTTCAAGTAGGATGTGTCCAAGGTTCATCCATGTTGCAGCATGCATCAGTACTTCATTCATTTTTATATTCACATAATATTCTCTTATATGGATATAACGTATTTTGTTTATTTATTAATTGATAGATATTTGGGTTGTTTTCACTTTTTGGTCTTTAATTTCTTGCAGCAATATTTTGTAGTTTGCTGTATACAAATCTTGCAAGTCTTCTGTCAAATTGATTCCTAAACATTTTATTACTCTCATAACTAGAAATTGTATTCTTAATTTCATTTTAGACTATTTATTAGTAGTATATTAATAAAATTGTATGAAAATAAAATTGATTTTTTATATTGGCTTTGTATCCTGCAAACTTTCTAAACTTACTTGTTAACTTTAAGAGTTTGGGGCCTTTCTGGAGATTCCTTAGGAATTTTTATATACACGCTCATGACACCTGTAAGGGTAGCTTTACTTCTTTATTTTAAATCTGGTGGCTTTTTATCCCTTGTCTATTTGCCATGACCATATCCTCCTCTAAACTGTTAAACAGAAGTAGGAAGAGCAGACAGCCCTGTCTTGTTCCTGATATGAGGGAAATCCATGTTTCTTCATTAAGAAAGATGCTGACTATGGGTATTTTTAGATGCCCATTATCAAGTTAAGAAAGCTCCCTCCTAGTTTCAGTTTGTTGAGTGTTTTTATTTTGAAAAGACATCCTGATTGAATCAAGTTCTTTCTCTGTTTCTAATTGATATTACTGTATTTTATTTTGGTTCTTTATTCTACTGATATGGTGATTTACATTAATTGATTAACTTATGTTAAACCAACCTTATCTTCTAGGGATAAATCTCAGTTATCATGTTGCATAATACTATCCTATATATTGTTGGAATCCATGTGCTTGCATTTTATTGAGGGTTTTTGATTCAATAGTCATAGTGGATATTTGTTTATAGTTTACTTTTCCGATATCTTTGCTTTTTAATTCATTTCAATAATTAGATTTATTTGTTATAGATTTAATGAGATTTCTATTTCTTCTGGAATCATTTTTCATAGTTTGCATCTACCATTCTAAAACTGTGTCCAATACATGTAGGTTTTCTAATTATTAGTGTACAGCAGTTTATAGTATTTCCATAAAAACCTTTTCATTTCTCTAAAGTGCATTAAATATATGCATTTTTCATTCCTGATTTTAGTAATTTGATTCTTCTTTCCTATATTTTGGTCAATTTAGCTAAAAGTTTTTCAATTTTATTTATTTTTCCAAAGAACCAAGGTTTGGAGCTTTCAAAGCTGCCTGCAGACACCTCATACCCCAGGTTTTCTTCTTAAGTTTTTCAGTCACTCTCCTTTTACTCCTACTGGGGCTCACATCATTACAGGTAGCTGCAATGTCAAAAATTCCAATTTATTCTATGTGATAAGCACCACAGAAATAAAACTATTCAAGAGGAATGATCTTTACTAAGTCTAAGGAAAGGGAATTCCTGAGAATGGAATTTTCAGGGAGCTGCTAGGCAGGTCAAACTATTAAAAGTCTCTCAGGATTGGTAGATCACTTTTGAGGACCTCTAAGCCATTTGCTCCTTTCCATTGTCTCCTAAGCTGCTGTTTTCACAATAATGGTTAAAAGGCTGTTGATTTTCCTGTCTACCATGGCATTGAATATAAGGCAAGCTTAAATGCTACAAATCATGCTGTTCTTACCATGCATGATTGACCCATTTTCCTGATAAACACTTTCGGGTTATTGCAAGCTTTGGGTTAATCTCCAGTGTTCTGAATAAGTTTATTTTGATAATTTTTCTAATATTCTCTTTTCTTTATGGAAGACTGGATTATCAGCAGTCACTGCTCTGACATTCTGGATGTGCTTCCTTTTATATTAAGTGTTATCTTTCTAGGGAAAGTGAAGAGAAGAAGGTATGATAGACACAGAGGTTAGAAAGGGGAGGGCATCTCTTCCTTTTAACAAAATAAAAATAAGTAAGAAAGGAGTTGGTATTTGACTCAAACTGGTAAAATGTTGACACCAGTAGATTTTGATAAGTTTATGTTTAATGTAATATCTTGAGCAATCACTAAAAAAGCTCTACACAAGGATATAAACAAAAATACTACAGATAAATCAATTTTAAATTTTAAAAAATGCTTAATGCACAAAGAGTTAAGAAAACAGAAACAAAAAAAGGAAAACATAATTAAAAAATGAAATTGAAGACAATATTAACGTATCTGATATATATATATATATTAAATATAAATGGTCTAAATAAACAAATAAAAGACAGTTTGGTAAAGTAGATAATAACATGAGTCAGCTGTATATTGTCTACAAGAACTTTACTTCAAATATAACAATATAAATAAGTCAGAAGGAGAAAAGAGTGGAGAATGACATACCACACAAATATTAATCAAAGAAAGTAGATGAGGCTGTATTAATATCAGACAAAGCATATTTCAGAACAAAAAATATCAAGAGACAGAAGGACACTTCATATTGGTAAAGCATTAATGCACCAAGACATATAATCTTAAGTGTGTAATGAAAAAATAATAGAGCTACTAAAATATTTGAACCAAAAATTGATAGAACTTAAGGGAAAAACAGCCAAAAGCACAGTTAGAGTTGATGCCTTCAACACCTCCTTTTTACAGTTATTACAAGCAGATAGAAATTCAGCAAGGATATAGAAGAACTCAACACCAGTAGACAATAAAATTTCATCAGCATTTATAAAGCAGTTCACCTGACAATAGACTACAGATTGTTTTCAAGCACCCATAGAACAGGTACCAGAATAGACTATATTCTGGGATATAAAAGAATGTTCAACAAATTTTTAATAATTGAAATCATAAAATGTGTTCTCTGAGAACAATGAAATCAAACTAGAAATTACAACAGAATGAAAACAAAAAATCTCCAAATATTTAGAAATTAAGTATATACTCCTAAACAGCTCATGGGTCAAAGAGAAACTTTGAAGGGATATAAATAAAATGAATGACAATGTAAACATAACATTGAATTTATGGGGTATATCTAAAGATTGATGAGAATCAATTCATAGCAATAAATGCTTACATGAGAAACAAAGGAGTTTCAAATCAGTAATTTAAGCTTCTACCTTAAGAAACTAGAAAAAGAAAAGCAAAATCATTCTACAGCAAGCAGAAGGAAGGAAATACAATGAGGAATGAAACAAGTGATTCAGAACAGATTGTGCAGGCATCAAAAAAATAATTAAGGAATACTACAAACACAATTACACACACAAATCTGACCATTTAGGTGAAATGGATCAATTTCTTAGAAAGTAAAGATTACTATGACCCCAATACAAAACTGAAAATTTGAAAAGCCCTACCTAATATTGTAAGGAAATGGAAATCATTACAAACAAAACACACACCAAAAAAAACTTCCAAAAAAAATCTTTAGGCCAAGATGGTAGAAAGCAGAAGGTTGAGCATGACTAAAAAGTTGAAGTTTGAGTGAGTTCTTTGGGATAATGGAGTAGTTCTGCATCTTGATTGCAGTCAAAGTTACACATATCTACACACGTGGAACAGATGTAAAAATCCTGGTTTTGATATTGTACTTCACGTGGAATGGAACCTTTGGAGGAAATTGGTAAAGGGTACACAGGACCATACTGTACTACCTTTGAAACTTCCTGTGAATCTACATATCAGATTTTAAAAGTTATATACAAAATCCATTAAATTCAGAAATAAAAATAATGTATGATCTCAGCATAAACCTGTACTTAACTTTATAATTGTCTTGAAGTGCACATCTATGTATGTATGTAACTATCTGTTTTAAGATGAATTTTTAATTATAATGTGTTTTCCAACCTTTTATCACTTGAAAATATAGTGAGAATATTTTAATATTTTTCTTCCTCATTTAATATTTTATGTATCAGTACTTTCTGATGGCAGAGGTATTAAGTGTATTTGTCTACTAATTTGAAATGATTTTATTATTGCACTTCTCTATTGACACCAATTTAAACACTAAACCCTTTAAATACAGATATATGGAAACACATAAACATGAATCTCTTCTAAAGTGTTGGACAAATTCCTGATAGTAGAATTACAAATTATGAACTTTTTTTCTTGATGACTTTTTATTTTTACATATAAAATGCTTTTCCCATACTCAGACTATTTTTTGGAGACAGTTTTCCCCTAGGTCTTTCATGATTCACACATCTTGGAAGTGAGGACTGACTTCCTTTTCTCCTGGATTATAATAGGAAGGATGTTTTTACAGTCAAGTGCCTTTGGAAGATAGAACCAGGGTCTCCCTTCATAACATACAGCATGTTTGCTCATAGCCTTGGAAAATAGAGATAATGTCTCCCACTGGAGCAGAGGGCAGTCATGCTTACTGCTCAGTATAATAAAGATAACAGCATCCTCTGAAGCCCCTCTTTGGGAGTATTTACTGTCCATTATGAAGCCCTGGATTCCTCTATTGTAACACAACCCAGTTCATGTATCATCTGGCCCTACAGGGATTGAAGGTCAGGAAACCAGTGCAAAAATAATGAAGCTCTGGCTATTGCAATCCCTGGGACTAATAAACTAACCTTTGGCACTTACCTAGGGTACTCATGTCTTCTATCAGCATGCATGAAATTGTTAGCTTGTAAGTAAGGTAAGTCTCAGAGCCTTTACAGCTCTTGACAAGCCTATATAATGCCTTATAATATTTTGTATTCATTTTCTACTTTATTCAATTATTTATTTAACATTTAAACAACTTAGGCATTTGTAGGCTACATACTTGATACATTAAAATTGTTAAAAGCAAAGACTGTGGAGCCAGAATAGCTGGGTTCAAATTCCCTTTGCCACTTGCCAGCTGCAGAAACTGGAGCAAATTACATAATCTCTCTTGACCTCAATGTAATCTTCACAAATAGCAACAATAACTCATAGAAATGTTATAAGGACTTAACAGGCTGATTTATGTAAAGTACTTGGACACATATTATACACTATAAAAATGTTAAGTTTAGGGCTTTAATTTCTTTGTACCTAAAGGATTAATTTATTGGCCAAAAATTTCATTGTGTATGAGAAAAGACCCTGACTTTTTCTGTTAAGAAAAAAGAGATGACCAAACCATATATTGCGTTTACTGAATCTATACCTATACCTTAGAATCTTTGCAAGCCAGATTCTGCCTTATTTATTTATATTTAAACTCTTAAGCTTAATATTTAAAATTAATGTTCTGTATAATTTTTAAAGCTTCATAGAAGAGAACAAAGACAAATGGCATTGTGAGTGACCTTGGTTTTAGAGTTCTTAAATAAGATATGAATATCACTAAACATGAAGGAAAATAACTGCATAATGTTTAAATTAAGAACTTATATTCATGGAAGTCACCTTGAGAATAGGTAAAGGTAAGCAAATGACTGGTAAAAGATATGCAAGATACATTTATTTGACAAAAGACTTTTATCTAATATATAGATACAGATATATACATACACATATACGTATATACATGTGTACTGATGTGTAAATGTATATCTGTATGTACATATATAGCAAACATGTATACATACATATAAACATATTTATATATCATATATACAGCTGATCTCATGCACACATGTGTATATGCATGTATAACATGTGTGTTTGTGTGTAAACATGCATATATGTATGCATACATATGCACACATTTGTATTTTTTTATATATAGACAATCCTCATTATTAATGGATTCCACATTTGTGAATTTGTTACTAACATTTTCTTGTAATCCCTAAAGTGATATTCGAGGTATTTTCATGGTCTTTTGTAGACATGCGGAGTGATGGAAAATTTTTTGACTGATGCTTTAGCACTCATACTGCAAACGTGCATGGTCTACTAGTAACATGTTTCTCTCACTTTCGTGCTTTTTGTTGGTGATTTAGTTGTTTAACATGTTTCCCAAACATAGTACTGAAGTATTGTCTAGTGTTCCTAAGTACAAGAAGATGTGATGTGCCTTATGAAAAAAATGCATGTGTTAGATAAGCTTTGTTCTGTCATGAGTTATAGTGCTATCTGATGTGAGTTCAGTTTTAATGAGTCAACATACAGCATATTTAATAAGGCATTTTAAAACAGAATCACACACAAAAGGGGTTGTGTACTGATCAGTTGACAAAAATATGACCAGAAGTTTCTGGAAACTTAACCCTTTATTTTCCCTTGGCACACTGCTTCAGTATTTGTTAATTCAGTGTTTGCAGTAACTTTACAGAACATAACTATCATGAATAATGAGATTTGAATCTATGTATGTTTGGGTGTGTATTTGAATTCTACAAATCAATTTTTTTTAAGTTAGCCCAATTTTTTTTAAGTGAGTAAAATGTCTGAACAGACAGACACCTCACAAAAAACACAATACCAACTCTTGATCTGGCAGATGTTCTCAGGATGGCAGAAATAAGAATGGATCCTAACTTGCCCTATGTTCCATTGGCAGACCATAACAAGAAGCCACTTGAAGGGTTTGCAGCCTTCCTTTCCTGACCAAGAGAAATAGGTGAAAAAAGGCCCGGAGATGCACACACACTATTCTGCACACATATCACATGGGAAACACAGGCCAGGGCTTGAAGTCTCTGAGGGTAACCATAGGATATGGCACTTGCTAGATTGTGTAAATCCTAAGCTTCTTTGATCATCTCCAGAAATATAGAAAACATCTTAAATACCGAGAGTGATAGACACTTTTATAATCTTTGTGCCAAGGGCTGAGTTGGATTTCATTGCCCTAGAAGAACATAAATTTTCTTTCCTCCAGAAACTGTTTTACTATATTCAAAAGTAGCTGAAGTTTTTATCTAATTTCACTATCAAGAGAATTATATAGTGTGGGGGATATCTAATTCAAGAATTGGTAAGGATTTGACCATAAAAATATCTTATATTCAATAATATTTTTAAAGTTTGGGTTTGGTTTTAACAAGTTTTGTTATCAGGGTAATGCTGGCATTATAAAATGAGTTTGGAAGTATTCTGTCTTCTATTTTTGGAAGAATTTGAGAATTATATTAGATTTTTAAATGTTTGGTAGAATTCACCAATGAAGGCATCTTGTCCTGGAATTTTCCCTGTTGTAAATTTTTGCTAACTCAGTCTCTTTTCTTGTAACTGGTCTGTTCAGATTCTACATTCTTCATGATTCAGTCTTGGTATGTTGTATGTTTCTAGGGATTTATTCGTTTCTTCTAGGTAATCTTATTTGTTGACATGTAATTCTTTATAGCAATTTCTTATGATCCTTAGTATTTCTGTTATCAGCTGTAATGTATCATCTTTCATTTCTGATTTTATTTATTTTGTTCCCTAATTTTTTGCTGAGTTAGTCTAGCTAAAGGTTTGTCCATTTTGTTTGTATTTTCAAAATCCAGCTTTTATTACAATGGTCTTTTCTATTATCTTTTAGTCTCTTCCTCATTTATTTCTGTTCTAGTTTTGTTATTTCCTTGCTTTTATTAAACTTGGGGCCAGATTATTCTTCTTTTTCTATTTTTTTGAGGTGTAAATTTGTGTTGTTTATTTGAGATCTTTATTTTTTCAAGTTATTGTCTAATACCTTGTTTTCTATCTTCCTACTTGGTGTCCATATTCTCAGATCTGTGGAGAGTGCAAAAAAGATACTGTTTACGTTTTACCTTTGTGTCGTACAAGAAATCTTTTATAAAATTTAACTTTTCTCATTTAAGACTACAATAATTTCCCTTCATATTCTAGATGCTTTATACTCATCAGCTCCATATTTGGGCTGCTTACTTTGTTGCTGTTCACCCATCACCGATCACTATATTAGCTCTCTTTATTTAAGTTGAGTTTTCCTTTGGGCCTCCCTTCGGATGATGTCAGAATCATTTCACAGAGTTCAAGTTAAGTATCTGTTTTCTAGTTCACTTTAAAGAGAATGTGAAAGATCTTAAAGGATGGGTGATAGCAGAAGACAGTTTCATGAGGGAGCCAGAGTGGTGTGCATCCCTGGTATGGTTTCCCTTACACATCCTTACAATGCCCTTGCCTTGTCCTTGAAATACAAGCTGTCTCTGGCTTTCCCTTGTTACCATCTGACCCTATGTTTCCTCCTGAAGTTGTAAAAGTAAGGCGTACACAGAAACAGCCAATGAGTGATGTTATATTCAGCACTCATAATCAAATCAAGTAGAAAATAAGTTGCTCATTAAATCAGCAATCACATGACAGCCATGTCAGGTAAGTTCCTCCATCTACTGTGTATCTGCTGTGCCTATTGCCTTCCTACAGAAGAATCTTGCCTTGCAAATTCTGCTCACTTATAAGGAAATCTATGCTTGTGCCCCCATGTATCATAGACATGATAGTGATTTGATTTCTTAGCCACTGCTTGTCCTCACTGATGCTGATGAATGGATTGATGTATAGATTGTCATACTCACCCTTGCTGGTTTTGAGATTTCCCCATTGAAGTTCTCTATTTTATAAAGGTCTAAATGTGACAGGATTGCCCTTAGAATTGGTGTTTCATTGTATTATTGTTCTGTAAGAAATAAAGCTAACATTTATAGAACATCATACATGTGGAATAGTCTTATAAGCCCTTTATAAGAAACTCATTTCATCCTCACACAACTCTAAGACAAATGCTAATGTTATCAATGGCCATTTTTACAGGTGTGAAAACTGATTGTCTAGAGTGATTTGCTTGTGGTCATTCAGCTGGGGGGGTTGGGTCTGGGCAGGGTGACTCAACATTCAAAAACTTGGCTTCTTAAAAAACACTCAAAAGATTGAGAAGACTGAGGTATAAAGGGGAAAACAGAACTTTACCCCATGCTGGTATGCATATTAGTAATTATTATTTCAATTTTTTTATGCAAACAAAGAAATGCTATTTTTAAGCTATGTACTGCTCTCGTTTCTCTGTCACCCAAACAGGAAATGAAATTGGCCACAGCAGCTGATTTCTGAAGATTTAGTGCAGACTCATGCTCTGCATTGTAGAAAGAACCATCTTAGAGTAAAATTCTTTTATTCTGGATAATTCTTTGCACTATCCATCCATCAGTGAATAAAATGCCTTCAACAGTGCATGAGGTAGACACCTGCCCTCAGTAAGCTTACAGTTTAGCATACTGCAAGGGCTCCGCCTGTTGACCTACCTTAGTCATGATGTTGGGCATCACTTCCTCTATGCTGATTCTTGTCATCATTTACTAGAATTTTGTTCCCCATTGGGGTGGCAGGCATGATAACATATCATTAATGGTTTTCTACTTTCCTTGGCTATTGAGGACTTCAGTTCTTAGAAAAACTGTTCAGATTCAAAGCAGTTGAACATACCCTGCTGGACTGGACACACCAGTCCAACCATCTCAATCCACACCAGCCTCATCCTCATGCATATTATTATCTTTTATGTGTTCCATCAATGACAGTAGTTGGAAATGCTGAGATATTCAAAGAATTTATCATCTCTCATGTCATGACCAAAATTTCACAACTAATGCCAAAAGTTTTCTCCTAGCAGAAACAGAATGAGCAGAATGTCTATATAATTATATATATTTGTATATATGCATAGAAGTTAAGGATCTGTTAAGGGTGGTAAGTTAAGGGTGAGCTAACAGGCTAGAGACCCAGGTAGAGCTGCAGTCTGAGAACTGAATGCCCTCAGTTGTCAGAATTATTTCTTCTTTGGAACTGGTTAGTCTTTGTTCTATTAAGTCCTTCAACTGACTGGATGTGTCCTATCCACATTGTAGAGGGTCATCTGCCTTACACAAAGTCTACTGATTTAAATGCTCATCTTATCCAAACACACCTTCACAAAAACATCAGAGTAATATTTGAGCAAATATCTGACCACCAGGACCCTGCCAAGTTGACATAGAAAATTAACCATCACATCATCCTATTAAAGGTATTCACTTGTTTATTTTTTGTGGAATATGTGATTGATTTTATTGAGTATACATCCTTAGCTCCTTCTTATATTAGCCACTTTGTGATAATTTTATTTCATCATGATTACAATTTGGATGAATTTCAAAGTAATCATGCTGAGTGAAAAAGGCCAATCTCAAAGGTTATATATATGGCATTATTCTATTTATATAACATTCTTGAAATAGTAAAATTTAGAAATAGAGAACAGATTAGTAATTACAGGGAGTTAGTGATGAGAGTTGGAGAGAGGTAAGGGTGATTCTGAAAGGGAAGCCCAAGGGAGCCTTTCAGTGACTGGGCAGCTCTGTGTGGAGGAGGAGTTACAGTTAAATGAAAGTACACCCAGACACACACACGGGATATAAGCACTTCTAATCCAATATAATTGTGAACACTTGGAGTAACCATTGCTCTATTCTTTAAAATAATTGTAAATATTGGTGTTTGTTTCTGACATTTTAGAATGTGATAATGTTTTTAAAAATATTGGTGATATTCAATAAAGAGTTTCATTAGAGAAAATAACCAATCAAAATTGAAAAACAATGATAAAATCTTGTCACTCTATTTATTAATAAATTTTTAAATCCAATAATGGTGTATAACCAAGTTCACAAATCATACCTAAAATTTAGGAGCCAGGAATGACTCCTTGGGGAAGTTATACATATCCTGAAACCTAAGGATAAGTAACATTTAGTCTATTGAAGTAGGTCTAAAATAAAATAAAAAGAATATTCCTACTGACAGGAAGATTTACTGACAAGGTTATAGTCTGTGTTGTTTAAAAAAAGAGATCCCAGGGTATTTTTTAAAATATTAATGCTTATTTCTCACTGTCATGAGAGTTTGGGGGTAGGATATGGCCCAGAGCATATGGGCAGCTCTAATTCCTGAAATCATTCATGGTCAGATGCTCTCAATCTTTTCCTTCATCATTTTTTATGGTATTTTTCTTGCTGGGATCCACAATGGCTCAAATCCACATGCAAATTTCACTCCTAAAGAATGGAGAAAAGAGACAATTTTCAGGATAACTAGCTTGTCTTTAAATTGAACATTGATTAAAGTCATATAAATACTTCTGTTCACAGTTCATTATCAAAAACTCGTTCATGTGGCCATGTTTTACTTATCAAAGACAAATTATATGGGAGAAACTTTGGAGGAATGGTGAATAAAACAAAACAAAAGTGAATGATTTTTCAAGAGAGAATCTATAAAATACCCATCTCTATTTTTAAAATGCATTTGTTTTGACCATTGTTTCCTTCCAAGAAGGTTAAAAAATTAGAAATCCATTGAAGCTATTTCTCTTAAATATCCTCCTTTTCTCCTATCCATGGTCTCTGAAAAATAAATGTTTGGCACGAATAACTGTGTTTAAACCAAGTAGTATTTTTTATCCAATACTTTGTGATTTAATTTCTATTTTAAGAACTGGAGCAGAGAAGAAGATTCCTCAGATTTAGATTAAATCCTAGAGCAATTAGATTAAAAATATACACTTAGTTTGGGTATACAAATGCTTGACACTGTTTAGCTATGCTGGAATAGTTGTTAAATTTAAGCATATGCATTGAAAATTATATGAAGAACAACCTGACTTTGTTGATATTTAAAGAAAAATGGAAATGAGCATTTAACACAAAATGCTTGTCAAGAAGTATTTACTTTTAAATAATTATGAGCACCAACACATGTATTTAGTAGAATATCAACCCTTTCATTATTTCTGTTTGCTGATGAATTTTGTGTTAATCTTTGTGAGTTTAACCTTTCAAAGAAATGTCTGCCTGCTACCTGGGTTACATGTGAGGATATCTTGTGCATCAAATTACTTGAAGGGAAAGGAAGCCTCGGTTACACTACCAAATCACACGCACACACATTACAACTTCTATTTCCATTATGGTCCCCACTCACATTTTTATGATCATTTTTCAGTTTATTTCTTCAGCTCTTCTGATCTACCCCTTCTCCCACACACTGCTGAGGAAGGCCCTTATACAAAACAGACAAAAAAGGCACCCTGCGATTTGCCTGTGTCCAAAGTGCCTTTGTCTTCATGTAATCCATGCTGAGGAAAACAAATGGATCTCTAATTGCCTGGTGTCAGCAGCAGGAACTAAAATTATATGGTATAAAATGAGCTAAGTGACCACTTTATTATTTGTCCTTGGTTTTAAGTGCCTTCATAGTTATGGACTGCCCCCATTTATACTGAGCTATTTTCCCTTTTGGTTTGCCAGTCCCAGGAAGAAGACAGGTGATGTTCAAACAAGTGCATTAAGGAAAAGAGTGAAATGATAGAGATAATGACTGACCTTACCTGTTTGCATCCTATAAGCATTTGGCTCCCTTGTAGAACTAAGCACATAAAGACTCCAGAAATGAAGAATTTGATTTCATAAAGTAAATACTATTGCAAGTGAATTGTTTAATTTTAATTGAGCAAATAATATTGAACCTATGCCACCAGAGATCCATTTATTAAATTATCTCTTCCGCAACACTAAAATAAGTACTAGCAATATATTCTAAATGTATACTTTAGTGATACTTGTTTTCCAAAAAGCATGTCTGTTAATTTTGAAACTTTTAATTTATAATGTTACAAATTTTCAATACCCCAGGACAGATCATCTTTGCAAAATATGCCTTTTCTGAAATATAGACAAAAATATGAAAGAATAAAAGGTTAATAACAAATAGAAGCAATCACCTTTCTAGATAGACTGTTTTCCTAGGATACCTAGATTTTAATTTTCAATATACTGAAATTTAAATTTTAGAAAGTTTATTCAACTACTACTAAGAAACATTTGCATGATTATTTAGAACAAAAATTTTTACACACTTATAAGTTTTAGTAAAGTAACATTATAGGGGATTATCTGAATTGTCATAATCATTTTTTAAAAACATTCATGAGCTCAAAAGAAATTTAACACAAGCACTAGGTAGCTCTGAGAGGCTAATCAATATCTAGGGAGCTTGGCATATGAGACTATTATCAGGTGCTGTGAATTTTGGTTTTCTGCCATGTAATATGCATATGCACCTGACTTATTCAAGGGAATAATGGAGCAGATTTTGGAGAACCTGGGATTGTGATTGATGCATCAAAGTACCAGAGCAGAATGAGGAGGCCAGGCCCAGCTTTAATTATTTCCCCAAAGCAGCTGTTCACCTGTTATAGGGCAGGAGTGTCATTGGCACCATCTCTGTCCTCACCCCACAGATATGGACATAATGCCTCCAGTTGATGTAGCACAGCTGTTTTGTAGACTGAGCACCCCTAAAGGAGCCAGTAACCTGCCTGCTGCTATAGAACTACTGAGTCAGTCAGGCTGCCCTCAAGCACTCTCACAAAGCGACAGTTACAGTCACTTTATGGAAAGTCTATTTGTATCTCTCTCTCGGGAGTCCTGAGCAGAAGAATGCCTTTCAGGAGTCATTTTCCACTCTGTTCAGGCTTACTGGTAGGCAGAATGAAGAACATCTGGGCGGCCAGTTCAAAAATGATCCTACTACATGCCAGGACTTTTTTTCCCTGAGATTATAAATAATAAAATATAGGCCAAAATAAGGTAAATATGGCTAATGATAATTATAAATGCTTATGAAGTGAAAGATACATTAAACAAAGTTTAAAACTGAAATAAGAGAAAAATGGAAACTTTTTGCAAGTCATATGATAGATGAATAATTTAGTTTTCCTTATATTGCAAAGACTGATTATTAATAAGCTGTGATAAACAATCCAATTAATATCTGGACAAATGGGCATAGACTTTACAAGCCCTTCCACTAATAGGTGGACACTGTTTCCCTACTGCTTGCATCTCATCTGACTTTGTGACTTGCTTCTACCAGTAGAATATGGTCACGGTGATGTGATACGAATTCTAAGCAGTGGCCTCAAGAGGCATTACAGTGGCTCTTAAACGGCTCTGATCAGCTCTTCTGCTTTTGGAACCAAGGCAATTTATATTGACTCCCAGGTTAGTGTTCTGGCAGAGGAAAGGTATGGGGCACAGTCACGCTTAAGACCCCAGCTGACATCATGCCTCTGGAAACTTGCTGTAAGGCATGGTAAACCATCCAATCCCTGGCAAACCTCCAGAAGCCCACACCCTTATGAGAATAACCGACGACTGTTTTACACAAAAGCAATTTGCAATGAAATGTAAATAAACAACAAGTCCAGGTATCATGAAAGATTAAGGAAATTCAAATATATATTCATTTTTAAAAGGATATAAAGTTCTGCTTTCATTAGGCTGGGAAAAATCATTTAAGATTAGAAAATATCTAGTGCCAGCAAATATGTGGAAAATGGGTACACATACAATTCCCTGGAATATAAATCACTGCAGACTTTGTTGAATCTAGTTTGGTAGTTCTACTATTGCAGTTCTATCCTGCAGAAATAATGGCACAAATTGGTAGAGATTTTTGTAAAGATTCTTACTTCAATTTAGTAAGGGAATAAAAAAAAACAGTTCATTCCATAGAATGGGGTTTACCTAACTGATAAAACATCGAAGTGACAAGAACTTATATAAGAGAGTGTATTTTCCTATCACATAAAATAATTTTAGAGAATTACAGAATTGGTCCAGTGCTGATACGGCAGCATGATGTTCATTAAAGGAGCACGCTCCTTTTGTCTTTCTACCATATTGTCTTCAACATGCAACTTACACCTCATGGTGCAACGTACATGACACATTCATACAACAAATGTTATTTTCTGTGAGTAATGGTGTTAGACAATGGATGAAGTTGACTCACCCATGCAGATTGTCCTGGGAAGATGTTCAAGAGACATTTCTAGGAAACAAAGGCAAATTGTCAGAATGGTGTGTAGGTATAGACTGATACAGATAGGTATAGATATACCTTTAGAAATCTTTAAAATAGAAACATGGAGCAAATATCATTTATGTTTATATTGTGGCAAACTATATTTATCATAAAATTTATCACTAAGCCATTGAACTGTGTGCAATTCAGTAACATATAATAAAATCACAGTATTGTGTGACCATCTCCATTATCTACGTTGTCATCTTTGTTCAAAAATCTCCATGCTCATTAGTATTCACACCCTATTCCTTCCCCTCCCCTCCCTAGGCCCTGGTGACACTGATCTGTTTTGTGCCTCTATGAATTTATTTATTCTGGATATTTCATATAAATGGAATCATACAATATATGGCTTTTTGGGTCTGCCTTCTTTCACTGAGCACAATGTTTCCAAGGTTTATCCACATTGTTGCATCCATCAGAACTTCATTTTATGGCTAAATAATATTCCATTGCATGCATATTCCATATTTTATCTGTTTATCAACTGATAAACATTTAGGTTGTTTCCATCTTTTGCAATTACGAATAGAGTTGTTATGAACATTCTTATACAATTTTTGTTTGAAGACTTCTTTTGATTCATTTGGGTGTACAGCTAGATATGGGATTGCTGTGTTGTATATTAATTATATGTTTAACTTATTTAGGAACTGGCAAACTGTTTTCCACAGTGGCTGCACCACCTTACTTTCTATACAGCAACATATATGGGTTCCAATTTCTGCACACCATTGCTTGTTATTTTCCATTTATATATATATAGCGCCACCCTCACAGGTATGAATTGGTATCTCATTGTGGCTTTGATTTGCATTTTCCTAATGACAAACAATGTTGAATATATTTTCATGTGCTTGTTGGTCATTTTACACATCTTCTTTGAGGAAATGTCTATTCAAGTTATTTTCCCATTTTTTGATTGGTTGCTTATCCTTTTGTTGTTGTTCTGTAAAAGTTCCTTATATCCTGGATGATAAACCTTTATCAGATATACAATTTGTAAACATTTCTCCCATATTCTGGATTGCCCTTTAGTTCTCTTAATAGTATCCCTTGGTGTACATAAGTTTTTAATTTTGGTAAATCCAATGTACCTGCTTTTATTCTACTGTGACATGTGCTTTTTTAGTGGAATATCTTTTAAAAATTGACAAATCCAAGGTCATAAAGATTTAACCCATTTTTCACTATAGTTTTATGGTTTTAGATTTTAGGTTTATGTCTTTGATCCACTTTATGTTATGTTTTCTATAAAGTATGAGGTAAAGTGCCAACTTCATTGTTTTGCCTGTAACTATCTAATTATTCCAACACCATTTGTTGATGAGATTACTTTTTTCCATTGAGTGGTCTTTGCATGTCAGTGGTCAAAAACATACTGACCTTAGATGTATGACTTTATTTCTGGAGTCTCAATTTGATTCCATTGATCTCTATGCCTCTCTTTATGTCAGTAACACACTGTCTTGAATACTGTCGTTTTGTAGAAAAATATGAAATTGGGAAATGTGTATCCTAAGCTTACTTCTGCTTGTTGAGATTGTTTTGACTATCCAGAGTTCCTTGCAATTCCACATGAGTTTTAGGATCGATTTTTCCATTTCTGTAAAAAGGGCTGCTGAGTGATAGGGATTACATTGAATCTGTAAAATACTTTGAATAATGTTGCCATCCCAACAATATTAAAGCTTCTACTGCATGAACAAAGGATAGCTTTGCATTTATCTTTTTTAATTTCTTCCAGCAATATTTTGCACTTTTCTGTGTGCAGGTTTCATACCACTTTGGATAAATGTATTCCCAAGTATTTTATTCTTTTTAATATGATTATACACTGAACTGGTTTCTCAATTTTCCTTTCTCATTGTTTGCAGAAAGCAAACATTCAGACATAGTTACCAACATGATGGAAAAGGAAGCTCAGAAATGGAGAAAGCTTTTACTTCTTACTTTATATCACAAAATGGACAATGAGATTGTACTATTTTTGCTTAACTTTCTGTAATTTTCTGCATTTTTCATACAAAACTTTTAAAAACAAGAATTTGCCCACATAAAAACCTTACTGAAGTAAAAATGTTTCAAGATAACAGTCAGAGTCCTATATCTTTGTGCTATACTTAAGTCTTAGGGTTATTTTTCAAGGCCAAACCTCCTTTGTTTATTTTTTCCTTTGCAACTGGCAACCTGAAAATAAAGAATCACAATGAGAGGCAAAAGAGCATTTATTTGGGATTAAAGAGCTGCCATTTGTGGAGCACAGACTGAGGTAGATACCCAAATATTGTTTCTGCTTGTAGGATGAAAGCAACGGTTTTTATGAGGAAAAGGAAGAAGGCAATTATGTTAAGTCAAAGAAAGAAAAAGAAAGGTTTTCTATGGGTGTTACAGCCTAAGCTACTCCAGGTCATGCATTGATTAACTGCTGATTTTATCCTCAGAAAGCCCATGACCATCAGGATGTGATCAGTGTCATCTGTCGTTGACTTCTAAAACAATTGCTTAAAACACTTGTGGTTTTGTGCACTGCCCAGAACTGGCCCAGGTCTAGCCCATTTCAAACAGGGCAGGTAAGACAGTTTCTCTGCAGTGACCTCTCAGACTATGTTTTAAAACGGCCTCAGTCGTGTCCATTTTTCACACAACAAACCTGAGACCCAGTCCTCTTTCCTTTTCGTTTAGTAGTTATGACGTCAGACTCAGTATATTGGGGTCCGTCTTCTCTCTTACTCTTTATATAGCCATTGACTATAATGCCTCAGAGGGGAGGTTAAAATTACTTAAGTTCACATTTACGTAAAAACATTTCCAGTTAATTTTTAACTCAGAGGTTGGTGGAGAGAAAGTTAGAGGCAAGATTGGCTTGCTGGGAGGGACAACCCTGAGTGACTCAAAGCATTATTTCAGGAAGGAAACAGTGGAAAGCCTTTGACTTTATATTGCTGCTTTATTTATATTGAATTTATATTGCTGATTTAATAAGAAATTAGAATAGAATCAGAAATAAAAATAAAGCCTCATCTGATGTCTTTCTGCGTTCCCTCCTCTCCTGGTTTTCAGTCAGTTTCTCCTGGTTCCCCCACGATGCAGTGTGACTTGAGTGATTAATACCTTTGAGATGTCTTTAATGACCTAAGAGCAGCCAAATCTTATTTTAGGAAGGGTCTGCTCAAGAAGAAAGTATTTTTCTAACCTGACTGTCCTTTCCCTTTCACTATTATTTCAAACATTCCCAGAAGTTGCCTTTTCCTTTTAAAATTCCTTTCTCTATTCCAGTCTTGATTAAAACAAAGCAAAACATCTATTTTAATCATTTAAAGACTTGTTTCTTTTTCTCCTTTTAAAAGGTCCTTCAGGGGTTACTATCCTGTCTGAGAGATAGAGGGAACAGATGGCAACCTGTTGACTGGGGTTTGCACAGGAATTTGAGAGAGTCTGGAGGTTGAGGCCAAGGATGAGAAGCTATTTCAGTGGCCAGGTGATAAACCAAGAGCTTCCTCAGCTACTCAGGCCAAACAATATTCTGCCAGGGTAAGAATTTATATTTAAGTGCTCAAGTCACTAATACTGTAATTGCTGTGCTTCAGCGTGTGTGTGGATGATGTGTGTCTATGAGAAATAGTAAAACAGTTCCTTTAGCTTTCAAAAATATAAAATAAATATCAGTAGCAATCACAAGAAGGGGATTAATCATAAGCTCTCTTACCTGCCCATCTCCCAAGAAACGGTCTTGCTTGGATCACCTATTCACGTCCAGCTCCTATCTTGGACGTTTCTATCTACTTTTGTTTCAGAGATTTGTAAATTATTATTTCCGCAAACCTAAGGTTGATTTAGAAACAATATTTCTAAAGTATGGAAAAAGATTTGCCTCTGATAGAATGTTCAAAGGAAATTTTTGTTCACTTATGAACATCAAGTACAAAAGAGTCAAAGTGTCTCTTTAGAAATCTGTGACTTGATAAAAAAAAAAAACAGAAGCAAACCTTAAAAGCTTAGGAGGTGCAGGAGGGCCTCATGTGCTGTGACACTCACCTCCGGCCCTTTCTGTGACATTTGATGTACTCAGAAAAGTGAAGAAATGGTCAATGGTTCCTTTCTGATTCATTGGATACTGACTGGAGAGAGTCCATGTGCAGCTCTCAAATATGCTGCTGTAATCAGAAAACAGGAAATGATTCAATAGGAAATTCAAAACTGGCTCCTAGCTTCAGAGGAGTACATTGTATTTTTAAAAACTAATCAAGTACATGTCACCTGAGACATTAGCTGTGTGCATTCACACTTTCCTTCCTTCATTTATTTGCTCTCCGGTGAGCAGTGGGTCCTGACTGCTCTCCACTGCAGGCAGTTCCCATGCCATTTCTCAGCTGATCAAGGTCATAGACCACAGGAAGAAAAGAGCACTATAGGGAAAGACATAGTCAGAGACATAAGTATTTCCTAGTGAGAAGACTGCCAGTGCAGGCAAAGCCCATTTGTTCTGGGTTAGGGAAATCACACTGGGGTATTTTGGAAAGGGAAGGTGGGCAAGGTATAGGTTTTGAAACAGCTGTTGGCGTGAGAAGGAGACTGAGACCAAGGGAGAAAAAAGACCAAAAAGAGACACTTGTAGAAATTGCAAGACTATTTCTAGGCTTTTAATGGTCTCTGGAAGGGAGGTTGTCATAATGGATGAACTTTTAAAATGTTTCTCCAGATAAAGGAATAAATGGCCATACAGTTTCTGACTGGCCCATCCAGAATGGTAATCTAGTTTAATGCATTTATTCTTCACAATGATTATTTAGCTTATGACCTGTTACCCTAACTAATAAGGGCAATACAGGTAGAGATGTGCATACATGAAAGTTCTTCAAATTCAGCCTTGGAGCTCTCATCTGAACAAAACAAAACAAAATGAACAAAACAGCAGTAGACTCATAGACACTGAGAAGTGACTGGTGGTTATGATGGGAACAGGTTCGGGTGGGAGGTAAAATAAGTGAAAGGCATAAAGAGGCATAAAATCTCAATAATAATATAAATTAGTCACAGGGATGAAAGTACAGCATAGAGAATATAGCTAGTGGTTCTGTAATATCTTTCTATGTTGACAGATAATAACTGTACTATTTGGGGTGAGGATATAATAATGTGGGTAACAACTGAATCACTGTGTCATATACTTGAAACTAATACAAGATTGTATATTAACTATACTTCAAAAAAATCATAAAATAAATAAAATATAATATAATTTCTGGGAAAAAATAAACAAAATGATATCTTTGGATGAATTTGAGATAGGTTGGTATTAAGAGATATTTTTAAATGAAATTAGCAGAAAAAGACCAAAAAATGAAAATCACTAAAAATTATAAGAAAAAAGCAATGCTCAAGTACCCCAAAAGTAAATGATGAAGACTGCTTTCTGTCACCATATTTTTCCTAGCAGAGATTGAGGGGTAACAAGAAAACAGTTCTAGTAGAATAGTAACCTCTGCAGTGATGGGACGATTATATATGAAGGCTTTGTTTTTGTTCCATTCATTAGCATAGCTGTCAGGGGATTTTGAAAAGAGGGAGCAATTTTTTAATATTTCTAGTGAATAACATTCAGCATGAGAAAAGTATTCCTCAGTCATTTATGACCCATTACAGTATTAGAGAGTGGAATCATTCAGTTATGTTAGAGTTTCTTATTTTCATTTCTATTAAGTCATAGGCAACAGTCCTCAATGGTTTATTTTGTTCATGCCAACTCTTTTTCATGTATACAGTGACAAAAATAAATTATAATAGCATATAACAGCACAGGGTTTGCGTTAATTTACTCCCTTTAAACACATTATGCAGTTTATGTTCTTTTTAACATAATAAGCAGGAAGCTGCAACTGAAACAGTTATTGAACACAGCCTCCTGCAGCACCCACATTCTATGTTTCTGTGCATATACTTAGCAATGGAACCAAATGTATTTATCATCTGAGTAGGTAGGAAAGACCATGTGATGTTGGCAATCAAGGGAATACTTGCAATCTTCTAATATAGTCTTACAGATTTTGGAACAGGCCCAGAATGGTAATCCACTTGCTCAAAGTACTATGCCTCTTCTCTGGAGAGTAAAAAGTAGGTGGAATTCTTTTGCAACCATTCTAGTAATTTTGATATAAAACCTAAAATCTTATTTCTAATGGATCATGTATGGATCTGAATTTTTTCCAACTATGCCAATTCCAGGAACCAGGAAGTTCATTGGAATGGACTGAACAATATATGTGTGTTGTCTCTCTTTTAGCCACATGTATGAATCAATTCTTAATTAAAACCTAAGTCAAACTCTCACCTATGATCTGCATGCGAAATTTAATATCCTTAAATTAATCATTAAAAATCTAAAAAATAAAAATACTTTATCTGTAAGATGACAGGCTTGAACTAAATCATTTATGAAATTCTTTATAGCTCTAAAGGTCTGTTCCTTTATGGGCCTAATTTATGCAATGAGTTAATTTTCCCCCCTGCCCTAATTCAGTAATCAGGTTCTTTAACTCCAGTGAAATGATTAAAAACTAGCAGTATGAATGCAACTTTTATATGGATGCAAAAGGATACTATTTCAAAAACAAAGGAAATAATTAAGCTACCTTTAGGTTAATAGTTTAAGCATATATATTTACACACTCCTGTAATTTTCATTCATCAAGCAATTATTTATTACTTACCTACTACATGCACTAAGTGTGCTTGTTGTTGGAGTTCCTAAATGAACAAAATGAACATGAACTTTTGACCTTGAGAAAGCCCTAAAAGACGCTAATTCAGGATTATTACTGCTCTAATGAAATTTTTACAGTGCTAATTGAGAAATGATCATGGTGTGTATTTATGTGGAAAATACAATTTTCAGTAAAAGTTAATGCCCAACAGAAGATGGGCAAGATGGATTATCTAAATATTTTCTTTTTGTTGTGATAGATATTTAACTAAAGGATCCCAACTTAATAAAACCCTACATTAAAAACAAACTATCTTCTCAATTTTTAATTTCTTTTAAAATTTCTTCAAGTGTGAATTTTAAAGCTCATTTTTGAAAAGTTCATTTTAATTGTTATATTGATTACAAATGAAGACTAATAACCTACCTGTAAAGTGTTTGTCTTTCAGTGAGTTTTGAAGAGTTGAGAACTTAAACTTGCCCTTTTAATGTCAATTTAGGTTAAAATGATGGTCCCTATGAAAATAAATCCTGGTTTATCTTATTTCTTCTCTAACACTCTTCCTGTTTTTATGCTGGTCCAATTTCTGACTTATATCATTTTCCTTCTCCCTGAGGAACTTCTTTTGATACTTTTTCCCGGGCAGGTATACTGGCAAGGCAATCTTTCCGGTTTTGTCTGTCTGCTAAAGCATTTATTTCTCCTTCCCATTGGAAGGATAATTTTATTCAATATTAAATTTTAGATTGATGTTTTCCTTCACTCTACTCTCTGATGATTTCTGATAAGTCCACTGTATCTTATCCTTATTATTTCTTATCCTTCTTATTTCAGGTATTTCTTCTCCTTTTCTCATTCTAGTCTCCTTCCAGATTTCCAATTATGTGTCTATAACACCTTATGAAATTTTCCCAAAGTTCAAGGAGTTCTGTTCCGAATTCTTAAATTATTTTTTATCTGTTTGCTCTTGAGCTAGTGGAGCCTACTGAACTGTCGTCTAAGTTCACGGAGTCTTTCCTTGGCTATGTCCATTCTGTTGAAAGGCAGCTTATCAAAGGCGTTTTTCATTTCTGTTACAGTGCTTTTTATTTGCAGCATTTTCTTTTGATTCTTTCTTAGAGTTTCCACTTCGCTTATATTGCCCATCTGTGCCTGCATATTCTGTTTTTCTCCACTAGAGATCTTCATATATTAATCACAGTTTCAAAAAGAATTCCCTCTGTAATAATTTCAAAACCAGTATCATATCTGCATCTAATTCTGATTCTTGCTCTGTCTCATCTGACTGTTTGTTCTTGCCATTTATTTAACATGCCTTCTAATTTTTGTTTAAAGCCAGACGTGATTTGGGGGCAATAGAAATTGAGGTAAATAAGCCTTCATTGTGAGGATTTATGTCAACCTGGCTGGGAGCCGGACTGTGCTTAATGTTTGTTAAAGCCTTAGTTGCCAGAGGCTTCAAATTCCCGCACTGTCCTTGGTTTTGTTTTCCTTTCTGTCTTTGGGTTTCTCTCAGAAGTCCTTCCTTAGTAAAATCTATGTCAAGTAGCTTTTTTATCTGTGGTTCCTTGTTACTACACTGCAGCCTTCTTTGTGTGGCTTCAGGTATGGGGGGAAGCATTGCACAATTTTGCTATTAAATCCCAGTCTTTTAGAGGGTATGTCCCTGGTCTGTGACCTTCTCAAGTGTTGCTTACCTTCACCTACTCTGTGAGATGGGCAGTCTAGGAGGTGCTGAAATCAGAAGAATGCTGTCCCCTAATGAGATATGGCTCTGGCAAAATCTTTGTGTCTAGAAAGTAAACCTTCACTGTGGAGAATCCCCTGGACATATGTCACAAAGTTTGTGTTCCTAGCTCCCACAACCACAAGGTCTTCCAAGGATGTTCACTATGAAACTTAGTGGGTTTCCAGAAGGCAAAACCCACAAAATGTGGGGACACTGCTAGGACTGAAGCCCTCAAGAGCTGCTCACTCTCCAAATAGTCCACACTTAATCTCCAGTAACTCATCAAATTTACTCTATAGTGTTGCTACCAGTTTATGTCTCCAGTGGCTTCTCTTCCAGATCAGCAAGGCTAACCTGTGATGCTCTGGACTCACTTGTTTGACTTTATTTCAAGGGTAGCAGTTCACCATGGGCCTCAGTACTCTGATGGATCCAAAAAAATCATTAATTAGCAATACTTTTCAGTGATTTGCTGTTTTAAGAATGGGTATGATGACTTCCAATCAGATCTCCACATGTTGCAGCTGACCTGGAAGTTGCATATAGAGCATGTAAAATGGTTGCTGCTCCCAAAGGACTTTCCAAGTGATGCATTAAGAAGGAACAATCTAGAGGTACTATCAATCTATTGGCTTCATTTTATTTTCCCCACCTACTTTTCTTTTACATTGCTTCTCAAATTAAACCTTTCTTTTGATTACAACAATGGTTTTTGAAAGAATTCATATTATGAATAAAATAAATATGCACTAAATTAAGTTCTATAAATTATAAACGTTTAGCAGGAGGAACAGGAAAACAAAGCCAGACTAATCAGGGAAAAGTTTCATGGGACAGAGGGCAAGAATTGAACTGTAATAAAAAATATGACTGGAAATTAGTAAAGGAATGACTCTTATGTCAGGTAAAGTAGTAAGAATGTAAGAAAGCTATAATGTAGCAATGACATGCCATTTTCACAGGATGGTAGGTTGCTGTCACAACTGATGTATTGCCCATGAACATACAGGTTGAGATTAAAGATCAAAGGAAAAGTTGTCTTGATGTAATTAAAACTATGTTTCTTTTTATTGAAGAAATAGCAATTTAAACATTGTGTCCAGGACAATGAATACAAAATAATATTAGGTAAATCCAGAACGTGTTTGGAAATTAACAAATGTCTGTTTTCCAGCTCAAGGTAACAACTATTACTATAAACAGTAACAAAGGCCAACTAATGCAATCATTAAATTCTCATTCTTCTTTGGTGCTATTAGGAGTAGTTATTTGAAGTCCAAATATAATTTTAGCTGAATGGATGAAGCTGGGAAAAGGTTTGGTGTATGGGTGCTTGGGCTTCCTCCTTTCCGACAACAAAGTGCACTACAAAGTTTCTTATTTCTTGTCTTTCCTGGAGAATCAGCCTGGGCATCTAGGTCATGGAGACTCATTTCTAGTTCCTGGAAATCCCGTATCATCTTTTATGAGTTTTAAGCTTACCATTTTCTTCAGCAGGTGAATATTGCTGGAAGAATCAGCCTCTTAATGGCAAATATTTTTCAGAATAAATGGCAAAGTTATAAAAGTATACAAACAGTAATCTGAGACAATAATCAATGTTATCCAGCCTGGTCATCCTATGTTACAGTCAGGGAGGTGAAAAACCAGCTCATTATCCCATAACTATGGGACCTCATGACATAACATACCCCATAACTTATTCTCTCTTTTTAAATTACATCTGTTTCAAAGCTCACTTAAAATATATTCTACATTATTTTTAGATTGCTTTGGGCATTTCGGAAGTGAAAGAGTGCCTCTAAAATCTCTTTGTTCAAATTATACTTTAACACAGTAGTTTATTTATTCACTAAATTATAAGTAATGGGTCAAGAAAAACGTGTTAAAAGAAATTCATTACAAAATTTAATTTTTTGAGTTCTGGGTTATCACTTAAAACACAGCATGAAATGTAATAGAGTTGCAGAAATTTCTCAAACATGCATATAATCATGACAATTAATAGCCTGCAAGCAAGTAGTCTGACTTTAAATAAATTGTTAATTCTGATTCCAAAGAAAGAGCCAAATAGAATTTGCTAATTATGTTTCACTAGTATAAGCATTATTTAGTATTCATTCCTCTTATATGTGAAATCCACTCTAGATTGTATGTTAACAAGTGGCAGGAGAGAAGCTGACTTACATGTAAATTCAAAAGTGATGATACAGATAATACTTGCATTTAAATTTGGAATGTCAAATGCATAGAAAATCTCCATTTATGATATAGGAACAATGCGGCAGACATAAAAATCACAGGTTGATTAATTGGGTTTTTAAATCATTTTTACTCCATTTACAATGTTAGTAACTAACTGGAACCACTTGATGCTTTCCTCTGCTGTATATATACATATATTTTATTCACTCAGTATTAGTTTTTCAGTGACATGTTACTGAACTAGTATTCCTACCTTTTTTAATGGTGTTTCTTAAAAAGATAAAAATGGGTACTTTATTATAGGTCTCTTTGGATAACATACTAAAGAAGTAATATCTGTCTTAGAAAAGTCTATGGCTGGTAACTCATAACCTTGGCTTCAGAGTGACCAGATCATTTAAAGTTGTCCATGTAGATAGTCTTTATTTAGGTTGATTGTTTCTGCCACATTGCATGGCTTATGCTGGCCAGTCTTCCTCAGTACCCTGGTCCACTCCATTAGGCTCCAGGGGACATGTCCCTGCATGAGCTGCTGTGCTGTCTTGCCAAGGAGAACCTGACAATCCTTTTGGGACACTTCAGGTGAAACCTCAGGCTAGATACACTTCTTCCTGTCCCTGATGTGTCATGGGGACTCTGAAACATAAAAAGCTTCTGTTCAACCTGATGTCATTTTTTCCCTGATGTGCAAAGGTGATAAGGTTCATTTTATCCCAATAAAGTTGAACTTTATTTTGACTAATGATCTGCAGGCTGTAGTCTTTTTTCCCTACCTGGATGGGTCTAACTCCACCCCCTTATTCTTAGGGTAATAGTCATGTTTGATGTCAACCATTGTTTTAATTAAAAATATATAGAATATGGGACAATGCAGAAGATGGCAGCATGAGTAGGGCAGCAGAAATCGCCTCCCAAAACCATATATATTTTTTAAAATAAACAAATACATCTATCCCTAAAAGACCAGAAGATGCAGTACAACAGCCAGGCTACATCTACATCTGCGAGAACCCAGCATCTCACGAAGGGGGTAAGATACAAGCCACGGCCTGGTGGGACCTAAGCAGTCCCCCAACCCCAGCTCCCTGGTGGGAGGAAAGGAGACGGAGCAGGGAGGGAGTGGGAACCCAGGACTGCTAAACACCCAGCCCAAGTCATTTGCACCAGGAGTGCAGACACACATTGCATGGTATGCTGGATATTAGGGAAACTGAAAAGTAAAAGTGCCCGAAGCTGGCACTCTTGGGACAAAAGAAAAGCAAGTGCTTTTTGAAAGTCTTAAAGGGACAGGGGCCTCACAACTGGACGGAAGCATCCTGGCACAATCAAACCAGCAGCTGGGAATCCCAGGGAACTCCAGGCGCACTAAACCATTGGGCAACAGCGCAGCTCTGAAGCCTCTCACAGCAATAAAACAGCCTCCCATCCATTCCCCCTCTGGCGGAACCCCACCATAGCAGGGGAGCAGCCGCGCCCATAGCAACTGCCCAGAGCCTCCTCCACAGCCACCTGGGCCAGACTCAGAGGCCCCACCAGAACATGGCTAGCCATCAGAGAAAGAGGAAACTGGGACACGGCGCAAAAGGTCACCGTTCTTGCAGGAGAGCACATCCAGTGTGCCTGCATCTCCCCATGGGGCTCTGGGCTGCCCCAATGGCTGCCCCTACCATGGATGCTCAGGAAATAAAACCAGAAGCTGCTCCTCATATGCAGGATGTTGTTCTCCCAGTTGACACATGTGCCAACTGCCTACAACTACTTCTATCACCATAAAAAGGCAGAAGAATTTGATCCAGCCCAGAATTACCCAGACAACCTCTGAGACAGAGCCTGGGGAGATAGATTTAACCAATCTTCCTGAAAAATAATTAAAAATAAAGGTAATAATGATGCTGATGGACCTTCAGAGAAATATGAAAAAGCTAAAGGATTAAGTCAGGGGGAGAATACAGAAATAAAACAATCTCTGGAAGGACTTAAGAGCAGATAGGATGAGGTACAAGAGGCCGTTATGGAATAGAAATCAGAGAACAGGAACACGGAGAAGCTGAGGCAGAGAGAGATAAAAGGATCTCCAGGAATGAAAGAATATTAAGAGAACTGTGTGACCAAGCCAAACAGAACAATATTCGCATTATAGGGGTGCCAGAAGAACAAGAGAGAGAAAAAGGGATAGAAAGTGTCTTTGAAGAAATAATTGCTGAAAACTTCCCCAAACTGGGGGAGGAAACAGTCTCTCAGACCATGGAAGCCCACAGAACTCCCAACACAAGAGACCCAAGGAAGACAACACCGAGACACATAATTAAAATGGCAAAGATCAAGGACAAGGACAGAGTATTAAAGGCAGCCAGAGAGAGAAAAAAGGTCACCTACAAAGGAAAACACATCAGGTTATCATCAGACTTCGTAGCAGAAACCTTACAGGCCAGAAGAGAATGGCATGATATATTTAATGCAATGAAACAGAAGGGCCTAGAAACAAGAATACTGTATACAGCACTATTATCATTTAAATATAAAGGAGAGATTAAACAATTCCCAGATAAGCAAAAGTTGAGGGAATTTGCCTCCCACAAACCACCTCTACAGGGTATTTTAAAGGGACTGCTCTAGATGGAAGCACCACTAAGGCTAAATAGATGTCACCAGAGAAGATGAAATCACAACAAAGAAAGCGGAACAACCAAATACTAACTAAGGGCAAAAAATAAAATTAACTACTCACAAAAGCAGTCAAAGGAAACACAAAAGAGTACAGAATAAAACACCTAACATATAAAGAATGGAGGAGGAAGAATAAGAAGGGAGAGAAATAAAGATTCATCAGACTGTGTTTACAATAGCTTAACAAGCAATTTAACTTAGACAGTTAGATAGTAAAGAAGCTACCCTTGAACCTTTGGTAACCACGAATTTAAAGCGTGTAATGACAATAAGTACATATATTTCAATAATCTCCCTAAATGTAAATGGACTGAATGCACCAATCAAAAGACACAGAGTAATAGAATGGATAAAAAAGCAAGACCCATCTATATGCTGCTTACAAGAGACCCACCTCAAACCCAAAGACATGTACAGACTAAAAGTCAAGGGATGGAAAAAGATATTTCATTCAAATAATAGGGAGAAAAAAGCAGTTGTTGCAGTACTAGTTTCAGACAAAATATACTTCAAAACAAAGAAAGTAACAAGAGATAAAGATGGACATTATATAATCATAAAAGGGCCAGTCCAACAAGAGGATATAGCCTTTATAAACATATATGCACCCAATACAGGAGCACCAACATATGTCAAACAAATACTAACAGAATTAGAGAAATAGAATGCCATGCATTCATTCTAGGAGACTTCAACATACCACTGACTGTCTACAAAGGACAGATCCACCAGAAAGAAAATAAGTAAGGACACAAATGCACTGAACAACACACTAGAACAGATGGACCTAATAGACATCTATAGAACTCTACACCCAAAAGCAGCAGGATACACATTCTTCTCAAGTGCACATGGAACATTTTTCAGAAGAGACCAAATACTAGTCCACAAAAAGAGCCTCAGTAAATTCAAAAAGATTGACATTCTACTAACCAACTTCTCAAACCACAAAGGTATAAAACTGGAAATAAATTGTACAAAGAAAGATAAAAGGCTCACAAACACATGGAGGCTTAACAACATGCTCCTAAATAATCCATGGATCAATAATCAAATTAAAATAGAGATTAAGCAATATATGGAAACAAATAATAACAACAACACAAAGCTTCAACTTCTGTAGAACGCAGCAAAAGCAGTCTTAAGAGGAAAGTATATAGCAATCCAGGCATATTTAAAGAAGAAAAGAACAATCCCAAATGAATAGTCTAACATCACAATTGTCAAAATTGGGAAAAGAAGAACAAATGAGGCCTAAAGTCAGCAGAAGGAGGGACGTAATAAAAATCAGAGAAGAAAGAAATAAAATTGAGAAGAATAAAACAATAGAAAAATTCAATGAAACCAAGAGCTGGTTCTCTGAGAAAATAAACAAAATAGATAAGCCCCTAGCCAGACTTATTAAGAGAAAAAGAGAATCTACACACATCAACAGAATCAGAAACGAGAAAGGAAAAATCATGATGGACCCCACATAAATACAAAGAATCATTAGAGAATACTATGAAAATCTATATGCTAACAAGCTGGAAAACCTAGAAGAAATAGAAAACTTCCTTGAAAAATACAACCTGACCAAGGAAGAAAATAGAAAATCTAAACAGACCAATCACCAGCAATGAAATTGAATCATAATCAAAAAACTACCAAAGAGCAAAACCCCCTGGCCAGATGGATTTACTATGGAATTTTATCAGACTTACATAGAAGATATAATACCCATTCTCCTTAAAGTTTTCCAAAAAATAGAAGAGGAGAGAATACTTCCAAATTCATTCTATGAAGCTGGCATCACTCTAATACCAAAACCAGGCCAAGAACCACAAAAAAAGAAAGTTACAGACCAATATCCCTGATGAACATAGATGCAAAAATACTCAATAAAATATTAGCAAAACGAATTCAAAAATACATCAAGAGGATCATACACCATGACCAAGTGGGATTCATCTCACGCATGCAAGGATGTTACAGCATTTGAAAATCCATCAACATCATCCACCACAATAACAAAAAGAAGGACAAAAAACACATGATAATCTCCATAGATGCAGAAAAAGCATTTGACAAAATTCAACATCCATTCATGATAAAAAACTCTCAACAAAATGGGTACAGAAGACAACTACCTGAACACAATAAAGGCCATATATGATAAACCCACATCCAACATCATACTTAACAGCGAGATGCTGAAAGCTTTCCCTTTAAGATCGGGAACAGGACAGAGATGCCCACTCTCCCCACTGTTATTCAACATAGTACTGGCTATCAGACAAAACAAAGAAATGCCAAGAATCCAGACTGGTAAAGAAGAAGTCACACTGTCACTATTTGCAGATGACATGATATTGTACATAAAATACCCTAAAAACTCCACTCCAACACTACTAGAACTAATATATGAATTCAGCAAAGTTGCATGATACAAAACTAATACACATAAATCTGTTGCTTTCCTATGCAATAACAATGAACTAGCAGAAAGAGAAAGCAGGGAAATAATTCCATTCACAATTGCATCAAAAAAGAATAAGATACCTAGGAATAAACTTAACCAAGGAAGTGAAAGACCTATACCCTGAAAACTACAAGACACTCTTAAGAGAAATTAAAGAGGTCACTAACAAATGGAAACTCATCCCATGCTCCTGGCTAGGAAAAATTAATATTGTCAAATTGGCCATCCTGCCCAAAGCAATATACAGATTCGATGCAATCCCTATCAAATTACCAACAGCATTCTTCAATGAACTGGAACAAATAGTTCAAAAATTCATATGGAACCACAAAAGACCCCGAATAGCCAAAACAATCCTGAGAAGGAAAAATAAAGTGGAGGGGATCTCACTTCCCAACTTCAAGTTCTACTGCAAAGCCACAGCAATAAAGACAATTTGGTACTGTCACAAGAACAGATCCACAGACCAGTGGAATAGAATAGAGAGTCCAAATATTAACCCAAAAATATATGGTCAACTAATATATGATAAAGGAACCATGGACATACAATGGGGAAATGACAGCCTCTTCAACAACTGGTGTTGGCAAAACTGGACAGCTACATGTAAGAGAATGAAACTGGATAATTGTCTAACCCCATACACAAAAGTAAGTTCAAAATGGATCAAAGACCTAAATGTAAGTCATGAAACCATAAAACTCTTAGAAAAAAACATAGGCAAAAATCTCTTGGACATAAACATGAGTGACTTCTTCATGAACATATCTCCCCAGGCAAAGGAAACAAAAGCAAAAATGAACAAGTGGGACTATATCAAGCTGAAAAGCTTCTGTACAGCAAAGGACACCATCAGTAGAACAAAAAGGCATCCTACAGTAGGGGAAAATATATTCATAAATGACAGATCCGATAAAGGGTTGACATCCAAAATATATAAAGAGCTCATGCACCTCAACAAACAAAAAGCAAATAATCCAATTAAAAATGGGCAGAGGAGCTGAACAAAACACTTCTCCAAAGAAGAAATTCATATGGCAAACAAACACATGAAAAGATGCTCCACATTGCTAGTCTTCAGAGAAATGCAAATTAAAATCACAATGAGATATATCACACCAGTAAGGATGGCCACCATCCAAAAGACAAACAACAACAAATGTTGGCAAGGTTGTGGTGAAAAGGGAACCCTCCTACACTGCTGGTGGGAATGTAAATTAGTTCAACCATTGTGGAAAGCAGTATGGAGGTTCCACAAAAAGCTCAAAATAGAAATGCCATTTGACCCAGGAATTCCACTTCTAGGAATTTACCCTAAGAATGCAGCACTCCAGTTTGAAAAAGACAGATGCACGCCTATGTTTATTGCTGCACTATTTACAATAGCCAAGAATTGGAAGCAACCTAAGTGTCCATCAGTAAATGAATGGATAAAGAAGATGCGGTACATATACACAATGGAATATCATTCAGCCATAAGAAGAAAACAAATTCTACCATTTGCAGTAACATGAATGGAGCTAGAGGGTATTATGCTCAGTGAAATAAGCCAGGCAGAGAAAGAGAAGTACCAAATGATTTCACTCATCTGTGGAGTATAAGAACAAAGAAAAACTGAAGGAACAAAACAGCAGCAGACTCACAGAACCCAAGAATGGACTAACTGTTACCAAAGGGAAAGGGTCTGGGGAGGATGTGTGGGAAGGGAGGGATAAGGGTGGGGAAAAATGGGGGCATTATGATTAGCATGTATAATGGAGAGGGGGCACGGGGAGGGCTGTGCAACACAGAGAAGACAAGTAGTGATTCTGCACCATTTTACTATGCTGATGGACAGTGACTGTAATGGGGTTTGTTGGGGTGACTTGGTGAAGGGGGGAATCTAGTAAATTTAATGTTCCTCATGTAATTGTAGATTAATGATATCAAAATAAAAATATATATAGAATATGCATATACAGAGCCTTTGAAACCTTTTGGAGGATAAGCTCACCTCTTCTTTAACTATGATCAGAGCTCTCAGCCTTCAACAGAGTTTTCATCTTTTAATCAGACCTCAAGACATCTTTTCATATTTCTTGAACATTTTAGCTCTCTCTCACTTACTAGAAATATGCATAAAAATTATTCCAAAATCAGATATGTGAGGTTTCTTACACAGAATAATATTTTCTCTCTTGCCTGTAATAATGTCCTAATTAATCTACCTTAGTGTTTTTCTTTGACTGGTAGCACTGGCACAATGTGTTAATATAATAGGACTTTGAGAGAAACATTTCATGACATTTATCACATTCAATTATAGTTTAAGGTTAGAAGACTTTCATTTTGACATTCCATAGTTCCAGATACAAAGTAGAATCTCGCTTAAAAATTTTTAATTATCTATCACATAATGGCTTATTTTTCAATTATAGATAAAGTTTAAAGGTCAGAGTCTGCTTTTCTAAATTGAATACGCAAATGAGAAATAACATGCCTCTAGGAATAATGACCTATATGTTATATAATTCTCTTTTTTTATCCAAAAGTTTAGTATTGCTCCTATTGCTTAAACTTCATACAGCTTTATAAGGTAGGAAGAGTAGATCCTTGAATTTTACATTTATCCCTCATATGCAGTTCTTTTCTTATGCACTTTGAACCTTTTTTAGTTCTGTGGTGATTAAAAAAAACTTAGTACCTTCCACAAGAAAATGAGGAGCGATTTTTGCCATTGTAGATTTCACAGGACTTTTATTTTTTAAAAAAAGAAAATCCATTATTTATATTCCTTTTTGCAGGACCAGGGAAGTACTGCAAAACTCAGATTTTTAACTCCTTTTGCTTTTCAGAGAAGAACACAACAAACTGAACAAATCACTCTCCGTTCCCATTTCTTTCCTACTGAATTCATATATGCACACCCCCAAAACCAAAAACCAAAACCAAAACCCATCACCACCCCCTTTACTCTGCAGAGCAATTATCCCCAGCTCCATTTATTATACCTCCAAATTTTTATACTCCAAGTTGTCCTGATACTCAGTATACAAAAGTTCTCTCTTAGAAGATAACAGTTTTATGTATCAAGAGAAACAGCCAAACTATATGTCATATAACACATAGACACAGACATCAGTTCATTTTTATTTTCTTTATCTATTTCATCCAGAAAGCTACTTACAGAGTTGGAATTTGCAAGTGAAGTTTTAGTGGAGTAACCAAATGCAGTCAGATAGAAAAAGACAGCTGAGGAGCATCATGTTCCGCGGGGTCCTCATGCTGTTTCTTCTGTGCCTGCTCTTTAATTATAAAGCTGAATCAGTGGACTGTTTAATTTCATATACTATAGAACTACGTACATGTTCTAGTGCACTAAACCTTTCAATGACTTCTTACAAGACTTCAAAATCTTCATAATGGAAACTTCTAAATATCTAATAAATTGAATGTCCCTAGATATATAAATAAGTAGATTTGCCCTTGTTCTGTCCTTAAGATAGATGGAGAACAGCTGAGCACTGCCTCCTCTGTGCTAAGGCTTTCTTCCTAGAGATAGTTAATATGGCTACATTCAATCCTTTTTCGGTTCATTGAAGTAATCCTAATTAATTTTACCTTTCCCTTGTGTTTTACAAAAGTCATACACTCATATTTCATTTCCCTCATCAAAAATCACTTTCATTGTTCTCCTTTAATATCAATTCTTCCAATTCTATTTTTAAAAGGTATAACAATGTAGCCAATAAAACTGGATTAGGGTGATAATGAAAACTAGACTGATAGGCTAAAGGGTGGAGAGATCTGGAATATCAAACAGTACACCTCACTCTGAACCTTCTCTCTGCTGTCACGTGCTTCTTTAGCCTTGTGCTAAATGACCCCTTTTAATGTTTTAGAGGGATGCATGTCACCAACCAAAAAAGGTGGGGACATAAGTAGAGGATTATACTCATCAAACTATAACAATCTTAGGTTTATTTAGTTAGTGAATAAAGTGAAATTATTATGTAACATACATTCACCCTAGATTTTTCCACTTATATTTTTTAACAAGCAAAAGTATAATTATGCAATCTTTACCACATCATCTAGCACTAAAATGTATCTGTAGTGTTTTCAGGCTATCACAGCAACTAGACTGTGTACCTCTTGAGTGTAGGAAACATGCCTTGCATGCCTACTGTATTGTTTTTATACCCTGCATAGCTCTGGATGTGAAGAGAATGACAATTTTTGAATGGATGAGAGTCAACCTAAGTATGTTTATTGTAATTGAATGTATTTTTGTTTCATGCACACCTGTTGGCCTTTATAAATATTCACACCCACAGATTTATACTTATATATTGTGGGTAAAATTGAAATATTTCCAGAATCTCTCACCTGGCTTTAGTGCATCTCCATAACAAAAGGTGTTCGTTTCCAAGGAGTGGAGAGTAGTCCATGGAGTTTAAGGGTAGTATTAGAGAAGAACTTCCACAATTGACCAAAAATGCTTTTAAAACACACCTCTCTTATATTATCTGTGTGAGGCAAGACCTTTCTCACATACTTCAGCCAAAATCACACTGCATAAGACTTTGAGTGCAGAACACAGCAATATACTCTTTACGCTGTATATTAAGGATTTACAAACTTAGGATACAATGCCAGCACTTACCTCATTATTTTTTATGGTAGATATCATTCTATAAAGATACTTTGCTTTGTTCTTGAAATATTTTATATTAAATTACAAAATTAAAATATTTTAAACACATTATGTAATAGGCCCAACACTGTTATTTTAAGTGAATTAGCATAACTACTTTTTTTAAATTTTCTTTTTAAACTTCTGCAAGAAATGGTGACATATATATCCTGCTGAAACATTAGCACTTTAAGTCCCTGATAATTTTTAAGAGACAGTAGGATCTCTGAGAAACATTCTCAGGCAGAGCATCTTTTGTTCTTTTACTTGGTAACTTGTGCAAAACACAAAAACAATTATAATTGGTCATATGACAAAATATTTCTCTTTAGGACATATTAATTAACATTTGAAAAATGATTATACCAAATGAAAGCTTATCAAAGTGATATTTTTTAATTTTTAAAGCACATGACAACAATGTCAGGTGTGTGTATATAAAAGACATAGATGTGTATACATATAACATATAAACATTTATTTGTAGGTATTTAATTTATGTGCCTTTATATATGTAACTTCAATGGGAAAATATGTTCCCAGCCTGGGGCAGATAAACCTTTGAAACAGGAATCATACATTGTCTATGACTGCTTCTGGGATAACTTTAATTCTACCCAAACAGACAACCCCCAAGAACTTTACAGACAAACTAGGTCCCTTAACATTGGTGCTATTCACATCCTTTCTCCTGTAGATGTTGCAACAGTCTAAGAACTGCCCCTTCTAAATCTGCAAGACAATCAGATGTGAGCATGATATCATCAATGTAGTGATACACCTGTACTATTTGTGGTTTCTTCCATGTGGCCAAGTCCTGGGCTACAAATCCATGACAAATGGTAGGACTGTGGAGGTATCCCTGTGGAAGGCCACAACATGATACATCCCTAGTTCATGACTGAGTGTGTCCATAAGGGCTGCTATAGAGGGGACAGTAGCATGCAAAGGGGGTGTGACTTTATTCAGTTTCCTGTAATTCATAGTCATATGCCAGAAACTGCCCAGCTTTTTCACTAGCCACACTGGGGAATTAAAAGGACTATGAGTGGGCTTTATGATGCCCACCTTCTCCAACTCCTGCAGAGTTTCACCAATTTCCTTGTGTCCCCCAGACAATTTATACTACTTAGTATTTGTTACTCTCCAAGGTACAAGCAGAGCTACAGGCAGGTGCTGAGCATGTCCGTTCAGAATTACCTTTACCACAGGTACCCTCAGTCTGAAGTTACATGCAGTGGTCTTTAACCACAGGCCCTGCAGGACATTGACTCCCAAAATATATTCAGGAATAGGATAAATGTACACATCATACTGCTTTGGGGATAAACACCCTATCCCAAATGAGATTTGGGCTTCCTTCACTCTAATTGCCTTATCCCCATAGCCATCTATCACAGCAAGGGTCCTAGGGAATTGCTCAGGGTTGCCATAAATCAGAGGACACTCATCTCCTGTGTCCACAAGTGCCAGGACATGTTGTACATTCATGGGGGACCAGTGAATTGCTAATTCTACATGAGGCCTCTGGTCCCCACCACATACCCCAAGGTGGGACCTTGACCCACACCCCAGTCAAACCGCAGCACCCAATCATTCTCCTGTGGGGTGAGGACCTAGGCAGAACATGAGTACTGTCCTCAAGGAAGTTTTGCAGGGACACAGGCCAGTCACGGAGCTTCCATTCCTGGACCTCAACAGCTGAAACTGCTGCTCTGGCTTTAACTGGTGCCACAGTTCTAACAAGATCTTATTGGGCTGCCCATTATGTTTTTCTTTCACTGCCCCTGCCTTTATCAAATCAACCCACATCTGGGTCCTCAAGACCTTCACGGGGCCTTTTGCACTTCTCTTTTCATTCGTAGCCCATACTTCCTTCTGTGTTCTTATTGTTTCAACCTCTCCCAGATCTTCTAAAGTATGAGTAGCTCACTTATGGGTTGCCCTATCTGGGGGGCAAGAATAGTCACTAGGGACCTAATTTGATGCCATAACAACCAACTGTTTGTTCTCTATTAGACCGCAATGCATCAGTCTAATGCTGTTTGAGTAGACCTATGACTCCTGCATGATTTTATGGTATCATTCATTGACCATTTGAAAACTGTTGGTTCACTGAATGAAGTAGATGACAATGACACATTTCACTACTATAAGTTTTTAAAAATATCACTTTCACAATATCATAATACCAATCTCATCCAAAGTCTTTGCCTATCAGGAAGCTGGCTAATGTAGGCAGACACAAGTTTTCCAAAATTTTAACTCTTATTTGAATGCTCAAATTTGGCAAAAACAAACAAAACCAACACGTCTGGCAGTGACTTTTCTTGGTGGTATGGCCTTACTTTTCCCATTTTTGTGAAAATGTCTGCTGTGTATCCAAGCCTGCCCAGTGCTCCTTTCTTTGTCAGTCATTCTTTCCATTAAGATACAGGACTCCATGAACTCAGGTTCCAACGCGAAGAACCTCCAGGCTGCTTTTCCCCAAGACCGTGGACATACTTAGGGTCACCTGAGAAGTGCTTGATGTGTGCTTTTTGTATCATTGAACTGAATATTAAAAACGTGTGGACTCAAGAAAAATTAACAATTTTTACTGACTTATCAGGGACATTTTATAGTGAAATTGGCTTTATTTCTCTTTCTGTGGCAGTAAAGAGTCCCATGACTCCTGGTAGAGTTTGGTGCCAGTGCCTTCATTCATGCTAGTGAGCAAAGGTTAGCTGGCACCATATATGTGACTGACAGTGCAAATGTTAACACATGGCAAAAGGCAAACACATTCTATTATTATGATGAAGATAGGCTTTCCATTTCAAGAACCTCTGGAAGGGTACTCTAGGAGAGTATGAATGACATTTTGATAGTCACTGCCTTCAAGGATGGAATAAAGACCATTTGAAATGTAGAAGAGAATATGCTAGAGGAGAGAGGGGAAATAGTCTGTTTCCACACACAGAGGAAAGAGAGATTTCTAATCAAGGCCAGTATGGAGTTGGCATGGAAGGAAATCCAGCTCTCGTTGTACATACTTGTGTGAATCTGACTGCACACAGGTCCCTGGATCAAATAACACTGCTGCCTCTGTGATAATCATCCCATGTCATAAGAGAGGATAAAAATACTATTGTCTGGTATAGCCAAGATGGCAGCATGAGTAGAGCAGCAGAAATCTCCTCCCAAAACCACATATATTTATGAAAATATAACAAAGACAACTCTTCCTAGAATAGAGACCAGAGGACACAGGACAACATCCAGACCACATCCACACAGGCGAGAACCCAGTGCCTAGTGAAGGGGGTAAGATACAAGCCCAGGCCAGGCAGGACCCGAGCGCCTCTCACCCCAGCTCCCAGCAGGATGAGAGGAGTCGGAGTGGGGAGGGAGAGGGAGCCCAGGACTGCTAAACACCCAGCCCCAGCCATCCGGACCAGAGCGCAGACACAGTGCATGTGTGGGGTCCTGGATACTAGGGAAACAGGACAGCAAGACCTGTGAGCAGGTCCCTGAGGCCGGCGCCCAGGAACAAAGAAAAGCGAGAGGCTTCTTTTTTTTGTGAGTGCTTTTTGGAAGTCTTAAAGGGACAGGGACCCCAAAACCAGACGGAAGCATCTTGGGACACTTAGTCCAGTGGCAGGGAATTGGGGGAACTCTGGGTACTCTAACCCCATGGGCAGCAGGGAGCACAGAGGCCCCTCATGGAGATAAATAGCCTCCCGGCTGATCCCCCTCCAATGTGGCTCCACCATATTGGAGAAGCAGCACGAGGTAAGCCATGCCCACAGCAACAGCGGAGATAAACTCCAAAGCAGCTGGACAGGAATCAGAAGCCCTGTCTCTGCGCAGCTGCCCAGCACAAGCCACTACAGGTCACTGTTCTCCCAGAAGAGGAAGGCCATAAACCAACAAGAAGGAAAGTTCTTCCAGCTGTCACTCGTGCCAGCTCGGCAAACTATCTCTATCACCATGAAAGGCAAAATTACAGGCAGACAAAGATCACAGAGTCAACACCTGGGATGGAGACAGACCTAAACAGTCTTCCTGAAAAAGAATTCAGAATAAAAATCATAAACATGCTGACGGAGATGCAGAGAAATATACAAGAGCTAAGGGATGAAGTCTGGAGGGAGATTTCAGACACCTGGAAGGAGATTACAGAAGTGAAACAAACTCTGGAAGGATTTATGAGCAGAATGGATAAGATGTAAGAGGCCATTAATGGAATAGAAACCAGAGAACAGGAACACATAGAAGCTGACATAGAGAGAGATAAAAGGATATCCAGGAATGAAACAATATTAAGAGAACTGTGTGACCAATCCAAAAGGAACAATATCCGTATTGTAGGGGTACCAGAAGAAGAAGAGAGAGAAAAAGGGATAGAAAGTGTCTTTGAAGAAATAATTGTTGGAAACTTCCCCAAACTGGGGGAGGAAATATCGAACAGACCACAGAAATACACAGAACTCCCAAAAGAAAGGATCCAAGGAGGACAACACCAAGACACATAATAATTAAAATGGAAAAGATCAAGGACAAGAAAAGACTTTTAAAGGCAGCTAGAGAGAAAAAGGTCACCTATAAAGGAAAACCCATCAGGCTATCATCAGACTTCTCAACAAAAACCTTACAGGCCAGAAGAGAATGGCATGATACATTTAATGCAAAGAAACAGAAGGGCCTTGAACCAAGGATACTGTATCCAGCACGATTATCATTTAAATATGACGGAGGGATTAAACAATTCCCAGACAAGCAAAAGTTGAGGGAATTTGCCTCCCACAAACCACCTCTACAGGGTATTTTAGAGGAACTGTTCTAGACAGCAGCACTCCTAAAACTAAACAGATGTCACCACAGAAAATAAAATCACAGCAAAGAAAGCAGACCAACCAAATATTAACTAAAGGCAAAAAAAATAAAATCAACTACCCAATAAAAGCAGTTAAAGGAAACACGAAAGAGCACAGAATAAAACAGCCAACATATAAAGAATGGAGGAGGAGGAATAAGAAGGGACAGAAGAAAAGAATCTCCAGATAGTATACATAACAGCTCAATAAGTGAGCTAAGTTAGGCAGTAAGATACTAAAGAGGCTAACCTTGAACCTTTGGTAACCATGAATCTAAAGCCTGCAATGGCAATAAGTACATATCCTCCAATACTCACCCTAAATGTAAATGGACTGAATGCACCAATCAAAAGACACAGAATAATAGAATGGATAAAAAAGCAAGACCCTTCTATATGCTGCTTAAAAGAAACTCACCTCAAACCCAAAGACATGCACAGACTAAAAGTCAAGGGATGGAAAAACATATTTCAGGCAAACAACAGAGAGAATAAAGCAGGGGTTGCAGTACAAATATCAGACAAAATAGACTTCAAAACAAAGAAAGTAACAAGAGATAAAGAAGGACATTACATAATGAAAAAGGGCTCAGTCCAACAAGAGGATACAACGATTCTAAATATATATGCACCCAATGCAGGAGCACCAGCATATGTGAAACAAATACTAACAGAACTAAAGGGGGAAATAGAATGCAATGCATTCATTTTAGGAGACTTTAACACGCCACTCACCCCAAAGGATAGATCCACTGGGCAGAAAATAAGTAAGGACATGGAGGCACTGAACAACACATTAGAACAGATGGACCTAATAGACATCTATAGAACTCTACATCCAAAAGCAACAGGATATACATTCTTCTCAAGTGCACATGGAACATTCTCCAGAATAGACCACATACTAGCTCACAAAAAGAGCCTCAGTAAATTCCAAAATATTGAAATTCTACCAACCAACTTTTCAGACCACAAACGTATAAAACTACATATAATTTCTACAAAGAAAACAAAAAAGCCCACAAACACATGGAGGCTTAACAACATGCTCCTAAATAATCAATGGATCAATGAAAAAATTAAAATAGAGATCAAGGAATATATGGAAACAAATGACAACAACAACACAAAACCCCAACTTCTGTGGGACGCAGCAAAAGCAGTCTTAAGAGGAAAGTATATAGCGATCCAGGCACACTTGAAGAAGGAAGAACAATCCCAAATGAATAGTCTAACATCACAATTATCGAAACTGTAAAAAGAAGAACAAATGAGGCCTAAAGTCAGCAGAAGGAGGGACATAGTAAAGATCAGAGAAGAAATAAACAAAATTGAGAAGAATAAAACAATAGCAAAAATCAATGAAACCAGGAGGTGCTTCTTTGAGAAAATAAACAAAATAGATAAGCCTCTAGTCAGACTTACTAAGAGAAAAAGAGAATCAACACACATCAACAGAATCAGAAATGAGAATGGAAAAATCACGACAGACTCCACAGAAATACAAAGAATTATTAAAGATTACTATGAAAACCTATATGCCAACAAGCTGGAAAACCTAGAAGAAATGGACAACTTACTAGAAAAATACAACCTTCCAAGACTGACCAAGGAAGAAACAAAAAAGTTAAACAAACCAATTACGAGCAAAAAATTGAAACGGTAATCAAAAAACTACCCAAGAACAAAACCCCTGGCCAGATGGATTTACCTCGGAATTTTATCAGACACACAGAGAAGACATAATACCCATTCTCCTTAAAGTTTTCCAAAAATTAGAAGAGGAGGGTATATTCCCAAACTCATTCTATAAAGCCAATATCACCCTAATACCAAAACCAGGCCAAGACCCCACCAAGAAAGAAAACAACAGACCAATATCCGTGATGAAAGTAGATGCAAAAATACTCAATAAAATATTAGCAAACCGAATTTAAAAACATATCAAAAGGATCATAAACCATGACCAAATGGGATTCATCCCAGGGAAGCAAGGATGCTACAACAACTTCATCAACCACATCAACAAAAAGAAGGACAAAAACCACATGATCATCTCTATAGATGCTGAAGAAGCATTCGACAAAATTCAACATCCATTCATGATAAAAACTCTCAGCAAAATGGTATTGATGGCAAGTACCTCAACATAATAAAGGCCATATATGATAAACCCACAGCCAACATCATACTGAACAGCAAGAAGCTGAAAGCTTTTCCTCTGAGAGCAGGAACAAGACAGGGATGCCCACTCTCCCCACTGTTATTTAACATAGCACTGGAGGTCCTAGCCATGGCAATCAGACAAAACAAAGAAATACAAGGAATCCAGATAGGTAAAGAAGAAGTTAAACTGTCACTATTTGCAGATGACATGATATTGTATGTAAAAAACCCTAAAGACTCTACTCCAAAACTACTAGAACTGGGAACGGAATACAGCAAAGTTGCAAGATACAAAATTAACACACAGAAATCTTTGGCTTTCCTATACACTAAGAATGAATCAATAGAAAGAGAAATCAGGAAAACAACTCCATTCACAATTGCATCAAAAAGAATAAAATACCTAGGAATAAACCTAACCAAAGAAGTGAAAGACCTATACCCTGAAAACTACAAGTCACTCTTAAAAGAAATTAAAGGGGACACTAACAAATGGAAACTCATCCCATGCTCCTGGCTAGGAAGAATTAATATCGTCAAAATGGCCATCCTGCACAAAGCAATAGACAGATTTTATGCAATCCCTATCAAATTACCAGCAACATTCTTCAACGAACTGGAACAAATAGTTCAAAAATTCATATGGAAACACCAAAGACCCCGAATAACCAAAGCAATCCTGAGAAAGAAGAATAAAGTAGGGGGAATCTCACTCCCCAACTTCAAGCTCTACTACAAAGCCATAGTAATCAAGACAATTTGGTACTGGTACAAGAACAGAGCCACAGACCAGTGGAACAGATTAGAGACTCAAGACATTAACGCAAACATATATGGTCAATGAATATTTGATGAAGGAGCCATGGACATACAATGGGGAAATGACAGTCTCTTCGACAGATTGTGCTGGCAAACCTGGACAGCTACATATAGGAGAATGAAACTGGACCATTGTCTAACTCCATACACAAAAGTAAATTCAAAATGGATCAAAGACCTGAATGTAAGTCATGAAACCATAAAACTCTTAGAAAAAAACATAGGCAAAAATCTCTTAGACATAAACATGAGTGACATCTTCTTGAACATATCTCCCCGGGCAAGGAGAACAATATCTAAAATGAACAAGTGGGACTATATTAAGCTGAAAAGCTTCTGTACAGCAAAAGACACCATCAATAGAACAAAAATGTACCCTATAGTATGGGAGAATATATTTGTAAATGACAGATCCAAGAACGACTTGACGTCCAAATATATAAAGAGCTCACCCACCTCAACAAACAAAAAACAAATAATCCAATTAAAAAATGGGCAGAGGAACTGAACAGACAGTTCTCCAAAAAAGAAATACAGATGGCCAACAGACAAATGAAAAGATGTTCCACATCACTAATTATCAGAGAAATGCAAATTAAAATCACAATGAGGTATCACCTCACACCAGTAAGGATGGCTGCCATCCAAAAGACAAAACAACAAATGTTGGCGAGGTTGTGGAGAAAGGGGAACCCTCCTACACTGCTGGTGGGAATGTAAATTAGTTCAACCATTGTGGAAAGCAGTATGGAGGTTCCTCAAAATGCTCAAAATAGACTCACCATTTGACCCAGGAATTCCACTTCTAGGAATTTACCCTAAGAATGCAGCACTCAAGTTTGAAAAAGACAGATGCACCCCTATGTTTATTGCAGCACTATTTACAATAGCCAAGAAATGGAAGCAACATAAGTGTCCATCAGTAGATGATTGGATAAAGAAGAGGTGGTACATATACACAATGGAATATTACTCAGCCATAAGAAGAAAACAAATACCAAATGATTTCACTCATCTGTGGAGTATAAGAACAAAGGAAAAACTGAAGGAACAAAACAGCAGCAGAATCACAGAACCCAAGAATGGACTAACAGGTACCAAAGGGAAAGGGACTGGGGAGGATGGGTGGGTAGGGAGGGATAAGTGGGGGAGAAGAAGAAAGGGGGTATTATGATTAGCATGCATATTGGGGGGTTGGGGAGAAATGGGAGGGCTGTATAACACAGAGAATACAAGTAGTGATTCTACAACATTTAGCTATGCTGATGGACAGTGACTGTAAAGGGGTTTGTCAGGGGGACGTGGTATAGGGGAAAGCCTAGTAAACATAATATTCTTCATGTAATTGTAGATTAATGATAACCAAAAAAAAAAAAAGAAGAAAAAAAAGGGATATTACTCCCTGATAGGATAAAACCAACTGCAAATCACTGATTAATGCATGCTTTAAATATCCTTAATTTTGGTCATTTAAAGGGTGTCAGATGATCAGCTATGGAAGTACATTTTTCTGATAATATTCCTTTCTCATAAAAAAAAAAAGCAGTTCCTGTGTGGTGATCTCCAATAAGTTCTTCACAGTGGTATAAAGGGCATATCAAAGTGAGGGCAAAGGGTTTGTTTGTGTTTATACAGAGGATCAAAGCCTAATTTGGCTACCCAGAAAATGAATTAAGATACGATATGAAGAAGAACTTCCAAGATCAACATTCTCTGGAATAGTCACTCCAGAAGATGATCATCAAAAAACTTCAACAAAGAACCTGACACTGTTGCAGTTGTAGCTGCATTCATCCCACCGGTTCCTGGAATTGCCATGGGAATGAAGAAGGAGATATCTAAGCTAACCTGTGCATACAGTAAAACAACAAATTTGACTGGATCTATACTGTCGGAACTCAACCAAGAATTATGAGAAGTGCAAGTTGCAATGCTCCAAAATATTGCGACTATAGACTATCTACTGTTAAAAGAGCACATGGGATGTGAACAGTACCCAGGAATGTGTTGTTTTAATTTGTCTGAATTTTCTCAAACTATTCAAATTCAGTTAGACAATATCCATCATATCATTGATAAGTTTTCACAAATGCCTAGGGTGCCTAACTGGTTTTCTTGGTTTCACTGGAGATGGCTGGTAATTGCAGGTCTGCTTTTGTTATGTAGCTGTATTCCTATTATGTTAATGTGTGCACACAATTTAATTAGTAGTTTAAAGCCTATACATGCTTATTTTACACTACAAGAAGATATGTCAAAGAAATAATCAATCTTCCCATGTTTTCTGCCGCCTGCTACTTCTATAGCTTTTCTTCTTCCTTCCTAATTACAACCCTTAAGTAGAATTCGTGCCTCATATCGAAATTACTGAGTATCATAATTATTCCAAGTGGTAAAGATACCTCAAGACACATACTGGGCATAGAAGCCACAGGGCATAAATCTGCAAAGAAGTAAAAAGCTAACCTTTTCAAACAATATTGCTTCTCTCTCACTTACCAACTTTACATTTCCCTGTATGGCCCCAGAAGATGACTGGTTAGCCAGAGACGGGTAAGATTCCTCAAGGGAGGAACAACCTAAGACAGGCACAGTCGCAGGGGTGCCATCAGGTGAGAAATTGGGGATCAAGAGAGGTGAGGCTTAGAACCTCACCCCCCCTGTTTTGAGAGAAATCTTCTGCATCCATGGATGTTTTGTTGCCCTTGTCTAGCTTGGATTAATACTTAGTCTATAGGCACACACCTGATCATCTACATTTGCCCTCTTACAGCACTAAACTATGTTTTCTACCTTTATATTGCATCTACCTACCACTTCAGCATTTTATTTAAAAAAAAAAAATAATAATAATAATAATAATAAGGGAGAAATGTGGGATTCACATATAAATCAGGTATAAAAATCAAACGAGTAATCATATTTGACCTGATTGTTTATAGTTCATGATGCGTGATCAAAACCGAAAGTTTCTGTGATGACTGCCCTTGTACTGTTCACCATGTAAGAACTTATTCACTATGTAAGAACTTGTTCATTATGCTTCAGAAGATTGGAGACTGTTGAGAATTAAGCTTGGGTTTGATTAATGATTGTGCATTGAGTCCCCTATACAGAATTTTATTGTTGTTAACAACCATATGATCAATAAATATGAGAGATGCCCTCTCAAAAAAAATAAATAATAAATAAAAATAAAAATATCTTTCTAATAAGAAAAAAAAATACTATTGTCAATTAGTCATGTAGAAACTGTTCCTTCTCAAAGGTATTAACAATTAGAAAAATTTACAAAGACTTTAAGAGTCCTGAAAATCATTCAACCTACATATCATAGGAACTTTTTATAAAACTATAAATACTTAAAATTTTCAATCAAAAAGTTATTTTGTATATCAGATATGTTGTACTTCAATACAACCCATTTTATCAATCATAAAATTAAAATTCAGCAAATTCTCACTTCAATACCTTGTATTTGTCAAAGACAGAACTAGGTCTAATACTCAGTTCAATTTTTGGATTTCACACCTCTTTCTCTGTTTACTGAAGTGAAAATTGTTGCTTTCCCACCATATCATTTAGTTATACTTTCACCCAATAGTAATAGAAAACCCAATTACAGTCACTTTTCAATAGATTTACTTTTCTTATGAAAAGAATCCAAAGGTAACCAGCTGCTGGAATCGTTTCAGGGGCTCAGTGTATCCATTGGAAACCTCCATGATACTGTCTGCTCACAGTAACCATACTTTACATGGGGTCCATACACAGTCTCCATACTTTACATAGGGTTAGTGAGAACAGGAGGGGTAGCACTAAGATGTCTGCTTATATCTCATCAAAGAACTATGCCTAGGAGGGAGCATATAAAGTGTGGTAACTTCTAGCCCCTAGGCTAGTCAGGCAAAGAAAGCGGGCCAGATATAGAGTTATGTGGATCAACCTAGCATGTCTTTCAGCAACCACTTTTCCTCCTGCAAACCCATTGTCTCAATGGGAGTTGACCACATTCCCTAAGCCTTAGGTGTGCTGTTGGTCTAAGGGTATTTTATCCTTTGTCTACAATAAGTTCAGTGACCCAGGCACAACCACTCTTCGTGTAGCAATACATTTGGGGTAGGCTTTGGAATCAGCAAAGGCGTTCAACACAATTTCAGTCAAAACATTTGAAAGAATGTTTCTAGTTTTTCTAAGAAAAGATCTCCGTTTGCTTTGAGAAATAATCTAGCATGAAAGACAGTCTCTATACCTCTTCATAGAACCAGATGCATTCATCCTTGCTGGACTTGTGACAGTCTAAGACTACCACTGTGTTTGGAGCAGTCAGAGATAGGACAATTGCATGAGAAATTGGGCAAGAACATTATAAATCCCTGCCTCTTCCCTGTATTACACTTAAGACTATCAGTTTCGTAAATTCATGCATCTTTTTTATGTATTAAGCTATTTGGGATTTTTTATTACTTGTAGCTTAACACATTTCATCTGATACATTGACTGACACAACTTGGAACTAAAATGGATATGAATAATTCAAGTTCCTGTTCAATCTAAAAAATGTTTGCTGAGAACCTTTTACATAAAGCACTGACTAGGTGGTAAAGAAAATCACAAGATACCAATTTTTTAATATTTTATTTTGATATTTAGATAAAAGTATACATTAATTATTAAATTTTAAAAAATCATGCTAGAAGAACTACTTGAGGGTCAAGAATTTTTTTAAATGAGGAAGATTTATGTGTATATTATTTTAATGTCTGGGTAGGATTTTGTCAAATGTAATTGGATTGGGAAAGGCCACACATTCTAGATAAAGGAAATAACATGAGCAAAGGCATGAGGATCATGATATATGGGAGCATATTTTTGGGGTGGCCACTATTTTGTTTTTCAGGAATTTAGTGTACACAGTAAAGGTAAACTTATAATTCATAGCTAAAAAATAAAGCTCAAATCATGTTATATAGGGCATCTTGAATTATGGTCTAAGGAACACAAAGGATGTTTAATAGATTATGCTGAGGCCTTGGAAGTTTTTGAATAAGGGAGTTAGGTTATCTGTCTGGATTTTAAAATGTCACTCTGACAATAATGTGCAGGATAGGGTGGAAAGAATGAATCAGGAGACGACTGCAACGTTTCAGGTGATTGGTAATAATGGCCTGAGTTTGTAGGGTCACTGTTGAAATGAAATTAAAGAAATTATGGGAATACTAGCTTGATCTCTGACCTAATTTGCTTTCCAACTATTCATACAGCCACAAAAAGTGGCAAAGAAAGGGCCCTACCAAAATGATGGTTACTGGCATTTGAACATTTTATGTGAAAGTGTTTTGTTGTTTTGTTTAGTTTTGTTTTTGAGCTGCAAGTAATAAAATGGACTGTGATTAATTCAAGAAGGGTTGATTGAATGGACTTTTGGTTATCTCAGAGAATCAGATACATAATTTCAAAATGATGCTTTAGCAATGAGACCAGATAATGCTGGGATACTGAGCAGCACCTAGTGTCCAGCCCCCAGAGGCGACCCTGCCATTTCCACCATTCTAATCCTTGTCTTCTCATTGTTCAACCTCCTTGCAGAGTAAACTGACCTTCCTCACTTGGTTCCATAGCTTTGTTAGGTAATTGGCAGCAGGTGGCAATGAGTGAATTCCTCAAAGGGGCTGTTATCAAAACAGTGGGGTGGGGGTGTAGAGAGACCCCCGTGGTGGTCAAAGGAAAACAGTCCTTTGCACATTCCTCTTTTAAGAAAGTAAGCCAGATACTACTAAATTTTACTGTGGCCTCAGAACAAAGGAAGCACAAGGCAACAGACAATATTAAAATATTCTTGATCATAAGAAAGTGCAAAGCAGACTAATCAAAGAAATTATTTAACCTAGCTTGTTCAAGGACAAAGACACAGTTTTTCCAAAAAGAAAATCTAATTCTTTTTTTTTTTTTACTTCCCACCTCCTGTTTAAAATAGGATGCTTTAAGTATAAGCTTATATGCTAACATATCACTTTATCATTCACCATTTTTCAAAAATGGCATTACTTAGCATGAGCTTTAGAATAATGTAGATTTAGTCATTTTTGGAATAATTAGAAACCAATAAACGAGCATGAATATATGTATCACAACTTAGAACACTTTATAAGTACACCCACAAAATTTTAAAGATAAAAAAATTTTTTAAATAAAAATAGCCTGAATAATTACCTGTCTCCCACCACCCAGTAAAAAAAGATGAACATGACCAGCACTCCCATTCAAAATGCGGAGGGATGGAAGGCACAAAGCTGTACCCATACATAGCAACTCTGATGCACAACTTGGAAATGTGATGAAATGCTAGAAATTTGTGCAGAAACAACATATTTGGATCAAACACTGATCTTCCTCATAGGGCCTAGTGTCTCCCAGTTTATTGTACCCCCGACTTTTGGTTCTGCCACTGGAAGGGCCTGACTTTTCCGTGTCCTTCTTGCCTATGTGTAAAGAAGATAATGGAGAAAATCCCATACATTATAGTGAGAAACTTTGTCAGCTATCTTAAAAGCCTGTAGAAAGTGGTGTGTGTGTGTGTGTGTGTGTGTGTGTGTGTGTGTGTGCGCTCGCGCGTGCTTACTGTAGCTCTACAGGAAATTTTGCAGTTGAGAAATGTCTTTGAGCATTGGTTTTAATTCAGCAATCTTGCTGAAGTTTTAAGATTTTAAATAATTTATCTATAGATAAATTTTTTCAACATACATCACAAATCTATCTGTATATGATAAACAGGCTTTTTTGCTGGTCTTCCAGTGTACGTCATTTTTAGATTTAAGGCACCATATTTTATTCCTAATTTGCAAAGGGTTTTAATTTTCCAATACATAGATATAAAATAGTATCATGTTCTATTCCGTCTATTGAGATAAAATATTATTTGTTTTTTTAATATAGGAATTATATTGATTAAAAAACTAACATAAATGTACATTCTTGCATAATCACACCTTTATGATATACAACTCTGTTTATATACCAGGAGATTTCAGTATGATAACATTTTGTTTATAATTGTGCCATCTCTGTTTATGAGTGAGACTGGCTGATAGACACTCTGCCTTTCTTGCAATTTTGTCATGTTTAGTGTAAAATACTATAGTGGTTTATGCAAACAGTGGGAGCATTCCCTTTTTCTCAATCCATGGCAAATTTTTCAAAATGTCTTATTTCTTTCCTAATATTGGTAAATACAAATGGGCTGAACATCTACTTTTAAAAAATAGAATTTTCTACATTTTAAAAATATAATTCTTGTTTCTGAGAATTAACTTTCTGAAATCTAGTTAATCAATATTTTTTTTCAAATTTTATGTTTAGAAAGTAAGAAAAATAAGGTGACACTAATGACCATCTCGCAGTCTGAAGCTGACTGAGGATGTAAGGATTTAGCTACATTGAGGTAATACCTGGCTATGGAGGGGCAGTGGGAGAAGCACGGAGCAGGTGGCATCCCCACCAAGCTAAGAGAACCCCAGCGGACTAAAAGAGCAAGGGAGCCATGGGGAGCGAGGAGCTTTTAGAGGCGATGGGGCTGAACCATGCAGGGCTGTGGGCCTTCATTCCAACATCAGTGGGAAGCCTGCGTACAGCGGAGGTATCTTTCTGAAGTGTGGAGGCCCTGCCAAGGCCCTGCCAACTCCCGGGTACGCGCTTCTAGCGATTATGCTCTCAGGACGCATGCCAGACTCCTTAACCAAGCTGTCAGGTACCTTCTCAGCAGGGACTGGCCTGTACTTTCAGCCGTTCCGTGCCCCCACAACCCCTGATGCCCTTCCAGCCCCCACCCCACCACCTCACGGCCGTGCTCTCCTGTGCGTCTGTTTAGCCAAACTCTGTGTCCTGGCTGCAAACACTGCCTCCTGCAGAGTCCATACCAGTTTCTCTCCCTGCAATGTCCTCCATCTCTTCCTACCCATCTGCTTCTAGCAAAGACCCACCCATGTGTTGTGAGCTAATTTGGAGGCCACCATCTCCAGGGTCTGCCCCAGGCCTCCCAAACATTCAGGATCTCCCAGGCAGGGCTCTGACCTAGCCCCTGGTGTGCTGCTCATGTTCTGCCTCCTGTTGTAGTTATTTGGGTATTTTTCTCTCTCCTGTACTAGATTTAAAAAACAAATAAAGTAAGGAAAAAATAAGGCAATGCTAAGGACCATTTCACAGACTGAAACTGACTGAGGTAATAAGTATTCAGGATCATATATCATGGTTCTAACAGTTTTCCTAACAAGTCATTGCCAGGTGACAGCTGCATGGCAGCATGTTGGACAACTATATCATAAAAGGAACATATGGTCTGGCTTGTCTTAGCTTGCTTGGGAAGAAGGGATACAGCTGCAAGAGGAGTGCTGCAATCAAGCAGGACCTCTCAATACGTTGAATACATTTGATTTTTTAAAAGAACATTAAGGGTTTTTAAGTGCCTGTTTCTCAAATATATGCTAATCACATATAGGCAGTTCTAACCTAAGTGCCAGAAATCTGCAGCAGATATTATGATCACAGCTAGTGGTATCTGGGAGTAATAAATAATTGCCATAGCAACATCATCCTTGCACAATGGCTACAATGAAAATGGCAAGAGGAAGGGTGGGAGAGACTGCCAAACACTTTTTGGCATTTTAATATAAATATAATCATTGAAAGGGGTGATGACTTTATAGTATCAACTTACCTGTTATTTAAAGAACATCATTGTAACTGTCACCTAGGTACATGTGAACGTTTGTGTCTTTTCTGTTATTTAGAGTGCTTAGGAGACACACACACGCACGTGCACACACACACGCGTGTTTGTTGCTAAGGACTTTATAAACCCTGTATTTTCTTAATAGTGGTGGAAACTAACATACTGTTTGAAACTTTCATAATAGGAAAATTCCCTTGTGAACTGAATCTGCATGGAAAAATCATAAAAGCAAGCATGGATTTTAAAAATATTAAGGAACATTACTGAATCTCACCAGTAAACCCTCCAAATGGCAGTCACAAAGCTGAATCATGGTCAGACACTTCTGCTAACATTGACAGATCATGACTCTGCCAAGATTCCCAATGATTTCACAACATTTTGAAATTTAAAATAAGTTTCCCCAAATTTGTAGAATGGCGTGTTTATGAAAAACTGTTTAATACTGTTGTAAAATGAGAACGATTAGAAACAATAATTTTTAACAAGTAATTTACTCTTTCCTAGGTTCAACAAGTTCTGAGATATAATAGTTTAGCATCTGTTTATTTTATGATTCCATGTACATTCAGCACATTTATATTGCATCTACTTTGTGCTAGGTACTCTTCTTGTTGTTTTAAAAATTAAACATCATATGTACATATATATACACACAAAAAACCCTTTGATTTAGTAATCCTTTGTTGAAGAACTATATGGAATACATAAATAATGCTAACATATCCACTACAGCTATTATAATTGTCATAGGCTATGCCATATGCCTTCTATAGGAGCTGAGGTGTTATAGCATTAAGAAAGATCTACACTGCTATCTTTCACCATATAAATTATCATCCAGGAGAACACAATCCTGAGAGAGCATGTCCAATTTTACATACCAATAAAATATTTCCTTTCAATAAACATACTAAAAAAATATGCTGAAGAGAAGACTCTGAAATAAAAGGATTTATGAATAATAATTAATAAGTATAATAATGAATGTTAATAATAATAATTAGTGACTCCAATAATGATTATTATGAGAAGCTAGTCTACTAGTTTATACAAATTTACATCAAAAAGTGGCAATAAATGAATTTGAATGTTCAAGTGAGAAGATTTTATAGTAGAAAAAGTAATTTTAAATATGCAATATATTACATTATTAAGCATATCCAGGCAGTAAATCTCTGAATCCAGATAGAAAAACATTCTGTTTAGACATTTTTTCTGAATAAACGTATTACACAAATGTGCCTTTGTAATTTTATGAAAAATATTAAAATTAATAAATTTTTCAAAAGACAATTATAGTCAAAACCCTTAAACTCTCTTCTGGGAATAGAATTATGTTAATCATTATGCATATTAAAATAAAAAATGTCTACTTTTATGAAGAGAGTTTGTGACTAATTTGAGAGACTGCCACCTATATACCTCAACTGAGACAAATACATTTTATACAAAAAAACATTAAAAAGACTGAAATCCAGTGTGTATCCTAGCAACAATACAAGAAAGCATTGCATTTAATCAAGGGAATACCATTTTTTTTCTATGTAATCCTCCAGTAATGGCAGATATAGGGCAGAGGAAGTTGTAAGTGTCATATAATGGTCTTTTGAAGAAATGTAAAAAGAGATAAAATTTATATTAACATAAAATGTGTGTTATGAGACTATATTGAACAGTTTTTTAATTATATCTCATTATTCTTACCTTTTACCATCTTTTAATCTCCACTTATTAGCAACTCACACAGCAGCAGGACATAATTTAGTAATTTAAATCCAACTGACCACTTAAGTTACTCTTGTTTGAGTTATGTAAAACTAAGTACTTAGACATCATTAACATTATAATTTACACTATATTCTTGAACAAACATAACTATGGGAAGAGTAATCTAAATGTTTTGCAGAATAAATTAAATATTGAGGGATAAGGAATAATTAAAATGTTAAGTTTGTTATCCTAAAAAGTTAAAATATGGTCTTTTCATATGTTACACATACTGAATATAACAACTGGATAGAAACATAATTACCATTTCATTGAGCATATGTAGCTCATAGATCAGACATACAACCTACATAGATCATAAATCAGTTGTTCAGTAAGTTGAAATATTTCACAGTGAATAAAAGCTTCAAAGCTAATAGATTATAACCCATAGTATTTTTTGCCTCTATCACCTGCCTTTACCTTACATAGAACATTTATCATTAGCATGAAGGTAGAAATGCATATGAGATACAAAATTCATCTACTTTCAAATGAAGTTACAATGACTTCTTACATTAAACTGGATTGCAATTTAGAAAACACATTTCAAAAAAATACTCAGAAACAGATGTATCAAATGTGATTAACATAAGGGCACCACTCTGTTTAATAGAATAATTCACTATGACTTATGAGAGCACTCAAGTGAATTTGATTTTTTAATAATCATTAATATCCACTCTATAGAAACATAGCTAAAAAGAATTTTCAGACCAAATTGTAACAAAATTAATTCAACTTCGGTTTTCCTCCATGAGAGTATTAGTACCAGACTTATTGTATTTCCTTAAATAGTTATTGAACTACAAAAAAATTATGAGGCAACCTTTTTCAGGTATTAAGTAAATAGCCATTAGAAAGTTGTTATCCCAAAGTGAAGGGCCAAATGCAGGAACATCACATGATCACTGGCTCTCTACCTGGGGATAATGTCACCGTGCAGCCAGGGAGGAGTCGGAGAGAGTAGCATGCAGCATGCAAGGCTGTTGGAAAGGGGGCCAGTACCAGCTTTGTGATCTGTGACCATTTCAATTGTCCAGGCCCCACACTCAGAACAACATCACTTTTGGTTTAATTCTCTGCTGATGTCATCTTGAAATTCTTAATACTTTCATCTTGACTTTTATTTTTTATAACTGAAGCCCTATAGGATAATCTATCATACATGTGAGCAGAGGAGATATTCAGGTCTGTTTTTCCTTGCTGTCTCATTCACATTTAATGTTTGTGATGTCCCATAAGCCCAGAATTTTAGTCAACTCATGATGCATAGGAGTTCAGTGAGAAAGTGAGTGCAAATTGAGGCTACCACATCAATGACTGTGCAAGCTAACCAAATAGGTCATGCTTTCTGTTCTAATTAAAATCTACTTCAAACACAAAAAGAACATTCTAAGGAACCCTATTATATCATTTTTATTCATGTAAGTCCATGAATTAAAGAACATTATGCTGAAAATGGTGACATAGAAAGAAAGAGAAAGATTGGTCAATCCCTAGTTACTCTCCTTTCATTCCTTTCTAACCAGGCCACAGGCCAAAGGAAATCAAGTCAAAGTAAAAATGAAAAGACATGGGGACAATATGATATTTTTTAACTTAACCTCTTTAAACATAAGTATCTTGTTATTACATTTCTATTAAATGTAGATAGCATTTTAGTAGTAGGAGTGGTAGAATGCCATTATTATATTTTTATCCAAAGAGAAGATTTCCATTTTCATCTCTACCAAACAAAACATTTTAATGTTGGTTTATGTACAACTAGTTAATTCTTTGTAGTTGCCAAAGAATATTCATAATTAAAAGTTGTGAGAACAACATATAACAACATAAAAACACAATGCAATAAAACAATGTGATAAAATGTTACTAAAATTAATATGAGAGAACACTTGTTAGGTAATTTGTAGTTCATTATTATTAACCCAATACAATGAAATGCATCTATCATACTTGATTTGAATTCTATCAGTATCTTTGGAAAAGGAAAAAAATGCCTACAACTAAGAATAGTGTACCCAGAAAGCTTATCATTAAGAATTGAAGGACAGAGAGTTTTACAGAAAAACAAAAGTTAAAGGAGTTTATCACCAATGAAATAGCCTTACAAGAAATATTAATAGTATTTCTTTAATTAGAAAATAAAAGGCCATAACTACAAGTAAGGAAACTATGCAAGAAAATATCTCACTGATAAAACTAAACATATAGTAAAGGCAGGGGGATCAACCACATAAAAGCTAGTGTGAAGGTTAAAAGACAAAGTAATAAAGTCAACTATACCTACAATAATTAGTTAAGGGATACATAAAAAACAATGTAAAATATGACATCAAATATATAAAAACATAAGGGTGGGGGTGAAAAATATGGTGCCTTTAGAATGCATTTGAACTTATGTGACCATCAACTTAAATTATACTGATATATTTATATATGTTATGCATAAATCTCATGATAACTACAGGTTTTACCTGTAATAGATACACAAAAAAGTAAAGAGAAAGGAATCTAAATGTAACACTAAAGAAGGTCATAAAAGCTTAAGGGTAGAAAGCAAGAGAAGAAAGGAACAGAGAACTACAAAAGCAACTAGAAAACAATCAGCAAAATGGCAGTAAGTACATGTAGCTCTAGGAGGAGGGATTCACTGCCAGGGGCAAGTTCTGTATGAATCCTAAAGACCTAAGGAAGACAAGGGAGAAAGGTTGGAAGGAAAGGGTTTATTCTCACCACTCAAGTCTCTCCTCACACACTGTTCACTCTCTCTGGCACCCCTCGGAACTCCCTCATGCACAGCTCCTAAGCTCCTGTCTCCTCTGGCTGCACTCCCTGCTCCAAACCCCAGCTGCTGGGCTCTCTCTTCTCATTCACCCTCTACCGCGCTACTGCACCTGGAGGAACTCTGTGGGCAGGTCCCTGGTGACTGGTGGGTGCCTGACCAGTTACATACTAGGAATGCGGATGAAGAGGGAATGAGTGCTTTTTGTCCACCCCCTCCCTGAACCAAGAAACCCATGACTAACCAGCAACTCTGTCCTGTAAAACATCCCATAAATGTGCAAATAGACTCTATTAAAGCCAGGTGAGAATCGTGGTCAAAAAGCCCATTTTCCCAACAGTACATAGCTACCATATTACTAAGTGTAAATAGACTAAATACTTCAACAACAAGACATAAGGTAGCTGAATGGATTTAAAAAACAAGACCTAGAATTAAAGATGGCAGCGTGAGAGGAGAGACAGAGGCTCATTTAATTGGTGCAACTAATCCTGAGAGAGCAACAAGAAAGAGGACGCATCAGACTGCACACACCTGGAGAAAAGAGCAGACCTCACAGAACAGGATAACATACCAGAGCTGTGGCTCCATGGGACCCGAGCCCCTCCCCCACCCCAGCTCACCGGTGGGAGGAAGAGAAACAGAGCAGGGAGGGAGTGGAAGGCTTGGGACTGCTGAATACCTAGCTCCAGAGATCTGCGCTGAGAGCACAAACCTACATTTCATAGTGCTTTCATGAGACTCACATGACTACCGGGTTGGAAAGTTAATACAGGCAGAGTTCCTGGGGAGACTGGGATACCGGCTGCTTGTGGAAAGCAGGGATTCATATCTGGCTGCTCTGGGACAAAAACTTATACCTGTGAGAACGGCCCACTGGCTCAGGCAGTAGAGACAGGCACAGGAGCCAGGAGGCGGGGAACAGCTCTTTGCTACCCCCAGGCACCAGTATCGCTCCCCTGGGACCCCCGACATTGCTTCAGGGGCTGAGCAGCTCCAGAATAGAGCTTCTGGACACTAGAGGGCGCCATATACAAACATGAAACACCAAAGGAACCTTGTCCAGAATAAAATTGTTCATACAACTCAGGAGAAGGATTTAAATGATACGGACCTTGTGACTCTTCCTGAAAGAGAGTTCAAAATAAAAATCATCAACATTCTAATGGAGGTACGGAAAGACATCCAAGAACTCAGGAATGAATTCAGGTCAGAGATCCAATCATTGAAAAACACGATGGAGAGTATTAAAAGCAGGTTGGAATGGAAACTAGAGAAGAGGAATACAAAGAAGCTGAGGCACAGAGAGAAAAAAGGATCTCTAAAAATGAAAGAATATTGAGAGAACTGTGTGACCAATCCAAGTGGAACAATATTCACATTATAGGGATACCAGAAGAAGAAGAGAGAGAGAAAGGGATAGAAAGTGTCTTTGAGGAAGTAGTTGCTGAAAACTTCCCCAATCTGGGGAAGGAGATAGTCTCTGAGGCCATGGAGATTTACAGATCCCCCTACACAAGGGACCCAAGGAAGACAACACCAAGACACATAGTAATTAAAATGGGAAAGATCAAGGATAAGGACAGACTGTTAAAAGAAGCCAGAGACAGAAATAAGATCACATACAAAGGAAAGCCTATCAGGTTAACATCAGACTTCTCAGCAGAAACCTTACAGGCCAGAAGGGAGTGGCATGATGTATTTAATGCCATGAAGCAGAAGAGCCTGGAACCAAGATTACTTTATCTGGCGAGATTATCATTTAAGTTTGAAGGAGGGATTAAACAATTTCCAGATAAGCAAAAGCTGAGAGAGTTTACCTCCCACAAACCATCTCTGCAGTCTATTTTGGAGGGACTGCTATAGATGGAAGTGTTCCTAGGGTTGGATAGCTGTCACCAGAGGTAGTACAATCATGGTAGGGAGGGTGGAGCAGCTGATTGTGAGGTAAATGCAAAATTAAATTGACTATCCCCAAAGCCAATCAAGGGATAGAGAAAAAGTATAGAGTCTGATACCTAATATATAAAGAATGAAGGAGGAAGAAAAATTAGGAGAAATAGAAAAGAACCTTTAGATTGTGTTTGTAACAGCATACTAAGTGAGTTAAGTTAGACTCTTAGATAGTATGGAAAGTAACCTGGAACCTTTGGTAACCACGAATCTAAAGCTGGAAATGGCAATAAGTATATACCTATTGATAATCAACCTAAATGTAAATGAACTGAATGTACCAATCAAAAGACATAGAGTCACTAAATGGATAAAAAAACAAGACCCACCTATATGCTGCTTACAAGAGACTCACCTCAAACCCAAAGACATGCACAGACTAAAAGTCAAGGGATGGAAAAAGATATTTCATGCAAACAATAGGGAGAAAAAAGCAGGTGTTGCAGTACTAGTATCAGACAAAATAGACTTCAAAACAAAGAAAGTAACAAGAGATAAAGAAGGACATTACATAATGATAAAGGGCTCAGTCCAACAAGTGGATATAACCATTATAAATATATATGCACCCAACACAGGAGCACCACCATATGTGAAACAAATATTAACAGAACTAAAGGAGGAAATAGACTGCAATGCATTCATTTTAGGAGACTTCAACACACCATTCACTCCAAAGGACAGATCCACCAGACAAAAATTAGTAAGGACACAAAGGCACTGAACAACACACTAGAACAGATGGACCTAATAGACATCTATAGAACTCTTCATCCAAAAGCAACAGGATACACATTCTTCTCAAGTGCACATGGAACATACTCCAGAATAGACCACATACTAGGCCACAAAAAGAGCCTCAGAAAATTCCAAAAGATTGAAATCCTACAAACCAACTTTTCAGACCACAAAGGTATAAAACTAGAAATAAATTGTACCAAGAAAGCAAAGAGGCTCACAAACACATGGAGGCTTAACAACACACTTCTAAATAGTCAATGGATCAATGACCAAATTAAAATGGAGATCCAGCAATATATAGAAATAAATGACAACAACAACACAAAGCCCCAACTTCTGTGGGACACAGTGAAAGCAGTCTTAAGAGGAAAGGATATAGCAACACAGGCATATTTAAAGAAGGAAGAACAAACCCAAATGAATAGTCTGTCATCACAGTTATAAAAATTGGAAAAAGAAGAACAAATGAGACCTAAAGTCAGCAGAAGGAGGGACATAATAAAGATCAGAGAAGAAATAAACAAAATTGAGAAGAATGAAACAATAGAAAAAAATCAATGAATCCAAGAGCTGGTTCTTTGAGAAAATAAATAAAATAGATAAGCCTCTAGCCAGACTTAATAAGAGAAAAAGAGAATCAACACACATCAACAGAATCAGAAATAAGAAAGGAAACATCACGACGGACCCAACAGAAATACAAAGAATTATTAGAGACTACTATGAAAACCTATATGCTAAGAACCTGGAAAACCTAGAAGAAATGGATAACTTCCTAGAAAAATACAACCTTCCAAGACAGACCAAAGAAGACACACAAAATCTAAACAGACCAATTACCAGCAAATAAATTGAAGTGGTAATCAAAAAACTACCCAAAAAAAAACCCCAGGCCAGATGGATTTACCTCGGAATTTTATCAGACATACAGAGAAGATATAATACCCATTCTCCTCGAAGTTTTCCAAAAAATAGAAGATGAGGGAATACTCCCAAACTCATTCTATGAAGCCAACATCACCCTAATACCAAAACCAGGCAAAGACCACACTAAAAAAGAAAATTACAGACCTATATCCCTGATGAATGTAGATGCAAAAATACTCAATAAAATATTAGCAAACCGAATTCAAAAATATATCAGAAGGATCATATACCACACCCAAGTGGGATTCATCCCAGGGATGCAAGGTTGGTACAACATTTGAAAATCCATCAACATCAACCACCACATCAACAAAAAGAAAGACAAAAACCACATCTCCATAGATGCTGAAAAAGCATTTGACAAAATTCAACATCCATTCATGATAAAAACTCTCAGCAAAATGGGTATAGAGGGCAAGTACCTCAACATAATAAAGGCCATATACGATAAACCTACAGCCAACATCATACTGAACAGCAAGAAGCTGAAAGCTTTTCCTCTGAGAGCAGGAACAAAACAGGGATGCCCACTCTCCCCACTGTTATTTAACATAGTACTGGAGGTCCTAGCCATGGCAATTAGACAAAACAAAGAAATACAAGGAATCCAGATTGGTAAAGAAGAAGTTAAACTGTCACTATTTGCAGATGACATGATATTGTACATAAAAAACCCTAAAGACTCCACTCCAAAACTACTAGAACTCATATCGGAATATAGCAAAGTTTCAGGATACAAAATTAACACACAGCAATCTGTGGCTTTCCTATACACTAACAATGAACCAATAGAAAAGAAATCAGGAAAAAATTCCGTTCACAATTGCATCAAAAAGAATAAAATACCTAGGAATAAACCCAACTAAAGAAGTGAAAGACCTATACCCTGAAAACTATAAGACACTCTTAAGAGAAGTTAAAGAGCACACTAACAAATGGAAACTCATCCCATGCTCCTGGCTAAGAAGAATTAATATAATCAAAATGGCCATCGTGCCCAAAGCAATATACAGATTTGATGTAATCCCTATCAAATTACCAACAACATTCTTCAACAAACTGGAACAAATATTTCAAATATTTATATGGAAACAACAAAGACCCCGAATAGCCAAAGCAACCCTGAGAAAGAAGTATAAAGTGGCAGGGATCTCACTCCCCAACTTCAGGCTCTACTACAAAGCCATAGTAATCAAGACAATTTGGTACTGGCACAAGAACAGAGCCACCGACCAGTGGAACAGATTAGAGACTCCAGACATTAACCCAAACATATATGGTCAATTAATATTCGATAAAGGAGCCATGGACAAAGAATGGGGAAATGACAGTCTCTTCAACAGATTGTGCTGGCAGAACTGGACAGCTACATGTAAGAGAATGAAACTGGATCACTGTCTAACCCCATACACAAAAGTAAGTTCAAAATGGATCAAAGACCTGAATGTAAGTCATGAAACCATAAAACTCTTAGAAAAAAACATAGGCAAAATTCTCTTGGATGTGAACATTAGCGACTTCTTCATGAATATATCTCCCGGGGCAAGGAAAACAAACACAAAAATGAACAAGTGGGACTGTGTCAAGCTCTAAAGTTTCTGTACAGCAAAGAACACCATCAACAGAACAAAAAGGTACCCTACAGTATGGGAGAATATTTTTGTATATGACAGATCCGATAAAGAATTGACATCCAAAATATATAAAGAGCTCACACTCCTCAACAAACAAAAAGCAAATAATCCAATTAAAAAATGGGCAGAGGAGCTGAACAGACAGTTCTCCAAGGAAGAAATTCAGATGGCCAACAGACACATGAAAAGATGCTCCACATTGCTAGTTATCAGAGAAATGCAAATTAAAACCACAATGAGATATCACCTCACACCAGTAAGGTTGGCCACCATCCAAAAGACAAACAACAGCAAATGTTGGTGAGGTTGTGGAGAAAGGGGAACCCTCGTACACTGCTGGTGGGAATGTAAATTAGTTCAACCATTGTGGAAAGCAATATGGAGGTTCCTCAAAATGCTCAAAATAGACTTATCATTTGACCCAGGAATTCCACTTCTAGGAATTTACCCTAAGGATGTAGCACTCCAGTTTGAAAAAGACAGATGCACTCCTATGTTTATCGCAGCACTATTTACGATAGCCAAGAAATGGAAGCAACCTAAGTGTTAATCAGTAGATGAATGGATAAAGAAGATGTGGTACATATACACAATGGAATATTATTCAGCCGTAAGAAGAAAACATATCCTAGCCTTTGCAACAACATGGATGGTAGCTAGAGAGTATTATGCTCAGTGAAATAAGCCAAGCAGAGAAAGACAAATACCAAATGATTTCTCTCATCTGTGGAGCATAAGAACAAGAGAAAAACTGAAGGAACAAAACAGCAGCAGAATCACAGAAGCCAAGAATGGACTAACAGTTACCAAAGGGAAAGAGACTGGGGAGAATGGGCGGGTAGGGAGGGATAAGGGCAGGGAAGAAGAAAGGGGGTATTATGATTGGTGTGTATAATGTGGGTTGTGGGGGAAAGGGGAGGGCTTTGCAACACAGAGAAGACAAGTAGTGATTCTACATCTTACTATGCTGATGGACAGTGACTGTAATGGGGTTTGTGGGGGTACTTGGTGTAGGGGAGAGCCTAGTAAACATAATGTTCTTCAAAAATAAACAAATAAAAATAAATAAATAAATAAATAAAACAAGACCTCTCTATATGCTGCCTATGAAACTCACTTCATACTTAAAGACACATACAGACTGAAGTGCAGAACTGGAAAGTGATAGTCAGTGCAAATGAAAATGACAAGGTGGGATATCAATACTTACATCAGTAAAAATAGACTTTAAAACAAAAATTTTAACAACAGAGAAAGGCATGACATAATGGTAAAGGAATCAGTTTAACAAGAGGATACAACAATTATGAATATCTGTACACCCACACAGGAGCATCTAAATATATAAAGCAAATATGAACAGACATACAGGGAGAAATAGTAATAGTAGGGGACTTTAACACACTAAGCATGGCTTTTCTGTTGGCGTTTGGCTGAAGTGGTACCAATATTGCCAAAAATGTTTTTATTATTAGGTCACCTTTTCCCTGCACCTTTGACCAGGGGTAATAAGATATGCTTGCAGCTTTTTTGTCTGTAGCTTTTAGAGTACTGTGTTGTAGATTTCTGCAGTACTCTAAGATATATGGGAAGCATAAGGAAAACTAAGGAATTCATCTCTGTGTTCCTTCTCAAGATCTAAGGTCATAAGGTAGCCAACTTTCTTTATTCCACTTTTCATAGTCTACATAAGCTTGTTTTATTGTGTTATGTCTAGAATATTTTATTTGTAACTGGGAGAACTTGGGAGAAATGGAGCAAATCCATTCTGGTGGGACTAGGAGAGATTCACTTGCATTTTTAAGAGCTCAGTAACAGTTCTTCAAGCCAGGAATGACAGTGAAACATGCTGTTGTTGCATGGGGTCCTCTGAATTCACTGGGTCGAATGGGTGCTAGAAAGGCAGTAGCCAGGTGGCACCTCTTGTTCCCCATAGACAAGGCTGCTGTGGATGTTTTTCTGAAATGGTGATTAAACAGATTAAATCACAACTCCTTTAGCATTTTTTCTAATTGTTATGGTGTTTCTTGAACAGAAATAATGGGTAGTCTACTAAACCCCTACTTGGTTTGACAAGGAGAAAAAATGAAGGTCTGGAGAAAGGAAGTCCCACTTGAGTTATCATAAGAGAGTCATGACCCCTCAACCAGTTCTCAGACTTGAGTCAATTCGCAATCCCAGAGCTCCTCAAAAAGGATAGGGCAGGACTTGAAAGAAGGACCCTCTGATGTTGCCAAAAAATATATGCAGTGAATCAAATGTCAGAGAACTTTTCTCTAGAGGGCAAGATGATAAAAATTTGAGGCTTTGTGGCAAGTACTCTAGTCTTCAATTGGAAGGCAAGCAAGTGGCTATAGACTATATAAGTGAATGGGCATGGCTGAGTTTAAATAAAACTTTATTTACAAAAATAAAGTGTTGCTGGGCCAGATTTGGTTTATGAGCCATGGTTTGCCAACCCACGCTGTAAATCATACTACTAACGTTCATCCAAAAGACCTGAAGCCATTTATCATGGCCACTATGCTCTGAGAAAGAGGAAATAACCACGCTTTTAAAAATTACTGGACACTGACTCTGATCTGTCACTGATTTCTTGAAATACAAAACAACATCATCAGGGCAAATAGTCAACACACTGTCTCCCAGAGGACAGATGATGAATGGAATGTGTCCCTGTTCAGTCTCTCAACCAATATCAGTCTCCAAGCAGACAAATATCTTTGGACCACACAGTGGTTTTGTCCCCAGTTCTGAAATGCAGAGTTGGAATAGACTTATTTAGTAACTAGCAGAATCCTGCACTGGTTGCCTGACATGTAGAGCCAAGTATTATTGTAATAAGGGCTACATGACAACACCAGAGGGCTCCACCTAACTAAAATGTAAGCTGGAAATAATATGGAATTTCAGAGCAGCATTATCATCAAAACCCAGAAAGGTGCAGTGTGGTGATTTAAATCATGTCACTATTCAGTTTGTCTATCTGGATTGACAGAGTGTCTCAGGGTATGACAGTGGATTTGCATACTCAAACAAGTGTTCTTCAAATACGGTTGCTGTTACAGGCATGATTTTGTGGTTAAAGCAAATCTGCATAGGCCATGGCACCTGTACACCCTGCTGAACTGAAAGATTTCCTCTCTATCTCTGAGAAGTGAACATTGGAAGCGGTCTGCTTCAAGCAACAGAGGGAACATTACACTTCTCCTCTCCTATGCCAGGTATATACCCCCTTACCAGCTCTCTGCCATAATCTAGTGCCCGGTAACTGTGATTTCCACTCTGCCCCACCAGACACCACTCTAACACACTACACTGATGTTATCATGTGACAGAAGCAGCAAGTACCCTATATATTTTGGTAACATGCATATGTGTTAGTGGTTCAGAAAAAAGTCCCACTAAAATTCAGGGACTGGCCACCTCTGTGAAATGTTAGAACAGTGTTCCAAGGTGTATCAAGATTTATTTTGCATGGAATAGAACGATTACTGCATTTGCTCCCTCTTTTCATTAAGAAAAAGGTGCACCTCTTAGAGGGCCTTTCTTTGGATTTTGGCAATAGCATGTACCTATCTGGAAATGTCATTCCAGTCTGAGTCCAAAAGCTGCACCTTTGTATGTGGCTTGGGAAGAGAAGTCTCTGAGTAGGTTCTGACTGCCATTCTTGTTGCTCTGTAACCTGGGGTGTTTGTAGTATCCATGGACAGAAGGGATGCTGTGTGGAATCTCATGTAGACCGTAAGGGTAAGTCACAACACAGGTCTTTACAACCTTGCAGTATAGCTATGCGATCAAATGTAGATCATTTTTCTTTTGAGGAAAAGGCTTTGACTGTACCCGTGGCACCCAGAATAGGGCCTGAAGCATAGCATGTACATAATACAAAATTGCTGAAAAAAGGCACAATCTAGAGTGAAAATGAGCTTTGTGTCTATAGTTTAGTAGGGTTATTAAGTTGCTCAACATAAGTGTAATTAAAATATTTTAAAACCAAATAAAATATGGTGTTTAGTTTCTAAGGTGTCCCCTTAGTGCCTTTCATAGATTTCCATAATAAAATTTCAAAACTCAAGGCAGTGTGCCATCACAGTCTTCAAGGGGATATAGATTCTAATGCACATTTCACATCAAAAGGCAGTGGACAGTGTCCAACCCATTTATTTCTAATAATTCCCACAAATTATTCTAATATGGTGCTACCACATGTGTTATTTCAGCAAAAACAGCATTATCGGTTGGAATTGAATCTTGTTTACATTATTGTTGATATTTAACTCACAATATGGTGTTTCTTAAAAATATAAGGTTTAGTTCTCAAACTGATCAATAATTTTCAAATTACTATTTTTTTAATATTTCCATATCTTCTTTTTATTTCACTACTGTTTTCAGTTACTTTTTACTTATTTCAGTATCTTTATATAATTTTAGTCACAAATATCAACTCTTAATATCTTTCATCTATTAACTATGGATTATATGATAGTTATTTTTAATTCTTCTTTTTAACAATCCCAATAAAATACAGTATATATCAATAGACTTTCAGGAAGAGTTTTTGTTACTCAAAAGCCTGTAAGCTGGAATTTTAAGGAAAGCCAAGAAGGTATTGCCTAAAGTTACTGCTCATTTTCCTGGCTCATTTTTCCTTTCTCTTTTTAATTACCACTATCTTATATACACTTCAATGTCCAGTCATGAAACATTTTTTCATGTTTCACCTGATAATGTAAGTCAGTTAAGATGTTTTCCTTTTTTTTTTTTTTTTTTTTTCTTTTTTCTTTTTTTTTTTTTTTTTTAGATAATTATTTTTTATTGAAGGGTAGTTGACACACAGTATTACATTACATTAGTTTCAGGTGTACAACACAGTGATTCAACATTTATATACATGATAATTCTAAGTACCAGCTATCACCATACCAAGTTGTTACAATATTTTGACTATATTCCTTATGCTATACATTACATCCCGGTTGCTTATTTATTTTACAATTGGAAGTGTGTACTTTTTCTTGGTTGTTGTTGTTAGGGCATCTCTCATATTTATTGATCAAATGGTTGTTAACAACAATATAATTCTGTATAGGGGAGTCAATGCTCAATGCACAATCATTAATCCACCCCAAGCCTAATTTTCGTCAGTCTCCAATCTTCTGAAGCATAACGAACAAGTTCTTACATGGAGAACAAATTCTTACATAGTGAATAAGTTACATGGTGAACAGTACAAGGGCAGTCATCACAGAAACTTTTGGTTTTGCTCATGCATTATGAACTATAAACAGTCAGTTCAAATATGAATACACATTTGATTTTTATACTTGATTTATATGTGGATACCACATTTCTCTCTTTATTATTTTTAATAAGATGCTGAAGTGGTAGGTAGATACAACATAAAGGTAGAAAACATAGTTTAGTGTTGTAAGAGAGCAAATGTAGATGATCAGGTGTGTGCCTGTAGACTATGTGTTAATCCAAGCTAGACAAGGGCAATAAAACATCCACATATGCAGAAGATTTCTCTCAGAACAGGGGGGGTGAGGTTCTAAGCCTCACCTCTGTTGATCCCCAATTTCTCACCTGATGACCCCCCTGCGACTGTGCCTGTCTTAGGTTGTTCCTCCCTTGAGGAATCTTACCCGTCTCTGGCTAACCAGTCATCTTCTGGGGCCATACAGGGAAATGTTAAGTTGGTAAGTGAGAGAGAAGCCTTATTGTTTGAAATGGTTAGCTTTTTATTTCTTTGCATATTTATGCCCTGTGGCTTCTATGCCCAGCATTTGTCTTGAGGTATCTTTACCACTTGGAGGAGTTATGATACTCGGTAAATTTGATATGAGGCACGAATTCTATTTAAGAATTTGTTGTAATTAGGAAGGAAGAAGAAAAGCTATAGAAGTAGCAGGCGGGAGAAAACATGGGAAGATTGATTATTTCTTTGACATATCTTCTTGTAGAGTAACTTCAGCATGTATATATTTTAAGCTACTACTTAAATTGCGCACACACATTAACATAATAGGAGTATAGTTACATAACCAAAGCATACCTGTAATTACCAGCCATCTCCAGTGAAACCAAGAAAACCAGTTAGGCACCCTAGGCATTTGTGAAAACTTATCAATGATATGATGGTTATTATCTAACTGAATTTGAGTAGTTTGAGAAAAATCAGACAAATTAAAACAACCCATTCCTGGGCACTGTTCACATGCCATATGTTCTTTTAACAGTAAATAGTCTGTAGTTGTAAGATTTTGGAGCGCTACAATTTGCACTTCTCCTAATTCTTGGTTGAGTTCCAACAGTATAGATCCAGTCAAATTTGTTGTTTTACTGTATGCACAGGCCAGCTTAGATATCTCCTTCATTCCCATGGCAAGTCCAGGAGCTGGTGGGATGAGTGCATCTACAGCTGTAGCAGTGCGTGGATCTTTGTTGGGGTTTTTTGATGATCATCTTCTGGCATGAGTCTTCCCGAGAGTGCTGATGTTGGAAGTTCTCTTTCATATCGTTTCTTAGTTCATTTTCGGGGTAGCCAAATTAGGCTTTGATCCTCTGTATAAACACAAACAGACCCTTTGCCTACACTTTTATATGTCCTTTATATCATTGTGTAGAACTCATTAGAGGTCACCACATAGGAACTGCATTTTTTTTTTTTAATCATTAATCTACACTTACATGACGAATACTTTGTTTACTAGGCTCTCCCCTATACCAGGTCCCCCCTATATACTCCTTTACAGTCACTGTCCATCAGCGTAGCAACCTGTTGTAGAATCACTACTTGTCCTCTCTGTGTTGTACAGCCCTCCCCTTTCTCCCACCCCGCTATGGATGCTAATCTTAATACCCCCCTACTTCTCCCCCCCTTATCCCTCCCTACCCACCCATCCTCCCCAGTCCCTTTCCCTTTGGTACCTGTTAGTCCATTCTTGAGTTCTGTGATTCTGCTGCTGTTTTGTTCCTTCAGTTTTTCCTTTGTTCTTATATTCCACAGATGAGTGAAATCATTTGGTATTTCTCTTTCTCTGCTTGGCTTGTTTCACTGAGCAAAATACCCTCCAGCTCCATCCATGTTGCTGCAAATGGTTGGATTTGCCCTTTTCTTATGGCTGAGTAGTATTCCATTGTGTATATGTACCACATCTTCTTTATCCATTCATCTATCGATGGACATTTAGGTTGCTTCCAATTCTTGGCTATTGTAAATAGTGCTGCGATAAACATAGGGGTGCACTGATCTTTCTCATACTTGATTGCTGCATTCTTAGGGTAAATTCCTAGGAGTGCAATTCCTGGGTCAAATGGTAAGTCTGTTTTGAGCATTTTGATGTACCTCCATACTGCTTTCCACAATGGTTGAACAAGTTTACATTCCCACCAGCAGTGTAGGAGGGTTCCCCTTTCTCCACAGCCTCGCCAACATTTGTTGTTGTTTGTCTTTTGGATGGCAGCCATCCTTACTGGTGTGAGGTGATACCTCATTGTAGTTTTAATTTGCATTTCTCTGATAATTAGCGATGTGGAGCATCTTTTCATGTGTCTGTTGGCCATCTGTATTTCTTTTTTGGAGAACCGTCTGTTCAGTTCCTTTGCCCATTTTTTAATTGGGTTATTTGTTTTTTGTTTGTTGAGGCGTGTGAGCTCTTTATATATTCTGGATGTCAAGCCTTTATCAGATGTGTCATTTTCAAAGATATTCTCCCATACTGTAGGGTTCCTTTTTGTTCTATTGATGGTGTCTTTTGCTGTACAGAAGCTTTTCAGCTTAATATAGTCCCACTTGTTCATTTTTGCTGTTGTTTTCCTTGCCCGGGGAGATATGTTCAAGAAGAGGTCACTCATGTTTATGTCTAAGAGGTTTGTGCCTATGTTTTCTTCCAAGAGTTTAATGGTTTCATGACTTACATTCAGGTCTTTGATCCATTTTGAGTTTACTTTTGTATATGGGGTTAGACGATGGTCCAGTTTCATTCTCCTACATGTAGCTGTCCAGTTTTGCCAGCACCATCTGTTGAAGAGACTGTCATTTCGCCATTGTATGTCCATGGCTCCTTTATCAAATATTAATTGACCATCTATGTCTGAGTTAATGTCTGGATTCTCTAGTCTGTTCCATTGGTCTGTGGCTCTGTTCTTGTGCCAGTACCAAATTGTCTTGATTACTATGGCTTTATAATAGAGCTTGAAGTTGGGGAGTGAGATCCCCCCTACTTTATTCTTCTTTCTCAGGATTGCTTTGGCTATTCGGGGTCTTTGGTGGTTCCATATGAATTTTTGAATTATTTGATCCAGTTCATTGAAGAATGTTGCTGGTAGTTTCATAGGGATTGCATCAAATCTGTATATTGCTTTGGGCAGGATGGCCATTTTGACGATATTAATTCTTCCTAGCCATGAGCATGGGATGCGTTTCCATCTGTTAGTGTCCCCTTTAATTTCTTTTAAGAGTGACTTGTAGTTTTCAGAATATAAGTCTTTCACTTCTTTGGTTAGGTTTATTCCTAGGTATTTTATTTTTTTTGATGCAATTGTGAATGGAGTTGTTTTCCTGATTTCTCTTTCTGTTGGTTCATTGTTGGTATATAGGAAAGCAACAGATTTCTGTGTGTTGATTTTGTATCCTGCAACTTTGCTGTATTCCGATATCAGTTCTAGTAGTTCTGGGGTGGAGTCTTTAGGGTTTTTTATGTACAGTATCATGTCATCTGCAAATAGTGACAGTTTGACTTCTTCTTTGCCAATCTGGATTCCTTGTATTTTTTTGTTTTGTCTGATTGCCGTGGCTAGGACCTCTAGTACAATGTTAAATAACAGTGGGGAGAGTGGGCATCCCTGTCTAGTTCCCGATCTCAGCGGAAATGCTTTCAGCTTCTCGCTATTCAATATAATGTTGGCTGTGGGTTTTTCATAGATGGCCTTTATTATGTTGAGGTACTTGCCCTCTATTCCCATTTTGCTGAGAGTTTTTATCATGAATGGATGTTGAACTTTGTCAAATGCTTTTTCAGCATCTATGGAGATGATCATGTGGTTTTTGTCTTTCTTTTTGTTGATGTGGTGGATGATATTGATGGACTTTCGAATGTTGTGCCATCCTTGCATCCCTGGGATGAATCCCACTTGGTCATGGTGTACGATGGTTTTGATGTATTTTTGAATTCGGTTTGCTAAAATTTTGTTGAGTATTTTTGCGTCTACGTTCATCATGGATATTGGTCTATAGTTTTCTTTTTTGGTGGTGTCTTTGCCTGGTTTTGGTATTAGGGTGATGTTAGCTTCATAGAATGAGTTTGGGAGTATCCCCTCCTCTTCTATTTCTTGGAAAACTTTAAGGAGAATGGGTATTATGTCTTCCCTGTATGTCTGATAAAATTCCGAGGTAAATCCATCTGGCCCGGGGGTTTTGTTCTTTGGTAGTTTTTTGATTACTGCTTCAATTTCGTTGCTGGTAATTGGTCTGTTTAGATTTTCTGTTTCTTTTTGGGTCAGTCTTGGAAGGTTGTATTTTTCTAGGAAGTTGTCCATTTCTCCTAGGTTTCCCAGCTTGTTAGCATATAGGTTTTCATAGTAGTCTCTAATAATTCTTTGTATTTCTGCGGGATCTGTTGTGATTTTTCCTTTCTCATTTCTGATACTGTTGATTTGTGTTGACTCTCTTTTCCTCTTAATAAGTCTGGCTAGAGGCTTATCTATTTTGTTTATTTTCTCGAAGAACCAGCTCTTGGTTTCATTGATTTTTGCTATTGTTTTATTCTTCTCAATTTTATTTATTTCTTCTCTGATCTTTATTATGTCCCTCCTTCTGCTGACCTTAGGCCTCATTTGTTCTTCTTTTTCCAATTTTGATAGTTGTGACATTAGACCGTTCATTTGGGATTGCTCTTCCTTTTTTAAATATGCTTGGAGTGCTATATACTTTCCTCTTAAGACTGCTTTTGCTGCGTCCCACAGAAGTTGGGGCTTAGTGTTGTTGTTGTCATTTGTTTCCATATATTGCTGGATCTCCATTTTGATTTGGTCATTGATCCATTGATTATTTAGGAGCGTGTTGTTTAGCCTCCATGTGTTTGTGAGCCTTTTTGCTTTCTTTGAACAGTTTATTTCTAGTTTAATGCCTTTGTGGTCTGAAAAGTTGGTTGGTAGGATTTCAATCTTTTGGAATTTACTGAGGCTCTTTTTGTGTCCTAGTATGTGGTCTATTCTGGAGAATGTTCCATGTGCACTTGAGAAGAACGTGTATCCTGTTGCTTTTGGATGTAGAGTTCTGTAGATGTCTATTAGGTCCATCTGTTCTAGTGTGTTGTTCAGTGCCTCTGTGTCCTTACTTATTTTCTGTCTGGTGGATCTGTCCTTTGGAGTGAGTGGTGTGTTGAAGTCTCCTAGAATGAATGCATTGCATTCTATTTCCTCCTTTAGTTCTGTTAATATTTGTTTCAGGTATGTTGGTGCTCCTGTATTGGGTGCATATATATTTATAATGGTTATATCCTCTTGATGGACTGAGCCCTTTATCATTATGTAATGTCCTTCTTTGTCTTTTGTTACTTTGTTTATTTTGAAGTCTGTTTTGTCTGATACCAGAATTGCAACACCTGCTTTCTTCTCTCTGTTGTTTGCTTGAAATATCTTTTTCCATCCCTTGACTTTAAGTCTGTGCGCGTCTTTGGGTTTGAGGTGAGTCTCTTGTAAGCAGCATATGGATGGATCTTGGTTTTTTATCCATTCTATTACTCTGTGTCTTTTGATTGGTGCATTCAGTCCATTTACATTTAGGGTGATTATTGAAAGGTATGAATTTATTGCCATTGCAGGCTTTAAGTTTGTGGTTACCAAAGGTTTAGGGTTAGCTTCTTTACTGTCTTACTGTCTAACTTAACTCGCTTGTTGAGCTATTATAAACACAATCTGATGATTCTTTATTTCTCTCCCTTCTTATTCCTCCTCCTCCCTTCTTCATATGTTGGGTGTTTTGTTGTGTGCTCTTTTTAGGAGTGCTCCCATCTAGAGCAGTCCCTGTAGGATGCCCTGTAGAGGTGGTTTGTGGGAGGCAAATTCCCTCAACTTTTGCTTGTCTGGGAATTGTTTAATCCCTCCTTCATATTTAAATGATATTCGTGCTGGATACAGTAGTCTTGGTTCGAGGCCCTTCTGTTTCATTGCATTAAGTATATCATGCCATTCTCTTCTGGCCTGTAGGGTTTCTGTTGAGAAGTCTGATGATAGCCTGATGGGTTTTCCTTTGTAGGTAACCTTTTTTTTCTCTCTGGCTGCTTGTAATACTTTGTCCTTGTCTTTGATCTTTGCCATTTTAATTATTATGTGTCTTGGTGTTGCCCTCCTTGGATCCCTTGTCATGGGAGTTCTGTGTACCTCTGTGGTCTGAGAGGCCATTTCTTCCCCTAGTTTGGGGAAATTTTCAGCAATTATTTCTTCAAAGACATTTTCTATCCCCTTTTCTCTCTCTACTTCTTCTGGAATGCCTATGATTCTTATATTATTTCTTTTATTTTGATCACTCAGCTCTCTTAAAATTCTTTCATTCCTGGAGATCCTTTTATCTCTCTCTGCATCAGCTTCTCTGCGTTCCTGTTCTCTGTTTTCTAGTCCATTAATGGTCTCTTGCATCTCGTCCATTCTGTTTTGAAGTCCTTCCAGAGCTTGTTTTATTTCTGAATTCTCCTTCCTTAGTTCTTGCATATTTCTCTGCAAGTCCATCAGCATGGTTATGACTTTTGTTTTGAATTCTTTTTCAGGTAGACTGGCTAAATCTATCTCCCCAGATTCCTTCTCAGGGGAAGATGTAGCAGATGCCGAAGCTGTCTGGGTTAGTCTTGTCTGAATCATATTTTTTTGCCTTTTCATGTTGACAGGTGCTATTGACTGTCAGCTGGGAGGGCCAAAATTTTCACTTACTACTGGCCTTTCTTTACTGGGGCAACTGCGACCCCTAGTGGCTTGTGTTGGGTAATTGCGTGTAGAGTGGGTCTTTGTGTCTTGCCTGGCCGGAAGGGAGAAATTTCCCTTTCTGTGGGCGGAATTTGTCTCAGGCTGCTTCTCTGCTTTCGCAGCGCCCGGTGGGGTGATGGATGGGGGGGCTGCTTGACTGTTTGCCTCCGTGAGGGGTCTCAGAGCTGTTGCCCAGGGGGTTAGTGCACCCGGTTTTCCCTGTAATTTCCAGCTGCTGTACTGTGACCTGGGTTTTTTCCGTCAAGCTGTTAAGTCCCTGTCCCTTTAAGACTTTCAAAAAGCCCCCGCTTTTCTTTGTCACAGGGGCATCAGCTTCAGCACCCGCTCTGAGGTCTTACCCCCTGTTCTCCCAGTATCCAGGGCCCCCTGGGCATATACTGTGTCTGCGCTCTGGCCCGGATGGCTGGGGCTGGGTGTTCGGCAGTCCTGGGCTCCGTCTCCCTCCCGCTCTGCCTATTGTTCTCCCACCGGGAGCTGGGGGGAGGGGCGCTCGGGTCCCGCAGGGCCGGGGCTTGTATCTTACCCCTTTCACCAGTCGCTGGGTTCTCGCTGGTGTAGCTGCAGTCTGGCCACTGTCCTGCGTCTTCTGGTCTCTCTTTTAGGGCTAGTTGTGTTTGTTGTATTTTCAAAAGTATATATGTTTTTGGGAGGAGATTCCCACTGTCCTACTCACGCCGCCATGTTGGCTCCGCCCTCAAGATGTTTTCCTTTTTATGGCCCTTTATAAAAATAAATCCCTTCATTTTAAACTGAAAATATAATAGGAGAATGTAAGAAATAGTGAAGAGGACAAGAGTTGGAATAAGACAAAACTGATTGTAATTCTTGCTCTCTTCATGAAGATACATAGCTTCTTTCATTAGAGTGTCATATAGTTTTGATATTTATAACCCCTTAGACTTCAATTGCAATAAATACAAGGAAAATATAAAATTCACTTTTAAAAGGCACTGTATATTATTTCTATTACATAAATTTTCAGTACCTAACACACAGCTGAACTCCGTATGTCCTAGGCACTAAATAAACTCCCATTCACTGATTTTTATTTAAGCTCTTGAACAAGCAGAAATAATGATTATCATCTGGTAATGTTGAAATAAGAAAGGAATTCTCGTGAGTTTTTCAAACAAGGACCAAGGAAATTACTACAGTTGAATTTAAAAAACAATTATGTATGCCATGCTTCTCTGCATTGGACTCAGAGATTTTGATCTCTTGAAATTACATAAAGTTTAAGCAATGTCTTTTCATAAGCTATGAATGAAGTCTTCAAATATCAGCATTCTACTGATGGTCCCCAGCATTAGACATAGTATTCTAGGGGGTATATTAAAATATAAATTTTAATAGAATTGCTGCTAGAAAAGAGATAAAGAAAAGATGAAAGAAGCTTTGAAATAGTAAGTTTCTCCTGCACAGCAAATAAGATTTTCTCCCACAATTCTTCAGTGAATGGTATCTATCTAAGCTTATGTGATATAGCATCTGCTATCAGCAAGGAATGAATCTAGTGGTAGGATTTACCAAGCATCTGAAAAGAATCAGTACAAAGTGTAAAACCAGACACAACTTCCCATCTATAGTTAACAACTATGATGGCCAAAGTGGTTCAGTTGATTGTTCCATTTACACACGCACACACATATTTATTATATATATATATATATATATATATATATATATATATATATATATATATATATATCACCTCTATGAAATAAATTGAATCAATAATTAATAAGCTCCCCCAAAAGGATGCAACAGCTTGGATGAATTCAGTGATGAATTCTACCAAACATTAAGAAAGAAATTAATATATAATACATATATTTCATATATATATTTAAATGTATCATATTTCAAGCTCCAGAGATGACAATTCTTGCTCTGATTTTGGTTTCATGAGTACTCAGTCTAGTTGGGGACACAGAATGGAAAACAAAAAGCATAGATGGCATAATGGTATAAACAAAGTATTTATAGGTACAGTTATAGAAAAGTTGATCATTTTTACCTAGGAATATAAATAGATAGGAACCATTTAAAATTCTATATCACAAAGGAAGCATAACATAATCATAGGCACAAAAATTTGGGATTGTATTTATGAGCAGTAACCTATATAACCTTACTATGAATGTTTCTTACCATACAACTTTCCTGAAATGAAAGAAATATCCAAATAATCTAAAATATTGTCATTTATATTTTATTATGAATAAATATAAAATATTTATAAATAAAAATATTTTATGTCCTCTCTAAATAAATAGTAAACAATTAAAACAAAACATGTTGGACAGATTCCTTTTGGAATGAAAGATAAGATTTGAACAATGGAAAGAGAATATCTTAAAATCGTAAAATGAAGGCAACTCAGTAAGAAATCATATCATATTAAACTCACACAGGATATTCTCTAAAATTTTCCAGAGAAGCTATCCTGATCTTTCACTCTGATCCAGTTTTCAATTTTAAGACTTCTCATTAATTCCTTCTCTTATGTTCCTTGGCTAATGACAGGGGTATAGGATTATTGGTAGACAGTCTTTTACCCCTTAAGCACTTTAAGTATGTCATCCCACACCTTCTGGCTTCCATGTTTTCAGAAATTGGCTATCTTATTGAGACTCTAGTATATGACAATTCACTTCTCTTGCTTCTTTCAAAATTATCTCTTTTGTCTTTTGACAATTTTCACTCTCTGTCTAGCTGTGGTTGTTCCTGAGTTCATGCTGGTTGGAATTTGTTTAATTTCTTTGATATATAAATTAATATTACTTACCAAATTTGGACATTTTTAGGCATTCTTTCCTCAAGTATACTTTATCCCCTTTTTCTCTCCTCTCCTTCTGGGACAGTCCTATCTATGCATGTATTAGAATACTTGATGGTGTCCCACAGGTCTCTGAAACACTGTTAATTTATCTCAGTTTTCTTCTTTCTCTGTTTCTCAAACTGGTCCTATATTGACCTATCTTAAAGTATTGCTGCAAAAGTAGTGTTTACAGGGAAACTTATAATATTTATTGCATATATTAGAAAAATAAGGAAAATATAAAATCAGTACTCTAAGCTTCTACTTTAGGCATCTAGAAAAAGGAGAGCAAATTAAATCCAAATTAAAGAGAAGAGAAACAAAACAACAAATTTTAGAAGGGAGATCAATGAAATTGAAAACAGGAAATCAATAGAGAAAAAAATTAATAAAAACCAAAATATCATCCTTTGAAATTTTATTTAATTGTTCAACCTCCAGCTAGGTTGAATAAGAAAAGTAAAGGACATAAAATACTAAGAAGTAAAATTTAAGAAGGGCTGTCAGAACTGATCCCATGGATATTAGTAGTATAATACAAGAACAATATAAGCAACTCTATGCTAACAAATTTGATACATAGATGAAATGGACCAACTCTCAAAAGACACAATCTGCCAAACTTCACACAATCAGAAAGACAATTGTAGTAGGCTTATCTCCATGGAAGAAATTGAATCAGTAATTAATAAGCCCCTCCCCCAAAAATGCTGCAGCTCAGATGGATTCAATAATGAATTCTACCAAACATTTATGAAAGAATGTACACCAATTCTCTATAATTTCATCCAGGTAATAGAGCAGAGGCAATACTACCTTATTTCATGAGGGCAGCATTACCCCAAAAAGAAATACTAAAAACCAGTATCTCTCATAAACAGTGATGTAAAACTCCTCCAAATATATTAGTAATTTGAATATAAGAATGTATAAAAAGCATGAGACACTTCAACCCAAGTTGGGTTCTTTCCAGGGATGCAAGGGTGGTTTAAACTGAAAAACAATTAACGCAATCCATCCTGTCAAAACCTAAAGAAAAAAAATATCATTGTATCAATAGATGCAGAAAGAACACTTGACAAAGAAAAATGCCATTAAAAAAAAAAAACTCTCAGCCAAGTAGGCACAGAGGGGAACGTCATCATAGGTTGATAAAGAATATATACAAAACCTCTACTCTGTATATTATAGCTAGTGTTAAGAAACACATGCTTTCCCACTTTGGTCAGAATATGGCAAAGATGTCCAGTCTCGCAATTCCAGTCAGCATTGTATTAGAAGTCCTAGCTGATACAATAAGTCATAGAAATAAAAGGGGTACAGATTGGGAAGGAAGAAATAAAACTTTTTTTGAAAGGACATGATTATTTAAGCAGAAAACCCCAAAGACTATAAAACAGAAGACTAACATATGAATAAAACAAGGTTATGAGATGCAAGGTTAATATCCAAAAGTTTGTTGCTTTCTTATTTCTGTAATGAAGAGGTACAATTTGAATTTTGAAAATATCATGTATATTAGCACAAGAAATATGAAATATATATAAGTCTAATGAAATATGAATAAATCTTAGGAATACTATAATCTCTGATGAAAGAATTTAAAGAATTAAACAAATGGAGAGATACCCTATGTTCATGGATAGGAAGGCTCAACATTGTCAAGATGTCAGTTCTTCCCAACTTGATCTATAGATTCAACGCAATCCCAACAAAAATTTTAGTAAGTTATTTTGTGGATATTAATAAATGATTCTAATGTTCATTTGAAAAGGCAAAAGATCCAGAATAGGCAACACAACATTAAGGTTATCTTTGAATAATTCCTCTTCAAAGTCAGAGCACTGACACTACCTGACTTCAAGACTAACTACAGACTTGAAATAATAATGACAGTGTGTCAATGGCAAAATAATTGACAATTAGATCAACCAATGAAGCAGAACAGAGAGCCTGAAAACAGACCCACCCAGAAACAGTCAACAGAGCATTAATAAAAGCAACTCAATGGAAAAAGGATCATCTTTTCAAAAAATAGTACTATAATACTAGATATTCACATATAAATAAATAATGTAGGCAGACTTTAAACTTTTCACATAAATTAACTCAAAATAGATTATTGCACTAAAGGTAAAAATGCAAAATTATAAAACTCCTCGAAGAGAACATAGGAAAAAAAAAAGACATTGGTGATGATTTTTTGGAAAGTATAACCTGTGAAAAAAATAATCAATATGTTGGGCATTATTAAAATTAAATAATTTTTAAAAGATATGTGAAAGAACTGTTAAGAGAATGCAAAGACAAGCAACAGACTGTGAGAAAATATTTGCAAAACATACATCTAATAAATGAGTGGAATTCTAAATAAACTTAAAACTCAACAATATGGGGGAAATGCCCAATTTACAAATGGGCAAAATGTCTAAATAGACCCCTCACCAAAGAAGATAAACAGATGGATAATAAGTATATGAAAAATTGCCCTTTCTTCTGTGCAAAGCTTAAAAATACGACTTTCTCTTTGAAATTTTTCCATTCATCTCTTCCAGGGCCTTACTGACATCCTTCTGTTCTTCCTAACTCACAAAGTCAAGGGCTTTGGATTTTCTCTGGGGTCTCTCATCACCTTGGCACACAGGATCTTACCAAACTGGCTGCACAGCTCTGCCAGACTCTCCTCATCCCTCTCTTCCCCAGTTTTTGATATAAACATTCGTGAATTCCTTGGCTTTTTCTACCTTCTCTTTTTGAGAGGAATATTCTCACACTTTGTGGTCATGAAGGAGCATGACAGCTTCTTCAGCAGCCTCTTGGGGTTCAAAGTGACAAGGGCACCACCTGGAGAGCTTCTCTCATCATACAGTACCTTGTAGGTGAATGTTTCCAAAAGCAGGAGTATCATAAAAAGCCTTGTTATCTATAGATTTGTCTAGGTCTTTGATGAAGATGTTCCCCACACCTGGTTTTCTCAAAGAGTGGTCCTTCTGGGACCACTTGGCAAAGAGGGACCTTCTCTAATCACCATGACAACTAGCATCCAGAGCGCCCAGCGAGGCACCAGGGAGTTGAAAATGTACAGCCCAAGAAACGGCAGGTGGCATGTTGGACTGGACTGGACTTTTCTTCTGCATGGCCTCAGTTGCACAGAAGTGAAGGGCCGCTCCTACCGGGAGGAGATGGGGCAGCTGCTGCCACCTTGCAGGATCACCCAGGTCCGAGGGTGCTTCTCAGGTGCCCTGCAGGCTGGCCCACAGTAGCTTAGCGCCTGCCTGGGGAAGATGGGCAGCTCTAGGCGCAGGCCACAGTCCAGGGATAGGACTTGACAACAGCATTACAGGGGCCTCAAAACAGCACGGAAGTTGTCACATCCAGCTGCTCTGGCCTGACACTCAAGCAAAGGCAAGCAAAATTACAGTTGGGAATACCCCCAAATTGTACAAATTCTTGAGAGGCTACTGAAGGCTGCCCAGGTGGCCTCTGGGAAGCATGTCCTTCTGTAAGGCAGGTGTGGGACTCCAGATGGTTTAGGATGGCAGTTCTCAACGGAGAGGGAAACCAAGTGTTTGTCCTGTCCACTGAAAGCTTTGGTGGGTGGGTGGGGATGCATTCAGCGCTCCCAGGTGGGCCAGCTGGGACACTTGGTGTGTGCCGGGAGGGGGCCTTGGGTCCAGAGATCAGGGGGAAATGATTGTGGTGGGGACATCGTGGCTATTGGGTGCTGGTGGCTCACCACAGACCTGAGGGAGCAAAAGTGACTTCCCACCCTGTTGTCCAAGGAGGATTCACTTTTTCTTTCTCTTTCTTGTGAGAGTAGGTAAAGGGACAGACTGTTGGGGTTTTTTTCATTAAAAAAATTACTGTGCAATATTATTTATTTTTACTGAAGTTCAAATTATTTTTATTATTAAACATATAAAATCTTTTATTAGTTTCAGGTGTACAGCATATTGATTCAATTATATGTATTAGGAAATGCTCACCAGGATGAGCATAGTCACCATCTGTTGCCCCGTTATTACAATATTTTAACTGTATTCCCTGTGCTGTACTTTTCTTCCCCTATGACTTATTTATTTTGTAATTGGAAATTTGTGCCCCTTTATCCCCTAAGTGTTCATCCACAGATGAATGAATAAAGAAGATGTGGTACATATGTACAGTGGAATATTAGTCATAAAAAAGAATGAGGTATTGCCATTTGCATCAATATGGATGGACCTGGGGGGTATTATTATGCTAAGTGAGATAAGTCAGGCAAAGACAAATAACATGTTTTCACTTACATGTGGAAGCCTAAAGCAAATAAAGAAAGGAACAAAGTCAAAATAGACTCATAAATAAGAGAAAAAACTGGTGGCTGCCACAGGAGAAGGGGATGGAGGAATGGGAGAAAGGTGTTTTCATTTCTTAAAATCTTTTTCTCTTTTTTTCTTCAGGCCTTGTGGGCTCAAAAGTGAGGGAGGCTGCAGTGAGCTGGGGTGGAGCTGTTACCTGTGGAATGCGTTGTTTCCCTGATTCTTGTCTTCTCCAAGGAAAGAATTCAATCCACAGACCATATAGCAAGAAAAAGCAGCAACAAAAAGTACATTCTTGACACAGGAGAGAAGGCTGTCTGGAAACCAGAAGCAGCATTGCTGTTAGGGTTAGGTTGGATTTTATGCTTTTAAGATGACAGGAAGTCATGCCCTGCATCTTATGTCATTTGATTGACAGGTTATTGACAGCTCTAGGTTATAGAACCTTTTTCTCACTGTTGCAGGTATCTTAACCATAAGTACCTAAAAAAAAGCCCTCAGGGGAGCCAAAATCTCTATGCTAATTAGATTGAGGTGTTATTTTAATGAGATGGGGTAATTTTCAGACAAGGTCTTTGGACCTTGAACATGCCCTGTAATCAGGGAAGCCTCTGTGGTCCTGGGCCTCTTGACAATCTAGGTGTCCTTAACTACAGAACTTGTAACTAGGGAGGGTTTAGGGGTTTGTCACCTCAGAGTCTTCCTTGGTAATAGGCAGGCCCTTTTCTTCTGCTAGGTCCAATGAACTGCCTACTCTAATAGAGTGGTGGTGTTTTATCTTTTTGTATCTGTGTGCTCTAAGCAATGCCCCAGGAATCATGGGGTTTTGCATCTGCCCCCTAGGAAGAGTCATTGCCTCTGGTTCTGTGGGCATGCTATAGCAGTACTGTCCCCTGTAATCCCTTCATGTGACTGCGTGGCATGCAGAACTTTCCATACATGTGTACTGATCAGTGCTTTGTGAATGCTCAAGGCTGACTGCAGATTTCTCAAGTTCTCACTCTGTGCCTCTTTCACCTCTTTGTTACTGTCTCCTCTAAAGTAAGGCTGCTTTGGTTTTCTCAGAATCTCAGCTCTATTCTCTCAACTCAGGAAGGCATTGCATGCTTGGGCCATGATACACTTATTCCATCTGTCCGCAGTTCTCATGAATCATCATCCTCCATGTCTGATATTCAGGGTCTTGAAAATGTTTCACATATTTATCATTTTGTTTTTTTGGGGGGGTGGGTTGTATTATAGTGTGAGGGTAAATCCAGCCCTTGTGCATTTCATTACCTTCTGGCTTTCCTGATTTCATGTAAATAGCCAGCTGTTACTCTGTCAGTTGTATTAAATGTAGCATGTCCTTATTCTCTGCTTGTTTTTTTAATATTTATGTCTCTTTGGGATTTGCTTCTATAGGCTGCTTTATTTCTTCTTCTCTTAACATTTACTGGTCATTGTGTATAACAGTAACACTACAATATCAAAATCAGCCAGGATGACAGGTGATCATTTTGACTATCAGGGATGATGCTTGACTGTGTCCAAGGATATAAGGCCTATGCTGGGTCAATTACAGGCCGGTTCTCTATGCCAAACTTTTTATGTGTGCCTTCTCTCACTCTCTATGAATTCAAAATACCCATTTCTTGCACTACTTAGTAAAAGTCAGAGTAATTTGTCTGGTGGCAAAGAGCTGAATACTTGAAACTTATCACAAATCCCAATCTGTCATGGTAGTTTACGTGGACTTAAAGTCTTAACTGGTTTTTGCTACCCCATAAAGAGTCCCTTTGTCACCACAAGCTCAGTGTTTTTCTTGCCTGTTCTTTCACTCAGTACATCCCTTTGGAGGCAAATAGCTGTTGATTTTTACTCGACTAAAAATAAAACTTCATTCTATGAAATTTAGTTTCTTCAGAATCTCTCCAATCCCCAGATCTCTGAAGTGTTCAAAATATGTACATTCATAATGATGTTTTTTTTGTTACTTGTTTTTCCTAGTTGTCATTTTAAGGTAGATTTGGGGCTGTGCCTTCTTCATCTTAACCAGAAGCAGAATTATAGGCCTTGCTACTTCATAATAAAGAATTCACTAGCTTTTAGAAACTTTGTTAAGTTATATTTAATTTAAATATGTGTTCTGTTTGTTTCTGATTTCCTTAGATATTGGAGTAGTTTGCCATTATTTTGTGAATGTTTTTTGCTAATTTTTAGCAATGCTTATTTATCAACTCACCTTTCTGTTTAAAATTTTACCTACTTCATGGAAACAATTATTTTTAAAAACTAACAAAAGACCACTAGTATGTGCTGCATTAATTTTGGGTGTGGGCTCTCTCTTCCTGTTGGTGCTTGCAAGTTCTCCCAGGCTCTTCTCTTACTAGATGACCAAGTACATTCTGGATAAACGCTTCAGTCACTGTCTGTTCTACATGGTAGAAGTAATAAACGCAGTGGAAAAGATGTGTTTCCCCAGTTAATCATCCTCTTAGTGCCCCAGGCCCACTTTGGAGTTGGCCACCTCTGACACCTTATCCTAGACCCTCCTCAAGCTCTGCAGCATTTCTTTGATTATATGAGCTTTTGATGTGATATTTCTCAGATGATGCAGTATTTTTTTAAACAAAAAATTTCAAATCTCTTCTCTTGATAGTATACATATGTCAAGAAAAAAGTCCACTTAGGTTGCATTTACAGTGTCCACTTATAATCACCTAAGGAGAAAATGTTACTGAATTATACTGACCTCTAAACCAGAAGTCAAATCATTTTTTTGTTTGCATTCTATATGATAATTTGATTGAACTAACAAGTTTTTTGATCCTGTGTATATACAACAAAGACAATTTTTCTCTACTTTAAAACAATCTAAGCCAGAAATCCATTGGAATGCTCTTTATTATTTATCAATCAATTATTGTTTTATTTATTGATATTAAGCAGCATACACACATTTTATAAACTGGTTTTTTTGTATAAAGTTGTTTTTATACTACTTAGTATATTTCATTGTCATTGAGGCATATTATATCCTTAGCATTTTTATTAATATCCTATCTTCCTGAATATGTGTAGCACCATTTATGTATTGGACACTTTTTTCCATTTACTGTAATTATAAAAAAAATGAAGTGACTTTATACTTTTGAGCTCTTTGTTCTCACATAGTTACTAAATTTTTACCATTTGTCCACCTCTGTGATAAGCACCAGGGTACCATGGTGGCAGGACAGACATCACTAGTCCCTCAAAGCTTATAAGGAAAGACAGGTCATTTCAAATACAGAAAAAAATAAATTGTAGGTATTGAAGAATGAGTAGGTGCTAATACCACTAAGAGGAGAAAGAAGGTGAAGAGAAAAAAGGGGCAGAGAAATTTCAGGCAGCTATAAAAGCAGATCCAATTCAGTGCCAAAAAGAAACGAGCTATCAAGCCATGAAAAGGTAAGGAGGAAAATTAAATACATACTATTCAGTGGGAGAAGCCAATTTGAGAAGACTATATACTGTGCGATTCCAACTTTGTAACATCCTGAAAAACACAAAACAATAGAGACAGTGTAAAGATCAGCAACTGGGGATGTGTTAGGAGGGGAAGGGGCAATGGGGAGAGATGAGAAGGCAGAGTATTTTAGGGCAGTGAAAATATTCTGTATGACACTATAATGATGGACACATGTCATCTTACATTTGTCCAAACCCACAGGATATATAATGCCAAGAGTGACCCTAATGGACTTTGGATGATGAAAATTTGTCAATGTGGGCTCATCCTTATAAAAAATAGACCATTCTGGTAAATGATGCTGATAATGGGGGAGGTCTATGGATGAATAAGGGTGAGGGTATGTATGTATGTTAATGTGTGTATATATATGAGAAATCTATTTTCTTCAGTTTTATTGTAAACATAACACTAATTCCAAAAAATAAAGTCGTTTTAAAAAAACACCTAAGAAATCAGAAATAGAGGCAAGATGGATTTTACAGTGAACTTAAAATAAATGTAGTGCAGCTATAATGTGTGAGGGGCTGGAAGCCAAGTGACAACTAAGGACAAACAGATGGTCAAGGTCAAAGTCATCTTAAGGAAAGTTGAGATAATTTGCTTGAGATAAATTTTTCAAAATTGAATTACTGTCAAAACTAATGAGTATTTTTTCCTCTCTTATAACCATATATATGGGAATTAAATGTACTCATTTAAAAAATGCAAATCAGTTATATAAATTTCATTTGATGACCATTTAATTCTCAATAACAAGTGATGTTTCTTGTATTATACATAATAAAAAATAATGAATTTTGAATCTATTTACTCATTCCATTGTGTTTATTTTTATGTTCATGGCACACTTCACTGATCCTCTTCGTTTAACAAACTAATATTCACATGACAATAACTATAGTAGCATTTTCTTATGCCAATTTGTTTTCATCACATGAATGCTAATTGCTCAGTCATTTTCTCTGGTAAGTATATTTTTAAACCCCCTATATCATAAGCATTATATTAGGTGATCACAATGAGACAAGAGCTCCTTAGTTCCTTCCATCATGGGCTCTGCAGTTGACAGGAGAGACAGACATTAATGAGTCACTTAAATAAATACAGTTACATTTGAGACAAGTTGTATCAAATAGGAATAAAAATGCTACAATTTTATATTATGATGGGAAAATCCTCGTGAGGAAAGTGCAAGATTTGTCCATGAGGACATGGTGATAAGCTTACATAGGAAGGAAGAGTAGGGTTACCAGGTTAAAGACGGGGAAGAGATAAAAAATCACATCAAGAAAAGACCTGAGAGGGGTCAGATGGCCAATAAGTGTGGCTGGCAAAGGAGAACCTAATGATGGCAGACATGAGCCTATCATCATCCAAATGGTATAGATTTTACCTAAAGAGCAGCACCCACATATCAGATATTTTAAGAAGGATGTGGTAGGTAATGATAGACTGGTGCATTTGAAAACTAGAATCCCTCTGGTTATATTGAATGAGGGTGGAAGATAAGAATTGGCATAAGGAGGTCAATTTAAAACATATTGCAGAAGTCCAGATGGGAGGTGATGGCCACCTAGGAGCAGGCCTGGTCCAAAAAAGGATATGAGTCTGAGAGGGAAGAATTTTGGATGAAAAATTAGATAGATTTGGTATCTGAGGTTAGAGAGTGACATACGTAAAAAGAAATATGATGTTTATACCAATTTAACCACTCAACAGAAGGATTTTGTTACAATACATATACTGAGGGAGAAAGAAAAAGGAAGGGAGAGATCCTTTTCAATTTTCTATAATCATTTTGATATTCTATTTGACTATTTTTGTGCTTTTGTGATGTACCTTTATTTTTATAAGCACTTTATATTTTATATAATTAATGTAACATGTGAAGTTCTTCAGGATCTAAAGTCACTGGGATGATATTCTGTTGTTTTTGTTGTTGTTTCTGCTGTCCCTCATCCAATGTGGCTTATTTCTTTGTCCACTAGATTTTGCTTGTGTGTTTATATGTGCCCAATATTTTGAAATGCCTGAAGGCTTAAATTGGCTATGCTTCCTTCCAGAGAGAATTGGTAGTCCTTCTTGTGGGAAGCAGGAGTCACTGCAAAATTGGATCAGTTTAGTATGCCTCAGATTCTTAGACTCAATATTCCAGATTCCTTTTTCTCATAATGCATCTTATGTTTATAAATGGGTCCAATTCCTTACCTGGCTGCTAGTGCAAAACTTAACTGCTGGGTCACAGTGCTCCTCCTGATGCTTACCTCCTATAATCTTTGTCAACCTCTGTGCTTAACTGTCACTGGTGCTTGTAATCACATAACAGTTTTGGAGGAAAAGGTGATGAGAGGGTCCTTTTTCACCCCAATTCAAGAACTTTTTTAAAATCTCTGTATAAAAGTATCTATATAAAAAGTCTAGCATCAGCATTCACTGAATTTTTAGTTTATGAGTTTCTTGAGTAGTTTAATTATTTGGAATAATTGGTACTTCATCATTTTGTTCTTACTGAGGTATCATTCAAAACCAAAAATAAAATTCACTAATTTTCAATAGGATAATTATGTTTTTCAATTATTATATTGAATCACTACACCTCACATACATCAGGGGATCATAGTGACCTTATTTTTCTTTAACTTATATACTATTTTGCTATATTTGCTATTTCACTTTCTAATCATGTTAGATATTCATTGCTGCACAGCAGTTATATTTATATAACTTGGCTAAAATATACTGAAATAATAAAGAAACAAAAGAGTAATGGAATCCTTAAGTATATATGCCATACTGTAGCTGTGTACCCAATCGAGCTGGCCTCCTGATTTTATAAATAAAAGATTTATGGAATCACCTCCACGCACATGTATTGTGTATATTATCAGCTTTCACAGAGTTGAGACAAAATTAAATAGACCCTTTAGCCTACAAAGCTAAAATATTTACCAGGTGGCCCTTTATAGCAAACATTTGCCTACCGTGATTTAAAGGTTGATACAAAAGTACAATGAACTATCATTATCCTATTATCATTCAGTTTTCTTATTGCATCGCTCAGAGTTTTCATTTTCAAAAATATATAGAAGACTAGAGACACAATCTTTATAGACTGTTTTTAAAATTTTTATGAACAGAACTTAAAATTGCTTTTTCATTCTTGACCAATAATGTTAAATTAAAAAAAACTGGCAGAGAAAGACATAGCACTAATATTAGAAAAATCAGAAGATAAGACAGCAGCACATGAGACTATAATGATGTTAATGAATTTGATTATATGGAATAGCAGGTACATTTTCAGATGGCTGTATCCTAAATGAATTCTCTTAAACTTCATATTTTCTATGAATAGACAATGTAACCTAAATGAAAAAGGAAATATGATGTTCATATTAATGTAGTCATTGAACTGGAAAGATTTCATCATGCAATATTTTGTGACAAGATCCTGGCCCATCCCAGTTTGTTAGCAAGAACTATCAGAGACTTTCATTCTTCATTGTGTTTATGTGACAAATTCACCTGACACTCTTTGGAAGTGAAAAAATGATGAAGGCAAGTGAATGATAAAAGGGGATTGGAAGGATATAAATATATATTTAAAAGATTTTGGAGAGATCACTCTGATAATGCTTACAAATAAAAATGAAATATGTAATAATAAAGATGCAAAAACAAGCAAGAAGATGGTCACCTTCCCTTCAAGATAATTATGAGACATAAGACATTTCAAAAATTATTATTCAAGTATTGTATTTTGATGGTGCAAAGATAGGAAGAATCACTAGTAGTGATAAACTGGAATTGACATATTCAGAATCTAGTATCAGTATATATATGATGGATATATTCCAGAGCCTTGCATGACAATTGATGAGCAATTACCTGTATTCTGAAGATATTGCATGCTTTGGTTACATATAAATTGAAAAACATGGAAATAAATAAATTTTGAATTTGCTGTGATTTAATTTTTACTACAATTTCTAATAAGTTGATTGTCATTATTTCTTTATTCTTCCTATATAAAATTAATAAAGTGATTTCAAATATAAAGAATTAAAAAAGGTCCATTGGACCCAGAGGGTAAATGGCAATGCCTTTATTGCCAAGTGTATTGACAATTAATCCCTGGTTACTGGATTTACTTAATTGAAATTTTTATGTGACATATTCATTAGCTCTACATTCTTAATGCTATTTACAAATGAAGGCATCATTTTAATATATTTATAAAAAGACAAACCAGTGAAAAAGCTCTTAGAGCATATCACTTGGAATGAAAATCCCTTCTTGGTCAGTGGTGACATGGCTGGGAAAATACAAGCAAAATCACGGAACTGTCCTTTGTGGAGATGTCTCAAAATCACCTTTCCATTCACCCTTCTCCCCTACTAGTATGATATACTACCTTCTTCTTATCTTTTCCTTTATTTCCCTTTCCTTTATTTATCTAAATCATAATCCAGTACTAATGAATCATTCATAGCAATACAAGTGGACAATACTCCCAGGTGTGATACACAAAATGTCTGTGGAACAGTTTTAAGTTAATCACATTCTTGTTGAACACAGTGAACCCTGAGTAATGGCTTTGGTAGGCATAGATTTTTATAAAATATAAAACTGAAAGCGTTCACAAGTTAAAGTTATTCCAAAACAGTACTTAAGCTTCAGTGGCCTTTATAGAATGCCTGATGACACTTAAATATTTTTAATAAAAATAAATCTTTTTATATCCATTGAGATGATATCCATGTTATTTGAATATAAGATGCAAAAGATTGAGTTTCCTGATCTGGGAGTGGATGAGACTTTAATGTTTAGTTTCTACTATGAATTCATTCATAACTGAATTTTCCCTGAGTTCCCGAGTGTACTCCTTAATCTTTGGCTCCTGGATTGTTCTGTAATTTTGCCTCAAAGTTTAAATTTTAATTTGTGACTTTTGGTCCTAGGAAATAATTGATTCTAAAATAATTTATTTAAAATGAATGAATTATGGTTATAAATTATATTGTTAAAATGAATAAGGTATAGCATATAGAATTCTATGTAAAATGCCAAGAAAAATAACTGTCTCTTTAGTAACAATGATACTCCCCAATCAGTTGAGTTAGGAATAACCAACTCCATAATTAGTTTATTATTCAGGAATGATTAAGAAGTAAAACCTGAAATGTAAATATTCATAATGAGAGTCTACCTTCATTTTTGCTGTTTGACCACTGACTTCTTTCCTCTTGCACCATATCTGGAGACTGATAAGTAAACCACTGCAAATGTACCTACTTCTTTGACATCAATGGATAATTTAAATCTACACAGGAGTTTTTCCTAAGTCCAACTTCTAGCCACTATAGACATCCAAATTACTTCTTCTACTTTGACCAATCAAACTGGACAGGCTTGCACGAGAGCTCTTCCCAGGACCTCCTTGTATGAAAGATTCTTGAAAAATAAATATTAAAAGATATACTTCAGGGTAAGGAAAAAGATGGTGATATGAGAAGTGAGGCAGAAACCTCCTCCCAAAACAAAATACAATATTAAAAAATAGCAAATACAACTAATCCTGAAAGAGTGACAGGAAGATTACAGAACAGACTGCCTACATCTGGGGAAAAGAGAAGACCTCACAGAAAAGCATAAAGTAGAAAAGCCACAATCCAGTGGCACCCAAGCCATTACTCCACCCCAGCTCACAGATGAGAGGAAAAGAAACAGAGTGGGGAGGGAGGAGAAGCCCAGGACTGCTAAACACCCAGTCCTGAAGATCTGCTCTGGGAGTATGAACCCACATTACACAGTGCTCTAGAGATTAGTGGGGTTGGAAAGCAAAGACAGGCAGAATACTCAGAAAACTGAAATTCTAACTACTGGTAGAGAACAGATACCCACAACCAGCCTCTCTGTAACAAAAGAAAGGTGGACACTTTGAAAGACATCCCAACAGCAAGAAGGGTACTAAAGGGGAAAGGATTACATAGAGATTGCTGCTCAGGAGAAAGGATAGGTGGCCAAAATCATTACAACACACATCCAAGCAGGTCGGGAACTTTCAAGAACTTCATATGCTCTATCCTCCTGGCTGGCAATGCAGCCCCAAGGTCCCCCACTGTGATATGCAGCCTTCTGCTCCTTCCTCCTGGCAGGCACTGGTCCACACACCTGCTGCCCCAGCCATTGCACCAGGCCAGCCTGAGGGTAGCCCCACCAACAGCAGCTACAGCAACATAGGACAGAGGCTCCCTGCTACACTCAGCCCACTGGACCTGGCAGTAGAGGCAGGAGCTACAGCTAGAAGGCAGGAAAGAACTCTTTCCTCCCTGAAGGCATCAGTGCCACTTGCCTGTGAACCCTGCCATTGCTACAGGTGATCAGGAACTCCAGAGAGTATAGCCATTGAGCACTAGAGGATGCTGCCTACACCAAGCTATTACTCCATAGCAATCACTAAAAAAAATGAAACAGCAAAATATTTATCCAAACAAAAATACAGGAAAAGAAGCCAGAGGCGGGTTAAGTGAAACTGAAATCGCCAATATTCTGATAAATGTTTAAAAATGAAAATCATGAACATACTCATGGAACTACAGAAAAATATTCAAGATCTCAGGGAGGACCTCAAGAAAGAGATAGAAACTTTGAAGAACACAATACCTGAAATGAAACATACAATGGAGGTATTAAAATGTAGATTAGATGAGGTAGAGGAAATGGTAAATGAAACAGAAATTAAAGAACAGAAAAACAAAGAAGCTGAGGCACAGAGAGAAAAAAGAGCTCTAGGAATGAAAGAATACTAAGAGAACTGTGCAACCAATCTGAATGTAATAATATCCACATTATAGAGATACCAGAAGAAGAAAAAGAGGGAAGAAGGGATAGAAAGTCTCTTTGAGGAAATAATTGCTGAAAACTTCCCCACTCTGGGGAAGGAAATAGTCTCTCAGGTCATAGAACTCCCAACACAAGGGACCCAAGGAAGACACCAAGATATATAATAATTAAAATGGCAAAGATCAAGGACAAGGACAGAGTATTAAAAGCAGCCAGAGAGAGAAAAAAGATCACATACAAAGGAAAACCCATCAGGCTATCATCAGACTGTTCAGCAGAAATCTTACAGGCTAGAAGGGAGGGGCATGATATATTTAATGCAATGAAGCAAAAGGACCTTGAACCAAGAATACTCTATCCAGCAATATTATCATTTCAATTTGAAGCAGGGATTAAACAACTTCCAGATAAGCAAAATTTGAAGGAATTGACCTCCGTCAAACTGTCTCTACAGTGTATTTTGGAGGGACTACTATAGATGGAAGTGCTACTAAGGTTAAATAGCTGCCACCAGAGAAAATAAAACCACAGTAAAGGAAGGAGACCCATTAATTACTAAGCACATATGAAATCAAATCAACTACCCACAAAGTCAGTCAACAGATACACAAAGAGTACAGAATATCACACTTAATATATAAATAGTGGAAGAGGAAGAAAAAGATGGGAGAAAAAAATAACCTTTAGATTGTGTTTGAAATATCATAATAAGTGAGTTAAGTTAGACTGTTAGCTAGTAAGAAAACTATCTTTGAACCTTCAGTAACCACGAATCTAAAGCCTGCAATGGCAATAAGTATGTATTTATCAATAATCACCCTAAATGTAAATGGACTGAATGCACCAATCAAAAGACATAGAGTTGTAGAATGGATAAAAAAACAAGACCCATCTGTCCATCTGTATGCTGCCAACAAGAGACTCACATCAAACCAAAAGACATACACAGACTAAAAGTGAAAGGATGGAAAAAGATATGTCATACAAATAAAAAGGAGAAAAAATCAAAAGTAAAGTACTTATATTAGACCAAATAGATTTCAAAACAAATAAAGTAATAAGAGACAAAGAAAGACATTACATAATGAAAAAGGGGCCAGTACAACAATAGGATGTATCCATTATAATATCTATGCACCCAATATATGTGTAACAAACACTAACAGAATTAAAGGGAAAAATATATTGCAATGCATACATTTTAGGAGTCTTCAAGACAACACTCACTCCAAAAGAGAATTAAAGAGAAGAAAACAAGTACAGAGGCAGAGACACTGAACAATGCATTAGAACAGATGGGCTTAACACCCTCCTCCTAACCACTCACCCTCACACTCACCTTCAGCCACACCTAAACATAACCATTGGCTTTAACCCTAACATTAAACATGTAACTTAACTCTAACCACAATCATATCCTCACCATACATATAACCCTAAACCTAACCCTGACTCTAAACCTAGCCCGTAACAAGCAACCTCACCCACAGCTCACTGTAACCCTAAAACTCAGCTTAGCCCTACAGCTACCCCTACCCCTCAATCTAACTCAAACCAAAATGATAAATTCACCCTAAGCCTAACACTAAATCTAAACCTATTCAGAAACCTAATCCTAATCCTTATCCCTTACCTGAACCCCTGAACCTGAAAACCCCAAAGCCCTGAACCAAAACCCTAATGTCAGATTCAAACACAAGTCTTAAACCTGAACCCAGACTCAATCCTAACACTGACCCCTTACCCTGGTCCCAAACCCTCAACCCAAAACTGTATCCCTGAATGTGATTCTGAATCCTAAAGCTGAACCCTGAACCCAAATTGTGGACTCTCACCATGACCTCTAACACAGACCCTTAGCAATCCAAAGAAACCAACATGGGTTGCTCAAGTCCTGGTTGCATAGCTAAGTAAGTACAGCAGAATCATCATTTGGTTAGTTTAATCTGCTCCTTAGGTACATGGCTCTCTTGTTAGTCCCACATTTATGCACATAATTTCCTTGTGGAACCCTGGTATGGACAGAAAGGAAATGATTCCTGTCAAATGATGTGTTCCTGCAGAACTGGTCTGGAAGCCTGGTGATTTGAGCTGTTTCTGAACTTGTGATTGAGGTTCTTCTTCTAATGTTCTCAGCCTCACCACAACCAGACCCATAAACCCTAAACCCTAATTATAATCCCTAAATGGAACTCTAACCATAACCACATCATCACTTTATATCTAAAAGTAAATGTACCCCTATGCACAACCTTACTCCTAACCTTGCATCTGCACCCACACCTAACTATAACCCTAAACCTAATCCTAACCATAATCTTAACATTAAAGCCAAAACCTAATTCTCACTGGACCCAGATCCTCACCCTACACTTAACCCTAAATCTAACCGTAATCCTAACCCAGGCCACTAACCCTAACTCCCACCATCACCCTCACTTTCAAGCACACTTTACCATAACCCCAAACCTCAAACTAATACTAATCCTAACATTAAACCCATAACCTAACTCTCACCAGAAGCATTTCTGCACTCAACACTTAAACCTAAACTGAACCCTAAACCTAAGCCAGGCCACTTAATCTATCCCCTCACCATCACTCTCACCTTCACCCACACCTAACTGTAAACCTAAACCTAACTCCAAACCTAATACGGAATCCTAAACCTAATTTTCACTGTAGTCATATGATCACCCTCCAAATAACACTAACCCTCACAGTAATCTTAATCCTAAAAATAACCCATAACCCTCACCCTCAATCACACAGAAGTGTAACTCTCAACATCACTCTAAATCTGTCAGCATAAACACTCATCCTGACTTTAACCATAGCCATAACTTCATCCTAAATGTAACCCTACATATCACCCTAACCTTAATGGTACCTCCACCCACTCATCCTCACACACATCTTCACCCACACCTCACTGTAACCCTAAACTGAAATCTAGCTCTAACCATATCATTAAAAACTTACCCTAACTCTAACCATGTCCTAATCCTACACACTACACTAATCCAAAACCTAATGGCAACTAAGGCCACTAACACTGACAGTTTACCCTCACCCTCACACCTTTACACACACCTAACCGTAACCCTTAATCTAAACCTAAACCTAACCATAACATTACACGTGAAACCTAACTCTCATCATAACCATATACTTACTCTACACTTAAGCCTAAACCTAACCCTAACCCTAACCCAGGCCACTAATCCTAATCCCTCAATCTCACCCTCACTTTCTCCCACACATAACCATAACACTAAACCTAACCCTAACATTAAAACCAAAAAATAACTCTCATCATAACAATTCCCTCACCCTGTACTAAAACCTATTGCTAACCGTAACTCTAACCCAGGCCACTAATCCTTAATCCTCACCCTCACCTTCACCCACACATAATCTTAAAGCAAAATCTAGCCCTAAATCTAACATTAAAGCCTAGCCATGCCTCTAACAGTAACCCAATCCTCACCTTAAAGTTAATCCTAATCCTGACTATAACTTTAACCCTAGCCCCTAACCTGGACCCTTGTGCCCAGTGACCCTCATGAAGATATGGCTATGGTGATAAAGAGGTTTAAGATTCAGTGTTAGGTTTGGGGTTAGTTTAACTCATAGGGTTATAGTGAGGTGTGGGTGAAAATGCAGGTGAGGGTGAGGTGTTAGTAACCTGGGTTAGAGTTATGGTTAGGTTTAGAATTAAGTGTAGGTCGAGGATATGATTATGGTGAGATTTAGGTTTCAGGTTTAATGTTAGGATTAGGACTATGTTTAGGTTTATGGTTAGGGTTATGTTCAGGTTTAGGGTTACTATTAGGTAAGGGATCTGGTGAGAGTCTAGGAGTAGGGTTAGGGGTAGCAGTAGGCTTAGTTTTAGGTGTAGGGGGACAATATGCTTATGGTTAGAGTTACTTTTATGAATTAGGATTAGGGTTTAGGGTTAACAGTTCGGGTTATGAAGAAAGTGAGAGTTAGAGGAATCACAATCACAAGTCCAAATATGGCTTAATTTACCAGGCTTCTAGCATAGTCCTGCAGGAGCAGAGATTCATTTGACAGGAAACATTTCTTTTCTGTCCATACCAGTGTCCCACAAGGAAATCATGTGCATTAATGTGGGACAAACAAGAGAGCCGTGCACCTAAGGAGCAGATTTAACTACCTGAATTAAGATTCTGCTGAAGTCCCTTTTCATATGCAACCAGGGCTTGAGCAGTCTGTGTTTGTTCTTTAAATTCCTAAGGGTCCCCATCAGATGTCTGTTGAGAGTCCACAATCAAGGATCAGGGTCAGAGTTTAGATTTGTATTCATTGGTTAAGGTTTGGGTTCAGGGCTTTGTGGTTCCAGGTTCAGGGGTTTGGGTTTGGGAAGTAGGTTAGGGGTAAGGCTTAGGGTTAGGTTTAAGTTTGGGTTAGACTTAGGGAGAAGTTGTGGTTTTGGTTTGAGTTAGGGTGAGGGTAGAGGGGTCAGAGCAGTGGTATGTTAAGCTTTAAGCAAACAGTGATTTGGAGGTGAGCGTGTTGGTTAGGTGTCAAGGTTATAGTTAGGATTAGGTTTATGGTTAAAAGAAGGGTGAGGATGGGATTATGATAAGATATATGGTTAGGATTAAATTTTAGGGTTAAGGCTAGATTTTGCCTTAGGCTATGGTGAGGTGTGGGTGAAGATGAGGGTGAGCATAAGTGGGTAGGTGTATGGGTAGTGTTAAGGTTAGGGTTATGTGTAGGGTTAACTTTAGTGACTTTATGGATAGAGTTAGTGTGAAGATGTGCATTTAGGCTGAAGGCTAGGTTTAGGATTTGGGTTCTGTGTGAGTGAGGGTGAGGGTTAGGATTATGATTAGTTTAGGGTTAGGGTTAATTTGAGTGTTAGCATTAGGAGTAGAGTGAGGATGTGGCTACAGTGAGAAAGGTTTAGGATTCAGAGTTAGGTTTGGGGTTAGGTTTAGGTTTAGGGTTATTGTTACATGTTGGTGAAGGTGAGGTGATAGAGTTATTGGTCTGTGTTAGTTTTAGGGTTTGTATTAGAGCTAAATATAGGGGTAGGATATGGTTATGGTGAGACTTAGGTTTTGTTTGTAATATTAGGGTTAGGATCAGGTTAATGTTATGGTCAGGTGTGGGTGGACATGAGGGGATAAGAGTGAGGTGGGAGGTAGAAGTAGGATTAGATTTAGGTGTAGTGGGAGGATATGGTATTGCTTAAAGTTACATTTAAAGATTAGGGTTAGGGCTTATGGGTTATGGGTAAGTTTATGGTGAGGGTGACAAAGTTAGAAGAACTATGATCATAAGTACAAAAACAGCTCAATTCACTGGGCTTCTAGATCAGTCTTACAGTAAGAGAGATTAATTTGACATGAAACATTTCTGTCCATGCCAAATGTCTCACAAGAAACTATGTGCTTAAATGTGGGACTAAAAAGAGAGCCATGCACTTAAAGAACAAATTTTACTAACCAAATGATGAATCTGCTGCAGTTGTTTAGCATATGTAACAGGAGCTTGAACAGGCAGTTGTTGTTTCTTTGGATTGCTAAGGATCTATGTTAGAGGTCAACGTAAAAGTCGACAGACTTCAGGGTTAGGGTTTGGATTTGCATTGATGGGTTAAGGTTTGGGTTCCAGGCTTCACGGTTCCATGTTAAGGGGTTCAGATTCTGGGCCTAGGTTAGGGGTAAGGATTAGGGTTAGGTTCAGGGTTAGGGTTAGACTTAGGGAGAAGGTGTGGTTTTGGTTTGGGTTAGGGTGTGGGGAGATGGTTAGACTAGTATTATGTTTAGCTTTAGGCTAACAGTAATTTGGGGGTGAGGTTGTCAGTTAAGCACTAGAGTTAGAGATAAGGTTAGTTTTAGGATTAAGTGTAGGGTGAGAATAGGGTTAGGGTTAGAATTATGGTTGGGGTTTCTTGTTTGGTTTAGGGCTAGATTTTGGTTTAGTGTTATGGTGAAGTGTGGGTATAGAAGAGTGTGCAGTTATGAGTAGGGTTCTTGTTAGGTTTAGTTGTAGTATTAGGTTTAAGATGAAGGTATGGGTAAGGTTAAAATTAGGATTTGGTTTTAAGTTGAGGGTTAGTGTTACAGTGAAGTTTAGGGTTACAGTTACACATGAGGGAGGGTGATATTGAGGGTAATTTAATTGGTTAGTCTTAGGCTTAGGTTTACAGTGATTGTTAGTGTTAGGTGTAGGGAGAGGATATGGCTACCGTAGAAATGAGGTTTAGGATCCAGTGTTAGGTTTAGGTTTAGGGTTGCAAGTAAGTGTGGGTGAAGGTGCAGGTGAAGGTTACAGTACTCTGTGTTTAGTGGTCTGCATTAGGATTTTGATTAGGATTAGGATTAAGTATAGGGGGATGATGTGGTTATGATTAGGCTTTAATCTTAGGTTTAGAGCTAGATTTTGCTTTAAGGTTATGGTTTGGTGTGGGTGAAGGTGCAGGTGAGAGTGAGGGATAAGTGTTAGTGGCCTGGGTTATGGTTAGGGGTAGCACTAGGTTTAAGTGGAGGGTGAGGTTATTGTTTGGTGAGATTTAGCTTTCAGTTTTAATGTTAGGGTTAGGTTAGGATAGGATTAGGTTTAGTGTTATGATTAGGTGTGGGTGAAGGTGAGGTTGAGAGTAAGAGATTAGTGACTTGGGTTAGGATTAAGGTTAGGTTTAGGGTTAAGAAATGTAGAGGAGGGTATGGTCATGGTGAGAGTTAAGTTTCATGTGTAATGTTAGTGGTAGGTTTAGCTTTAGCTTAGGGTTACAGTTAGGTGTGTGTAAAGGGGAAGGGGAAGGTAAGGTATCATTGTTAGTGGCCTAGGTTACAGTTAGGTTTAGAATTTGTGTTACATGTAGTGTGAAGATATGGTTATGGTTAGAGTTAGGGAAAGTGTTTAATGTTCAGGTTAGGCCTAGATTCCAGTTTAGGTTTGCAGTGATGTGTGCTAAAGACATGGGTGAGGAGGAATAGGTGGGGCTATGGTTAGTGTTATGTTTATGCTTAGGTGTGGTGTTATGTTTAGGATGAAGTTATTGATATGGTTAGGGTCAGGATGAGCATTTAGGCTGAATTTTAGTTTTAGAGTAAGGCTTAGGGTTACAGTTCTGTGTGTTGAGGATGATGATTATGGGTTAGTCATATGGTTATGGTTACTGTTAAAGTTAGTGTTATTTGGAGGGTAAAGATATAGCTAGAGTGAGAATGAGTTTTAGAATCCATTGTTAGGATTGGGGTTCAGCTTAGTTTAGGGTTATGGTTAGGTGTGGGTGAAGGTGAGGGTGAGGGTGAGTGGATAGTTTTCGTGGCCTGTATTAGCATTAGCATTCAGTTTAGGGTTAAGTGTAGAGTGCAGATATGTTTGCGGTAAGTGTTAGATTTGGTGTTTAACATTAGGGTTAGGGTTAGTTTGAGGTTTAGGGTTATGGTAAGATGTACTTGAGACTGAGGATAAGTATGCTGCTTAGGATTAGTGGCCTGGGTTAGGGTTATGGTTAGGTTTAGGGTCAAGTATAGGGTGAGGATATAGTTCCTGTGAGAGCTAGGTTTTGAGTTTAATGTTAAGTTTAGTGTTAGGATTAGGTTTAGGGTTATGGTTGGGTATGGGTGCAGGTGAGGGGTTATGAGTAGGGCTATGGGTTTATGTATAGGTGTAGAGGGAGGAAGTGGTTATGGTTAGAGCTACGTTTTGAGATTAAGGTTACAGTTTACTCTTTATGGGTCTGGCTATGGTGAGGTTGAGAAGTTAGAAGAAGAACCACATTATCAAGTTCCAAAACTGTTCAATTCACCAGGCTTCTAGACCAATCCTGCAGGAACAGAATTTCATTTGACAGGAAACATTCCTTTTCTATCCATAGCAGTGTCCCACAAGGAAATTATGTGCATAAATGTGGAACTAACAAGAGAGCCATGCATCTAAGGAGCAGATTAAACTAACCAAATGATGATTCTGCCACACTCGTTTATCATATGCAATCAGGGCTTGAGCAGGCTGTGGTGGATTCTTTGTATTGCTAAGGGTTAGGGTTGGAGGTCAGGGTGAGTGAGAGTTCACAGTTAAAGTTAAGGATTAGGCTTCATGGCTCCAAGTTCAAGGGTTTGGGTTTTGGGCCTAGGTTAGGAGTAAGAATTAGTGTTAGGTTTAGTTTAAGGGTTAAACTTAGGAAGAATGTGTGGTTTTGGTTTGAGTTATGGTGAGGGGAGATGGTTATATTGTTATGTTTAGCTTTAGGCTAATAGTAAATTGGGGGTGAGGATGTACTAGCATTAGAGTTAGGGTTAGGTTTAGGATTAAATCTAGGCTGAGGATAGGGTCAGAGTTAGAGTTATCGTTAGGTTTTAATGTTGCATTTATGACTAGATTTCAATTTTGTGTTACGGTGAAGTTGGGTGTAGAAGAGTGTGAGGGTGAAGGGGTGTGGGTACAAATAGGGTTAGCTTTAGGTTTAGTTGTAGGATTAATATTAGAATGGAGTTATGGATGTGGTCAGAGTTAGGATTTGGGTTTAGGCTGAGCGTTAGTATTATGGTGAGATTTGGGTTATGGTTACACATGAGGGAGAGTGAGAGTTAAGATTATGTGTTAGTTTTGTTGTGTGGGTTAGGGTGTTAGTGTTAGGTTCAGGGTGAAGATAGTGAGAATTAGGTTTATGATTCAGTGTTAAAGTTGGGATTATGTTTATGTTTAGGGATTTGGTTATGTGTGGGTTAAGATAAGGTTGAAGGTGACATGTTAGGAATAGTGGCCTAGCTTAGGGTTAGAGTTACATTTAGTGTTAATTGTAGGGTGAAGATATGGTTATGGTTAGGTTTTTTTTAGTTTATTCTTAGGGTTATGGTTAGGCTTTGTTTAGGGTTACAGTGAGGTGTGGGTAAGATGAGGGTGAGGGTGAGGTGGTAGGGTTATTCAAATGGTTTTGGTTAGCAATAGGTTAAGGTTAAGTGTAGTATGAAGATATGATTATAGTGAGAGTTATGCTCCTATTTAATGTTAGGGTTTGGGTTAGGTTTAGTTATAGGTAGGGATATGGATAGGTGTGGTGAAGGTGAAGGTGAGGGTAAGATGATAGGATTAGTGGCCTGAGTTTTGGGTATGGTTAGGTTTAGGATTAAGTGTAGTGTGAGGATATGATTATGATGAGAGTTAGGGTTTAATGTTATGGTTAGAGCTAGATTTTGGTTTAGGATAACAGTTAGGTGTGGGTGAAGATGAGGATGAGTGTGAGGGTTTCAGGTTACAGGTAGTGTTGGGTTAAGGGTTAGTTGTAGGCTTATGTTAGGATAAAGCTATGGATAGGGTTAAAGTTAGGTTGTGGATTTAGACTGAGGGTTAGTGTTAGAGTGAGGTTTAGGGTTATGGTTCCATGGGAGTGAGGGTGAGGGTGAAGATTATGGGTTAGCTTAAGGTTTTAGGAATAGCATGAGTGTGAGCGTTTGGTGTAGTGTGAGGGTATGGCTATGGTGAGAATCAGGTTTTGGATCCAGTGTTATGACTGGGGTTAGATTTAGGTTTGAGTTATGGTTATATGTGGGTGAAGGTGAGGGTGAGTGTGAGTGGATAGTTTTAGTGGCCTGGATTAGGATTAGCATTCAGTTTAGTGTTAAGTGTAGAGTGCAGGTATGGTTCTGGTGAGAGTCAGGTCTCATGTTTAATGTTAGGATTAGATTTCACTTTAGGGTTATAATCAGATGTGGGTGAAGCTAAAGAGTAAGTGTTAGTATCCTGGGTTAGGGTTAGGGTTAGTACTATGTCTAAGGGTAGAGTGAGCCTATAGTTACAATGAGAGTCAGCTGTTTTAGGTTTAGGTATAGGTTTAAGTTTAAGTTGATGGTCAGGTGTGGCTGAACGTGAGGGTGAGTGTGAAGGGTCTGGGTTAGTGGCTTTGGTTACAGTTAGATTTAGGATTAATATTACATGTAGGGTGCGGATATGTTTATGGTTAGAGTTAGGGTAATAGTTTAATGTTATGGTTAGAGCTAGATTTTCGTTTAGGGTTAGGATGAGGTGTGAGTGAAGATGTGACTGAGGATGAAGGGGTGGGGTAACAGGGTTAGAGTTAGGTGTAGAGTTATATTTTGAATGAAGTTATGGATATTGTTAGAGTCAGGATGTACATTTAGGGTGAGCGTTAGCTTTAGAGTGTGGCTTAGGTTTATGGTTCTGTGTCAGTGAGTGTGAGGATTATGGGTTAGTTTTAAGGTTGTGGTTAGTATTAGGGTTAGTTTTATTTGGAGGGTGAGTATATGGCCACAGTGAGAACTAGTTTTAGGATTCAGTGTTAGGTCTGTGGTGAGGTTTAGGTATAGGGTTATGGTTAAGTGACATTGAGGATCAGAGGTTAGGTTTAGTGACCTGTGTTAGGATTAGGGTTTGGTTTAGGTTTAAGTGTAGAGTGTGAATATGGTTGCTGTCAGAGCTAGGTTTGGGATTTAATGTTAGGGTTAGGGATAGATTGATTTTAGGGTTACAGTAATGTGTGCTTGAAGGTGAGGTTGTGGGTGGGGGGTAGGGTTACGGTCCTGGGTTAGGATTAGGATTAAGTTAAGGATTAAGTGTAGGGTGAGAATATGATTACAGTGAGCATGAAGTATCAAGTGTAATGTTAGGGTTCAGTTTTGGTTCAGATATACGGTTAAGATTAGGTGTCTTTGAAGGTTGGTTGAGGGTGAAGGCTTAAATTTAGTGGCCTGGTTCAGGGTTAGGATTTGCTTTAGGATTAAGTGTAGAGTTCAGATATGGTTCTGGTGAGAGGTTTGGGTTAAATGTTAGGGTTAGGATTAGGATTTTGTTGAGGGTTATGGTTAGGCATGTGTGCAGCTACAGTGTTAGGAGTAGTTTTATGAGTAGGAGTAGGTTTAGTTTTAGATGTACAGGCTTTATGTGGTTATTGTTAGAGTTACATTTAGGGATTAGAGTTAGGGTTTAGGGTTTATAGGTCTGATTATGGTGAGATTGAGAAGGTTAGAAGAGGATCCACAATCACAAGTTCCAAAACACTTCAATTCACCAGGCATCTAGACCAGTCTTGAAGGAACAGATTGTCACTTGAGAGGAAACATTTCCTTTTTGTACATAGTAGTCTCCCACAAGGAAATTATTTGCATAAATGTGGGACTAACAAGAGAACTATGCACTTAAGATGCATATAAAACTAATCAAATTATGATTCTGCTGCAGTCTTTTAGCATATGCAACTGAGGCTTGAGCAGGCCATGGTTGTTTCTTTGGATTGCGAAGGGTCTAGATTAGAGGTCAGGGTGAGAGTCTATAGTTAGGGTGCAGGGTTTAATGTTAGGGTTTGGATTTGCATTCATGAGTCCAGGTTCGCTTCCTGGGCTTTGTGGTTTCAGGCTAATGGGTCCGGGCTTGGGGTGCAAGGTAGTGGTAATGAGTAGGGTTTGATTTACACAGTTGGATCATTTACACTAAAAGAATAGGTTTAGGGTTATACATAGGATGAAGTTATGGTTTTGGTTTCATTTGGCAGATCGGAGAAGGTTAGGTGAAAGTTTAAGTTGAGCTTTAGGCTAACAGTGATTTGGGCACAAGGGTACAGCTTTCAGGCTAAGGTTAAGGTTAAGGATGGTTTAATGGTTAGGTGTATGTTGAGGATTGGGTCATGGTAAGAGTTAGGGTCAGGCTGTAATGTTAGCTTTAGTGCTATATTTCACCTTAGAGTTATGCTTAGGTGTGGCAGAAGGTGAGGGTGAGGATGAGGGGTAAAAGTTGGTGGTCTGAGTTAGGATTAGAGTTTAGCACTAGGTTTAAGTATAGGGTGAGGATATGGTTACAGTGAGAGTAAGCTTCCGGGTTTAATGTTAGGTTTAGAGTTATGGTTAGGTTTAATGTCACAGTAAGGTGTGTGTGAAGGGGAGGGTGAAGGGGAGGTATCAGTGTCAGTGGCCAAATTTATGATTAGGTTTAGAATTAGTGTTACATGTAGGGTGAGGATATGGTTATGGTTAGAGTTAGAGTAAATGTTTAATGCTAGGGTTAAGGCTATATTTCACTTTAGAGTTATGGAGAGGTGTGGGTGAGGATGAGGTGATGAGGTTATAGTCAGGGTTAGGGCTAGGTATATGGTTATATTTAGGATGAAGTTATGGTTATTGCTAGAGTCTTGATGAGTATGTAGGCTGAGAATTAGCTTTAGAGTGAGGTTTAGGATTCTGGTTCTGTTTGAGTTGGATAAGATTCATGGGTTAACATTAGGATTATGATTACTGTGAGGGTTAGCATTACTCGGAGGCTGAGGAAATTGCTACAGTGTAAATTAGGTTTAGCATCCAGTGTTAAATTTTGGTTTAAGTTTAGTTTTAGAGTTACAGTTAGGTGAAGTTGAGGGTAAGGGCTTAGGTTTAGTGGCCTGGGTTAGGATTAGCATTCGATTTAAGGTTAAGTATAGAGTATGCATATGGTTCTGGTGATAGTTAGCTTTGGGCTTAATGATAATGTGCAGATTAAGTTGAGGTTTAAGTTTACAATAAGGTGTGCTTGAAGTTGAGGTTGAATATGGGGATTAGCATTAGTGGTCTGAGTGGGGGTTGAGCTAGTTTTGGGGTTAAATTTAGGGTGAGGATATGGTTCCTGTGAGTGTTAGGTTTCAGGTTTAATGTTAGAGTTAGGATTAAGACTAGGTTTAGGGTTATGGTCAGGTTTGGGCTCAGGGGTAGGGTAAGGAGTAGGGCTATGTGTAAGATTGTGAGTAAATTTAGGTGTAAGGGAGGAAACAGAATTATGTTTAGGGATTAGGTATTTGGGTTTAGGGTTTATGGGTCTGATTATGGTGTGGTTGAGAAGGTTAGAAGAAGAACCACAATCACAAGTTCCAAAACAGCTCACGTAAGGGACTTCTAGGTCAGTCCTGCAGGAATGGAGATTTATTTGACAGGAAACATTTCCTATTTGTCCATACCAGTGTCCCACAGGAAACTATGGGCATAAATGTAGGACTAACAAGACAGCCATGCCCCTAAAGAGCAAATTTAACTATCCAAATGTTTACTGTGCTGCACTCAGTTAGCATATGCAACCAGGGCTTCAGTGGACCGTGTCTGTTTCTTTGGTTATTGCTATGGGTCTGGGTTGGGGGTCAAGGTGAGAGCCCACAGTTAGGTTCCAGGGCTGAGGATTAGGGTTCAGATTCATATACACTGGTTCAGGTTCGAGTTTGAGCACTGAAGTTCCAGGTTCAGGGTCTCAGGTTTGGGGCACAGGATAGTTGTAACCATTATGGTTAGGATTAGGGTTGGATTTAGGTTTAGGGAGGAGTTAGTATGAAGTTATCATTTTGGTTCTGTTAGGTTCAGGGGAGAGGGTTAAGTTTAGGGATAAGTCATGCTTTAGGCTAACAGTGATTTGGTCTTTGGGTTTAGATTAGGGGCTAGCATTAGGGTTAGGTTTAGGTTTAGGTTTAAGTGTAGGATTAGGTTTGTGTTCGGCTTATGCTTTAATGTTAGGTTTAGGGCTAGATGTTACTTTAGGGTTACACTTAGGTTTGGTTGAAAGTGACAGTGATGGTGAGGAGTATGGGTTAGTGGCCTAGGTTACAGTAAGGGTTAGCACTATGTTTAAGTTTACGGTGAGGATATGGTTACGGTAAGAGTTAGTTTTCTCATTTATTATTAGGATTAGGATTATTGTTAGATTTGGTGTTATGGTTAAGTTAAATGAATGTGAAGGTGAAGGTGATGGTTTTGGGTTAATGCTTGTATTAGGGTTAGGATTAGGTTTAGGCTTTAATGTAGTGTGAGGATATGGGCATGATGAGAGTTAAGTTTCATTTTTAATGTTAACGTTAGGTTTAGGTTTAGGCTTAGGGTTGCAGTTAGGTGTGTGTGTGAAGGGGAGGGTGAGAGTGAGGTATCAGTGTTAGTGGCTTCGGTTATGGTTAGGTTTAGGATTACTGTTACATGTAGGGTGAGGCTGTGGTTCTACTTAGCACTACAGTAAGTATTTAATGTTAGGGTTAGAGCTAGACTTTGGTTTAGGGTTACAGAGAGGTGTTGGTGAAATTGTGGGCTAAGATGAATGGTTGGGGTTATGGTCAGGGTTAAGGTAAGGTTTCAGTGTTTGATTATGTTTAGGATGAAGTTATACATATGGTTTTAGACTCGGGATGAGCATTTAGGCTGAGCATTAGCTTTAGAGTGAGTTTAGGTTTACCGTTCTGTGTGAGTGGGATCACAGTTATGCGTTAGCATTAGGGTTATGGTTACTGTGATTTTTAGCCTTACTTGGAGGGTGAGTATATGGCTACAGTGAAAATTTGGTTTAGGATTCAGTGATAGTTTTGGTGTTAGGTTTAGTTTTATGGTTATGGTTAGGTGAGGGTGAGGGTGAGGCATTAGGTTTAGAGGCCTGGATTAGGGTTGGCATTCCATTTATGTTAAATGTAGAGTGTGGATATTGTTCTGGTGAGAGTTAGCTTTTGGGTTTAATTTTAGTATTAGGATTAGGTTGTGGTTCATGTTGCACTAATGGGTGTTTGAAGGTGAGGATTTGGGTGGGTGTTATAGTTAGTGGCCTAGGTTAGGGTTAGGATTAGGTTTAGGATTAAGTGTAGGGTGATGATATGGTTTTGTTGAGAGTAAACTTTTGGATTTAATACTAGGTTTATGGTTATGTTTATATGTAGGGTTATTGTTAGATGTGGGGACAGGTGAAGTGTTAGGACTAGCCCTATGGGTAGGGGTAGGATTAGGTTTAGTTGTAGTGGAAGAGGTAATGGATAGAGTTCGTTTAGCGATTAGGTTTAGAGTTTAGGGCTTATGGGTCTGGTTATGGTGAGGTGGAGAAGGTTAGAAGAACCATAATCACAAATTCCAAAAGAGACCAATTCACTGGGCTTCGATACCAGTCCTGCAGGAACAGAGATTCATGTGACAGGAAACATTTCCTTTCCCTCTTTACCAGTGCCCCACTAGGAGATTATCTGCATAAATGTGGAACTTACAAGAAAGCCATGTCCTAAAGGTGCAGATTTAACTAAACAAATGATGATTCTGCTGCACTAGTTTAGCATATGCAACTGGGGCTTGAGAAGGTGGTAGTGGTTTCTTTGGATTGCTAAGGGTCCAGGTTAGAGGTCATGCTCAGTATCCATAGTTAGGGTTCAGGGTTCAGGGTTAGGATTCATATTCGAATTCATTTGTTCATTAAGGTTTTGTGTTTGTGGATCCATGTTCAGGGGTTTGGGTTCAGGGCACAGAGTATCAATTAGGCTTAGAATTAGGGTTGAAGTTAGGTTTAGGATTAGACTTAGGGTTAAATTATGATTTTGATTCCATTAGGGTAAGAGTAGAGTGTTAGGTGTAGGGATAAGTTGAGCTTTCGGTTAACAGTGATTTGGGTGTGTGGTTGTGGCTAAGGGTTAGGATTAAGGTTACAGTTAGGTTTAACATTAATTGTAGGGTGAGGATATGGTTATGGTGAAAGTTAGCTTTGGGCTTTAATCTTAAGGTAGGATTAGATTAAGGTTAGGTTTATTTTTACTGTTAGATGTGACTGTATATGAGGGTGAGGGTGAAGGGTGAGGTTTAGTTTCTTGGGTTAGGATGTGAGTTAGTGCTAATGTATGGGGATATGGTTTCATTGAGCGTTAGGTTTCATATGTAATATTAGGTTTAGGGATAGGGTTAGTTTTGGATTTATAGTGAGGTTTCTATGAAGGTGAGATTGAGGGTGAGGTGCCCTTGTTAGTGGTCTGGGTTACGGTTAGCTTTAGGATGTGTGTTATGTGTAGCTTGAGTATATGGTTATGCTTAGAGTTAGTGTATGTGTTTAATGTTAGGTTTAGGGCCAGATTTTGGTTTGGGTTACAGTGGAGGGTAGGTATAGATGTGGGTGAGGTTGACTGGGTGGGGTACACAGTTAACATTTGTGTTAGGGTTACATGTAGGGTTACATTTAAGATGAAGTTATGGATATGGTGAAAGTCAGGATGAATATTGATGCTGACTGTTAGATTTAGAGGGAGTTGACGGTTACAATTCTGTGTGAGTATTCTGAGGGTTATGGGTTAGTGTTTGGGTTATGGGTTAGTGATTGGGTTATGGGTGAGTATTAGTGTTACATGAAGGGTTAGAGTATGGTTCTAGTGAGAATTAGGTTTAGAAGTCAGTGTTAGCTTTGGGGTTACATTATAGCTTATGTTTCTGTTTAGGTGAGGGTGAGGGTGAAGGCTTAGGTTTAGTGGCCTGGGTTAGGGATAGCGTTCTGTTAAGGGTAAAGTGTAGAGTGCGGATAGGGCTCTTGTGAGAGTTAGATTTTGACTTTAATGTATTGTTAAGTTTACATTGAGAGCAATGTGGCAGATTGGATTAAAGATGGCAGCTTAAGAGGAGAGACAGAGACTTCCTCCTAAAACTGGATACAATTAGAAAATATAGTTGGCGCAACTAATCCTGAGAGAGCAACATGAAAGAGGACAGTGCCAGACTGCACACACCTGGAGATAAGAGCAGACCTCACCAAACAGGGTAACATACCAAAGCTGTGGCTCGGCGGGACTCGAGCCCCTCCCCCACCCCAGCTCACTGGTGGGAGGAAGAGAAATGGAGCAAGGGGGGGAGTGGAAGGCTTGGGACTGCTGAATACCTAGCTCCAGAGATATGCTCTGGGAGCACAAACCTACATTTCATGGTGCTTTCATGATACTTGCATGACTACCAGGTTGGAAAGTTAATACAGGCAGAATTCCTGGAAAGACTGATATTCCAGCCACTTGTGGAAAGCAGGGATCCATTTCCGGCTGCGCTGGGACAAAAGCTTATACCTGTGTGCACGGCCCACTGGTTCAGGCAGTGGAGACAGGCACAGAAGCCAGGAGGTGGGGAACAGCTCTTTCCTTCCCCCAGGCACCAATATCGCTCCCCTGCGACTCCTGACATTGCTTCAGGGGCTGAGAGCCTCCAGAAAAGAGTTTCTGGACACTAGAGGGCGCCATATACAAACATGAAACACCAAAGGAACCTGGACCAGAGTAAAATTAATGTAACTCCAGAGAAAGATTTAAATGACATGGACCTTATGACTCTTCCTGAAAGGGACTTCAAAATAAAAATCATCAACATGCTAATGGAGGTACAGAAAGGTATCCAAGAACTCAGGAATGAATTCAGGTCAGAGATCCAATCATTGAAGAGCACAATAGAGGGTATTAAAAGAAGGTTGGATACAGTGGAGGAGACAATAAATGAAATAGAAATTAGAGAAGAGGAATACAAAGAAGCTGAGGCATAGAGAAAAAAAAGGATCTCTAAGAATGAAAGAATATTGAGAGAACTGTGTGACCAATCCAAATGGAACAATATTCACATTATAGGGATACCAGAAGAAGAAGAGAAAGAGAAAGGGATAGAAAGTGTCTTTGAGGAAGTAGTTGCTGAAAACTTCCCCAATCTGGGGAAGGACATAGTCTATGCGGCCATGGAGAGCCACAGATCTCTCAACACAAGGGACCCAAGGAAGACAACACCAACACATATAGTAATAAAATTGGCAAAGATCAAGGATAATGACAGACTATTAAAAGCAGCCAGAGAAAGAAATAAGATCACATACAAAGGAAAGCACATCAGGCTAACATCAGACTTCTCAGCAGAAACCTTACAGGCCAGAAGGGAGTGGCATGATGTATTTAATGCCATGAAGCAGAAGGGCCTGGAACCAAGATTACTTTATCCTGCAAGATTATCATTTAAATTTGAAGGAGGGATTAAACAATTTCCAGATAAGCAAAAGCTGAGAGAGTTTACCTCCCACAAACCATCTCTATGGTCTATTTTGGAGGGACTGCTATAGATGGAAGTGTTCCTAAGGTTTACCAGCTGTCACCAGAGGTAACAGAACCACAGTAAAGAAAGTAAAACAGCTAATTACTAAGCAAATGCAAAATTAAATTAACTATCCCCAAAGTCAATCAAGGGATAGACAAAGAATACAGAATATGATACCTAATATATAAAAAATGGAGGAGGAAGAAAAAGGAGGAGAAAAAAAGAACCTTTAGATTGTGTTTGTAACAGCATATTAAGTGAGTTAAGTTAGACTCTTAGATAGTAAGGGAATTAACCTTGAGCCTTTGGTAACTATGAATCTAAAGCCTGCAATGACAATAAGTACATACCTATTGATAATCACACTAATTGTAAATGGACTGAATGCACCAATTAAAAGACATAGAGTCACTGAATGGATAAAAAAACAAGACCCATCTATATGCTGTCTGCAAGAGACTCACTTTAAACCCAAAGACATACACAGACTAAAAGTGAAGGGAAAGAAAAAGATATTTCATGCAACTAACAGAAAAAAGCAGGAGTTGTAATACTTGTATCAGACAAAATAGACTTCAAAACACAGAAAGTAACAAGAGACAAAGAAGGACATTGTGTAATGATAAAGGGGTCAATCCAACAAGAAGATATAACCATTATAAATATTTATGCTACCAACACAGATCTATGCTCCCAACACAGGAGCACCCACATATGTGGAACAAATACTAACAGAATTAAAAGGGGAAATAGAATGCAATGCATTCATTCTTGGAGACTTCAACACTCCACTCACTCTGAAGGACAGATCAACCAGACAGAAAATAGGTAAGGAGACAGAGGCACTGAACAACCAATAGAACAGATGGACATACAGACATCTACAGAACTCTACATCCAAAAGCAACAGAATACACATTCTTCTCAAGTGCACATGGAACATTTTCAAGAATAGATCATATACTAGGCCACAAAAAGAGCTTCAGTAAATTAAAAAATATTGAAATTGTACCAACCAGTTTCTCAGATCACAAAGCTATGAAACCAGAAATAAATTATGCAAAGAAAATGAAAAATCCTGCAAACACATGGAGGCTTCACAACATGCTCCTAAATAACCAATGGATCAATGACCAAATAAAAACAGAGATTAAGCAATATATGGAGACAAATGACAACAATAATTCAACACTGCAGAATCTGTGGAATGCAGACAAGGCTGTGCTAAGAGGAAAGTATATTGCAATACAGGCCTACCTCAAGAAAGAAGAACAATCCCGTATAAGCAGTGTAAACTCACAATTAATGAAACTATAAAAAGAACAACAAATGAGGCCCAAAGTCTGTAGAAGGAGGGACATAATAAAGTTAAGAGCAGAAATAGATAAAATGGAGAAGAATAAAACAATAGAAAAAAATCAATGAAAGCAAGAGCTGGTTCTTCGAGAAAATAAACAAAATAGATAAACCTCTAGTCAGACCTGTCAAGAAAAAAGAGAGCCTACACACATAAACAGAGAGCCTACACACATAAACAGAATCAGAAATGAGAAAAGAAAAATCACTATGGACACCATAGAAATGCAAAGAATTATTAGAGAATACTATGAAAAATTATATGCCAGCAAACTGGATAACATAGAAGAAAAATACAACCTTCCAAGGCTGACCAAGGAAGAAACAGAAAATCTGAACAGACCAATCACCAGTAACGAAATTTAACTGGTAATTAAAAATCTACCTAAGAACAAAACCCCTGGACCAGATGGATTCACCACTGAATTTTATCAAACATTTAGTGAAAAACTAATACCCATTCTACTTAAAGTTTTCCAAAAAATAGAAGAGTAGGGAATACTTCAAACTCATTCTATGAGACCAGCATCACTCTAATACCAAAACCAGGCAATGACACCACAAAAAAAGAACATTGCATACCAATATCCCTGATAAATATAGATGCAAAAATACTAAAAAAAAGTTAGCAAACTGAATTCAAAAATACATCAAAAAGGTCACCCATCATGATCAAGTTGTATTTATGCCAGGGATACAAGGATGGTACAACAGTCAAAAATCCATCAACATCATCCACCACATCAACAAAAAGGACAAAAACCATGTGATCATCTCCGTAGATGCTGAAAAAGCATTTGACAAAATTCAACATCCATTCATGAAAAAAACTCTCAACAAAATGGGTAATGGGTATAGAGGGCAAGTACCTCAACAAAATAAAGGCCATGTATGACAAACACACAGCCAACATCAAACTTAACAGCAAGAAGCTGAAAGCTTTTCCTTTACGATTGGGAACAAGACAAGGATGCCCACTCTCCCCACTGTTATGCAACATAGTACTGGAGGTCCTGGCCACGGCAATCAGACAATACAAAGAAATAAAAGGCATCCAGATTGGCAAGGAAGAAGTTCAACTGTCCCTGTTTGCAGATGACATGATACTGTACATAAAAAACCCTAAAGAATCCACTCCAAAACTACTAGATCTAATATCTGAATTCAGCAAAGTTGAAGGATACAAAATTAATACACAGAAATCTGTGGCATTCTTATACACTAACAATGAACTAGCAGAGAGAGAAATCAGGAAAACAATTGCATTCACAATTTTATCAAAAAGAATAAAATACCTAGGAATAAACCTAACCAAGGAAGTGAAAGACCTATACACTGAAAACTACAAGACTCTCATGAGAGAAATAAAAGAAGATACTAATAAATGGAAACACATTCCATGCACATGGATAGGAAGAATTAATATTGTCAAAATGGCCATCCTGCCTAAAGCAATCTATAGATTCAATGCAATTCCTCAAAATACAAAAAGCCTTCTTCAACGAACTAGAGAAAATCGTCCTAAAATTCATATGGAATGACAAAAGACCACGAATAGCCAAAGAAATCCTGAGAAGGAAGAATAAAGCAGGTTGAATTACACTCCCCAACTTCAAGCTCTACTATAAAGCCACAGTAATAAAGACAATTTGGTACTGGCACAAGAACAGACACATAGACCAATGGAACAGACTAGAGAGCCCTGATATAAACCAGACCATATATGATCAATTAATATACAATAAAGGAGCCATGGATATACAATGGGGAAATGACAGCCTCTTCAACAGCTGGTGTTGGCAAAACTGGACAGCTACATGCAACAGAATGAAACTGAATTATTGTTTAACCCCATACACAAAAGTAAACTTGAAATGGATTAAAGACTTGAATGTAAATCATGAAACAATAAAACTCTTAGAAGGCAACATAGACAAACATCTCCTGAATATAAGCATGAGCAACTTCTTCCTGAGCCCATCTCTTTGAGAAAAGGAAACAAAAGCAAAAATGAACTAATGGGACTACATCAAACTAAAAAGTTTTTGTATGGCAAATGACATCATCAACAAAACAAAAAGGCATCCTACTGTATGGGAGAATATATTTGTAAATGACATATCCAACAAGGGCTTAACATTCAAAATATATAAAGAACTTACACACGTTAACACCCTAAAAGCAAATAACCCGATTAACAAATGGGCAGAGGATATGAAGAGATGGTTCTCCAAAGAAAAATTTCAGATGGCCAAGAGACATATGAAAAGATGCTCCACATCACTAATCATCATGGAAATGCAAATTAAAACCACAATGAGATATCACCTCACACCAGTGAGAATGGCCAACATTGAAAAGACATGAACAACAAATGTTGGTGAGGATGCAGAGAAAGGGGAACCTTCCTACACTGCTGGTGGGAATTTAAGCTAGTTCAACCATTGTGGAAAGCAATATGGAGGTTCCTCAAAAAACTAAAAATAGAAATACTATTGGACCCCGAAATCCCACTTCTTGGAATATACCCAAAGAATACAACTTCTCAGATTCAAAAAGACATATGCACCCCTATGTTCATTGTAGCACTTTTTATAATAGCGAAGATTTGGAAGCAACCTAAGTGGACATCAGTAGATGAATGGATAAAGAAGATGTGGTATATATATGCAATGGAATACTATTCAGCCATAAGAAAGAAACAAATCCTACCATTTGCAACAACATGGATGGAGCTGGAGGACATTATGCTCAGTGACATAAGCCAGGCAGAGAAAGACAAATGCCAAATAATTTCCCTCATTTGTGGAGTATAACAATGAAGCAAAACTGAAGGAACAAAATGGCAGCAGTCTCAGAGACTTCAAGAATGAGCTAGTGGTTACCAAAGGGGAAGGGTGTGGGAGGGTGGGTGGTGAGGTAGGGAGAAGGGGACTGAGGGGTATTATGTTTAGCACACATGGTGTGGGGTATCATGGGGAGAACAGTGTATCACAGAGAAGGGACATAGTCGATCTCTGGCAACTTGCTGCACTGATGGACAGTGACTGCATTGGGGTATGGGTGGGAACTTGATAACATGGCTGAATGTAGTAACCACATTGTTTTTTCATGTGAAACCTTCATAAGAATGTATATCAATCATACCTCTATAAAAAGTTTTTAAAAAATATTACAATGAGGTTCAGGGTTATGGTAAGGTGTGCTTGAATGTGAGGGTTATGGTTGGGGTTAGATGTCTGTGCTAGATGTCAAGGTGAGTCCACATTTAGCGTTAGTGTTAGCTTTAGGGTTCAGTGTAAGGTTTGAGATAGGTTTCAGGTTTAATGTTAGTGTTAGGGTAAGGATTAGGTTTTGTGTTATGTTTTAAGTGGGTGCAGATAAGGGGTTAGGTGTAGGGTTATTGGTGTGATAGGTTTAGTTTTAGGTTTTGAGGGAGGATGTGTTTATGATTAGTGTTTCACTTAGGAATTAGGGTAACAGTTTATGGTTTTGGGGTCTGGTTATGGTGAGATTGAGATGGTTAGAAGAAGAACCACAATGAGAAGTTCCAAAAAGGCTCCTTTCACCAGGGTTCTAGACCAGTCCTGCAGGAACAGAGATTCATGTTACAGAAAACATTTCCATTCTGTCAATACCAGTTGAACCACAAGGAAATTATGTCCATAAATTCCATAAATGTGGACTAACAAGAAAGCCATGCACCTAAGGATCATATTAAACTAACCAAATGCTGATTCTGCCACACCATTTAGCATATGCAATAGTGGCTTGATCAGGCCATTGTTATTTCTTTGGATTACTGAGTCTGGGCTAGATGTCAGGGTGAGTCCACATTTAGGGTTCAGGGTTCAGGTTTAGGCTTCAGATTCATAATCACAGGTTCAAGTTTGGGATCCAGGAATTGTGGTTCCAGGTTCAGGGGTTCAGATTTAGAGTGCAGGGTATGGATAACAATTAAGGCTAGGATGAGGGTTGGATTTAGTTTTAGTGTTAAACTTAGTTGGAAGTTATGGTGTTGATTGTAGTTAAGATGAGAGGAGGGGGTTGGTGTATGGTAAACTATGCTTTAGTCGAATAAAGATTTGGGTGTGAGGGTGCCTTTTGGGGGCTAGGTTGAAGGATAGAGGTGAGTCTGCAGGAGAGTGATGTTAGTGGCCTTGGTTATGCTTAGTGTTAGCACTAGGTTTCAGTGTTGGATGAAGATATGGTTATGATGAGAATTAGCTTTTGGTTTTAATTTTAGGATTAGCGTTAGATTTACAATTAAGTATGTGTGAAGGTGAGGGTATTGGTGGTCTAGAAGCCTAGTTAATTGAGATGTCTTAGAATTTGTGATTATGGCTGCTCTTCTAACCTTTTCAAACTCACCATGACCAGAACCAGAAACTCTGAATCCTAAACCTAATTCCTAAATATGACAATAACCATAACCACTTCCTCCCTCTAAACCTAAATCTAAACCTGCCCCTAAACTGGTATGGGCAGAAAGGAAATTTTTCTTATCAAATGAATCTCTGTTCTTGTAGGACTTGACCAAAATCCAAGTGAATTGAGTGTTTTGGAACTTGTGATTGTGATTTTTATTCTAACCTTCTCAACCTTACCATAACCAGACACATAAACCCTAAATGCTAACTCTGATCCCTAAAGATAAACCTAACCATAACCACTTCCTCCCTCTATACCTAAATGTAAACATATACTTACCCATAGCACTACTCCTACACCTCACCTGCATCCATATCTAACCATAACCCTAAACTTAATCCTAACCTTCACCCTAGTCCCTAACCTTTACCATCACATCCAAATCACTGTTAGCCTAAAGATCAATTTATCCCTACACGTAACCTTCTTCCCTCACCCTAATGAAATCAAAAGCGTAACTTCACACTAAGTCTAAAGCTAAACCTAAATCCAAACATACCATAACCCTAATCATTTCCTCAAATTTGCACTCCAAATTCAAACCCCAGAACCTGGAACCACAAATCCCAGAACCCGAGTGAAGCAGTGAATGTGAATCCAAACCCTAAATGTGAACTGTAACAATGCAGGCTCACCATGACCTCTAACGGGACCCTTAGCAATCCAAAGAAACAACCACAGCCTGCTCAAGCCCAGGTTGCATATGCAAAATGAGTGTGACAGAATCATCAGCTGGTTCATTAAATCTGCTCCTTAGGGGCATGGCTCTCTTATTATTCCCACATTTATGTACATAATTTTCTTGTGAGACACTGGTATGGACAGAAAAGAAATGTTTCCTGTCAAATGAATGTCTCTTCCTCCAGACTGGTCTAGAAGACCAGTGAATTGAACATTTTGGAACTTGTGATTGTGGTTCTTTTAAACTTCTCAACCTCACCATGACCAGATCCATGGACACAGGGTAGGGGTAACATTTAGGGTTAGGATTAGGATTGGATTTAGGTTAGACTTAGGGTGAAGTTATGGTTTTGATTCCATTAGGGTGAGGGAAGAGGGTTAGGTGTAGGGATAAGTTGAGCTTTAGGCTAATAGGGATTTGGGTGCACAGATGGGGATTGGGGCAAGGGTGAAGGTTAAGATTAGGATTAGGATTAAGTGGAGTGTTATGATTGGGTTACGGTTAGAGTTTGGTTTAAACTGTAATATTAGTATTAGGGCTTGATGTTGCTTTAAGGTTATGCTTAGGTGTGATTGAAGGTAACAGTGAGAGTGAGAGGAAAAGTTTAGTGGCCTAAATTAGGATTAGGGTTAGCTCTAGCTTTAATTGTAGGGTGAGGTTATGGTTAAGGTGAGAGTGACCTTTTGGGTTTAATGTTAAGGTTAGGATTACAGTTAGGTTTAGTGTTATGCTTAGGTGTGGGTGAACATGAAGGTGAAGGTGATGGATTAGGGTTGGTGGCCTGGCTTAGGATTTAGATTTAAGGCTAGGCTTATACTTAAGTGTAGGTTGAGGATATGATTATGGTGAGAGTTGGTTTCAGGTGTAATGTTAGGGTTAGGTTTAGGTTTACGTTTAGGTATTTGTTTAGGTGTGTGTGAATAGGAGGGTGAGCGGGAGGTATCAGTCTTAGTGGCCTTGGTTACAGTTAGATTTAGGATTAGTGTTACATGTAGGGTAAGGATATGGTTACGGTTAGAGTTAGGGAAAGGGTTTAATATTAGGATTAGAACTAGATTTTGGTTTTGTGTTACTGAGTTGTTGTGTGAGCATGTGGGTGATGAGTGGGCAGTGTTATGTAAGGTTAGGGTTAGGCTCAGGTGTAGGGTTATATGTAGGATGAAGTTATGAATATGGTTAAAATCAAGATGAGTGTTTAGACTGAGCATTAGCTTTAGACTGAAGTTTAGGTTTACGATTCTGTGTGAGTAAGATGAGGATTATGGGTTAGCATTAGGGTTATGGTTACTGTGAGAGTTAGCATTACTTGAAGGATAAAGATATAGCTATGGTGAAAATTAGATTTAGGATTCAGTGTTAGCTTTGGGATTAGGTTTAGTATTAGGATTACATTTAGGTTAGGGTGAGGGTGAAGGGTTAGGTTTTGTGACCTGGGTTAGGATTAGCATTCAGTTTAAGTGTAGAGTTCGAATATGGTTCCAGTGTGAATTAGGTTTCAGATTTAATGTGAATGTTTGGGTTAGATTGAAGTTTATGATTATAGAAAATTGTGCTTTAATGTGAGGGTGAGGGTGGTGTTTAGTATTAATGATCTCAGTGATAGTAAGGGTTAAGTGTAGGGTGCAGATATGATTCTGGTGAGAGTTAGGTTTCAGTTTTAATGGTAGAGTTAGGGTTAGGATTAGATTTAGGGTTATGTGTATGTGTGGGTGCAGGTGAGGGGTTACTAGTAGGGCTATGTGTAGGTTTAGGATTAGACATAGGTGTAGAGGGAGGAAGCAGTTATGGTTAGAGTTATGCGTAGGGATTATGGTTTGGGTTTAGGGTTTATGGGTCTTGTTATGGTGAGGTTGAGAAGATTAGAAGAACCACAATCACAAATTCTAAAACAGCTCAATTCATGGAGCTTCTAGACCAGTCCTTATGGAACAAAGATTCATATCAGGATGCATTTCTTTTCTGGCCATACCATTGTTCCACAGGGAAATTATGTACATATTCTGATATTTTGATGCTAACAAGGCACAGAATTGTTACCACTAAGGCACAGATTTAACTAACCAAATGATGATTCTGCCACACCTGTTTAGTATATGGAACAGGGGCTTGAGCAAGCTGTGATATTTTCTCTGAATTGCTAAGGGTCCAGGTTAGAGGTCAGGGTGAGAAACCACAGTTCAGGTTCAGGGTTAGGGTTAGGGTTAGAGTTAGAGTTAGGATTCGGAGTTAGGTTTCAGATTTGCAATCACTGCTTCAGGTTCACGTTCTGGGCTTCTTGGTTCCAGGTTCAGGAGTTCAAGTTCAGGGAGCAGAGTATGGTTAATGATTAGGAGTAGGAGTAGGGTTAGATTTAGATTTTGGGTTAGACTTAGGGTGAAGTTTTGCTTTTGATTCCGATAGGGTTAGGGGAGAGGTACAGGTGTAAGGATAGTTGAGCTTCAGGCTAACAGATTTGGATGCAAGAGTGCATGTTCAGATCTAGAGTGAAATTTAGGGCTAGCTTTAGCATTAAGTGTGGGTGAGGACTGAGTTTACTGTTAGAGTTAGGCTTAGGCTATAATGTTAATTTTATGGTTCAATGTCACTTTAGGGTTATGCTCAGGTGTGGTTGCAGGTGACAGTGAGTGTGAGGGTTAAGGGTTAGCGCCCTAGGTTTGTGTTAAGGTTCACACTAGGTTTAAGTGTAGGGAGAGGATATGGTTACAGTGAGAGTAAGTTTTGGGTTTAATTTCAATGTTAATGTTAATATGTGGTTTAGGGTCATGGGAAAGTGTGCTTGAAGGTGAGTGTCAGATTGGGTGTTATGGTTTGGGTTAGGTTTAGGTTTAATTGTAGGATGAGGATATGGTTATGGTGAGAGTTAGGTTTTGTGTGCAATTCTATGGTTAGGTTTAAGTTTAGTGTTATGGTTAGGTGTGTGTGAAAGTGAGTGTGAGGGTGAGGTATCAGTGCTAGTGACTTTGGTTACTGTTAGGTTTAGAATTAGTGTTACATGTAGTGTGAAGAAGACATGGTTCTTTTAAGAGTTATGGTAGGATTTTTTATTAGGGTTAGTACTAGATTTCATTTTAGGGTTGTGGAGAGGTGTTGTTTAAGATGTGTATGAGGATAAGGCGTTCGACTTTGGTTATGTTTAGGGTTAATGTTATAAGTAGGGTTACCTTTAGGATGAAGTTATATATATGGTTAGAGTCAGACTGAACGTTTAGGCTGTGCATTAGCTTTAGAGTGAGGTTTAAGGTTGTGGTTCTGTGTGAGTAGGATGATGGTTTGGGTTAATATTAGGTTATAGTTACTGTGAGCATTAGCATTTCTTGGGGTGTGAAGATATGGCTACATTGAAAATTAGGTTTAGGATTCAGTGTTAGATTTGGCATTATGTTTAGTTTAAGGTTTACAGTCAGGTGAGGGTGAGAGTGAGAGGTGGTTTAGTGGCCTGGGTTAGGACTACCATTCAGTTTAGAGTTAGCATAGTTAAGTGTACAGATATAGTTCCGATGAGAGTTAGGTTTTGGTTTTAATGTTAGGGTTAAGTTGAGGTTTAAGGTTACAGGAAGGTGTGCTTGGAGGTGGGGGTTAGGGTTAGTGGCCTGGGTTAGGGCTAACTTTCAGTTTATGTTTAAGTGTAAAGTGTGGATATGGTTCTGCTAAGAGTTAAGTTTTGAGTTAAATGTTTGTGTTTGGGATATGTTGAGTTTATGGTAAGGTGTGCTTGAAGGTGAGGGTGATAGTTGGGGTTCAGATTAGTTCACTGGGTTAGGGTTAGGGGTATGGTTTAGCATGGGTGCAGATGTGGGTTTAGGATAAGAGTTATCAATAGGAGCAGGATTAGTTTTAGGTTTTGAGGGAGGATGTTGTTATGGTTAGTGTTACATTTAAGGATTAGGATTATGGTTAAGGGATTTTGGGTCTAGTATGATGAGGTTGAGATGTTTAGAAGAAGAACCACATTCACCAGTTCCAAAACATCTCAATTCACTGGGCTTCTAGAACAGTCCTGCAGGAACAAATATTCATTTGACAGGAAACATTTCCTTTCTCTCCATAACAGTGTATCACAAGGAAATTATGTGCATGAATGTGGGACTATAAAAGAACAATGCATCTAAGGAGCACATTTGATGAAACAAATGAAGATTATTCTACAACCATTCAGTATATGCAACAGGGCCTTGAACAGGCTGTGTTTGTTTCTTTGGATTGCTAAGAGTCTAGGATATAGGTCAGGGTGAGTCCTCAATTAGGGTTTAGGGTTCAGGTTTAGACCTCAGATTCGCAATCGCTGGTTCAGGTAAGGGATCAAGGCATTGTGGTTCCAGATTCAGGGATTCGGCTTTGGAGTGCAGTGTAGGGGTAAATATTAGGGTTGGGATTAGGGTTGGGTTTAGTTTTAGGGTTAAACTTCATTGGAAGATATGGTGTTGACTTCATTTATGATGAGGGGAGAGGGTTGATGTAGGGTAAGTTGAGCTTTAGGCGGACAGTGGTTTGATCACTAGGGTACGACTTAGGGGCTAGGGTGTGAGTGGAGGTGAGTGTGCCAGTGAGTGGTAAGTGGTAGTGGCATCAGTTATGAGTAGAGTTAGCAGTAGGTTTCAGGGTTGAGTGAGGATATGGTTATAGTTGAATTAGCTTTTTGGGTTTCATTCTAGGGTTAAGGTTAGATTTATGGTTAGGTGTGTGTGAATGTGAGGGTGAGGGTGCTGTAGAATCCCAGTGAATTGATCTGTTTTAGAACTTGTGATTGCAGTTGCTCTTCTAAACTTCTCAACATCATAATAAACAAAATCAGAAACCCTGAATCCTAAACCTAATCCCCAAATGTAATGGCAACCATAACCACTTCCTCCCTTTACACATAAATGTAAACTTACATCGAAAATGGTGTGAACAGATAGAAAATATTTCCTGTGAAATCAATCTCTGTTCATGCAGGACTGGTCTAGAAGCTGGTGAATTGTGATGTTTTGGATCTTGTGATTGTGGTTGTTCTTTTAACCTTCTCAACCTCAACATAACAAGACCCATAAACACTGAGCCCTAACTCTAATCCCTAAACATAAATCTAAATATAACCACTTCCTCCCTCTGCACCTAAATTTAAAAGTACCCCTATGTATAACTCTACTCATACCTATCACCTGCACCCACACCTAATCACAACCCTAAACTGAATCCTAACCCTAACCTTAACATTAAATCCAAAACCTAACTCTCCCTGCAACCATAGCTTCACCCTACATTTTACCATAAACCTAAACCTTACACTAAGCCAGGACACTAACCCTAATGCCCACCCTCACCATCACCTTCAAGCACACAATCCCATAAGCCTAAACCTCAACCTAACCTTAACCCTAACATTAAACTCCATATCTAACTCTCACTGGAACCATATCCTTACCCTATGCTTAAACTAAACCTTACCCAGGCTAGTAAGCCTAACCTACTGCTACATCTCACCTGCACCCACACCTAAACATAACCCTAAACCACACCTACACCTTGCCATAACCCAAACATTAAATCTAACCCTGAGTCTCAACATAACTATATCCAGATCCTACACTTATATTTAACGATAACCCTCACCCTAACCCTGGCCACTGAACTAAAACCTAACATTCTTTTTCATCTTTGATTGCACCCAGTGGTAACCTTAATCTTAACCTAATCCTTGTCCTAACATTGAAAACTAAACCTAACTCTAAGAGTAACCATATACTCACCCTGGACCTAAAGCTAAACTTAACCATTACCCTAACCCTACACCCAACCCTGACCCTAACATCCACCAGACTCACAGGGAATTGTATCCTTAACCCCAATCTAACTCTAAAATTCACCCTACACCCAAATCCTAACTCTAACCCAAACCACAAACTCATCCTAAACCAAACACTGTAATTAACAGCACCCATACACTTATATAATCACCCTCACCTTAAATGACACCTAACTGTGAACCTAAATCTAAATCGAATAATAACAATAACCCTGGTAGCTAATCTAAGCCCTCACCCTCAACTTCAACTTCAATTACATATAATGGTAACTGTAATCCTAAATTTAACCCTATTCCTAACAAGAAAATGAAATCTAATACTAAGCATAATCATATACCCACCCTGGATGTGAGGCTAACATACGCCATAACACTAACCCTATGCCCAACCCTGACCTAAACTCCACCCACACTAACAGGGAACCATAACTCTAACCATAAATGTAACACTAACCATTACCCTTACCACAAGCCCAAACTCTAACCTGAAACCTAACCATCCCCGTATCCATACACCCTCACTCTCACCTTAACCACACATAACCATAAACATAACCCTATCCATAACCCTAATATTAATCCTTAATCCTGACTCTCAACATATCTATATCCACATCCTATAGACTTATCCTTAACCATCACACTGACCTAACCTTGGTCTCTAATCTAAGCTCTCAACCTCACCTTCAAATTCAATTATACCTAATGGTAATCATACTAACAAATTTAACCCCAATACTAAATTGAAAACTAAATCTAACTCTAAATATAACCATATATTCACCCTGAACCTAATGATAACCTTAACAATAAGCCTTACCCAACATCCAACACTGACCTAACCTTTACACACAGTCACAGGGATCCATAACCCTCACATTAAATTGAATCCTAATCCTCACCCTAAGCCCTAATCCTAATTCTAACCCAAACCCTAACTTCATCCTAAACAAGAAACCTGCACTTAACCCTAATAGTGATCATACCTGTACCACTTCACCCTCAACCTCACCATAATATAAATGTAACCATAACCATAAACCTAAGCCTAACTATAACCCTAACACCAAACTCGAACCCTGACTCTCATCATAACTATAACCACACCCTACACTTATCTTTAACCCAAACCCAAACCATAACCTGGGCCTCTAAACTAAGAACTAATGTTCATCTTCAACTTCAATTACACCTAACAGTAACTTTAATCTTAAACTTAACCCTAATCCTAATATTGAAAACTAAGTCTAACTCTAAGTGTAACCATATACTCACTCTGAACCTGATAGCTTACCTTAGCTCTAACCCTAATCCTATGACCAACATTGATATTAACCTCCACCCACACTCACAGGGAACCATAACCCTAACTGTAAATCTAATGCTATTCCTCATCCTAAACCAAACTTCTAACTATAACCAGAATCCTAACTTCATCCTAAACTGAAAACTTCACTTAACCCTAACCCTAAACTTACCATACCCTACAACCTCGTGCTCACCTTACCCCACACCTAACTGTAAACCGAAACCTAAACCTAGCCATAACTCTAACTTTAAACCCAAACCTTGACTCTCAACATAGCATTATCTGCACTATATACTTATCTTTAACCCTAATCCTAATCCTAACGCTGTTTTCTAATATAAGACTTCACCCTCACCTTCAACTTGAATTACACCTAATGGTTATTGTAATCACAAATTTAATCCTAATGCTAACATTGTAAAATAAATCTAACTCTAGCTATAACTATAAACACACTCTGGACCTAATGCTAACCTTAGCCCTAACCCTAACCCAAGGCCCAACACTAACCCAAACCTTCAGCCACACTCACAGGGAACCGTTACCCTAACAATACATCTGTCACTAATCCTCACCATAAACCAAAATCCTAACTCTAAAGTGAACCCTAACTTCATCCTAAACCGAAATCTGCACCTAACCCTAACCCTAAACATACCCATACACCTATACCCTCACCATAATCCTGTACCTAAACCTTGCCTTAATCCTAACTTTAAACCCAGACTCTGACTCTCAACATAACATTATCTCTTAGCTTGGTAGGGTTTCTAACATGAAACTAACATTTTTCTCCATTGTTCTCTTTAAACATTTTTGAATATTTTCCTTTTCCATCCCTTATTTTCATCTCTGAAAGATCAGAGACCTTTCTTACTTCTTTGAGGGATTAAAAAAATAAAAACAAACAACATAGCCTGGTCAAGTTCAAACTTGTACCAATTTAAAATTTCTCTCCTTCCATTGCTCAGACTCACTTCTGGGCCTGAGGGCCTTGCTGTACAAAAGGGACAAGCTCAAGTTTATCTGCCTTAAAATATGCATGTGGAAGGCAATCTCTCCTTGGGAACATTTGACTGCTGAGGTATAAAACAGGTAGAGGAAGATGCATTCCGTAATAATATTCCTGGGAAATATTAGCTTACATATTCATAAAAGCATGGCATATTAATTTTGAAGGGACTTTGGGTATTATCAAGTTTAACCTTCCATTTGTGTTTGCCTTGTTTTTTAGTTGATAATATTAAGAACTGGAAATTAACTGATTTTCCTAAATATCACAAGGCAACTTAATTGGCAGTCCAAAATTGGAACCCAGGATTTTAGACCATGACTCAATTCATTTTCCAGAATGTCATGACTGCTATGCCATGTCAACTGCATATACACTTGATAAGGAGAAAATTATATTTTTAAAATACAATTTTGTAATTGCTATATGAAAAATCAAGAAAGAATGAAAATGGATAATATTGTAGGTACTTCACAACTTTCTTCTATCATCTAAAAGAATATTTTAAAATGTATATCACTCATAAATCCTAATACTGATAAATTTTTCACTTAACATTTCTTTAGACACATCATAGTTATTTTACCACCCTCCTCTTGTAATGCATTTCTCCCATACTGCAGAATGCACAATTGGCTTTTTATACATACACAGTTTAAAATTATCATTAAAATAACTATCCATGTCTTATGGTGAAGATTAATTTATAAAAAGATGCCAGTCCTATAGGGAAATTCCCTCTCTAGATAATGAGACCAACTCAGGTAATAAATGTGCATGTTTCCCACAAAGAAAAAATATTTTATTAAATGAGAAGAGATTTCTATTACATTCTGTGTAAGCCAATTACAGTTGAAGAAAAATAAATGTATAATTTTTTTCAATGACAAACGGACTTTTCTGACAGTTCACTTGAGTTCCTCCTCTCCATTGTAACTTTGAAGCAAATCCTTTAATGCCAGAACTCAGCCTACCTCTATTGGATGAATTAATATTTTCATTTATACTCATGCCATTCTCCTTTCATGGCTATTGACAAGACTCAGTCTAATGTAGTCAACCCAGAAGAAGAAGGAATAAAAATACCTCTTTATATATTTACTAATATTTGTTTATTTTAAACATCATTTAGGATAGATGTTTCCTTCCCATTTCACTCCCTGTACATATTGTCAAGCTTCAACCAACTTTATTAGCTCTGAAGTTGTATTATGTCTTCTTTTCTCATTATTTTAGAGAAATTAAAACTAATAAAATTAAAATATAATATTTACCCTTCATTTATTCTTTTTCTGAAGGTTATTTTTTGTTTATGTAGATCCAAGTTTCTGACCTATATCACTTTCCTTCTGCTTGAAGAACTTCCTCAGTTTTTGTTTTTTGTTTGTCTCGGTTTTTATTTGTCTTAAGATAATCTTTATTTCTTTTTCATTTAGGAAGGATAATTTCACTGGATGTAGAATTCTAGGTTGGAAGTTTTTATTTTTTAACAACGGAATTATTTCACTTCATTTTCTTCTTACTTGCATAGTTTCTGACAAGAAGTCCAATGAAATTCTTAACTTTATGAAGGTAAGTTTTATTTCCTTTTATTACTTTCAAGGTTTTCTTTTTGTCTTTGGTTTTCTGTAGTGTTAATATGTCATGTTTAGGGGTGTGTATGTGAGTGTGTGTGTGTGTGTGTGTGTGTGTGTGTGTGTTATCCTGATTGGTCTCTTTTCAACTTCTTGAATCCATAGCTTAATATTTGGCACTATAGTTAGACATTTTTAGTCATTTTTTCTTCAAATATTTCCTCTATCCATTTTTCTTTTTAATTCCTCTAGTATTTCAAGCATGCACATGTTACAACTTTTGATATTTGCCCGCATCTCTTGTATATTTCTTTTTTAAAAGTTCTCCATTTTTTTTTTTAGTTCAGTTTGGGCAATTTCTACTGATGTTTCAAATTTGGTGACTTTTTCCTCAGCTACAATTGTGTTAATGAACACATCCGAGGTATTCTTTATTTTTGTTATTGTGCTTTTAATTCTAGCATTTCCTTACAATTATTTGATCGTTCTCAATCTCTGTGAGATTATGTAACTAGTCTTACAAGTTATTTACTTTTTCTATTAAGCATTGAAATTGTGATTGTTCTAAATTCCCCATCTGATAAGTCCCAACATTTGATATTTGAGCCTCATTTTGGTGATTTTTGTGCTTCTTTGAGCTGTGTTTTTTCTCAACTTTTGGTATGCCTCATAATTTTTTTTGTTTCTTTCCATCCACTCAAAATAAGATTAGTCAAATCTTATTTCAGTATTTCCACTTTCTTAATGGTCAAACCAGTTTCCTATTCCAAATTTGTTTATAAAAAATCTCTCACTCTAAACTCTTGGGGTCATCTTTTATTTCCCACCTTTAATTACCTTCTTCCTCCCCATTCCTTCTGCCCTATGTGTGCTTCTTCATTGTGTGACACTTGACAGGTTTCCACTGCTTATTTTCCTATCTAGTTCATTCTTTGTATCTCTGTCAGATCTATCTTCAGCCACTTTCTATCACATTAATATGCACTTGATTCATGCCACCTGCAGGGATGAAAGCTGATTCTCTCTTCTGTCACTCAGGTGCAATGTGGTCTAACCTGTCAGGCACCTCCTTTTATTCCATAGTGCATATGGCTCTTTAGTGAGTGAGGTCTTTCAGCTATGATTTGTGATTTCCCCTTCTCTGGCCTCTGTCTCATGTACCCTCTCTGTAAGCATCCTCAACTCATGCAGAAAGGGTATTTTAACATAATCCATGACAACTTCAGTCCATAGTGATCCTTTTAACTAACTGAAACACTCACTGTATCCCACAGTTGAGAATACGATACATCCTATCTTGTACTGTGGTTGTGCTCAAGCATAGGACTTGACTCCCACAGATACTGTGCACTCTGAGAAAAGAGACTTCAGTTGGCCTTTGACACACATGCAGCTGGAGCTCCAGAAACACTCATAGGCAGTTAAAATTTTGGGGTTGGAGTCTACCTGTCAGATCATTATTACCCACCAGAAGTTTTTTCTCATTTAAATCAGGAATTGACCGTTATTTGTTATTTGTGCTTAAAATAGATTAATATGTTAAGCTTATGATAAAAGCAAAACAAGAAACGCTGACTATCAAGTAAAGGAAGAGCACTGATAAGAAACATCTCTGTAACCTTAAAAGGCTTGTTGGAAATACAGCCTTGCCATTATGTGAAGATAAATTAAAGAACTAACTACACTAAACAGAAGCAATCTGTTTAAGTCAACATGAATCAAAATACAAATTATGTCTCTTCTGATTTATCACCAAACTAAAAAGGAGCAGAATGGAGAACAAAAACCACTTCTTGTCTCTGGCTGTTCATTTATATAGGATCAAAAATATAGTCATTAATATATTATTGATTAGATACTGATCTTTACAAACTGGAAGCAATAGTTACAATGTATTAGACTACAATTAATCTCAATTTTTCCTCTGAAGCTAGTTGAAAGCTTGTCACCAGTTAGGAAAAAAGAACAAGTTCATATGAAATCATCCCTGGATAAAACATATAGAGCAATTACACATATAATAATATCATCATTTATCTTTGATGTGCTATAGAAATCCAATATGATGAATTTTATTTTTCACTAGCATTTCAGAAATAGCAATTCTACTGCTCTGGCAAAGAAACTAGACCAAGTTTCAGAAACAATGAGCAAGCCACAGTCAAGTCTATCTAAGAAGGGTAAGACAGGGTTTTATTAATTGACTGCTTCATCTCCCTGAGCAATATTATATACATTATATGTGCATTGTGGGTTTTAAACTTCTTTCAGTACAATGAAAGCACTTTATTTTAATTAGATAATTAACATTTGCTTCAGAAAGAGCTTTAATGTATTTCATCAAATTGTTGTTATAATAAAGGATCCTATCTTATTGCTGTAGAGCAATAGTTCCCCTCTAGAGCTTCTTATGAGTCACTTGGAGAATTTGTGAAAAGTAACAATGATTGTGTTCCACCCAAGCCAATTAATAAGAATCTCTCACAGTGGGTACCTCACATCCACATTAAAAAAAACAAGTTCTCCAAGCAATTATAATGTTCAACTAGGGTTGAGATATTGATAAAAACTTCCATTGAATTGAAATGACTGCCAGTATTGTTCTACTTATTTTTGTATTTTTTTCTCCAAAGAAAGACAAAGACAGAATATGCTAAAACAAACAAACAAAAACATAGATAATTAGAACATTTTATAATCAGCATAAATGGTAAATAGGAGTTAATAGTACCAAGCTCTATGGCTTTCATAGCTTCTAATTATTTTCTTTGTCAGACTTTGGTAATGAAGTAGAGCCTTAGAGGCATTTTAACTCTTTTAGACACTGAGATCTATTTAATGCATAATTTATATAGCTTAATCTATCCCTTGTGTCATGAAGCAGTTCAAGCTGCTCCAGCAGCCCTTTACTGCCAAGGAGTGACTTATAGCACAGACAATGGTAAGAACAGAGATGATGTGTAACTTGAGGCAAGTTATATAGTTTCTTTGCATTTCTCATATCATTCTGGCAAATGAGAATAATACTATACTCTCTAGGGAATGATAATATTTTAAAACTAATTTTATCTAGAAATATACTGAGATAGAATGTCAATTTAAAGTAAAGTGAAGAGCCATGAAGAAATTCTGATTATCATGGTGGATTTTCTGACTATCAATCCTTTTACTTTGAAGCAGACATATAAATGAAAGTATATTCTTGGAAAGACTGTAATTTATGTCTGTCAAAGCCAAGTTCTTACAGAGACTCAGGCTTAAATACCAGCTTATCTGCTCCATGAGCCAAGTGAAAATCAACTTCTTTCTGGGGTTAACATTAATATATATTCTAATCAAAAGTGGTTATGTGTAGTATTTTCTCATCGGCACTCCAACTTTCTAACTCACATATTTTATATGAATAAATCAAATAGAATAAATATGAATGACTTGATTCTTTGACTCAAATTGTGTGATCCTGTTATTCATCTCAGAAGGATTTTTATAAATATACAATTTGCTTTCTAAATTGCATAATTTTGTTTAAAGAAAGCTTGAATAATACCCTTCTGAGTCAGAAACATAGAGGGAAAAAAAGTCTACTCAAAGCTGACTCCATATCCTTTAAATTGTTTTATTATTGAAAAGAGTATGTCTTCTTATATCTTGATTATGATTCTAAATTGAAGTTTCACATCTGAGTGACTTAAAAAGTTACCTAGAGGGTTTCAAAAACTATTATATATTTTTATTAATATAAAATCTTGAGCCAGTTGAGTATTTAAAATTTCATTAAATCTGAAGGAGACATGGAGGAACTATCTGAAATATGATATCAAGATGGTGACAGTTATTAAGTGTCAGTCTGCACCTTGTGTTTTATATGTCTCTCTCTATATATAAATATCATTTTATTCACCTTCATCAAACCTCCAAAATATTCTCATTTTCATCTGTGGCAAGTAAGGACACTAGCTCTCAGGGAGTTAAGGTCAAGTGCCAGAATCACACAGCTCATGCCAAGAGCACTCTTTGCCCTGTGGGAGGAGGACTGCCCTCTGCCTAAACCCTGTGCTAAATTCATGAGGAAAGGGAAAGAGAAACAGAAAATAAACGTGAAGATGGAGTTTTCCTCATGACTCAAAAGGATTTTAGCTATGGATACGAATATGAACTTCTGGAGAGACATCTGTAATGGATTGGATAAATGTTTAATGGATGCATGTATAGCGTGCCATGAGAAATTGATGCTCAGAGCTTAATTTCTGTGTCAGCTTTCTAGAATAATTAGACACATGTCCAGAACATGGCTGACCTCACACCCTCTCCTTCCCTATGATCTGATTGTTACCCTCAGCCTATAATTCCTTCAATATAGTCTGAATTGATGTACAGAAGGTTTCCCTTAACTGGAATATTCTTTTCACCATGTCCACCAAAAATAGAGGCAACTTCCTTTTTATGGTTCAAAACTCTAATTAAACATTTCAGACTCTGCAAAATATTTCCTAATCTCCAATCCCTCATCAATAGATGGGCTGCTTCATAATCCCATATCTCAATACATTTTTAACATTTACATCCTTTTTTCAGTACCAGGCTATAAGCCCCTAGACCACAGAGGTATATCTCCTTTATTTGTGAATTAATGACTCCTATCATCATATCAGGCATTAAGCTAGTGCCCAATAAGTAAATTTTGGCTACACAGCAACAACTGAAAAAAATAACACAATTATGCCTGGAGGGTGAACAAAGTCTACAGTAACCATGAAATTTTAACTGGGTCTTAAAGGTTATGTAGAAATTTTCCAGTCAGAGAAATGAGTAAGGCACCTCACACAAGGCAGGGACACAACAGAAATCCTGAGGGACTCTGGTGTGGCAGGGCTAGAGCAAACAGGAACTATGGAAGGTGGGGAGAGGCTGAGTTAGTTTGAAAATGTAGCTGAGGGTTATGTTTTCAAGTTCTTTATATTGCAAAGCCTTAGACTGAGTTTAAAAAACTGGGTTAGAGCCACATTGTGGAGAGTAATTATATATGAGCTGTACTAAAGGCCTGCGGCAGGAAGAACTGGAGCAGGGAAGACTGAAGACCAAGAGTCCAGTGGGAGGCCACATAGGAAGGTCTCCTGAGGCCAGATGGGGGCCTGAGAAAGGCCAGTGGCAGAGCTGCAGCACAGGGGACTTCCAGAGACCCTCACCAAGTCAGCTTCTTTCAGTCTGTCTGGCTTCTGAGCAGACTTGCCAAGAAGCTGAAAGAACATTCATTCATTCATTCAACCATATGAGCACTTACCATATGCCAGTGCCCTGAGAGCTCACCCCTGGGGTTCTCTGAGGAATTCTATAGTGAGCAAAACAAAGTCCAGATCTCAGGGTGTCAGTATACAGAATGGAGGAACAGACAAAATGAACACATTACTAATGGCTTTAAAAATGTAAGGTGCAGCTGAGGAATATCCCCAAGTGAGGTGCCAGCCAACTGCAAACATTTCAAAGGCCATGAGCTCCACTTGTCCACATCAGGAATAAAAGATTTGGGAGATAAGGATTTTTGAAAAAGCCTTTTCTGGAAAGAGCTGTGTCTAGATCTCATTGCCATCACTGTGGACATGAAGTAATACCTTCTGACCTTAAGAGAAGAGACCATTTCCAAAGATTATTTTCAGTATTTTTTTTTGAAGTTTTGAGGTAATAATGGGCTGGTGTCACCTTTCTGGAAAGATCTAGAGGGCAGATAAAGCTGACTGGTGCCAGTGAGAAGAAGAATATATGTGTTGGTGACCTGGCTTTACTTAAAAAGGTGAGCTGAGAAGACACGGGAAGGCTTGAGCACAGGGGTAACAGGGCTGGATTTACACATTTAGAGGCCACTGCTGGTGGGGAACAGACAGGTGACATATAGGTGGGAGAGTCACTTAAAATAGTCTGGGTGACATGATGCTGGCTTGGTGGTGGAGGTGAGGCGAAGCGGTCAGATTATTGGTGTATTTGAAAGGGGTGATTAGTCTTACTGATTGGATATAGAATGTGCGAACCTGAGCAGACAAGGGCGCTCCTGATGGCTTGGAATGGTATGAGGCAGGTGAGGGAGAAAGTTTGGTTGACAGAGGGCTAAGGGGGGTTGACTGGGCTTTTAAACTTGAGATGTCTACAGAATATTAAGTTTTTGAGGATGTAGCTCCTCATGCAGTTGGGCCTCAGGGCAGTGGTAGGAACTAGAGATATAAATTGAGTTTCAAGAGTACAAATATTATTGAAAGCCATGGAACTGGGGAACTGGATAAGATCAGTGAGTTTAGGCAGTGAGTGTAGGTAGATAGGAAAGGAGAAGTAAAGAGTAAACCCCAAAACTTCAAGTTAGGACTAAGGAAGATGAGGAGGGCCAGCCAGAGACCCAGCAGGACCGGCCACCAAAAGCGGTGCTGGACAGAGATGGATGGCGATCACCTCCTCTCCTCTCACTTCACCCTCCAAGCCTCACAGTGTAACCCTGGGGGTGGCTACCCCTGCTGCCAGCCCTCACCAGGGATGCCTCATTCCCCTGGTTGAACTTCCTCCTGTGATTCCTCCTCACTGTGCCCTCTTCCCCGTGAAATTTAGCCCTGCAGCTCACCCACCAAACTGTTGCCAGATCTTCACGCCTTTCCTTGAAAGTTCTGCCCACCTTCTCTCTTCAGCTGGCAGGAGGCTCTGCTCCTCCAGCGCCGATGTTCTGTAGGCTTAGCTCCACAGGAGGCAGAAGCAGCTCCCTGCTTTCCACTGCTGTTCAGCAGCAAGTGTGATTTTTCACTCCAACAGTTTTCTTTATTTCTTACTGTGCATTTCTCTGTCTGAGATAAAGCCATGGTGATTCAGATCAATGTTTCTCTGAAGTGTATGATATGAAGCAGGAATTTTGTGCACAGCAGCAGTGATTCAAAGGCAAAAGGAGGTATTGGCTTATTGGCAAATGTCTCTTTTCTTCACACTACTGGCTTCCAGAGATCAGTGTGGAGATATAATTTTTCCTCATGTTCCAGGACTGTATTTATTTCCACAGAGACCTGGAAAGTCTTACAGAGTTGCCTGGACTCAACTTGGTCTGGGGGCAATGGATGTGTATCAGCTGATGTCATTTGTTTGAAGTATGGAATCTTTGGGAGTTACACAACGCAAACTGATTTATAATTGACCTTCATTTATCAGTTCTGTGCATAGGAAGGTATTTAGATTGTACTATTGGAAGTGGAAGCTGGATGATTGGCATATTCAAATAATTTTGTCATCAATGTTTCAATGACCAAATCATATAATTTTCATAATATAGTATTGAATCTACTTAATTGGGTCTGAAAATTTGCATTTGGAAAGCTTCATTCAGTGATGTTCCGTATATAGAAATCTGACACTTCTATTAAATGTGAAATTATTGGCTTAAAAAGAAAGGAACAAAGATGATCACTGGAAATGTGTCACATTCACTGACTGGACAATTGTGTCTTCTTTGCAGTTTTATTCATTAATTATTTCATACAACTATCATCGTGATTTTGTCTTTATATCTTTTCCTATCTTATCATCTACATGTTAAAAGCTTATTTATTATTCATGTATTTCTTATGCTTCCCACTGAGAAAGAAGCAATTTATTCTCAATGCAGTGCTGCCCTGATCACAACAGCAACAGACTTCTTCAGTGAGGAATACAGCTCTGTGTTCCTCAATTATTGTAAGCTGATCTATTTATGGTTGAGAGGCCTCCTGAAATCTGTATGTGGCTTAAATCCAGAAATGAAATATAAGAGGAACAATAGTTGTAGACATAGAGAAAAACAATATTCATTTATGGGACGCTTTGGTCAAAAATATTTCTAGTTGTCTCAGAGGTGTAAATCCCCAGGTGACAATCAACCATGTCCAGAAATTGGATTTATGGGTTCAAGTGAGAGTGCATTCTGACCCAGAACATTTAGAGAATTAGAGGATTTTAGAGTTGGTATGAATGTTGTGGAGCAAACTGAAACCTAACTTTTGCAATGTTTGTGTGTAGAAAGTGAATTTGAGTTTCTGAAGCCATTTGAAACAAAAAGAGGCAGGCATACATGCATGCAAATAATAATGTGTGTCTCTCATTACTATGAACAAATACATTTATATTGAGCATCTTGTGACCTATACAGGTTTTTGAATAACTTTCATTATAGCTTCATTCTGTTTCCTTTCCAACAGTTTTGCTATTCATACAGCAGTCAAATGCTGTGCTTGTCTCTGGTCATAAAAGGAAGGCAGGAAGGTCACACTGGTGTGTGAAATAAGGATTTCTCTGGTCCTTTGCCCAGCTTGATGCAGCTTCCAGTTTCTCCCATGTGGGCCCTCAGCCTGCACTTTCATCTGGTTATCTCAGCTCAGGTCTGAAGTGACTTTTGCTTGGAAGGAGAACTGGAGGGGCTCAGCCATAAGGCCAGATGGCATATCAGACCCTGGCTCTTGTGCTTTCTTCACCACCCCCAACCCCAGAGTCTTCTTTCACTCATCTGACCCTTTCTGCCAAGGACCAGCCTGCAGCTCCCAGGAGCCACTTCAGACGTGAGCCCGCGTGAAAAGCTCTTTACCTCACCTGTTGGATTAGGCTCCCCTTGGATCCAGGTCATTAACATACCTGTGAGCTAGAATCCATTCGGTTTGAACAAATCTCTACTACTTCCTGGTGCTTATAGAAAATGGATTTTATTTGTATGAAAACTCTGCATGTTGAGGGAGCAGTGGGTCGTTCTTCAGCACCTGAACAGGAGCCCTCCCTGAATGGCATCCATCTGCTGAGACTCAGTCTCACACGCCTTCCTTTTTGTATGCCGCTCTCACAAACACATCTGCACCAATGGCCTGGAAGCTATGCTGGGATATTTCCTCCCTTTGACTTCCGTCCTGCTTGCTGACTTTTGCAATGCTTCCTTACTTCCTCAGCCCATGGTACAGTGACATCAAGTTTATTTCTCCCACTGTCTTCACATAATCAGATGGTTTAGTCTCTGCTGTTCATCAGATGTCTCCCCTCTACTGGGTCTAACTGTGTTACTTTCTTTTCTTCACAGTATGACCCTGACATTTCCACATTATGTTGTTTTTTTCTGAAATACACTATACTTTTTCCATTTTCACAGTTTTAGTAGAGGTACAAATTGTGTGCAATGCTCCATTTAGGAGATTTTATAGACATGATCTCAGGAGGAGCCATCTGACATGATGAATATTGTCCACTATAATAATGTCATGAAATTACAGTGTATGAAGGAAATGTGAGATTATGGAGCTATTGCCTTGGTTTTAGATTCAACTGAAGTATTTTTGCAAGTAACTTGGCTGGTGTTGGGGGCTTGGAAGAAATATAACAAACACAAGGGAAGAGGGACATGTCTTCCTTCTCATGTTTCTCTAATGTTTCCTCTCAAGCTTACTGTATCCAGCACATGAGAGTGTTGCATCCTGTTATGGGCCATGTCTCCCATGTCCCTGGCATCTTCACTCAGAAAAGGGAAGAGCAGATTGATGGGTTGGTGATGGAGTTCCTGGGCCAGATGCTCTGTGAACCACAGAGATGGCAGGCTGGTCATGCTCTGTCTGCCCTGCCTGCCTCTGGCCTGCCACCCCCACCATGCAAACTCTTTGCTCAGTGGCAGAAGAGCATGCTCTCTGGTCCTGGGGGTATTCCTGAAAATGAACTTGAGAAGGAGGACCCTCTGGTTTAGATTTGGAAGCAGGCAGTAGAAGGCCCTCTTTTGGCTGCAGCATCAAATCAATTGTCCATTCCAGTTTTTTGCCAAGAACTCTGTCTTGGGTATCATAGAATGCTGATAAATAGTAATAATTGCTTCCTGATTGGCTCTTGGCCTTCATGGATGTGGTAAGAGGGAGACGAGTGTGGGTGGTAGGTCTTGGCTAAAGAATCTCTACTCCAGGCCTTGGTCTGAAGTCCTAAACCATGTGGGTTTTCTCAACCTCCTCTGCCCTCTACTCCCAGTTGAATGCCAGGGACTCTGCTGTATATAAGGAGGCAGCAGGTGGTTTCTATATGTGATTGGCCACCTTGGCCACCCTGAAACGAGGCATCCTTAGCTCCATCTTGCAGGGAGGGAGTGATTTTCCCAGCAGCACAGGTGACTTGGGATTAGGCAAGGGGATGAGTGCAGCCCCTGGGCTTTTGACCCTCTTTGGCCAGATTGTGCCCCTAAATGGTAGTACTGATCATATCAATTCCCAGTCCCTCAAACCCTATAATTACTCCCTAAAACAAGTACAAATCTATTCGGGAAGACAAGCCATAAAAAGAATGACCAAGATATTGTATAGAATTATTTAAGTCTATGGAAAAGGTTTAAAAAAAATAGTTATATATCTGAGCAGAAACAGGGGAGGGAGGGCTGAAGAGTGGGAGGGAAGTGGGCATGTGGCTGAAGTGAAAGAGGAAGAGGCATAGCAGCCTCAGTGAGCAGAGTATTTGAGCCAAGACCTGAAGGGGGTGGGAAATAGGCACTGAGGAGGCTCAGAGCAGGCGGAGGGGCAGCCATGGAGCCTCCCCCAGTTAGGAGTGGGCCTGGCTTGTTAGAGGAGCCACCCAGAGCAAGGAGGCAGGTTCGGTTAGTGAAGGACCTTGTCCATCAAAGGAGCAGTTTTGCACTGTGAGCAACTTGCTTTCCATTCTGAGCAAACACTGCAGAGTTTCAAAGAAAGAGATGATGGGATTGATCTGACAGGATTTGAAATGATCACTCTGACATCTGCATTTTTTGCCTTCTTCTGACTTCTGTGCTGACAATAGACTGGGAGTACTTAGGAGGTCTTTGGTGTAAACTATGCGAGAGAGGTGGCGTCTTCCACCACACAGTAGCAGTATAGGTTTTGCATGGGTAGACATCCTGGATGTTTGGAAACCAGCCACTTGGATATAGGATGTTGGAGAAAGAAAATCAGGGATATTATCAAAATGTTTGGCCTAAGCGACTAGAAGGAGGTGTCCTAAACTGAGATGGGGGTTTATGGGGCATCACCAGGAATGCATATTTATTCCTGCTAAGTTTCCAATGTCTACTAGATGGCTGGGGGGCCTGCAGGGTGGGCAGTGGGGCACAGGGTTTCAGGGTGTGAGAGGGTGGTCTGGTCAGGCTGGAAAATTTGGGGATCACTGGCATACAGGAGAAGTTTGCAGCTATGAGACTGATGGCACTGGGTGTGGGAAGAAAAGGGGAAAACCTCAGGACAGACCATTGCCTTCAACATGAGAGGCCTTAGCAGTGGCCTGGATGAGCTGAGCTCGCTGTAGTGGCCCCAGCACACTCCTCTGCCCTTGCTTCATACATCTTTCTGATATTGCAGTAGACTCTGCCTTTCACCTTAAGGAGAAAACTGAGGGCAAAAGCTAGCATATGTCTCACTAGCTTTCCTGGCTGCAGGGAGACAGTAAAGAGTGGTCCCAGCCTGTTTCATGGCACACTTCCTGCTTCCTGTGTAAAGTAATGCCTCCAGGTGCACATTTGTGCCATCCAATCCCTTCCCTACTCCGCAGGGGCTTTCTCAGGTTGCTCCCATTAATTCTCTCTTGTTCTCTGGAGCCCTTTTAATTGCTTCTGGTACGTTTTTTCTCCTGAAGTGGTTTCTTCCACTTTTACAGACCTTCAGTCTTTGTTCCACCTGCAAAGCCAGCACCACTCTTCCTGTTAAGAATCCCTCCAGGGGCTCTCTCAGTGTTGCTGTTGTCTGGTGGGGTCAGGTGATGTGGTAGGGCTGTCCTGTGCCTTTTAGGATCTTCAGCAGCAGCTGGGCCTCATCCCTCAGGTGCCTGTAACACCCTACACGTTGCCAAGTGTCCCTGGGTAGAGCAGAACCACCCTGGGCTGGAAGTCATCTCTCTCTCTCTCTCTCTCTCCCTCTCTCACTAGCTGACTTCCAATCTTTTGTTCACATTGCTACTCTACTAGAATAATGTTTTAAAATGAAAATTTCATTAAGAGCTTGTTTCTTTAAATTTTGTAGTATGTCCTGACAATGTTCAGGATAAAGTCCACACTTCCTCACTGAGCACAAAGGAAATGTGTGATTTGGCTCCTGGCCAACCCTATCTTTCCAAAGCTCTGCTGGTCATTGGTCCTCTGTCAACTACATCTGGCAAGGAGTCATGTGCTTTCCTGCCTCTGTGCTTCACGTGTGCCTGCCTCCCCACCTCCCAAACTGCCTTTCCTCTTTTTCATCTGGATAAGTGCAGCCTGTCCATACAAATTAGCTGAAGAATACAATCCTCCACACAACTTTTATCTCTAAATTGGATTTAGGTCTTTTACACTCTTATGGTGTCCTTTGCATACCATTATCATAATCCATATCCTATTAGAGTGTGCTCATTGATTTCTTGTCTTTTACCTCTTGACAGACTCTAATCTCTGAGAAGGTCAATGATCTAGTCATATACTTCATAGGCACTCCATAAAGCTTATTCATGTTTTAATATGATAAAGGATAATAGAGGAGTGAAGCTATGTTTTTATTAAAGTATACCTGATGTACACTATTGCATTAGATTCAGGAGTACAACATAGGGGTTTGATAATTACATACATTACTGAAGGCTCACCACTATAAATGTAGTTACCATCTGTCACCATAATACAAAGTTATTACAATATTATTGACTATATTCTCCATGACGTACTTTTTGTCTTGATGACATATTTGTTTTATAACCAGAAGTTTTTACCTCTCTATCCCCATCAACTATTTTATCCATCTCCCACTCTGTCCCCATGGCAACCACCAGTTCCTTCCCTTTGTTTATGAGTCTGTTTCCGTTTTGTTTGCTTGCTTTATTTTTTTAATTGCACTAAGTACAAGTAAAATTATACAGTATTTGTTTTCCTTTATCTGACTGATGTCATGTAGCAACAATACCCTTTATGTCCATCTGTGTTGTCATGAATGACCAGCAGAGGAATGAAGTTGTCTTGGACATGAACAATCATTAAGGTCTAGTGAAGAAAGGACCATTTGAACTGAGCCTAAATGGATGAGAAAATACTTTAAATGTTACACATTATAAAAAAGAAAGGAGAAACTCAGAAAGAGGCAATCAGAACTTTGGTATGAGGACAATTAGATGTATTTGAGGAAGGAGGGGAATTACCAGTTGGCAAAGGTCTTGGGAAACTTTGAATTTAGGCTGAGACTGTGGGGAGATGCTAGTGATCCTAATGAAGGGGTTGTAGAGCAGCATTTTTTTTCTGCAAGAGTTATCAGGTAAGGCAATGTAATAGGCTGGAATGAAGAGACTTGATTTAGCTGGACTGTTTATAGCTATTAGTTCAGAAAAAAAGAAGTAGAGACTTGAAATAAGAGTGTGAAAAAATTTTCATAACTCTTAATTACACTACACCTAAACTGCTTAAGAAACATGGCTTTTCCCACAACTATTCCAACTGAGGATTAAAATAACTTCTTGAGTCAAACTGGTTCAATATGGTTTTTAACTGATTCTGGCATTTTAAGACCAAATAAAATCCTTTGTATAATATATTTCAGTAGAATACACTGTTATTGACTCTACACAACGTGCAAATAAGATACTAGAAAGCTTTTCTCTGGAACCTAATGGATTATGGTAATTCTGCCCACTTTTTTGTCCACAGTAAAATCATTTACTGTGCTCTGAAATAAAGATCTCCACTCAGATGCTTAATTAACTCCTAAACTATATGAATAATTTATGGCTCTTACAGATCCTTCTTCCTTGCTATTGTGCAATGAAACTGGAAAATGCATGTTTTAACCTGATCTGATTTACACGGAAAGCTGGAGCCACAGTGGTGGGTCCACATGTACAATTCTTTGGTGAATGTGGAGGCAGGACAAGTCAGCTGTCTTCTCAGTCTCCTTCTCTAAGATCTGTCTAATGTGCAAGGATGGTTGAGGTCTTATTTTAAACATCTTAGCTGCACACTTTCCATTTACATTTCCTCAGTGTATGTGTTACATAGACGCATACAAAATGATATGCACAGACAACACAAAAACAACTTGCCCCATCAGCAGTGCTCCTTTTTCTTTATGATTTCAAGATGTTTGTAGTTCCATTTTACAAAAAGTTCAGGAACACTGAACTTATTTTCTGTTTTGACTGTGCAGTTAGATACAGATAAATACAGTGTTCTTCTCCCCATTTGCTTTCACATTAGAGTGGGGTTGCCAAGGTGATGTTATGGTGTGGTGGATTTGTTTTTTGTGGCTCAGTGAGGTCATGCTGAACGCTAAATCAATACCAGCGACTTCTCACCCTGAGAATCAATTCTCTCTCCATTATTTTTGTTGTCATTCTCTGGCCACATGTTCTCACCCTGCGTGTTTTAAAAAGCTTAGGAAGATTGTTCTCCTTTTGGTGACCTAAACCTGGGAGTGGTTGTGTAAGTAAATATTTACTCATGTAAGAGCTGTCAAACCCATTGTCAATGTTCACAAAACTTGTGATTCTGAAACATCTCTTTGGACTGAGATTGATTCAGGAAGCCCAAAGAATAATGTGCTAGATGTCCTCTATGTTCATTAATGCCTAATTATTTTATAAGGGTTTAGGAAATATAATTAAATGCATATATTATTACGGGTCTAATAAAAATCAAGCTTATTTTTATCAAAATTTGACATGGTTCTTCCTCAAAAAAAAATGCAATGCCTCTAATAGCATATAGAGCCAGTATTAATTCAGAAATTTTTTATTAAGCTTCATAAACCCACATTTTATTCTATATGCTTTAGAATGTGCTAAGAGTTTCATATTTTAGCCTCATATCTGCAAAGGCAATGCCTGTGTAAAATACTAGCTGATCATTTATTCTTTCAGTGATCGACTGTATGTCAAGTATTATCTATTCATTAAAACTGTGCTAGGACACTGGATGTGGAAATGAGCTTAAGCCCAATATGGTCTCTATCTTCTAGTTTGAAAGATAGACATGGACCAAAATGTCACTCAAGCTAATACAAAATTGCAACTGTGCAGTGTTGTAAGAGTCTGTAAGAGTCGGAGGTGGGGATGGGGTTGACAAAGAGCTCCAGGAAGCCTTCCTGGAAGAAGTAACAAAGTTGAGATTCAAAAACTGAGTAGGAATTCACCAGACAAAATGAGGATGGAAAGGTTATTGGGGTGAGAAGACAACTGTGCAAAGACCTCTGTGGGCAGGAGTGTGGTGAATATGAAAGGCCCTGGGAGAAGGCAAGCAGGCTGGAGGCACGATGGTGGAGAGCAGGGAGAAAGGGAGCCTGGGGGGACATTTCAGGCAAGATCATGAAGGCACTCAGGCTGTGACAAACAGCTTTACCCTTGTTCTTGTAAAAGGTGAAAGCATTTAAGAGATTTTTTTAAAATCTACAATTACATGAAGGACATTATGCTCACTAGGCTCCCCCCTTTACCAAGTCCCCCCACATTCCTATTCACAGTCACTGTCCATCAACATAGTAAGATGCTGTAAAATCACTACTTGTCACCAAGTTCACAGTCACTGTCCTTCAACATAGTAAGATGCTGCAGAATCACTACTTGTCTTCTCTGTGTTGCACAGCCCTTCCTGTGTAAATAGTGCTGTGATAAACATAGGGGTGCATCTGTCTTTTTCAAACTGGAGTGCTGCATTCTTGGGGTAAATTCCTAGAAGTGGAATTCCTGGGTCAAATGGTATTTCTATTTTGAGCATTTTGAGGAACCTCTATACTGCTTTCCACAATGGTTGAACTAATTTACATTCCCACCAGCAGTGTAGGAGGGTTCCCCTTTCTCCACAGCCTCGCCAACATTTGTTGTTGTTTGTCTTTTGGATGGCAGCCATCCTTACTGGTGTGAGGTGATACCTCATTGTAGTTTTAATTTGCATTTCTCTGATAATTAGCGATGTGGAGCATCTTTTCATGTGTCTGTTGGCCATCTGTATTTCTTTTTTGGAGAACCGTCTTTTCAGTTCCTCTGCCCATTTTTTAATTGGGTTATTTGTTTTTTGTTTGTTGAGGCGTGTGAGCTCTTTATATATTCTGGACGTCAACCCTTTATCGGATCCCTCATTTTCGAATATCTTCTCCCATACCGTAGGATACCTTTTGTTCTATTGATGGTGTCCTTTGCTGTACAGAAGCTTTTCAGCTTGATATAGTCCCATTTGTTCATTTTTGCATTTGTTTCCTTTGCCCGGGGAGATATGTTCAAGAAGAGGTCACTCATGTTTATGTCTAAGAGATTTTTGCCTATGTTTCTTCTAAGAGTTTTATGGTTTCATGACTTACATTCAAGTCTTTGATCCATTTTGAATTTACTTTTGTGTATGGGGTTAGACAGTGATCCAGTACCATTCTCTTACATGTAGCTGTCCAGTTTTGCCAGCACCATCTGTTGAAGAGACTGGCATTTCCCCAATGTATGTCCATGGCCCCTTTATCGAATATTAGTTGACCATATATGTTTGGGTTAATGTTTAGAGTCTCTATTCTGTTCCATTGGTCTGTGGCTCTATTCTTGTGCCAGTACCAAATTGTCTTGATTACTGTGGCCTTGTAGTGGAGCTTGAAGTTGGGGAGTGAGATCTCCCCCACTTTATTCTTCCTTCTCAGGATTGCTTTAGCTATTCAGGGTCTTTGGAGTTTCCATATGAATTTTTGAACTATTTGATCCAGTTTATTGAAGAAAGCTGTTGGTAATTTGATAGGGATTGCATCGAATCTGTATATTGCTTTGGGCAGGATGGCCATTTTGACGATATTAATTCTTCCTAGAAAAGAGCACGGGATGAGTTTCCATTTGTTAGTGACTTCTTTAATTTCTCTTAAGAGTGTCTTATAGTTTTCAGGATATAGGTTTTTCACTTCCTTGGTTAGGTTTATTCCTAGGTATTTTATTCTTTTTGATGTTATTGTGAATGGAATTGTCTTCCTGACTTCTCTTTCTTTTAGTTTTTGTTAGTGTATAGGAAAGCCACAGATTTCTGTCTGTTAATTTTGTATCCTGCAACTTTGCTGAATTCTGATATTAGCTCTAGTAGTTTCGGAGTGGAGTCTTTAGGGTTTTTTATGTACAATATCATGTCATCTGCAAATAGTGACAGTTTAACTTCTTCTTTACCAATCTGGATTCCTTGTATTTCTTTGTTTTGTCTAATTGCCGTGGCTAGGACCTCCAGTACTATGTTGAACAATAGTGGGGATAGTGGGCATCCCTGTCTTGTTCCCAATCACAGAGGAAAAGCTTTCAGCTTCTTGCTGTTCAGTATGAAGTTGACTGTGGGTTTATCATATATGGCCTTTATTATGTTGAGGTACTTGTCCTCTATGCCCATTTTTTTTTTTTTTTTAGATAATTATTTTTTATTGAAGGGTAGTTGACACACAGTATTACATTACATTAGTTTCAGGTGTACAACACAGTGATTCAACATTTATATACATGATAATTCTAAGTACCAGCTATCACCATACCAAGTTGTTACAATATTTTGACTATATTCCTTATGCTATACATTACATCCCGGTTGCTTATTTATTTTACAATTGGAAGTGTGTACTTTTTCTTGGTTGTTGTTGTTAGGGCATCTCTCATATTTATTGATCAAATGGTTGTTAACAACAATAAAATTCTGTATAGGGGAGTCAATGCTCAATGCACAATCATTAATCCACCCCAAGCCTAATTTTCGTCAGTCTCCAATCTTCTGAAGCATAACGAACAAGTTCTTACATGGAGAACAAATTCTTACATAGTGAATAAGTTACATGGTGAACAGTACAAGGGCAGTCATCACAGAAACTTTTGGTTTTGCTCATGCATTATGAACTATAAACAGTCAGTTCAAATATGAATACTCATTTGATTTTTATACTTGATTTATATGTGGATACCACATTTCTCTCTTTATTATTTTTAATAAGATGCTGAAGTGGTAGGTAGATACAACATAAAGGTAGAAAACATAGTTTAGTGTTGTAAGAGAGCAAATGTAGATGATCAGGTGTGTGCCTGTAGACTATGTGTTAATCCAAGCTAGACAAGGGCAATAAAACATCCACATATGCAGAAGATTTCTCTCAGAACAGGGGGGGTGAGGTTCTAAGCCTCACCTCTGTTGATCCCCAATTTCTCACCTGATGACCCCCCTGCGACTGTGCCTGTCTTAGGTTGTTCCTCCCTTGAGGAATCTTACCCGTCTCTGGCTAACCAGTCATCTTCCGGGGCCATACAGGGAAATGTTAAGTTGGTAAGTGAGAGAGAAGCCTTATTGTTTGAAATGGTTAGCTTTTTATTTCTTTGCATATTTATGCCCTGTGGCTTCTATGCCCAGCATTTGTCTTGAGGTATCTTTACCACTTGGAGGAGTTATGATACTCGGTAAATTTGATATGAGGCACGAATTCTATTTAAGAATTCGTTGTAATTAGGAAGAAAGAAGAAAAGCTATAGAAGTAGCAGGCGGGAGAAAACATGGGAAGATTGATTATTTCTTTGACATATCTTCTTGTAGAGTAACTTCAGCATGTATAGATTTTAAGCTACTACTTAAATTGCGCACACACATTAACATAATAGGAGTATAGTTACATAACCAAAGCATACCTGTAATTACCAGCCATCTCCAGTGAAACCAAGAAAACCAGTTAGGCACCCTAGGCATTTGTGAAAACTTATCAATGATATGATGGTTATTATCTAACTGAATTTGAGTAGTTTGAGAAAAATCAGACAAATTAAAACAACCCATTCCTGGGCACTGTTCACATCCCATATGTTCTTTTAACAGTAAATAGTCTGTAGTTGTAAGATTTTGGAGCGCTACAATTTGCACTTCTCCTAATTCTTGGTTGAGTTCCAACAGTATAGATCCAGTCAAATTTGTTGTTTTACTGTATGCACAGGCCAGCTTAGATATCTCCTTCATTCCCATGGCAAGTCCAGGAGCTGGTGGGATGAGTGCATCTACAGCTGTAGCAGTGCGTGGATCTTTGTTGGGGTTTTTTGATGATCATCTTCTGGCATGAGTCTTCCCAAGAGTGCTGATGTTGGAAGTTCTCTTTCATATCGTTTCTTAGTTCATTTTCGGGGTAGCCAAATTAGGCTTTGATCCTCTGTATAAACACAAACAGACCCTTTGCCTACACTTTTATATGTCCTTTATATCATTGTGTAGAACTCATTAGAGGTCACCACATAGGAACTGCATTTTTTTTTTTTAATCATTAATCTACACTTACATGATGAATACTTTGTTTACTAGGCTCTCCCCTATACCAGGTCCCCCCTATATACTCCTTTACAGTCACTGTCCATCAGCGTAGCAACCTGTTGTAGAATCACTACTTGTCTTCTCTGTGTTGTACAGCCCTCCCCTTTCTCCCACCCCGCTATGGATGCTAATCTTAATACCCCCCTACTTCTCCCCCCCTTATCCCTCCCTACCCACCCATCCTCCCCAGTCCCTTTCCCTTTGGTACCTGTTAGTCCATTCTTGAGTTCTGTGATTCTGCTGCTGTTTTGTTCCTTCAGTTTTTCCTTTGTTCTTATATTCCACAGATGAGTGAAATCATTTGGTATTTCTCTTTCTCTGCTTGGCTTGTTTCACTGAGCAAAATACCCTCCAGCTCCATCCATGTTGCTGCAAATGGTTGGATTTGCCCTTTTCTTATGGCTGAGTAGTATTCCATTGTGTATATGTACCACATCTTCTTTATCCATTCATCTATCGATGGACATTTAGGTTGCTTCCAATTCTTGGCTATTGTAAATAGTGCTGCGATAAACATAGGGGTGCACTGATCTTTCTCATACTTGATTGCTGCATTCTTAGGGTAAATTCCTAGGAGTGCAATTCCTGGGTCAAATGGTAAGTCTGTTTTGAGCATTTTGATGTACCTCCATACTGCTTTCCACAATGGTTGAACAAGTTTACATTCCCACCAGCAGTGTAGGAGGGTTCCCCTTTCTCCACAGCCTCGCCAACATTTGTTGTTGTTTGTCTTTTGGATGGCAGCCATCCTTACTGGTGTGAGGTGATACCTCATTGTAGTTTTAATTTGCATTTCTCTGATAATTAGCGATGTGGAGCATCTTTTCATGTGTCTGTTGGCCATCTGTATTTCTTTTTTGGAGAACCGTCTGTTCAGTTCCTTTGCCCATTTTTTAATTGGGTTATTTGTTTTTTGTTTGTTGAGGCGTGTGAGCTCTTTATATATTCTGGACGTCAAGCCTTTATCGGATGTGTCATTTTCAAAGATATTCTCCCATACTGTAGGGTTTCTTTTTGTTCTATTGATGGTGTCTTTTGCTGTACAGAAGCTTTTCAGCTTAATATAGTCCCACTTGTTCATTTTTGCTGTTGTTTTCCTTGCCCGGGGAGATATGTTCAAGAAGAGGTCACTCATGTTTATGTCTAAGAGGTTTGTGCCTATGTGTTCTTCCAAGAGTTTAATGGTTTCATGACTTACATTCAGGTCTTTGATCCATTTTGAGTTTACTTTTGTATATGGGGTTAGACGATGGTCCAGTTTCATTCTCCTACATGTAGCTGTCCAGTTTTGCCAGCACCATCTGTTGAAGAGACTGTCATTTCGCCATTGTATGTCCATGGCTCCTTTATCAAATATTAATTGACCATATATGTCTGAGTTAATGTCTGGATTCTCTAGTCTGTTCCATTGGTCTGTGGCTCTGTTCTTGTGCCAGTACCAAATTGTCTTGATTACTATGGCTTTATAATAGAGCTTGAAGTTGGGGAGTGAGATCCCCCCTACTTTATTCTTCTTTCTCAGGATTGCTTTGGCTATTCAGGGTCTTTGGTGGTTCCATATGAATTTTTGAATTATTTGATCCAGTTCATTGAAGAATGTTGCTGGTAGTTTCATAGGGATTGCATCAAATCTGTATATTGCTTTGGGCAGGATGGCCATTTTGACGATATTAATTCTTCCTAGCCATGAGCATGGGATGCGTTTCCATCTGTTAGTGTCCCCTTTAATTTCTTTTAAGAGTGACTTGTAGTTTTCAGAATATAAGTCTTTCACTTCTTTGGTTAGGTTTATTCCTAGGTATTTTATTTTTTTTGATGCAATTGTGAATGGTGTTGTTTTCCTGATTTCTCTTTCTGTTGGTTCATTGTTGGTATATAGGAAAGCCACAGATTTCTGTGTGTTGATTTTGTATCCTGCAACTTTGCTGTATTCCGATATCAGTTCTAGTAGTTCTGGGGTGGAGTCTTTTAGGGTTTTTTATGTACAGTATCATGTCATCTGCAAATAGTGACAGTTTGACTTCTTCTTTGCCAATCTGGATTCCTTGTATTTTTTTGTTTTGTCTGATTGCCGTGGCTAGGACCTCTAGTACAATGTTAAATAACAGTGGGGAGAGTGGGCATCCCTGTCTAGTTCCCGATCTCAGTGGAAATGCTTTCAGCTTCTCGCTATTCAATATAATGTTGGCTGTGGGTTTTTCATAGATGGCCTTTATTATGTTGAGGTGCTTGCCCTCTATTCCCATTTTGCTGAGAGTTTTTATCATGAATGGATGTTGAACTTTGTCAAATGCTTTTTCAGCATCTATGGAGATGATCATGTGGTTTTTGTCTTTCTTTTTGTTGATGTGGTGGATGATATTGATGGACTTTCGAATGTTGTGCCATCCTTGCATCCCTGGGATGAATCCCACTTGGTCATGGTGTACGATGGTTTTGATGTATTTTTGAATTCGGTTTGCTAAAATTTTGTTGAGTATTTTTGCGTCTACGTTCATCATGGATATTGGTCTATAGTTTTCTTTTTTGGTGGTGTCTTTGCCTGGTTTTGGTATTAGGGTGATGTTAGCTTCATAGAATGAGTTTGGGAGTATCCCCTCCTCTTCTATTTCTTGGAAAACTTTAAGGAGAATGGGTATTATGTCTTCCCTGTATGTCTGATAAAATTCCGAGGTAAATCCATCTGGCCCGGGGGTTTTGTTCTTTGGTAGTTTTTTGATTACCGCTTCAATTTCGTTGCTGGTAATTGGTCTGTTTAGATTTTCTGTTTCTTTTTGGGTCAGTCTTGGAAGGTTGTATTTTTCTAGGAAGTTGTCCATTTCTCCTAGGTTTCCCAGCTTGTTAGCATATAGGTTTTCATAGTAGGCTCTAATAATTCTTTGTATTTCTGCGGGATCTGTTGTGATTTTTCCTTTCTCATTTCTGATACTATTGATTTGTGTTGACTCTCTTTTCCTCTTAATAAGTCTGGCTAGAGGCTTATCTATTTTGTTTATTTTCTCGAAGAACCAGCTCTTGGTTTCATTGATTTTTGCTATTGTTTTATTCTTCTCAATTTTATTTATTTCTTCTCTGATCTTTATTATGTCCCTCCTTCTGCTGACCTTAGGCCTCATTTGTTCTTCTTTTTCCAATTTTGATAGTTGTGACATTAGACCGTTCATTTGGGATTGCTCTTCCTTTTTTAAATATGCTTGGAGTGCTATATACTTTCCTCTTAAGACTGCTTTTGCTGCGTCCCACAGAAGTTGGGGCTTAGTGTTGTTGTTGTCATTTGTTTCCATATATTGCTGGATCTCCATTTTGATTTGGTCATTGATCCATTGATTATTTAGGAGCGTGTTGTTTAGCCTCCATGTGTTTGTGAGCCTTTTTGCTTTCTTTGAACAGTTTATTTCTAGTTTAATGACTTTGTGGTCTGAAAAGTTGGTTGGTAGGATTTCAATCTTTTGGAATTTACTGAGGCTCTTTTTGTGTCCTAGTATGTGGTCTATTCTGGAGAATGTTCCATGTGCACTTGAGAAGAATGTGTATCCTGTTGCTTTTGGATGTAGAGTTCTGTAGATGTCTATTAGGTCCATCTGTTCTAGTGTGTTGTTCAGTGCCTCTGTGTCCTTACTTATTTTCTGTCTGGTGGATCTGTCCTTTGGAGTGAGTGGTGTGTTGAAGTCTCTTAGAATGAATGCATTGCATTCTATTTCCTCCTTTAGTTCTGTTAATATTTGTTTCAGGTATGTTGGTGCTCCTGTATTGGGTGCATATATATTTATAATGGTTATATCCTCTTGATGGACTGAGCCCTTTATCATTATGTAATGTCCTTCTTTGTCTTTTGTTACTTTCTTTATTTTGAAGTCTGTTTTGTCTGATACCAGAATTGCAACACCTGCTTTCTTCTCTCTGTTGTTTGCTTGAAATATCTTTTTCCATCCCTTGACTTTAAGTCTGTGCGCGTCTTTGGGTTTGAGGTGAGACTCTTGTAAGCAGCATATGGATGGATCTTGCTTTTTTATCCATTCTATTACTCTGTGTCTTTTGATTGGTGCATTCAGTCCATTTACATTTAGGGTGATTATTGAAAGGTATGAATTTATTGCCATTGCAGGCTTTAAGTTTGTGGTTACCAAAGGTTTAGGGTTAGCTTCTTTACTGTCTTACTGTCTAACTTAACTCGCTTGTTGAGCTATTATAAACACAATCTGATGATTCTTTATTTCTCTCCCTTCTTATTCCTCCTCCTCCCTTCTTCATATGTTGGGTGTTTTGTTCTGTGCTCTTTTTAGGAGTGCTCCCATCTAGAGCAGTCCCTATAAGATGCCCGGTAGAGGTGGTTTGTGGGAGGCAAATTCCCTCAACTTTTCCTTGTCTGGGAATTGTTTAATCCCTCCTTCATATTTAAATGATATTCGTGCTGGATACAGTAGTCTTGGTTCGAGGCCCTTCTGTTTCATTGCATTAAGTATATCATGCCATTCTCTTCTGGCCTGTAGGGTTTCTGTTGAGAAGTCTGATGATAGCCTGATGGGTTTTCCTTTGTAGGTGACCTTTTTTTTCTCTCTGGCTGCTTGTAATACTTTGTCCTTGTCTTTGATCTTTGCCATTTTAATTATTATGTGTCTTGGTGTTGCCCTCCTTGGATCCCTTGTCATGGGATTTCTGTGTACCTCTGTGGTCTGAGAGGCCATTTCTTCCCCTAGTTTGGGGAAATTTTCAGCAATTATTTCTTCAAAGACATTTTCTATCCCCTTTTCTCTCTCTACTTCTTCTGGAATGCCAATGATTCTTATATTATTTCTTTTATATTGATCACTCAGCTCTCTTAAAATTCTTTCATTCCTGGAGATCCTTTTATCTCTCTCTGCATCAGCTTCTCTGCGTTCCTGTTCTCTGTTTTCTAGTCCATTAATGGTCTCTTGCATCTCGTCCATTCTGTTTTGAAGTCCTTCCAGAGCTTGTTTTATTTCTGAATTCTCCTTCCTTAGTTCTTGCATATTTCTCTGCAAGTCCATCAGCATGGTTATGACTTTTGTTTTGAATTCTTTTTCAGGTAGACTGGCTAAATCTATCTCCCCAGATTCCATCTCAGGGGAAGATGTAGCAGATGCCGAAGCTGTCTGGGTTAGTCTTGTCTGGATCATATTTTTTTGCCTTTTCATGTTGACAGGTGCTATTGACTGTCAGCTGGGAGGGCCAAAATTTTCACTTACTACTGGCCTTTCTTTACTGGGACAACTGCGACCCCTAGTGGCTTGTGTTGGGTAATTGCGTGTAGAGTGGGTCTTTGTGTCTTGCCCGGCCGGGAGGGAGAAATTTCCCTTTCTGTGGGCGGAATTTGTCTCAGGCTGCTTCTCTGCTTTCGCAGCGCCCGGTGGGGTGATGGATGGGGGGGCTGCTTGACTGTTTGCCTCCGTGAGGGGTCTCAGAGCTGTTGCCCAGGGGGTTAGTGCACCCGGTTTTCCCTGTAATTTCCAGCTGCTGTACTGTGACCTGGGTTGTTTCCGTCAAGCTGTTAAGTCCCTGTCCCTTTAAGACTTTCAAAAAGCCCCCGCTTTTCTTTGTCACAGGGGCATCAGCTTCAGCACCCGCTCAGAGGTCTTACTCCCTGTTCTCCCAGTATCCAGGGCCCCCTGGGCATATACTGTGTCTGCGCTCTGGCCCGGATGGCTGGGGCTGGGTGTTCGGCAGTCCTGGGCTCCGTCTCCCTCCCGCTCTGCCTATTGTTCTCCCGCCGGGAGCTGGGGGGAGGGGTGCTCGGGTCCCGCAGGCCCGGGGCTTGTATCTTACCCCTTTCACCAGTCGCTGGGTTCTCGCTGGTGTAGCTGCAGTCTGGCCACTGTCCTGCGTCTTCTGGTCTCTCTTTTAGGGCTAGTTGTGTTTGTTGTATTTTCAAAAGTATCTATGTTTTTGGGAGGAGATTCCCACTGTCCTACTCACGCCGCCATTTTGGCTCCGCCTCTCTATGCCCATTTTGTTTAGAGTTTTTATCATGAATGAATGTTCAATTTTATCGAATGCTTTTTCAGCATCTATGGAGATGATCATGTGATTTTTGTCTTTCTTTTTGTTGATGTGGTGGATGATGTTGATGGATCTTTGAATGTTGTACCACCCTTGCATCCCTGGGATGAATCCCACTTAGTCATGGTGTATGATCCTTTTGATGTATTTTTGAATTCACTTTGCTAATATTTTGTTGAGTATTTTTGCATCTACTTTCATCAGGGATATTGGTCTGTAGTTTTCTTTTTTGGTGGGGTCTTTGCCTGGTTTTGGTATTAGGGTGATGTTGGCTTCATAGAATGAGTTTGGGAGTATTCCCTCCTCTTCTATTTTTTTGAAAACTTTAAGGAGAATGGGTATTATGTCTTCTATGTATGTCTGATAAAATTCCAAGGTAAATCTATCTGACCAGGGGGTTTTGTTCTTTGGTAGTTTTTTGATTACTGCTTCAATTTCGTTGCTGGTGATTGGTCTGTTTAGATTTTCTGTTTCTTTCTGGGTCAGTCTTGGAAGTTTGTATTTTTCTAGGAAGTTGTCCTTTTCTCCTAGGATTCCTAGCTTGTTAGCATATAGGTTTTCATAGTACTCTCTAATAATTCTTTGTATTTCTGTGAGGTCTGTCGTGATTTTTCCTTTCTTGTTTCTGATTCTGTTGATTTGTGTTGACTCTTTTCTCGAAGAACCAGCTCTTGGTTTCATTGATTTTTGCTATTGTTTTATTCTTCTCAATTTTATTTATTTCTTCTCTGATCTTATGCTGTCCTTCCTTCTGCTGATCTTAGGCCTCATTTGTTCTTCTTTTTCCAATTTCGATAATTGTGACATTAGGCCATTCATTTGGGATTTTTTTTCCTTCTTTAAATATGCCTGGATTGCTATATACTTTCCTCTTAAGACTGCTTTTGCTGTATCCCGCAGTAGTTGGGGCTTTGTGTTGTTGTTGTTCTTTGTTTCCATATATTGCTGGATCTCCATTTTGATTTGGTCATTGATCCATTGATTATTTAGGAGCATGTTGTCAAGCCTCCATGTGTTTGTGAGCCTTTTTGCTTTCTTTGTACAGTTTATTTCTAGTTTCATGCCTTTGTGGTCTGAAAAGTTGGTTGGTAGGATTTCAATCTTTTGGAATATACTGAGGCTCTTTTCATGGCCTAGTATATGGTCTATTCTGGAGAATGTTCCATGTGCACTTGAGAAGAATGTATATCCTGTTGCTTTTGGATGTAGAGTTCTGTAGATGTCTATTAGGTCCATCTGTTTTAGTGTGTTGTTCAGTGCTTCCGTGTCCATACTTATTTTCTGCCTGGTGGATCTATCCTTTGCGGTGAGTGGTGTGTTGAAGTCTCCCAGAATGAATGCATTCCATTCTATTTCCTCCTTTAGTTCTGTTAGTATTTGTTTCAGGTATGTTGGTGCTCCTGTATTTGGTGCATATATATTTATAACGGTTATATCCTCTTGTTGGACTGAGCCCTTTATCATTACGTAAAGTCCTTCTTTATCTTTTGTTACCTTCTTTATTTTGAAGTCTGTTTTGTCTGATAGTAGTATTGCAAAACCTGCTTTTTTCTCTCTGTTGTTTGCATGACATATGTTTTTCCATCCCTTGATTTTAAGTCTATGCATGTCTTTGGGTTTGAGGTGACTCTCTTGTAAGCAGCATATGGATGGAGCTTGCTTTTTTATCCATTCTATTACTCTGTGTCTTTTGATTGGTGCATTCAGTCCATTTACATTTAGGGTGATTATTGAAAGGTATGTACTTATTGCCATTGCAGGCTTTAAGTTTGTGGTTAACCAAAGGTTCATTGTTAGCTTCTTTACTGTCTTACTGTCTAACTTAACTCGCTTGTTGAGCTATTATAAACGCGGTCTGATGATTATTTATTTCTCTCCCTTCTTATTCCTCCTCCTCCCTTCATCATATGTTGAGTGTTTTGTTCTGTGCTCTTTTTAGGAGTGCTCCCATCTAGAGCAGTCCCTATAAGATGCCCGGTAGAGGTGGTTTGTGGGAGGCAAATTCCCTCAACTTTTCCTTGTCTGGGAATTGTTTAATCCCTCCTTCATATTTAAATGATATTCGTGCTGGATACAGTAGTCTTGGTTCGAGGCCCTTCTGTTTCATTGCATTAAGTATATCATGCCATTCTCTTCTGACCTGTAGGGTTTCTGTTGAGAAGTCTGATGATAGCCTGATGGGTTTTCCTTTGTAGGTGACCTTTTTTTTCTCTCTGGCTGCCTTTAATACTTTGTCCTTGTCTTTGATCTTTGCCATTTTAATTATTATGTGTCTTGGTGTGGCCCTCCTTGGATCCCTTGTCATGGGAGTTCTGTGTACCTCTGTGGTCTGAGAGGCTATTTCCTCCCCTAGTTTGGGGAAATTTTCAGCAATTATTTCTTCAAAGACACTTTCTAACCCTTTTTCTCTCTTCTTCTTCTTCTGGTACCCCTATAATGCGGATATTTTTCCGTTTTGATTGGTCACTCAGCTCTCTTAGAATTCTTTCATTCCTGGAGATCCTTTTATCTCTCTCTGCATCAGCTTCTCTGTGTTCCTGTTCTCTGTTTTCTAGTCCATTAATGGTGTCTTGCATCTCGTCCATTCTGTTTTGAAGTCCTTCCAGAGCTTGTTTTACTTCTGTTTTCTCCTTCCTTAGTTCTTGCATATTTCTCTGCAAGTCCATCAACATGGTTATGACTTTTGTTTTGAATTCTTTTTCAGGAAGACTTGTTAAATCTATCTCCCCAGGTTCCTTCTCAGGGGAAGATGTAGCAGATGCTGAAGCTGTCTGGGTTAGTCTTGTCTGGATCAAATTTTTTTGCCTTTTCATGTTGATATGTGCAGTGGAGTGCTATTGACACATCTATCAGCTTTCCACTTGGCTCCTGGCCTTTCTTTACTGGAACAACTGCGACCCCTAGTGGCTTGTGTTGGGCAATTGCGTGTAGTGTGGGTCTTTGTACCTTGCTGAGGGCGTGGCCAGCCTCAGGCTGCTAATCTGCTATGGCAAGGCCCCGGAGGGGTAATGAAATGGGGGGCTGTTTGGCTGTTTATCTCCGTGAGGGGTCTCAGAGCTGTTGCCCAAGGGGTTAGTGCATCCAGAGTGCCCTGTAATTTCCAGCTGTTGGACTGTGACCTGGGATGTTCCCATCCAGCTGTAACATCCCTGTCCCTTTAAGACTTTCAAAAAGCACTCGCTTTTCTTTGTCACAGGGGCATCAGCTTCGGGACCTGTTCAGAGGTCTTGCTGCCCTGTTTCCCTAGTTTCCAGAACCCCACGCATGCACTGTGTCTGCGCTCTGGTGCAGATGGCTAGGGCTAGGTGTTTAGCAGTCCTGGGCCCCCTCTCCCTCCCCGTTCTGACTCCTCTGCTCGAACCAGGAGCCGGGGTGAGGGGCGCTTGATTCCCGCCCGGCCAGGGCTTGTATCTTACCCCTTTCACAAGGCACTGGACTCTCGCAGGTGTGGATGTAGTCTGGCTGTTGTCCTGTGTCTTCTGGTCTCTCTTTTAGGATTAGTTGTATTTGTTGTATTTTCAAAAATATATGTTTTTGGGAGGAGATTCCCACTGTCCTACTCATGCCGCCATCTTGGCTCTCCCTTTTCTGGACTCATTTAAGAGTTTTAAGAAGTGTTTCTATAGAGGAGAGAGTAGAACTTGTGTAACCAGCTGAATAGTTCTGGAAAGACAGTGTCTGATGTCATGGCTTAGTCTAGTGTAGAAAGAGTGGATGAAAGGATAATCGAGTAAATTCAAGAGATAATTGGGTAGCAAAAATCAAAAGAATCTGGAGTTGGATGGAATACAGGAAGTGATGGAGGAGGTGCCAATGCCAGTTTTCTAACTTGCACAAATTGATAATACACTGGTTGCATCAACTGAGACAAGCAACAGCAGAGGAAAGCAAGTGTGTTGAGAAATATTATGGATTGGGTTTCAGACACATTGAGTTCTAGGTGCCTTTGTGACATCCAGAGGATATTTAAGGAGTTGTTGGATGTATAAACTATATGTTAGAGGTAAACCTGGAGATGTAATTTATACACCTTCTGCATAGAGATGATAATTGAAACCATGGGTATTGATGACTTTATCTAGGGAAGCTGTGTAGAATAAACATAAAAGGTTCAACATATGCAGAGATAGCTACTGATCCATCTAAGTCTAAATTGCTTGATATGGCTTAACTAGATTTCAGATCCTTTCAAGTGATCACTCACATTTACCTACTTGTGATATATGCCTGAAAATGTCAGGATTTTCAACAGCTTAGTAAAAATAATTTTATAGGAGAGGATAGCTTGTTATGTTACCAAGTTGAGGAGGGGCTGAAAATCAAACTAAATCCCTCTTTATTTGACTGGGCAAAAGCCATGACACAAATCAAACAAATCTTAACTAAAACATTATACTGTTTTGAACTGGTATAAAGTAAGAAGAACAAAAAATTGTTTGGAGATTTGTCAAATTATATGCACATAAAGCTAAAGGACGTTTGCACTATAATCAAATAGAACTCACTGGGTTGTCTTGTTTCTCTGCTAGAAACAAAATCTACTTTTGGGCATTTTTCACACTCATTACTAGTGAATTGAAATACTCACTGAATATACTATCTTATTAGCTTGAAGTCCAGCAGAAAGCATCTCAGCTGCAAGGTATCCCTGGGTGAGTCTAGAACTGGGGAATTTTATTCTGGGGAAGCATTGCTGGAATGGGGAATAAACAGGGGTATAATCAGTAGGTTCACAGTAGGTATACATTGAAAGAGATTATGCATAGTTTATGAATTACTAAGTATAAAAGATTTCAATGTAAAAATCAATATTTGTCAATTAATTATGTTGGAGTACAAATTACTAATTCTATTGACATCACAATAGCTATGATATAAAATAAAATCTGTGTGCTATCTTAACCATTAGGTTGTCTTCTGGCCCTTATTTTAGTTGGCTTGATATATTAGAAGTCTGCAACAGAAAACCTCTTCATTCTCATTTCCTTCTTTCTAGCAACCCAGTTAACTATAAACTATGCAGAATGCACATTTGATTGATGATGGAAGAAAGAATAGTGACAATGGAAAATGTTTACACTAAATTCCAATTTTATTTATGGCAAAAATTTGAATAATGAAATTACTCAACAACCTAAACTCCTAGAGGAAAACAGGCAGTAAGCTCTTGGACACTGGTCTGAGCAATGTTTTTTTGAGTTTATCTCCTTAAACAAGCACAACAAAAGCAAAATAAATGCTTTTGCACAGTGAAGGAAACCACCAACAAAATGGAAAGGCAGACTACTGAATGGGACAAGATATTTCAAATGTTGCATCTGATAAAGGGTTAATACCCTAAATAGAAAAAGAACTCATACAACTTAACACCAAAGAAAATAGCAATCTGATTGAAAAATGGGCAGAGGACTTGAATAGGCATTTTTTTCAAAGAAGACATACAGACGGCCAACAGACACATGAAAAGATTCTCAACATTGCTAATAATCAGGGAAATGCAAGTCAAAACTGCAATAACATATCACCTCACACCTGTCAGACTGGCTAGTATCAAAAAGACAAGAAATAACATGTTGGTGAGGATGTGGCGAAAAGGGAACACTCATGCACTATAGTTGGGATGTAACTTGTGCATCCACTATGGAGAACAGTACAGAGTTCTTAAAAAATTAAAAATTGAACTACCATACAATCCAGAAATTCCACTTCTGGGTATTTATCCAAGAAAACAAAATCTCTAATCTGAAGAGATATATGTACCCCTATATTCATTGCAGTATCATTTAATCAGCCAAGATATGGAAGCAACCTAACTGTCCATTGATAGATGAATGGATAAAGAAGATGTGGTGTATACATTACATACATGTGCACACACACACAAGGAATATTACACAGCCATAAAAAAGAATAAAGTCTTGACATTTGCATCAATGTGGATGCACCTAAAGGGTATTATGCTAAGTGAAATAAGCCAGGAAGTGAAAGACAACTACCATATGATTTCACTCATATATGGAACCTAAAAGCAAAGCAAAATAGACTCATAAGTTTAGAGAATAGACTGGTGGTTGCCATAGTGGAGAGGAGTGGGGGATGGGTGAAATAAGTGAAAGAAGTTAACAGATACAAACTTCCAATTATAAAATAAATGAGTCATATGGATGGAAGTACAATATAAGGAATATAGTCAATAGCATTGTAATATCTTTGCACGGTTACAGATGGTGACTACACTTATTGTGGTGAACATTTAGTAATGTATATAACTGTTGAATCCCTATATTGTACACCTGGAACCAATATAATATTGTATATCAACTATACCTCATTAAAAAAAGAAACCTAAGGGCTACTTCAGTAGTAGGAGATAAATGCAATCAGCTTCATTCTGCCTTGCTTCCTGTGTCAGATTTTTAGAAAGGAAGTGTAGTGTGTAGTTAGAAATCAGTGATTCAAATCTCAGACTCCAGTATCCCCACCACCATTACCATAGACTGTGGTTTGTGGCAAGTCACTTCATCTTTCCCAATCCTGTTTCTCGCCTGTAAAATGGGAAGAATAATATCTGTATTATGCAGTTGCAAGAAGATTTATTATTTTATTATTCAACAGTTATCTATTGACCACCAGGAATTATGCTTGCCACTGACTAGGCCAGTCAAGGACCCTGTTTACATGAAATTAATATTCTAATAGGATGAGGTCACAATAAACAAATACACTTAATAAACAAATAAAAATAATATGATATTAATAAGTTCTAGGCAGAAAATAAAAGGAGAGGTGGAGACCTAGGGGTTGATGATATATTGGCTGCTCAGGGAAGCTCTGCTGGAGCAGATTACAAATGAGCAGAGATTTGAACTACATAAAGCACCAGGCCTGCAAAGATCACGGGGGAGAAACTGGGTAAAAGGTACATGGAATCTCTCTGTCCTATTTTTGCAACATCCTGTGAACCTACAATTATTTCAAAATAAAAAAGTTTTTTTTTAAAAAAGCAGTTAACTATGGATACACACTACAAGAGAGACTGATCTCGAAACAATTGTGCTGAGTGAGAGAGGGCAGGTCAACAACAGGGCAGGCTGTATGATTTCATTTATATCATCTTCTGGGAAATGTGAGCTGACCTAGAATGACAGCCAGCCTGGGTTCCCAGTGGGAAGGGAGGATGGAGCAAGGGAGGGGAAGGGCTTCAGAGGGACATGAGGAACCTTTGGGGGCTGATGGATCCGTTACTGTCACGATGGTGGTGATGGTTTCCGGGTACACACATATGGTAAACTTACAAACTGTACACTCCTTTGTGGAGTGTGTTGCCTGTCAGTTTCACCTCAGCAAAAGTGCTAAACATAAAAGAAATTAATTGTTCAAAAGATGTTTAAAAAGTAGGAAGGAGGAAAAACAGGAGCCCAGCTCATTCATGAGCTAGAATATTCATTGGGGGTGTAGCTCAGAGGTAGAGCATTTGACTGTGTAAACTAGAATATTTACTTTCCAAATCTGAAAGTTGACACCAAGTGGCTAAACGACAGACCCTGGCCTGTGATCTCTCCCCTTGTGTCTTGTCAAGTTGCTCCATGACCAAGAATGCGACCTTCCCTTCAGGTAAGAGCTCTACACCTGCCCACAGAGGGAGGCACAAATGTGGCAAGTGGCCACCTGGGACATGGAGAAGCAGCCTCTGCAGTATTTGTGAGCATGGCTTTCACTTGATTTGTGGCTTGAATTTACCATGATCAATTGTGTGGCCTGGCATTTCACTCTTCCACATGGAGTATCATTTCCATACCTGAGAAGCGCTCAGCTCCTAGCGGAGTTAGTCAGGCTTCCCTGGGCCTCTGCGTGTGCTCCGTCTGCCCACTGAGTCTGTGTGCTCTGCTCTCTGTGCCATCAGACAGACTACTGGGCCAGGATGCTGAGAAACATCCATCTAAACTGAATTTTGGTCCCAACATTTTCAAGCTGTGCAACATTGAGCAAGTTAGCTAGCTTCTCTGTGACACATTTCCTCATTTAAATAATGAGGGTATTCATAGAACCTAAGTGCCCATAAGGCACTTAGAACAACAAATGTTTGGTATGGTTAGTATTATTACCTAGCTAAGTTTGAAGCCCTAGTTAACACTTACTGGTATTCATCATAAAGTGTCTACTTGTATCTATATCAGTGAGCTTGGAATCCAGTGATGTAATACATTTCACATGGAAAGAAAACTCCTGTAAGGGAACCTCTTCCAAATCCTCCTCACTGCAGGCACTGAAGCTTCACTCCCTCCTACTTCCTCCAGCACCCAGTCAGCCCAACCCTTGTCTGCATCTCTGCTTTCCTTAACTCTTCCAGGCTCTACCTCCTCCTGATGTGCTAGACCAAGTACAAAGTAGGTAATGATTTTGTAGAGGGCAGTGTGTGCAAGTGTGAGCAGTGTGTATGTGATTCAAAGTAACAGAGTTGTTTTATGCAAATACTAAAGCAATCATTGTGGTGTCACTTATGGTGCCCTTGTAGCTTTTAAGGTAAGTGGAGCCCTTGGGAGGAATGCTGTGACCATGAGCCATGAGCCAGGAGGCCAAATTTCAGAGGGTGGGAAGGTGCAGCACTGACTTTAGGATCCAAGCTATGGTAGTTTGAAGTGATCGCTCCTTCTTGCTCCATCATAATTATGCTTTTGCATTAGGTGTCTTGAAGTGCACATCCTATGATAATGATCTTATAAGAAAGAAGCCTATGAATGACATACTGAAATTTTCCTTAATTTAAAAAGTTTTCTTCTTTCATAAGTATTCCTAATTGTGATTAAATAAATGTATTTCATGTAAACAATTAAAATATGAGGGTTCTCTTTTTATGTGTCCTCACTTCAAGTCAAATAACTTCCTGCTGACCAAGGAAGTGCAGTTTACTGCATCCTTCCATTTGGGTATAATTCAGTGCAAGAACTTGGTTTGTTCCTTTTCACGGTGATGTTGGTGTTTGTGTTGTTTCTGTAGGCAAATCACTATGGCCTGCTATATATTGTGGTTGGTTTCATTCTGATGAATTGAAAGAGCTGTGTTTGGAAGTCAGGATCAGGGTGGGTATTGACAATTTGGTAGAAAAGTATGCAGCCTTATCTGTGGATCTAAGACTCTCTCTGCTTGGCTCTCTGCTTTGAAGGCATGCATCTCCATTTAATCACAGGATTTCTGAAAGAAATGTAAAACTTTCCATCTTCAGGCACGCAGCTTGGTACTTCAAGGGAAGAAGAATTTCTGAAACGGCAAGTTTGGAAATGCCCCCTGGAAATATTGCACGAAGGAAACCAAGGGCTGAAAAAGTCTAGTTCTGAAGGGATTAAAACAAGACAGATTACTTCTCATATATCCTCTGGGATAATCAGTTAATTAAAATATGCATTATACTGCATCAAATATGTCTTCTCTGGACAGGAGAATGTAAATAAGCATGTGGTCACTTGTATCCCATTATGATTCCAATCTTCATTATTGTTCAGTTACTTTAAAAATTTTAATGAGTAGTAACTTCCCCGACTACTTAGCATCCTTCTACTCAAGAGCACCACCTAAGAAAAGGGGCAAGAAGAGACCAGTTCCCTGTTGGATCATCAGGTTTTTAGACTCAGGACTCAGAAGAGCAGAAGAGACCTGAAATAGGTCAGAGTTGAATTTCAGCTGCAGTTATTGCTAATTCTTCAAACATTTTATTTACTCACCAGCATAAGAATAACCAATTTGATTTTGTGCCTTCTGAGTGTATTCATTTCAACCAAATAGAAACACTACAGCCAGAGACCTTTGTAGACCTCCTGAAATTAGAGCGACTGTAAGTGTTGACTCTTCAGGTGTCCTTTGCTTCTGAATTACATATTGTGTTTATACAACATACTGACTGCCCCTAGATCAGGTCACTTTATTGTGAGCCTAAGAAACAGAGCCTGCACCTTTGTACTAAAAAGTAGAGTTGCTCTAAGACATTCTATAGTTTAAAATCAATGGGGAAAGATGAATAACCCAATTAAAACGAGGTCAAAAGAAATGAACAGCACTTCATAAATGAGATAAAACCACTCTGAAAACTTACAATGAAACTATTGCAGTTGAATACACACCTATATTATGACCTATTAGTTCTACTTCTAGTTAAAGACACAACAGACACACCCAGAGAGATGCACCAGGACACGTGTTCTTGAGTGTGAGGATAGCATCACTTCTAAAAGTTCCACACCAGAAACTACCTGAGCACCCAACCAAAGAAAAGAGAAATAAGTTGCACATTCATAAAATCGAATACTAAACACCACCTATGACTCTCAGCAACATTCTGAGCAAAAAAAAACCAAATAAACAAACACTAAATACTGCATAGTTTGATTTCATTTTTAGAAGAAATTTTTAAAAAACAGCAGAAATATCCATAGCATGTAGAAGTCAGACAGTGGTTACCTCACAGAGAAAGAGGTGACTGAGAATGGCAGGAGAGAGCCTCCGTGGTCCGAACAAGTTTTGCCTTTCTTCTTTTTGTCCTTGGTGGCACCATACACCTGCCTTCACTTTGGGGAGGGTCAATGTGCCCTGTAGCCTGCTGTGCTCACCTATCTGGACGAGCGCTGCATTCGGTAAAGCTTTCCTAAGGAACGATGAGAAACCAAGGGAACACTCCGACAGCCTCCTTTAGTTCTGTCCCTTTGCTTTGTCTCAGATGAAGATACTCTGCTACTTCCTTCCCTCTAATACCTTATATTAACAAATTAATTGTGTCTTCAGCTAAAGACATGGCTTTTTTATTTGAAAAGAAAGGAAATGCAGAATTACATGGTTAAACTTAATAGGAAATTTATTTGAATTCAAACAGATATGAAAAAAAATCTGAGTGAGCACTCTGTAGATTTCTATAAAGATGTTCTTTAATATTAATACACAAAACAGACCAGTAAGATTAAAAGACAAAAAGATCTAGTGAACCACTTTCCCATGCTATTCGCATATAAAAGTATGGCAATTATAATGCATAAAGTTGCATTGTTTTGTTTTGTTTATTTCTGTTGGAGGCATGTGAGGAAGTCTAGGGCACTGGTAGTTTAAGCATGTTGTACTTCTTATTCCTGCTCTAGCATGTGTGAGCAGTGAGTCCCATGTTGGCAAGTCAAGGTTTAGTGTCATGTTGCCTAATAACCTCAACAAACCTGGGGCACCACTTTAATGTAGGGTAGAATTTTGATGATGAACCAGCATTGCTTTCCTCCTGCACAAGAGCATGGAACCCCTACGACTCTCCACACCCCAGGTCCTGTCCCAGCAGCATCCCTGGAGACTACAGGGAAGGCCAGGGGCAGTCCCTGCTGCCTCCAGGAGATTTGGAGCCCTCAGATGCCCTACAAGGTGATAACAGGTCCTGCTTTTATCCAGGAGATTCTTATCTTAGGATCCATGGGCTTGAAGGGGCAGGGAACTGACTCACAGAAAGGTGTTAGCTTTCAGTTTCCCTCCTATTGTGTAAATAAATATATATACACACATATCTTGAAAGATATTTTTACTAATAACAATCTATGTTGTTACATTTTTCTTCCTCAGATTTTTAAGTTGCCCTGTTTCCTCAGGGGTTAGAATTCGCCCACTTTGTCTTGATCTTTTTGTTATTAAACTCCTATGTGATTGGTGATTAAAATCCTGTGCCTTGTGACCTGTGACTGCCTATTTATACTTGAAACTATTGGGTAGGTGTCTGAGTTTCTGCGTTTCCCCTGCTCTCCTATATGTCTGCTTTCTTCCAAAATGTCCTCTTGGTGGGAATTTTAGTTTGGACAAAACTGGGTGGCAAAATGACAGGTTTCTCGTACTAAAATACTGAATGAAAAAGGCTCTCCCTTGACTTCCTGCTCCACACAAAATCCATTAGTTTTCTTTTGTTAAGTTGTTCAATCTCTTTAGAGAAGAATTTGTGAGAAGAAGAACTTTATACATATAAATTGTTCCTCTTAGCAGTTGGTGTCCTTATCAGGGTGGCAGCTACCACTGAATTGTATTTCTCCACACACATGTTCTGGGAATCCTCCTATTTCAGCCCCACCTCTTACCCCATCCCCCCACCTAACTGTTCAGGGAGTTTGGGCCCAAACAGTCAGATTGTTCTTGCCTCATACTATTATTCTCTGGGCTGCCTCTTCCTCTATCTCATCTGTCAACCCCCTCCCATGCATTTTATGTTTCCAGAATTTGATGAGGACCCTTAGCTGTTGGTGATCTTCCACATTCTGTCCTCTTGATTGTTACAACTTTACTTACGTGTCAATGAGCATCTGGGCTATTATTTCAGTGGAGTCCTAAAAGAGAATGAGGCAAATTTGTATACCCAAGCTCATTATTTTGCATCAGAATTCTCATTCATATAACTTGGAAATTTGTTGAGACAATATTTAAAATATTAAAATTAAATTATCCTGTGAAGGTATTTTTCAATCTGAGGAAATGTAGCATGACTGCGTGTCACCATATATCCTCAGGTGATGTGCACTCAGCAGCAATGACAGGATACGTAGAAGAGTTCTTTATTGGTAAGGATTGATTGAAGCCCCTGAGTTACATTAAAAAATAATCCCTACCACTTGAATGGGAATGTTCTTCTCAGTGGAGGCATGATGCCAATACAAACAAGAGAAAACCTGTACCTTCCTATTTCCTATGAATAGAAGGACTGATTTGAAAACCCTGGCACTTTACCAAAGTTGCCTTTTTCTCCAATAGATAAGCCTTCTCTTTAAGCATCACTAACTATTTATTATTATATCACCAAGCAAAAGAATCAATGCACATTTGGTGATGCTGCATTTGAAATGTTCAAGCAGGTTTAGAGCTTAAAACACAGGCAGAAAATTGCAGTAACACAAAATTCTGACTCTTAGTCTAATAAATTATGATTGGTATTAAAGAACCTGACAGCCATGCCATTTTTCTCCAATGCCACTTGCAAATTGCAAATTGGCAAGACTGGACATTCTTGGTAAATCTGGCTCCTCCTGTTTCTCTTCTATTGTATACTGATCTCGTCAAGCCACAGTTTGTACTTCTTTATGTTGCTTTTGGAATCTTTAATGATCTTGTTTTAAAAAATGAAAAAAAAACATATCAAGAGGAAGAAACCCTTAGTCTTCTGTACCCAGAAAAACATTTATGATGCCTGGGAACACATCTGGTTTCGTTGGTTTGGGGAGAAAGCACCATGCTGGCTGCTTTAAAGAGTGCCAGCCTGGAAAACATCTTTACTAGGCTGCTCTTTACTAGGCATGCTCCTCACCCAAGCTACCACTTTACCAAGAAGCTTTCTCAAGAAGCAGGAGTTGACTATGAAATTTTCTCTATTTCTCCTAAGTCTTTTGGATTTACAGTGACTGTATCTTGAAGCACCACTGAAGGTTCAGGCAGAAGATTCACTATTTTCTCTCAGAACATTTATATTGAAAAAACTCATTCATGGCATGACTTTTCTGTTACCGGGTATGTCTCTGTCACAGGAAAGAGATCGGTCTTCATACTAATTTTTGCATTGTAGAATTTGCAATATTACATTTTTGACCAGGTATCTTTGACAGGAGACATCACCAGCAAATAATTATACAAACTTTTTGATACAGGAAAAAGTGCTTTTTAGGTTGTTGCTGGAAGTAAAGCAAGCAAAATGATACTTTTGCAAGCAGAAATCAACAAATACATTGCAGAAGTGCTTTGAGAATTAGCTTCAGGGAAGTTGGAAAGAAGAAAGATAAAAAAAGAAGGTATGGGCATATGTTTTTGTGCCCCTGTTAAACAGTACAGCTGAATCAGGACTACTGTTTTAGTGTTGTCACTGGGGTACAGCCTAGGAGATAATGACAATAATAATAATTATTATAATAAATCCCCATTTTATAGATAAAGGTATTGAGGCTTAGGAGAGATTAATCTGCTTGACAACAGTTATAGAAATAATAAGTAGCAGTAATATATGATTTGGGAACCTCAATAATATGTAGGACATAAACTAATGTTGAAATAACATTAAATTGAGTATTTTGTCATCATTTGTACAAAATTAATAAAAAAGTCTTGACAATGATTGTTCAATATTTACATTCCTTGCTTTGAAATCTGTGATAATGGAAATGCTGTTTTTTTCTTGATTTGTTTTGCCTGTTAAACATTTAACTCTAGTCCACCTGGCTTGGAAATAGATAACATTTTTCAGTTTGTGATTATTGGTGTACTTCCCAGCCTTTTAAGTATGTTAAGGAAATGAACAGCAGCCCTTTTACTGTTGTTACCACATTGAACTACACTAGTTGTAAAATAATGAAGTAAGCTTGTAGCCTAGCAAAAATAAAATATGCATAAATTGTTCAAATTACATGGGATTTCCCAAGGTTCAGCTGCAATGTAGTAGAAGCTATTTCTCCATGTGAAAATCCATTCCAGTATTCCCTGAGATACAGAAATAGCTATGACTTGTGGTGGGGAATGAGAATTGCTATGACTTCCATCCACATACTTGTCTTGGCCTAACTGTTCCCAACTCCTTCTCTAGTCATTGCTTCCAAGTTTGGTGAATTGGGTGGGGCAGGGAAGGATGAGCTCCTGATAGAATAATTAAAATAAAGCTAAAAACAATACTGATAAGACAACATGATCAGGTGTTCCTACTTAATTTTGAGACAGAGACACTTGTCATGAAGTGGACTTGGAGAGAGGTTGGAGGTAGGTAATCGTTATCATTGTCTAGACATAATTAGAATATTTATGCTCATTTTCTCCAGTCTCCAGATATAAATGGCATAGCCTTCCTCTATTTGGCAGAGATTACTGTTTTGTTCTCCCTTCATACATGTGCTGTTTGTTGAATATGCATTCAGGCTGCTCATGACTGGACCAGTGGGGGGGGCGACACAGCCAAGCCATTGCTGAGGAAGCCCAAACCTGTGCAGGACTGTCCAGGTGGAAGGAGGGGAAAGGATACTGTGGCTGGTCTCCTTCACCTCCGCCCACTCTCCGTGGCTTCCCTTCATGGCCTCCGTCCATGGCCTCCATGGAGGGAGGAAGAGGAAGAGGAAGCCATGCGCAGCACAGCCTGGGTAATGCTTCTCTGCAATCCCACCCGGGGAACGGATTTGAATGGAAACACGTAATGGGGACTGTGGTGTGGCAAACCTGGGGCTGGCCAACAAGGTACAGTACCGACAGAGGGCGGCCATTCACAGGATCCAGTTAATCATGGTTCTTCTGCAGACTTCTGCAGTTACAATATTGTGCCATTCTTTTTGATGAATACATTGTCTATCTTGATTTCCTATGTGTTTAAAGATGTATTTTTGTGAATTTCTCTTTAGCATTTGCAATCTCTAACTAAATAAAACAAAAAATTCAAAAGACCATGAATGGTAAGGTATCAATACAGTGGTAGATACATACATGTAAATCTTTAAAGCAAATGATTACATAAATGACACTCTGCTTTGTACTGACCCTTTCTCACTGAAATATTTTGAAAAATACATTTGGATTCACAATTAGTTTTAAAAACTTTTATCCCCTGAACTCATCATTCCTGCATTGTGATTAAAAGTTATCTTTTATTTTTCATATTTTTGCATAACAACAAATTATCTAAAATCCTGGCTGGGAGCTTTTCTCATCTGGAGTCATTAAAGAGACTGTAAGTGAGTTCTAGTGCATAAACAGAAAAAAACTATGATTTTCTCCCAAATAAATAAATCTCAAACAATGATTTGCCTTTATCTTCTTTTGCTGTGAAGGATCATTGCAATTCTAGAGTGTAAGGGAGAGAACGGTTTTGTTAACTGCAAAGTGATAGAGGACACAGATAGTCGACTGAGCTTTCATGTGTTCCCTTAGAAGTGGCATTCAAAAGGAATATTGAAGATAGAAGCTATCCTCACTACTCAGTCATTTCTTGCTGGTCAAATCTAAAGACTCCCAAGGCTTCCTTTTCCTTTAACTTTTTATTATAAAAAGAGATGTGAAAAGTTCTAAAGAAAGTCAAACTCCTCCGTCCAGGCTTCAGAAGTCCTCCCTTGTGGCAGAGATGGTTCCCAGCTCTTCCTACAGGAAACAAAGCAGAATGAAAATCCCAACCCAATCTACCCAGCGTCTCTGGTTGCCTCATTTCTCTTTCTGTCCATGTGAATTCCTCCTTTACTCTGTCTCCCCATCCTGATCTATGTGTATAACTTCTGCAGAATCGATATTTTCAGTTTTTGTTATTTCTTCCTTCAGTACACACAAACACAAATTCCTATTATCAGGTAAAATATCCAGGGTCATGATTCCAGTGCTGGTCAGAGAGCAGCTAGTGGAAAAAGCACAGTGGTTGTTGCTGCCTTTCTGATGTCCAGGTCTGGAGCAATGGGGTGTGAAAATTAAATAAAAATCAGAACATTGTGGGAAGGAAATTTGTGCTTAATCGCATTTAAAGGATCATGAATAATCAAGAGGACAGTTCATCCCATCCTCATCCATTTTTTCAAGGTTGTGCCCCTACTTTCCTGGCAGTTCTCATGGCAGGCACACCAGTGCTGCCTCTCACTCTTTCCTTCCGGCTGTGCTCAAACCCACAAAGGTGCCCTTCATATTTCTTTTTCTGCCAAAGTTTGCTTACTTGTCAGAACTGGTTGCACCACAACCATACGGACTAATATAAACCTCCATTCTTGTTTGTGTGTTTATTTTTAATAGACTTTATTTTTTAGAGCTGTTTTAGGTTCACAGCAAATTTGAACAGAAACTACCAAGATATCTCATGGGCCCTCTGTCCCCCACATACACATCCCCCAACCAGATGGTGCATTTATTGTAACTGATGAACTTGTATTGACATATAATCACCCAAAGTCCACAGTTTACCTTAGGGTTCACTTAGGTTCATTCTAAAGGTCTAGACAAATTTATAATGACATGCATCCATCATTATAATATCATACAGAGTATCTTCCATGTCCTAAAGTTTCCTTTGTGCTTCACATACTCATCCCTTCCTCCCCTAATTTCTGGCACTATAGTTTTGCCTTTTCCAGAATATCTTATAGTTAGAATCCTTCAGTACTCAGCCTTTCCAGATTAACTTCTTTCACTTAGTAATATGAATTTAAGCTTCTTCCTTGTTGTTTCATAGCACGGCAGCTCAATTCATTTTAGCATTGAATAGTATTCTACTGTCGGGATGTCACAGAGTCCGTTTCTCCTTTCACCTGCTGAATGGCATCTTGGTTCCTCAAAAATTTTGGCATTTATGAATGAAGCTGCTGTAACCATCCTTGTGGGGGTTTCTCAGGGGACATAGGTTTCACCTCCATTGGATAAATATAAAGGAGCATGATTGCTGGGTGGTATGGAAAGAGTGGTTTAGTTTTGTAAAGAACTGCTCAACTCTTTTCCCAAGTGATCATGTCCTTTTCAATCCCACCAGCAGTGAATGAGAATTCCCGTTGTTCCACATCCTCACCTGCATTTGGTGTTATCTGTGCTCTGGATTTTGGCTATCCCAGTGGGTGTGTATCTCATTCTTTTAACCTTTTTATTTTTAAATTATATATGGGGAATAGAAAATGCCAAGACATTTTGTAACAAGGTCATAGGATGCATTATTTGGTAGGAGCAATATTGTGTTTTACTTTTTACTTGCCCTCTTTTTCTTTTGTTGGATTTATTATATTCTTTATGGTTAGAGTCACTATCCTTATATATTTGCAGTTATAATTACTGTTAAGTGTTACTTCTCTACATAGATAATACCTGGGTATCATTCTTGGCTTTTAATACTCTCAGAAAGTCTTGAAATGGTAAATCTCTTGGTTTTTTTCTATTCTCATTATACTTTCTTGTAAAAATTAAGTAGCAAGGTTTTTTTTGTAATTGTTCTAACCTTTCACATTTAATTAAATAGCATTCACTCCATTTTTGGAGCACACACAAAGAAGTAAATACTAATAAAGAAGCAGAGAGGGACTCCACTTACAGTGATGGGCCAGTGTGTGTTTTTATACACATGTACTGTATCTCAAATGTTTTAAGACACTTTTAAGATAATTTTATCAGTACTGATGAAGTATCTATTTTCATAGATGGTATAACTGACCCTTTACATTCATTGTAATCAGACAGACAGATGACTTGGGCAAACGTCTCCAGGGCTCTTGCGATCTTGACTGGTCTGAGAGGTGAGTGCTGGGAAGGAGCTATTCGAAATCCTCAGACTCACACCCATCGAGACTGTAACTTAGACAAGAGAATCAGAATACAGGAAAGCAGCTGGGGGCTAATAAATAAGCTACACCTACTACCAAATCAATTCCATGTTCACCAAGGCAGTCTTCAGCAACAGAGGAGTGCAGAGTCCCTAGGCGCCGGAAGCGTGACCCACCACCACGGTCTCTGCAGGACACCTGGCATTGATTTCCCATCTGTACACATCACTTTTGACTCATGACAACTACACTCTTCACAAGTATATACCAGAAAAATTAATGAAATGCTTTCTCAAAAGTGTTTTAGCATCTTTAAGTGAAAAGGATGTGTGAGTACAAGTGACATATTACTCTATTTTCAAATAGAAAAGATTAATTTACCTGGTGTTTTATTTCCCCTTTCTAAGTGCCCATTGAGCAGTGAATAGGAACAAGTATTTTATGTTGTAATTCTGGACTGACTACTATCAAAGGGAAGTTGTCTTTTATTTACCTTAGCATAAAATTTTATGTAAAAGCACTTTCAAAGTGGAGCAGAGTAAAATGGTAATTATTTTAAGCATAGTGTTTACTAATATTTAGTATGGTCTAATAAAGATTAAGATAACCCACCTTTCCTATTGATTTACTCCATAGCTTTTTATTTTTCAAAATTCATGGCTCTAAATTATAGGCAATGTTTCAAATAATGCTTTCCCAGTATAAATTTGTAAACACTCTATTTATAAAGGGTCTCCAAACAGATTTTTATGTAAAATATTGTTCCAGTACTACATTTTTTCCAAACATAGAGGAATTTTTCAAGTGGCCAATGAAAAAATATATATATCCTATAGTTTCATTCATATTTTCTGTTTCACACATAGGATAAATACCTAATTGGAGTTTATAGTAATAAAAAGAAGAAATCAAATTCCTTGCTCATCTCTCACAGAAGCCACACAAACATGAAGATACAGAAGGAAAATGTGGATCACTGACTGATGTAGGGTAATATGTAAGCAATGATGGCATCAGGGAAATGGAATATTCCAGACTGTTGGAGCTGTTTGATGGTGGTGTTTCCAAGAGATTTGTATTGACATCCTTGCTGGTGTTCAACTCTGAGAAAAGTCATGGTGATTCTGAAGTGAGAATTTACTCCTTGACATATAAAATCGACATACAGCTTTTGATAAATTTACAAGACATTAAACTCAAAACATAAATTTCATGTGAATTTTGCAACTTGTTAATGCTGAAATAGATCTTTATTATTATTATAATTATTTTGGTATTATTAATGTACAATTACATGAGCAACATTACCATTACTAGATCCCCCCATTATCAAGTCCCCATCACATACCCCATTACAGTCACTGTCCATCAGCGTAGTAAGATGCTATAGAATCACTACTTATGGATGCTATAGAATCACTACTTCTCTTCTCTGTGTTACACTGCCTTCTCTGTGACCACCCTTACATTATGTGTGCTAATAATAATGCACCATTTTCTCCCTTTCATAATGCCCCTTTTTCTCCCTTATCCCTCCCTTCAAACATCCTCCCCAGTCCCTTTCCCTTTGGTAACTGTTAGTCCATTCTTGGGGTCTGTGATTCTGCTACTGTTTTGTTCCTTCAGTTTTTTCTTTGTTCTTATACTCCACAGAAGAGTGAAATCATTTGATACTTGTCTTTCTCCACCTGACTTATTTCACTGAGCATAATGCCCTCTAGCTCCATCCATGTTGTTGCAAATGGTAGGATTTGTTTCCTTCTTATAGCTGAATAATATTCCATTATGTATAGGTACCACCTCTTCTTTATCCATTAATCTACTGATGGACACTTAGATTGCTTCCATTTCTTGGCTATTGTAAATAGTGCTGTGATAAACATAGGGGTGAATATGTCTTTTTGGAACTGGGATCCTGCATTCTTAGGGTAAATTCCGAGGTGTGGAATTCCTGGGTCAAATGGTATTTCTATTTTGAGCTTTTTGAGGAACCTCCATACTGCTTTCAACAATGGTTGAACCAATTTACATTCCCACCAACAGTGTATGAGGTTTCCATTTTCTCCACATCCTTGCCAATATTTGTTGTTGTTTGTCTTTTGGATGGTGGTGATCTTACCTGGTATGAAGTGATATCTCATTGTGGTTTTAATTTGCATTTCTCTGAAGTTTAGTGATGTGGAGCATCTTTTCATGTGCCTGTTGGCCATCTGAATTTCTTCTTTGGAGAAGTTTCTGTTCAGCTCCTCTGTCCATTTTTTAATTGGCTTATTTGCTTTTTGTTTGTTGAGGTGCGTGAGCTCTTTCTATAATTTGGAAGTCAACCCCTTATCAGATATGTCATTTATGAATATATTCTCCCATACTGTAGGATATCTTTTTGTTCTACTGATGGTGTCCTTTGCTGTACAGAGCTTTTTAGTTTGGTATAACCTCACTTGTTCATTTTTGCTTTTGTTTCCCTTGCCTGGGAAGATATGTGCATTAAGAAATTGTTCATATTTATGTCCAAGAGATTTTTGCCTATGTTTTTTTCTAAGAGTTTTATGGTTTCATGACTTACATTCAGGTCTTTGATCCATTTTGAGTTTACTTTCGTGTATGGGGTTAGACTATAATTCAGTTTCATACTCTTGCATGTAGCTGTCCAGTTTTGCCAACACCAGCTGTTGAAGAGGCTGTCATTTCCCCATTGTATATCCATGGTTCCTTTATCATATATTAATTGACCATATATGCTTGGGTTTATATCTAGGCTCTCTATTCTGTTCCTTTGGTCTATGGGTTTGTTGTGCCAGTATCAAATTGTCTTAATTACTGTGGCTTTCTAGTACAGCTTGAAGTCAGGGGGCTTTATTCTTACTTCTCAGGATTGCTTTGACTATTCGTGGTCTTTTGTGGTTCCATATGAATTTTAGAGTGATTTTCTCTAGTTCATTGAAGAATACTGTTGGTATTTTGATAGGGATCACATTGAATCTTAGATTGCTTTAGACAGGATGGACATTTTGACAATATTAATTCTTCCTATCCATGAGCATGGGATGTGTTTCCATATGTTGGTTTCTTCTTCATTTCTCTCATGAGTGTCTTGTAGTTTTCAGGGTATAAGTCTTTCACTTTCTTGGTTAGCTTTATTCCTAGGTATTTTATTCTTTTTGATGCAGTTTTGAATGGAATTATTTTCCTGATTTCTCTTTCTGCTAGTTCCTCATTAGTGTACAGGACTGCAACAGATTTCTGTGTATTAATTTAGTATCCGGCAACTTTGCTGAATTCAGATATTAGATCTAGTAGCTTTGGAGTGGATTCTATAGAGTTTTTTATGTACAATATCATGTCATTTGCAAACAGGGACAGTTTGACTTCTTCCTTACCAATCTGGATGCCTTTTATTTCTTTGTGTTGTCTGATTGCCATGGCTAGGACCTCTAGAACTATGTTGAATAAAAGTGGGGAGAGTGGGCATCCTTGTCTTGTTACTGATCTTAAAGGAAAAGCTTTCATCTTCTCAATGTTAAGCATTATGTTGACTGTGGGTTTGTCATATATGGCCTTTATTATGTTGAGATACTTGCCCTCTATAACCATTTTGTTGAGAGTTTTTATCATGAATGGTTGTTGAATTTTGTCAAATGCTTTTTCAGCATCTATGGAGATGATCATGTGGTTTTTGTCCTTCTTTTTGTTGATGTAGTGGATGATGTTGATGGATTTTCGAATGTTGTACCATCCTTGCATCCCTGGGATGAATCCAACTTGATCATGATGTATTATCTTCTTGATGTATTTTTGAATTCAGTTTGCTAATATTTTATTGAGTATTTTTGCATCTATGTTCATCAGGAATGTTGGTCTGTAATTTTCTTTTCTTTTGTGGTGCCTTTGCCTGGTTTTGGTATTAGAGTGATGTTGGCCTCATAGAATGAGTATGGGAGTATTCCCTCCTCTTCTACTTTTTGGAAAACTTTAAGCAGGATGGGTATTAGGTCTTCACTAAATGTTTCATAAAATTCAGCAGTGAAGCCATCTGGTTCAGGGATATTGTTTCTAGGTAGTTTTTTTATTACCAATTCAATTTCTTTGCTGGTAATTTGTCTGTTCAGATTTTCTGTTTCTTCCTTGGTCAGTCAGCCTTAGAAGATTATATTTTTCTAGAACATTGTCCATTTCTTCTATGTTATCCAGTTTGTTACCATATAATTTTTCATAGTATACTCTCACAATTCTTTGTATTTCTGTGGTGTCCATAGTGATTTTCCCCTTCTCATTTCTGATTCTGTTTATGAGTGTACACTCTCTTTTTTTCTTGACAAGTCTGGCTAGGGGTTTATCTATTTTGTTTATTTTCTTGAACAAGATTCTGCGTTCATTGATTGTTTCTATTGTTTTATTCTTCTCAATTTTATTTATTTCTGCTTTAATCTTTATTGTGTCCCTCTTTCTACTGACTTTGGGCCTCATTTGTTCTTCCTTTTCTAGTTTCATTAATTGTGAGTCTAGACTGTTCATTTGGGATTGTTCTTTCCTGAGGTAGGCCTGTATTGCCATATATTTCCCTCTTAACATGGCCTTTGCTGTGTCCCATAGATTTTTTGGTGTTGAATTATTGTTGTCACTTGTATCTATATATTGCTTGATCTCTGTTTTTATTTGGTCATTGATCCATTGATTATTTAGGAGCATGTTATCAAGTCTCCATGTGTTTGGGGGCCTTTTCATTTACTTTGAGTAATTTATTTGTAGTTACATACCTTTGTGATCTGAGAAACTGGTTGGTACAATTTTAATCTTTTTGAAGTTACTGAGGTTCTTTTTGTGGCCTAGTATATGATTTATTCTTGAAAATGTTCCATATGCACTTGAGAAGAATGTGTATCCTGTTACTTTTGGATGGGGTGATCTGTAGATGTCCGTTAGGTCCATTTGTTCTAATAAGTTGTTCAGTGCCTCTGTCTCTTTATTTTCTGTCTGGTTTATCTGTCTTTGGAGTGAGTGGTGTGTTGAAGTCTTCCAAAATGAATGCATTGCATTCTATTTCCCCCTTTAATTCTGTTAGTACTTGTTTCACATATGTGGGTGATCCAATGTTGGCTGCATAGATATTTATAACAGTTACATCCTGTTGTTGGACTGACCCCTTTATCATTATGTAATGTCCTTCTTTGTCTCTTCTTACTTTATTTGTTTTCTTTTTTTTTTTTTCCTGGATAATTATTTTTTATTGAAGGGTAGTTGACACACAGTATTACATTAGTTTCAGGTGTACAACACAGTGATTCAACATTTATATACATGATAATTCTAGGTACCAGCTATCACCATACCAAGTTTTTATAATATTTTGACTATATTCCTTATGCTATACATTACATCCCGGTTACTTATTTATTTTACAAATGGAAGTGTGTTTATATATATATATATATATATATATATATATTTTTTTTTGTGAGGGCATCTCTCATATTTATTGATCAAATGGTTGTTAACAACAATAAAATTCTGTATAGGGGGGTCAATGCTCAATGCACAATCATTAATCCACCCCAAGCCTAATTTTCATCAGTCTCCAATCTTCTGATGCATAACAAACAAGTACTTACATGGAGTACAAATTCTTACATAGTGAATAAGTTACATGGTAAACATTACAAGGGCAGTCATCACAGAAGCTTTCGGTTTTGTTCATGCATTATAATTATAAACAGTCAGTTCAAATATGAATATTCATTTGATTTTTATACTTGATTTACATGCGGATACCACATTTTTCTCTTTATTATTATTATTTTTAATAAAATGCTAAAGTGGTAGGTAGATACGAGACAAAGGTAGAAAACATAGTTTAGTGTTGTAAGAGAGCAAATGTAGATGATGAGGTGTGTGCCTGTAGACTATGTGTTAATCCGAGCTAGACAAGGGCAATAAAACATCCACGTATGCAGAAGATTTCTCTCAGAACAGGAGGGGGGAGGTTCTAAGCCTCACCTCTGCTGATCCCCATTTTCTCACCTGATGGCCCCCCTGCGACTGTGCCTGTCTTAGGTTGTTCCTCCCTTGAGGAATCTTACCCATCTCTGGCTAACCAGTCATCTTCCAGGGCCATACAGGGAAATGTTAAGTTGGTAAGTGAGAGAGAAGCCTTATTGTTTGAAAAGGTTAGATTTTTACTTCTTTGCATATTTATGCCCTGTGGCTTCTATGCCCAGCATTTGTCTTGAGGTGTCTTTACCACTTGGAAGAATTATGATACTCGGTAAATTCGACATGTGGCACGAATTCTATTTAAGGGTTGTAATTAGGTAGGAAGAAGAAAAGCTATAGAAGTAGCAGGCAGAAGAAAACCTGGGAAGATTGATTATTTCTTTGACATATCTTCTTGTAGAGTAACTTCAGCATGGATAGGTTTTAAACTACTAATTAAATTGTGCACACACATTAACATAATAGGAATATAGTTACATAACCAAAGCATACCTGTAATTACCAGCCATCTCCAGTGAAACCAAGAAAACCAGTTAGGCACCTTAGGCATTTGTGAAAACTTATCTATGATATGGTGGATATTGTCCAACTGAACTTGAACAGTCTGAGAGAAATCAGACAAATTAAAACAACCCATTCCTGGGGACTGTTCACATCCCATATGTTCTTTTAACAGTAAATAGTTTGTGGTTGTAAGATTTTGGAGTGCTACAATTTGCACTTCTCCTAATTCTTGGTTGACTTCCAACAGTATAGATCCAGTCAAATTTGTTGTTTTACTGTATGCACAGGCCAGCTTAGATAACTCCTTCATCATTTCCATGGCAAGTCCAGGAACTGGTGGGATGAGTGCATCTACAGCTGTAGCAGTGCATGGATCTTTGTTGGGATTTTTTGCTGATCATCTTCTGTCATGAGTCTTCCCGAGAGTGCTGATGTTGGAAGTTCTTTTTCATATCGTATCTTAGTTCATTTTCGGGGTAGCCCAATTAGGCTTTGATCCTCTGTATAAACACAAACAGACCCTTTGCCTACTGTTTATATGCCCTTAATATCATTGTATAGAACTCATTGGAGGTCACCACACAGGAACTGCTTTTTTTTTTTTAATCATTAATCTACACTTACATGACGAATACTTTGTTTACTAGGCTCTCCCCTATACCAGGTCCCCCCTATATACTCCTTTACAGTCACTGTCCATCAGCGTAGCAAAATGTTGTAGAATCACTACTTGTCTTCTCTGTGTTGTACAGCCCTCCAATTTCTCCCACCCCCCTATGGATGCTAATCTTAATACATCCCTTTTTCGCACCCCCCTTATCCCTCCCTACCCACCCATCCTCCCCAGTCCCTTTCCCTTTGGTACCTGTTAGTCCATTCTTGAGTTCTGTGATTCTGCTGCTGTTTTGTTCCTTCAGTTTTTCCTTTGTTCTTATACTCCACAGATGAGTGAAATCATTTGGTATTTCTCTTTCTCTGCTTGGCTTGTTTCACTGAGCATAATACCCTCCAGCTCCATCCATGTTGCTGCAAATGGCAGGATTTGCCATTGTGTTATGGCTGAGTAGTATTCCATTGTGTATATGTACCACATCTTCTTTATCCATTCATCTATAGATAGACATTTAGGTTGCTTCCAATTCTTGGCTATTGTAAATAGTGCTGCGATAAACATACAGGTGCATTGGTCTTTCTCATACTTGATTGCTGCATTCTTAGGGTAAATTCCCAAGAGTGAAATTCCTGGGTCAAATGGTATGTCTGTTTTGAGCATTTTGATGTACCTCCATACTGCTTTTCACAGTGGTTGAACTAATTTACATTCCAACCAGCAGTGTAGGAGGGTTCCCCTTTCTCCACAGCCTCGCCAACATTTGTTGTTGTTTGTCTTTTGGATGGCAGCCATCCTTACTGGTGTGAGCTGATACCTCATTGTGGTTTTAATTTGCATTTCTCAGATAATTAGCGATGTGGAGCATCTTTTCATGTGTCTGTTGGCCATCTGTATTTCCTTTTTGGAGAACCGTCTGTTCAGTTCCACTGCCCATTTTTTAATTGGGTTATTTGTTTTTTGTTTGTTGAGGCGTATGAGCTCTTTATATATTCTGGATGTCAAGCCTTTATCGGATGTGTCATTTTCAAATATATTCTCCCATACTGTAGGGTTCCTTTTTGTTCTATTGATGGGGTCTTTTGCTGTACAGAAGCTTTTCAGCTTAATATAGTCCCACTTGTTCATTTTTGCTGTTGTTTTCCTTGCCCAGGGAGATATGTTCAAGAAGAGGTCACTCATGTTTATGTCTAAGAGGTTTTTGCCTATGTTTTCTTCCAAGAGTTTAATGGTTTCGTGACTTACATTCAGGTCTTTGATCCATTTTGAGTTTACTTTTGTGTATGGGGTTAGACAATGGTCCAGTTTCATTCTCCTACATGTAGCTGTCCAGTTTTGCCAGCACCATCTGTTGAAGAGACTGTCATTTCGCCATTGTATGTCCATGGCTCCTTTATCAAATATTAATTGACCATATATGTCTGGGTTAATGACTGGATTATCTAGTCTGTTCCATTGGTCTGTGGCTCTGTTCTTGTGCCAGTACCAAATTGTCTTGATTACTATGGCTTTGTAGTAGAGCTTGAGGTTGGGGAGTGAGATCCCCCCTACTTTATTCTTCTTTCTCAGGATTGCTTTGGCTATTCGGGGTCTTTGGTGTTTCCATATGAATTTTTGAATTATTTGTTCCAGTTCATTGAAGAATGTTGCTGGTAGTTTCATAGGGATTGCATCAAATCTGTATATTGCTTTGGGCAGGATGGCCATTTTGACGATATTAATTCTTCCTAGTCATGAGCATGGGATGTGTTTCCATCTGTTAGTGTCCCCTTTAATTTCTTTTAAGAGTGACTTGTAGTTTTCAGAGTATAAGTATTTCACTTCTTTGGTTAGGTTTATTCCTAGGTATTTTATTTTTTTGATGCAATTGTGAATGGAGTTGTTTTCCTGATTTCTCTTTCTGTTGGTTCATTGTTAGTGTATAGGAAAGCCACAGATTTCTGTGTGTTGATTTTGTATCCTGCGACTTTGCTGTATTCCTATATGAGTTCTAGTAGTTTTGGGTGGAGTCTTTAGGGTTTTTTATGTACAATATCATGTCATCTGCAAGTAGTGACAGTTTAACTTCTTCTTTACCGATCTGGATTCCTTGTATTTTTTTGTTTTGTCTGATTGCCGTGGCTAGGACCTCCAGTACTATGTTAAATAACAGTGGGGAGAGTGGGCATCCCTGTCTAGTTCCTGATCTCAGAGGAAATGCTTTGAGCTTCTCACTGTTCAATATAATGTTGGCTGTGGGTTTTTCATAGATGGCCTTTATTATGTTGAGGTACTTGCCCTCTATTCCCATTTTGCTGAGAGTTTTTATCATGAATGGATGTTGAACTTTGTCAAATGCTTTTTCAGCATCTATGGAGATGATCATGTGGTTTTTGTCTTTCTTTTTGTTGATGTGGTGGATGATATTGATGGACTTTTGAATGTTGTGCCATCCTTGCATCCCTGGGATGAATCCCACTTGGTCATGATGTACGATCCTTTTGATGTATTTTTGAATTCGGTTTACTAAAATTTTGTTGAGTATTTTTGCATCTACGTTCATCAGGGATATTGGTCTGTAGTTTTTTTTTTGGTGGGTCTTTGCCTGGTTTTGGTATTAGGGTGATGTTAGCTTCATAGAATGAGTTTGAGAGTATCCCCTCCTCTTCTATTTTTTTGAAAACTTTAAGGAGAATGGGTATTATGTCTTCCCTGTATGTCTGATAAAATTCCAAAGTAAATCCATCTGGCCCGGGGGCTTTGTTCTTTGGTAGTTTTTTGATTACCACTTCAATTTCGTTGCTGGTAATTGGTCTGTTTAGATTTTCTGTTTCTTTTTGGGTCAGTCTTGGAAGGTTGTATTTTTCTAGGAAGTTGTCCATTTCTCCTAGGTTTCCCAGCTTGTTAGCATATAGGTTTTCATAGTATTCTCTAATAATTCTTTGTATTTCTGTGGGGTCCGTCGTGATTTTTCCTTTCTCATTTCTGATACTGTTGATTTGTGTTGACTCTCTTTTCTTCTTAATAAGTCTGGCTAGAGGCTTATCTATTTTGTTTATTTTCTCGAAGAACTTGCTCTTGGTTTCATTGATTTTTGCTATTGTTTTATTCTTCTCAATTTTATTTATTTCTTCCCTGATCTTTATTATGTCCCTCCTTCTGCTGACCTTTGGCCTCATTTGTTCTTCTTTTTCCAATTTCAATAATTGTGACATTAGACCATTCATTTGGAATTGTTCTTCCTTTTTTATGTATGCTTGGATTGCTATATACTTTAATCTTAAGACTGCTTTTGCTGTGTCCCACAGAAGTTGGGGCTTAGTGTTGTTGTTGTCATTTGTTTCCATATATTGCTGGATCTCCATTTTGATTTGGTCATTGATCCATTGATTATTTAGGAGCATGTTATTCAGCCTCCATGTGTTTGTGAGCCTCTTTGCTTTATTTGTACAATTTATTTCTAGTTTTATGCCTTTGTGGTCTGAAAAGTTGGTTGGTAGTATTTCAATCTTTTGGAATTTTCTGAGGTTCTTTTTGTGGCCTAGTATGTGGTCTATTCTGGAGAATGTTCCATGTGCACTTGAGAAGAATGTATATCCTGTTGCTTTTGGATGTAGAGTTCTATAGATGTCTATTAGGTCCATCTGCTCTACTGTGTTGTTCAGTGCTTCCGTGTCCTTACTTATTTTCTGCCTGGTGGATCTATCCTTTGCGGTGAGTGGTGTGTTGATGTCTCCTAAAATGAATGCATTGCAGTCTATTTCCCCCTTTAGTTCTGTTAGTATTTGTTTCACATATGCTGGGGCTCCTGTGTTGGGTGCATATATATTTATAGTGGTTATATCCTCTTGTTGGACTGAGCCCTTTATCATTATATAGTGTCCTTCTTTATCTCTTGTTACTTTCTTTGTTTTGAAGTCTATTTTGTCTGATATTAGTACTGCAACCCCTGCTTTCTTCTCACTGTTGTTTGTTTGATATATCTTTTTCCATCCCTTGACTTTAAGTCTGTGCGTGTCTTTGGGTTTGAGGTGAGTCTCTTGTAAGCAGTATATGGATGGATCTTGCTTTTTTATCCATTCTATTACTCTGTGTCTTTTGATTGGTGCATTCAGTCCATTTACTTTTAGGGTGATTATTGAAAGGTATGAATTTATTGCCATTGCAGGCTTTAAATTTGTGATTACCAAAGGTTCAGGGTTAGCTTCTTTACTATCTTCCTTTCTAACTTAACTCGCTTGTTGAGCTATTATAAATGCGGTCTGATGTTTCTTTATTTCTCTCCCTTCTTATTCTTCCTCCTCCCTTCTTCATATGTTGGGTGTTTTGTTATGTGCTCTTACTAGGAGTGCTCCCATCTAGAGCAGTCCCTGTAGGATGCCCTGTAGAGGTGGTTTGTGGGAGGCTAATTCCCTCAACTTTTGCTTGTCTGGGAATTGTTTAATCCCTCCTTCATATTTAAATGATATTCGTGCTGGATACAGTAGTCTTGGTTCGAGACCCTTCTGTTTCATTGTATTAAGTATATCATGCCATTCTCTTCTGGCCTGTAGGGTTTCTGTTGAGAAGTCTGATGATAGCCTGATGGTTTTTCCTTTGTAGGTAACCTTTTTTTTCTCTCTGGCTGCCTTTAATACTTTGTCCTTGTCTTTGATCTTTGCCATTTTAATTATTATGTGTCTTGGTGTGGCCCTCCTTGGATCCCTTGTCATGGGAGTTCTGTGTACCTCTGTGGTCTGAGAGGCCATTTCTTCCCCTAGTTTGTGGAAGTCTTCAGCAATTATTTCTTCAAAGACATTTTCTTTCCCTTTTTCTGTCTCTACTTCTTCTGGTATACCTATAATTCGTATGTTGTTCCTTTTTGATTGGTCACTCAGCTCTCATAAAATTCTTTCATTCCTGGAGATCTTTTTATCTCTCTCTGCATCAGCTTCTCTGCATTCCTGTTCCCTGTTTTCTAGTCCATTAATGGTCTCTTGCATCTCGTCCATTCTGTTTTGAAGTCCTTCAGAGCTTGTTTTATTTCTGTTTTCTCCTTCCTTAGTTTTTGCATATTTATCTGCAAGTCCATCAGCATGGTTATGACTTTTGTTTTGAATTCTTTTTCAGGAAGACTGGCTAAATCTATCTCCCCAGGTTCCTTCTCAGGGGAAGATGTAGCAGATGCCGAAGCTGTCTGGGTTAGTTTTGTCTGGATCATATTTTTTTGCCTTTTCATGTTGACTTGTGCTATTGACTGTCAGCTGGGAGGGCCAAAATTTTCACTTGCTTCTGGCCTTTCTTTACTGGGACAACTGCGACCCCTAGTGGCTTGTGTTGGGTAATTGCGTGTAGAGTGGGTCTTTGTGTCTTGCCTGGCGGGAAGGGAGGAATTTCCCTTTCTGTGGGCGGAGTTTGTCTCAGGCTGCTTCTCTGCTTTCGCAGCGCCCGGAGGGGTAATGGATGCGGGGGCTGTTTGGCTGTTTACCTCCGTGAGGGGTCTCAGAGCTGTTGCCCAGGGGGCTAGTGCGCCCGGTTTTCCCTGTAATTTCCAGCTGCTGGACTATGACCTGTGTTGTTTCCGTCAAGCTGTTAAGTCCCTGTCCCTTTAAGACTTTCAAAAAGCCCCCACTTTTCTTTGTTACAGGGGCATCAGCTTCAGCACCCACTCAGAGGTCTTGCTGCCCTGTTTCCCCAGTATCCAGGGTCCCCCGCCCATGCACTGTGTCTGTGCTCTGGTGGGGGTGGCTGGGTCTGGGTGTTCAGCAGTCCTGGGCTCCGTCTCCCTCCCGCTCTGCCTATTCTTCTCCCACTGGGAGCTGGGGGGAGGGGCGCTCGGGTCCCGCCGGGCCGGGGCTTGTATCTTACCCCTTTCACCAGTTGCTGGGTTCTTGCTGGTGTAGCTGTAGTCTGGCCACTGTCCTGCATCTTCTGGTCTCTCTTTTAGAACTAGTTGTGTTTGTTGTATTTTCAAAAGTATATATGTTTTTTGGGAGGAGATTCCCACTGTCCTACTCATGCCGCCATGTTGGCTCCGCCTCCTACTTTATTTATTTTGAATTCTGTCTTGTCTGACACAAGTACTGCAACTCCTGCTTTTGCCTTCCTGTTAGTTCATGAAAATCTTTTTCCATCCCTTCACTTTCAGTCTTCGTATGTCTTTGGGTTTGAAGTGAGTCTCTTGTAGGCAGCATATAGATGGGTCTTGTTTTTTTATCCATTCAGTGACTCTATGTCTTTTTATTGGTGCATTCAGACCATTTACATTTAGGGTGATTATCGATAGGTATGTACTTATTGCCATTGCAGGCTTTGCATTCGTGGTTACCAAAGGTTCAAGGGTAATTTTCTTACTATATAACAGTCTAATTTAACTCACTTCATAAGCTAGTACAAACACAACCTAAAGATTCTTTTTCTTTTCCCACCTTTATCTTCTTACTCCATTCTTTGTATATTATGAATCATATTCTGTACTCTCTGTCTCTCCCTTGGGTAACATACAAAATAGATCTGTTTTTAACCAAGTAATGGATATAATAAGCCAGTCAGTGACAAGGACAGTCAAGGACATGGAAGCCAACAATACCTTCCTGAACAAATGCTGGCCAACTCCCATGTCTTAAGGTCACTCTGGACAAGGCTGGAAGTATTCCTTATATCGGTTCTGATCTTACTTTCTCAGGTTAGTGTGAAGTCTTGATGGCAGCATTAAGCAAATAAAATCTATGCCATTATGTAATTTTTAATGAATGTAAGATTTTTAAAATTTAGGAACTTTATGTTGCTTAATATAGCTATTCTTTCAGTGTGATACAATTTAAGTTACAATATAATTTAATTTTATGAACTAGCACCTACAATATACTTTACAAAATCATTAGACAAGTTTTTCTTAAATTAATAAATACATATAGCTTTCTGGAAGTATTCTAAATTCTAAATTCTAAATCAACATGATTTTTGACTTTCAGAAAAAAGGTACTGTTCCAGTAAGCTGTTATTAATATGAACTTCTAAATTAAAACAGCCAGATGATTTTTGTATTTTATATGCAAATTTGTTCTTTAAATTCCTTTGTTTCCCAGATTCGGTAAAGGATGTTTAAAAAAGTTGTTAAAAACAGTAGCCTTTATTATTCTGCTTAAGTCATACAAAGCATTACTTATTACGATGAAATTTAAATAACACAACCCTTGTCCCTATCATAAATATATTTATATTATCCTCTTATCACTAGAGTTCTCTTGTGTAGACTATGACTTGATTACCGCTACAGACAGACTTGCAAATGCCACTTAGCTAGTGCCCCCCTTTCAACCTTTGTAATGGATTAAAGGGAGAATTTATCATCCCTGTGCCCTTCTGCTATATATCTTTTGGCAAGAATGGAGACATATGGTATAGATCTCTCTGGCTATCTATCAATTTTATTTCATGAGAAAAAAATGCTAGGAAGGATTAGGAAACTATTGTAAAATTTAGCACAGTGATTAACTTGTGCAGCTAGAGTAGGAAATACCACAAAATATGTAGAGGATCTTCCCATTGCACTTTGCAAGAGACATTCAAGATGTGGACCTTTGTAAAATGGTGTCATTTCCAGTGATAGCTGGGCCTGTTAGCATAAAAAATAAAAATAAAAAGTCCTACCTCTATCTGCTAGGGAAAATTGAGAGCCTGAGGAACACCTGACTTTCCATATTGATGTTGAAGAGGTTTATATGGGAAAAGAGCAAGCCATTTGGGGCACTTGTGTGAATCATACACAGCACATTTATAAGCCTACACTGGGTAACAAAGCCTCCCCTCTTTCTTTTAGGTAATCTCTATGAAAAAATTTAAAAAATATAACACTCCCAAACATAAATTCTCTATTCTTAACATGTAAATGAACTGCAACATTTTTGTATGTATAGTTTTAATTCTAAGTTTTCTTTAAAATGAGTAAGTGTTCATGTTATCTTATAATGATTTGTTTATAATCAAATAATATAGAGCATATTAAGGAGAAACCACTTTTTGAGTCTCAAAGTGCTTTCCAGACATATTGTTTGAATGGAAATGAAAGTGTATCTGTTCTGTTCAAGATGTGTGACCAGGTAAACATTTGTTTTAATCTGTCAGTAGGTAAATAGAAATCCTGCAGTCAAAAATGTAACAGAGAAGGTAAATTACATGAAATTAAATATTTTAATTCAGAAAATCCAAAACAGAAACTAATAGTCACTTTTAACAGTTGTAATTCTTGCCTGTGTGCCCAGGTGTCTGGATTCCAATGCTCTAATTTGTGACTGTGTTTTAATGTGGCTTGGGAGCTTTGCAAGGTTGTGCCCCAAATGAGGCTGTTGTTATGTGTAAACACCTGAGAAGACTCCAGGGATGCTTGATTGCTTCCGTAACAACAGAGGAACTCCACTGTGATAAGTGATTGTTGTCTGTGCATATAAAATGGAAATGTCTTTTGTTTGCCCTCTTCCCATAAAGATTTATTATATGATGTTGTATTTGGAAGAGCATAACATCAGAAAATGTTTTTAAGGGATTTATTTAAAAGATGGTCAATTTCCTTTTCATCTTCTGCATTTTCATTTAAGGAAGTTTTATCATGATAAATTGGCAGAGCTGGGAGAGTTCCCGACCATTTAATCCAACTTCTGAATTTCAAAGAAGAAATACAGAGAAAATTATTTTCCAACAAGGTCACAGGACACTATAAGCAGCATTAAATTCTCCATTTATGCCTCAGTGTGTTTTAGTGCTAATAATCAATAATTTAAGTTTCTCAACTTTAGATTAAATAATTGCTAATATTCATTGCTAATAAAAACTCAACAAATTCACTTACTGTTTTTCTTTTTTACACATAAGATGGGGCCACAATTATCACTAACAATGAAAACTTGTTATATCTTCTTGTATATTTTAAATAATCAAAACTTTGGATTTAATAAGTGCATGTTCATATTCTGAGAGCTTTAATAAAGGTATCAGGCTTTACTTAAAGAGCTGAGTGTGGCTTCTTAGGGTATTATTTGATTCTCACTTCCAGCTTTTAATATAAATAAAAGAATACCTACCTATTTATCTGTCTAATCTTTCTATTTCTATTTGTAGCTTCAAATATAATTAAATGAATATAAATACATGCATATATACGTGTGTGTATGTGTGCACACAAGTGTGTGTGTGTGTGTGTGTGTGTGATAATTGGGCTCCTTGGAAATTTATTCAGATGAAAACTTACAAAAAATGGAAGTTTGCATTCCATTGCCTCATACACTGAAGTTGATTTTTGCATTTCTCTAAACAGGTAATTTGGAAAATTATATTAATATAATTCAATTCCATAGAGATTGCTAGGAAAAATGACTTGGTCTTTATTTCTGAATAAATCTCAAATTCTCCATACCAACCATCCTTACTACCAACTTCTAGTTGATGCTACAATGGAGTTTTGCCTGGGATACATTACATTTTAACCGATGTTTTAGCTTTCGTTTCCTCCTTCTCCAATCTGCTGTATTTGGGGAGATCTTTTAAGAACATATCTAATCGCATCATTCTGCTCTAAGCCTTTTATAGATCTCAACATCTTCAATACAACACAGAATCCTTCACAAAGCCAACACTTCCTGCGGGTTGCAGCCCCGCCTACTCTCTACAGCCTCATCCCTCTGCTCTTTCCTTTGCTCCTTGATGGTTAGCCACCACGATGTTCTTTCAGTTCCTAGAAGTTCCTCAGCTTTTTTTCTGGCTCAAGGACTGTCTACCTGCTGTTTTCCCTGCCTATAATATTCTTCTTACACCTCTCCTTTTAATAGCTCTCTTACTAAGTATTAACTGCTTGTAAAGGCTTTATTTAATCCCCCTTCCTACACACCTCCTCTCTACCATGCACCCACCCACTGCATCAGGTCCCTTCTTAGATCCTAGCAAAACATTTTTAGTTATCATCTTGGTGTTTATCAAAATTTGTTATTATACATTTTGAGTTTGCTTTACTTCATTTGCTCCAATAAACCTATAAGCCTGTGAGGACAGAGACTTGGTCTGTTTTCATCACTGCTCCACTGCCGGTGTTACTAGCAACATGCTGGACATGCTGGGCATGTTGAATTACTTTTTAAAATAAATATATAAATGAATCAAGCTATTTTCTAAGGGAGGTAAAGCTAAGATGTTAATTATATGGATGTTTAATGAAGGGGGTAAGATTACTAGAGATCTACGTAATGTTCTCCAGACATATTAGGTATGCTTATTTGTTAATGATTGGAAATTTCAAATGATGCACTTATATAAGGAAGTGTTTTAGAAAAGTTTAAAGAGAATGATGTGAAATTTGCTATAGAAAAGTGATATTTCCTTTTGTACATTATTCTCTATAATTTAAATTCAATAATATTATCCAATTCATTAAAAACAGTCATTCTACTTCCTTATTAAAATAATTAAAATGTTTCTGTGTTTTACCACTCAATTATTATTTGAAAATGGGAGCACTCATTTACATTTATAAGTAATTTTGCTTAGCCAGGTTTTGAGGTATAAACATAGGAATTCTTGTGAAAGTATATAAAGCAAGCAGTTGGATGACTAATGTCTAGGGGGAGCACCTGCAAAATTGCAAGCTCCATTTAAGTACTTGGTTTGAAATCTTGACCCATAAAATCAAACTCCTCCCATAAGTAAAGTTGGATTGAACTACTAGAAATAAAAGCACAGGATATGGACTTAATTTGCTTCATTAGAGATTCCTTTATGCAATACATCTTTCAAACTTCTAAAGTTTAAGTTGAATATATGTCAGATGTCTAAACTGGTACAACTATTACTGTATAAAAATATGCAGTATAATGTGTAAAGTTTAGTGTAAAAAGAAATTAAAATTATAGCTTCTTCTCAACAGTCTCTTAGATTTTTATATGATTTTGTATCTTTAAAAATATACTAGTAATTCTTTTGTTACAGAGTCTTCCAATTGCTTTTGAGCCCCAACATGTGGAGGTAACATTGGGAAATACAGTCTATTTCACTTGAGGAGCAGAAGGAAACCCCAAAGCTGATCATTTGGATACATAACAAGTAAGTGCTAGGCATGTGCTGTAAATCTTTTCCAACTTCTGTAATTTGTCTTATTCAGCTAGTTTATCTAGAGATGAAATTTCAAAAATTATCAGAATTTTTTAGACACAAAAATGTCTTTTAACTCTCATCTTTTAACTTGCCCAAAGTATTTAGAGGCCTTCTCCTTAAAATTGTATATTTCTAGACACCAATGATAGTGCAATTGACTAAAAGAATTTTGTATTATGTCTAGAAGGAAATACTGGGATTAGTAACAAACTATCATGTTTTAAAATCTGAATGTAACTAGATATAACCCCATATTAATTATTTTATGTTCAAACTGATAGTTCATATTTGGTGTTGCAACTTTCATACAGTAAATAAGTAAGGGATTCTGTAAATGAATTGGCAATGAATGATATGTAAGATTATTTAAAATACTAGTCATTTATTCTATTCTCATTGCACTATTTTATAAAACACAGAACTGATGAGTCTAAAAGCTTGTGAATGTATAATCAAGCAGTATAAGCTTTTTAAAAAATTAAAATAGAAGTCTAAAAAAGGAGAGGGGAAGTAAGACAAAAGATACATAAAATGAACTATGTACTTGATACTATTCAATGATAGCACTTAGACAATTATTGTTAATTACATTGTTTTTAACCAACATGGTTTTCACCTATCTCTTCCATTCTTGAACAAAATTTCATTGAATTTCTTCTGTCCATGTGTGTAATCACCTCTGAATTTTTATGCTTTTCTTCATAAAATATTCCAAGAGATAAAACAGTTTGTGTCTTTTCTGTATATAGTTTGGATTTGTAACTGTAGTCACAAAATCAGACATGTTTATAAAATGTATTTAGTATTGCAAAAACTAATAAACTTAGATTAAAAATAGCTTGGAAGGAAGGAAATTATGAATACTATTAAATCTGGAATCTAGCCCAGGAGAAACTTCAACTGATAGAAGACTTAAATTTATTTTCATCTGGAGATTGTTCAAGAGTACTTGAAAAACTGAAATATCTGCTTGTAATGTCTTAAAATTGCTTGCTCTGCCTTCTTACAGTTTAAATTCAGTTATTATGTGTTCAGGGTTATAAATGCACTGACTAGTATTTATAAAGGAAGAGATGAAAAATCATATTGCCTAATAGAAAGTATGATACAATGTTTTTAAATACAGTGAGTAAAGGAGCTAAGATACATTTAAAAGGACACAAAGAAATTTAAAAAGGAGTAAAATGAAGGAAAGGTGAAGTATGGGTGGAAATGTCTGTTTAAATATAAAACATTTCATATAGAAATAAAAGCACAGAATATGGACTTAATTTGCTTCATTAGAGATTCCTTTATGCATTACATCTTTCAAACTTCTAAAGTTTAAGTTGAATATATATCAGATGTCTAAACTGGTACAAGTACTACTGTGTAAAAATAATGCAGAATTTATGCCAAGAAATGTTTAACATCAAGTCTTAACTAACTGATTATTTGTTGTTGAGTATTTTTTAATAAAAAATAATATACTGTATACCAAAAGTGCATGAAACATATAGTACAGCAAATAATTTGAAACATCTATTTCACATAAACTGAGCTAAGAAAATAATACTGTCAATTCTTTAGATGTCCCTTCCTTAACACTATCCTTTTCCCATCCCCTGGAGATAACCTACATCCTGACTTTTGGGTCTTCAAAGGAGTGCATTATGAACTGATTAGACACAAGCAAATGTAGAATTAGAGAATTAGGTGATAGATTTATTGGAGTCAAGTAGATTTCAGAGCAGTTAAAAGACATGAAGACCACAATGTGAAGGTCCTGGACATGTCCAGTAGAAGTTTAAGAAACAAAGGTTAGAAATGTAGAGAGGGAGGCAATGTTTGCAGTAGTAACAACTAGGATTTTTCCATAAATGAAAAACAAATCATGAGATGTCAGATTAAGAATTATACTGACTCCTAAGAAGGACTTAAAAAGAAACCTATACCTGGGGCATCATTATCAGAAAATTGAGTCAGAGATAAAATCTTCCATTCCAAGATAATTTGCAGACTAACTTCAAATACATAGCAATTACTCTGACAGTAAACTTTATTAGCCAGAAGGCAATGACCTAAATTTAGGGTGTTCAGGAGAAACATGGTTTCCTTCAGCCTTATATCACCTAAATTATCTGACAAGTAAAATGTTGTCAGACAAAAAATTGAGCCTAATTTAGGAATATTTGCTACAAGTACTACAAATAAATGTGCTTCAGTAAGTAGGAAATTGGATCCATGGGATGATATGTTATGCAAGAAGCAAAGGGGAAAATTAAGTATTTTTTAACATATTGATAAATATGAATAAAGAGATTGTTAAATAAAGGATTGACCAAGTTTAAAGAAAGAGAAAAGTAAAATGTTAGACAATACTAACAAAAAAGTCAGAGAGAAGATATAATCAAATCATTTTCCCTGCCTCACTTTTGATATAGAAAGTGGTATTAACTTTGGATTTTGATAAGCCAAGAAACCTGTTAAAAATTATGATAAAATACTAGAAAAAGAGGAAGAGAATATAACTTTTGTATAGGAGAAGGGAAAGAGTGAACAGCCATGTGTCAATGTAATTTTGGGGATTCTTTAGGCTTCTTAAGCAGGAAAGTAAAGTGATTACCAATATCTAGAAACAACAATCAAAAGTAAATTTTTAATAATGATTTGACTAAATTCAAAGAGAAGGGGAAGTGTTCAGCAGAAGAAAGGATGAATAAAGGCATAGAATGGGAATTCATAAAGATTGGAGTCAGGAAAGAGGATAGATCATGATTGTTGGAATAAAAGTTTTACCTATGAGAATAATAGAGAAAGATTATAAAATAACTGGATAGGCTTATGACTTTGGCTTTTAATTTGTAATCTTTGAGTGTCACCAGATGATATTGAGCACAATAGTGACATGATGAAAGGGATTTCTAAAACCAGTCATACTTTTCTTAACGTTAAGTTTGTCCATTGTGGAAATTTTGGCCATTTAAAAAAAAAATGGAAACTGTGGCAAATATTATTGTAAGAGTTACATTAGATTACAAGCAAGTTTTACAGTTACATTCTAACTTACAGTTTAAGATGCCTTCATATGTGGAAGGTAGTTTGAGTTTGTGGGCAAGGATGAACTTACTCATCTCTGCATGTGTAATACCTGGGCACAGTCTAGTTCTCAGAACGTGTTTGTATGCTTGTTGCAATGAATTGCCTTTAATAAAGGTTATTGACACTTTTCCATGAAGTCAAATGAGTCTGTTGGAACATTTTCAAGGAAAAAAGCTAAGTCATGTCTACTTATGCAAACCTTCGTGTTCTTACATACGATTGCTACATGGTTTGCATCCAACTGACAATGTGAAAGGAATGTAGTGAACCATGACGACTTGCTTTGAGGTTTTGTAGAAACATCACAATTCATGAGCAGACAGTTTCCAAGCACAATGAGAAAGATATGAACAAGGTGGGAAGAACCCAGGGAAAGGAAGGATACATTTAAATTTATGTATGTGATGTACTACTGTCTATTTTTGGTCATTTTCTAATAGAGTGAGTGTCGGTGAATTCTGCTGCATTATCTAGCCATAAGACAGGCAACATGTACATACTAGGTAACTTCTGATAGTTTTAAGTTCAGAGTTAGAATAAATTGTTTTGCCACATTTGCTTTATTTCTGTGTGTACTATGTGTGTACGTGTCTTTCTCCTCTATCCTTTTTGTCTGAATTCTCCATCACATGGTGGCTGAGACAAATGCTAGCTGGTTACTAGTCCGTCCTCCTATGAGATGCAACTTCCACAAAGGAAGGGACTGTGTCTGTCATATCAATGTTCCAAGCATCTGGCAAGGGATAGAGTACCAGTTCATTATAAAAGGATATAACTTAAAACACCAGAAGAAAGAGATACACAGGGTAGGCATTTGGGAAGGTGTGTGGAACATTCCCATGTTCTCTGAGACCTCCATGTGTTCCCTAAATTCTGAGGCTCCCAGAATAGATTTTTAAGGAAACTGAAGCATCTTCAGAAAAGATGCAATTCCATCATTACTGGCATGTTCATTTGCAAATAGTCTTGACTGGGTTCAGTGCTAGATGATTTTAGAATCGTGCTTAAAATCATTAAAGTGCTTAATACTAAATGAGCTTTTTGAATTCAGACACTTTAACAAACATGTTTTCTGATGTTCACAGCATGTAATTTACACTGAGAAAAGCTCTGGCAATTTATACTTACAGGAACCTCCAGTATCTAGTGTCTCTGTCTGCATTTTGCATTGCTTGGTCATTCAAAAGCAATGTTGTTCTCCCTAAAGCTATTCACTTCAAAAATAACAACTTGAATTTCTCATTTGACTATTGGGTACTTTTCCTTCCAATTAGGCTTTTCAGTGGGTGAAGAACAGAGTGCTTCTGTCCTGTCTTCTCTCCCGCTCTACTCTACAAATCAAAAGTGCAATATGGCCATTGTCTGTTTCTTTATCTTTTATGACAAAAATTGCTGAACAAGATGATTTCTCCATCATTTACCATGTTTAAGTTTTTACATACATATGAAAATAGGCTAAGTTATTATTCTTCAGTGTCGGCACATTTTTAAATTAGTAGACAAAATGTTTATCTGGGATCCTGAGACTCTGTAAAGCAAATGAATTAAAGAAAGAAAGTGGATTCTTCCAACAGACTTTTTCCTCTATGAAGGATGTTATTGGTGCGTGACATATAGTAGGTATTTAATAAATGTTCATTGAGTGATGAATGGTGGGGAGGGTAGATTTCCTTTCTACACCTAATACATTCACTAGTACTAAGCATACTTGTGTGAACATCTGTATTCCTCTTCACACATGATCATTAAATATTTTCCAAGGAGAAAAAAAATCCTTGCCAGAAAAAAGCCCTGCAAAAATGTCCAACATATGTTGTGTGTTGGTAGGTTTGCATTTATTGCTAAAAACAAACCATGCCGGCACTCCCTCCCTCATGGTTATTGACGTAATGTGATGTCATATGTCCAAATGTTCTGGATGGAATTTGTCACTGCTTGTATTCTGAGGACTTTCCATTCAAAGTGACAGATGGCATTTTCCTAGTGTCTCTAAGATGGTCCAGGTCAGTCAAGAGGGCTTAACATTTAACAACTGGGCAAGTGGGGTGTACTTATTTAAGGTGAAGCCATATAATTACACTTGGCTTTGTGCAATGTTGGTTTGAATGTATTTCTTTTACACTTTTAAAAAATACGAAAGTACAGTGAACAACTCACAGACAACAGGTAAAACTACCTCTGCTCTTTTTTCAAAATGGGGATTCAGAGGCGTAACTGCAGGAGTGTCCCTCACATAGGAGAGATTGCCTTACTGCCTAAATCATACTGCCCTGAAAGGCAGGGCATGGAGACCTCTTTCCCTTCTACCATGTCATGACTTGAAATCTGTGTTCAGGGTGTGGTTTCAGAAATGGGTAGGGACCAGCAGAATTTTTAATTAAAATAATTTGGACTGTGAAGAAAAAATTAATACATTGATATTCAAGTATTGTTTAGAGTTTTAAATATGGTTGGAATTAAATAATATGTATGTAAACCATATGTTTCCAGCCATTCACTGGATTTGGGAGATAACATTTGACTTCATCTGTTTGATGGTGGAACACTCGTGATTGAAAACATGCATGAGTCAGACCAAGGTGCATATCAATGTGTGGTCAGAAACTCATCTGGGGAAGAAAAGACACGGAAGGCCAGGTCCAGATACTCCACTCCTCCAGGTAAAGCTGCTCCTTCCTGACTGAGCTCAGTGTAAGCGCATCAGTCAGCCAGCAGGTATTCCCATTACAATGACTTTCTAGTGCCTCTAAAGTACGTGATGCTTAAAAGGGAGACCGTTGCCATTGTACGTCACTGTATAATCTTGTTTTAGAGAACGTTGACTTTTTTTTCTCTTGAAGCTTAGTTTCCTCCCTTAGTTTTAGTCTCTTCCAGTCACCATAGGTGCTGTCCTGATTTTGTTACCTGCTTAGGTTCCTCAGAAGATCACCCAGCACCCTGGGCAGAGGGAAACAGTGGCACCTCGGCAGGAACATTATCCTGTAAACATTTCACTCAGTCCTTCATTCCTAATTAATCCACTCAACAAAGCTTTATTGGATGCTCACAGGTCAACCCCTCAGCTTTTCAGGACCTTTGCAATAATGTCAATGGCTGATATAAACCAGACACAATAACTGTGACAAATTTTTATTAGTGTCATTTTGAGATGATGAAAATAGTGAGACACTGTCTCTCGCCTTACTGATCCTACAGTCTACTAGGTGATTGCCATCATTCAACAAAATGGTTAGTTTGATGATGGGTAAGGAGAGGGATTAGAGGCAACAGAGAGAGTTAGAGGCCCTTTCCTATAAACTCCCCTTAGAGGAGAGTTGTGCGCTGGGAAATATTTAAAGATTGGTTCTGTGGGTTAAGAGGAAACCGTGACTTGCAGCATTTGGCAGTTGCCATGCTGTAAATGTTCCCGAGTCTGAGCTCCTGCCACTCGCCATGTGACAGGCCAGTAAGTTGAGAGACAAGATGTTGGGGCAAGGAAAGCAGCTTTATTCAGAAAGTCAGCAGATGATGGTGAGAAGATGGTGGGCATGCCCTAAAGCCCCATCATGTCAGCTCCAAGCTTCTTTTATGCAAGGCAAGGGGGAGCAGGAATGGGGGCAGTTAGGAGTGACAAGGCTGCAGACAAGGGCACCAGTGAGGGTCCGAGATGAGCTGAGAAGCTCTGTGTCCTAAGCTGAGTCTCACTGACCCGGGTCTGGTCATGATGTCCCTAAAACTCTCTGACAGGGCAGTCATTATGTTCATACATATTTCCCTATCTGCTGAAGGAAGCAAGCTTTGGGGAAGGAGCTATTTGCAGAAATTTCAAATTCGAAAAAAAAATCCTTTCAATGATCAACAAGCCTAAGTGCAGTGCTGCAGGCTGAGCAGAAGCCTTTTTCCTTTTTTTTTCTTTTGGCCCAAAGGTTAAGGCAGCAAAGGGGACAGAGTATGCAGGCGAGATGCCAACTGTTTCACTGGGTTACATAAATAATCCCACCATGTCCCATTCCAAGCTACTGACATGACATCACTGGATGCGGAGCGGGGAGGAGATGTGCAGAAGCACACCACAGCAGTGTATTTCTGTGTGCACACACAACACGCGCAAATCATCTCGAGACACCAGATAACAGTAAAATGTGACATAATTAGAAGGGTCTTTGATATTAATGAAATTTATTAGTTGTAAGTTCGTGTCATTTAATTCCAAACAATGGCTGTGTGTAACAACCAGATGGCAAAATCCTGAAAATTTGGTAACTGGCTCCAACACACTTCTAAAAGAGGAGGAGCCCTTGGAACAGATTTGGAAAGCAATGTTCACTCAAGAAAGGTTTTTCCAGGACCAGAGACATCTAGGCTGAAAGCAAGGACAAGTGGAAGAAAGCCAGACAAATAGAGTTGAAATATTATTTTAATAGAAAGGACAATAAGGGCACACTCCTGGCCTGGGAGGGTTGGGAGTCGTATGAGGTTTGGGATTCGACGAGGTGAAAGGCAGAGTCAGTTATCAGGCTGCACCGTCAGAGTGATCAGAGTTGGATTTTTCTTTCACAAAGATCTCTCTGGCAGTGGTCTGGAGAGCAAGCAAGGGGATGGTGGCAGGGACAGGCGGTGACAAAGAGAACAGAACAATGGCACCAAGAGCAGAGGTATCCAGGATAAATATGTATTTGAGCTGGACATCAACTGCACTGGGGACTCCTTTCCTAGTTCAAATGGAATTTCTAGCTGGCAAACCCACTAGCTTCTTCCAGAGCCTCACCCTCTTTCCCTGCACTTCAAGGCTGTTGCTGCACACAGGAGGTTTGGACCCTGACACCCTCTGGTCATTTGCTAAGGCCCTCGTCCTGCTTTCTACAGCTAGCCTGAAATGTGCTGCTCTGCACAGCCCAGCCCTCCTGCTCCCCTCGACCTGCCCTGCCTAACTACATTTCTGCCTCTTTGCAGCTTGCCTTGAGTTCTAAAGCAATTCTCAAGCATTCAAGCTTGAAGAATTAATAAAAACAATTTTTTTATTGCTGATACCTTTCCTGAGATATTTCCCCTGCCTTCTCACTCATTATTATGTGTTAATTTTTTGCATTCCTCAAGCACCCATCATTTCATGTTTCCCATTTCTGTTGAAATAGCCTCCCAAAGGATCAGATTCAGCCTCTACTGCTACCTTTTCTTCAATTCTCTACAAATTTAGTTTCAAGATATATCATATTATTTTCTTTTCCATTTCTGCTGCCATTGACTCATGTCAAAAATTCTTACCTCAGTTATTATCATGCTTTTCCTAAGCACCCCTCCCTCCTGTGGCACACTTTCTTCTATAGGACTTTACACCTAACTAATGGTTTTCAAGGCATAGGGTAGTTTTACTGACTACAATGTTTTGTCCTCTGTGCTTATAGCTATGACATGATTACATAAGCAAAGAAATGTGTCTTGTGCATCTTTTTAATTTGTACATTTTCCTAATAGACTCAAGGCATTCAAGACTGTTAAAATCGAATTCGATCTTGATTGTTGAATTAGATTAAATCAATTTATCTTTACAGGGTATATTCATCTCAGGAATTAAGGAGCTCCCAAAACTTAGATCCAATAATTAGGCATTTTTAATACCTAATAAGTCTTCAATTTGTGCCTGAGACCCCTTCCCCAACCCCAGAAAAACTGAAATTCATATATGAGTCAATAAGATTGGAAAGTCTTTATGGAAGTCTAGTATGGATGCTTTATGTGGAAGTCTAAATCTTGTATTTACAAGGGTGCTTAGTGAAAGAATTTGTATTTGGCTGGAAGTAACTGAAAATGTGTCTTAAATGCACAGTGGGAGTGTGAGCATTGATTTAGAGGCCACGAGCTGTGCAGGAGTCATCTGCGCAGAGCTGCCACTAGAGCCCAAAGCACCAATGACATCCTTCTATTCTTCCATCCTTTGCATGTTGGACTCTTCTCTCCCACTCATAACTGTCACTGCTTGGTCACAGGAGGTTCCTACAGCCCAGGCTCATGCTCAGGTTCCAGGCAGCAAACAGGAGGAAGAGCCATGAGAGCTAGACATTGCCCTTTGTTTTGGGAAGAAAACTCATACCTTCATCTCATTGGCAGGGCTGTATCACACAGATACCCCCAGCTGCAGGGAGTCTGGAAAGGAGGCATTTTTAAAGGGGACATTTGAACGTTTAGCCCCTAAGATAAGGAAAAATAGGTAGGCACTATCAGTGTCTCTGATGCCTCATAGCATGCAGGTCAGCATTATTATTTTAAATTATGTATTTATATTAAATCCAGACTTTATTTATTTTGGATTTACTGATTTGAGAATTAAATGTGCTTTAGCATACAGGCATATTTGAAACTTTAGCATAAAATTTAAGAAAGAGGCATTTTGAAAATATAATCATCATAAAACCACAATGTAGAGAAAATAAACCTTCTTAAAGCTACTAGCTGTCTCTGTCTTGTTTGCTTTCCCTTAGCCAAGCCCAGTTTTGTAATCCAGCCCCAATACACAGAGGGTTTTAAGTGGCACCAGTGCAGCTTTGGGTTGTATGGCCACAGGGCACCCACATCCCCATATTACTTGGACGAGGGGCAAGGGAGAGGCACTGGATGGATGCAGGCGCCTGGCTACCTCCAGAGGATTCTACTTACAGAGCATCACACTGCAGGCTCGTGGGCGATTTCCCTGTCATGCCAACACAACCAAGGGTCTATTCAAGTTACAGCTAACATGATTGTACAAGGTATGGGCGCAGAAGGTCGTGATTGAAATGTTCATGCTGCCACACTCAGAAAATTATTTTTCCACTTAAGAAATAATATCATGTAAATCAGCAGAGAGATTTTTATTTGCCATTTATTTTTTGACCCTATAGAATAAAAAATTAATGGCCTTCACGTTAAAATCTGGATTTTTTTTTCACTTCAGTCTTTACCCAAATGCCATTAATCTGGCAGCAAACTGTCAAAAGATATTGTGCTTCAGAATACTCTATAGGTGCAGGAACGACCCTCCAGATAAGAAAGTGAAAAGGTTTAGCCCTATGTCCATAATTTATTTTCTACACACTGTAGCTTAAAGAATATGCTGATGGCTCTTACAAATAGCCTGGGTGGTATAACAAAAGCAATAATGAAACTATTCTCAACATAATGATTTATAAGCATGGGCAGGTCATCATGCTGTAAAGAACTCCTTTTGTTCTTGACCCTAGGCTCCCTCTCTGCTGTAGTTGTTATGTGTGTGGCTGTGGCTGTGGGTGCATGTGTGTGCCCATGTACACTCAGTACTCCTTGTGGGCTTAGAGGTTTAGTAGACTGCAGAATACAGTGCCACAGTAGCAATGCCAAGAGCCTGCTCTATCCCAAACTGTTTTTTATCAGCTGACAAGAGCATGATAATATACAATTATCTATTTTAAGAGAATTCCTGGGCCATGGACGTTATGATTTAGTTAAGAAATGTTATTATTTTACTGAACATATTTACATAGGATGTCATCTATCAGAAAACCACATCCAGAGAAACAGAACAGAAACAGTTCAGAAATGTGGGACTGACAAGCCTCGTTCAGTGCTGGAGCTGGAGCAGTTTCAGGCCTGTGTGGTCCACCAGAAGGCCCAGCGCTTTATCCTGGCTGGGTTTCCTACATTTGTCAATGTTTCTGAATTGTTTTGTCTGACATCAGCTCTTTAAGTAGCAGTAGATCAATTGATTCCTTGTTTCCACTGATGGATCCAAGGAGAAAATTGTGTTTCCCCTAGAATGTTAATATCATGAAAAACTCTTTCTAGAGTCCAAGAAGGTGTAGAAATGGAAATTTTCTTCAAGTCTTTGGTAACTCCTGGGGGAAATTACTTTCAAAGGACTTTGCTTTTAGTCTTTCAGTGTTTCCAGACTGAAAAATACTTTCACAGAAATAAGGTTTGGTTTTTGTTTTGCTTGCATTATTTTATATTTAATGTCTGTTATTTAGTTCATAATGCATAATTAAGCATTACCTTACAACAATCTCATTTCACACCGTGTTAGTCTTTTGTTTCTCAGTTTCTTGCATTTAGTTTCTATTATGCCTATTTGTCCATCTGCATCAGTTGATGTTTAACTACACCCTGACAACATTTATGGTCCTGTTCATGTCTCACAGGAAAATAAGCTAAGGATTTCCTTTTGATAGTTTGCACTGAAATCACCATCTGCTTATCCTTTGTCCCTTGCAAATGTGCTTTTGTCTTATTTGTAGATCTGTGTGTACAGGTTTTTAATTGGTCTTGAAACAGTCTATTAATCATTCAATACATTTATAAAAGGGGCTTCTTTGGTTTGCCTAGTGCAGACTAAATATTTTAAGAGATACCTGTTTTGTGCCATTGTAACAGATGTTCTACCAATTTTCAATGTCCATTTAAGCCAAGATGACGATTACCCAGAGCTTAATTTCCCTTCGGCAGAACAAATGATAAATACAATGGGGAAAAAAAGCTTCAGTAAAAGGTGTGAATCACAGTGTTAATATAGCCATCAACAATTTAAATAAAAAATATATGTATTTTTTGTATGAGGCACCATAACTTGACCTAAGCAACACTTTTATCACTGGTGGTGGGACTGATGGCCACCATTTTAAGTGGAAGAAGGCCCAGAAATGTCAACTCACCATCCCATCTAATTCCTTCCACCTACACAACCTGCCTTCGTGATGTTCATCCTGTGGGTTTTCTCCCCATTTTCCTCATTGCCCTAGCAAGCTGTTAGGTATAAACGTGAAATGATCATTTACTTATGTTTTTCTTTTTTTTTTCAATAGGGTGTAGAATATTGGAGAATTAAAAAAAAATTTTTTCTATGAGATCACATGAACTATATATAACAATGCTTATCATCTAAACCTGGCTAATTGTGAGCTTTAGTTATTATTAAAAAGTTGAAATCAAATTTCCCAGTGCTGGTGCTGACTAAATGACTCATCTGAATTAAGTACAACCTGCTTTTGTTATACAGCTTTTATTGTGTCATGAGTCCATTTTTTAATGTATAAATATTTTTGTCCATTAAAATCCCTATCAATTTCAGGAGTTAGTGTAATGTTCTGGAAAGAATGTGAGTTACCTAGATTCTCATACTGTCTCTACCGTGTATTAATTAGCTGTTAGAATGATTCAGTTCAATCACCTGAATTTCTTCATCTGTGGAAGACAGAGCCCAAGATGGCTGTCCTGTGAGTTTTTCTCTCGTTCGATTTTCCTAGGGCTATAGTAGCAGCATCTTGCAGGCATTCCTGAAGGCTTTCATGAATTTGCATGGCCTTATAGTTTATCTTTTACCTTAACAATTTAGCCTAGCACCTTACTTAAAATTGAAACTTTTAAAAATCTTTATTCTTGCATACAATGTGAAACCTGAAACAAATATATTTTGCCAACTTTTATTTATTTTATTAGGGTTTTTGTATTTTTAGATGGTGGGTGGGAGCAAGCAGTAGCAGGGAATGGGCCAAGATCTAACAACAAAGAGAAGTGGTCTGTTCGGCCATCTCAGGAAGTTGTTTAGAAAAAGATGTCATCATTTTGGTATTATTGGAGATCAGTTGTGCCCTTTTTAAATGGCCATATGGACTTATTTTTCATATTAATATAAGACTAATGAACAGATTCTATAACTGTATATGCTGTTTAGCTATTCACTATTGAAATAAATTCAACTGTGAAAGATCTATTTGGAAATCTTTGGATTTTGACTTAACTGTGAATTATTCACAGGTACTATATCATGTGTTATAAGAACATTCATTATGAGGGCCATATGTTTTATTTCTAAAGTTAATAGAGCAAATAGCTTCAAATTTTATTATATGTTCAGAAGTCCAGAAAAAATAATTTTATTAATGACTTAGATAAGATTTGTAGTTTTAAATGTGTCTATCACAGTAAATAAAAACTGAGGATTTAATTGAGTGAAGCAGCTCCCATAAGATTTAGAAATAATTCCTTCTTATTAGTGACTGCTTTTGTGTTTTGCACACCAGATATGAGATACGTATGCTTCTTTTCAGCAGGTACAAACACACACAAGCACCTACACACTCTTATCACACCTTAGTGATCAGTAATTGGAAACAAATTTTAATTATGCAGCATATTTAAGCATATTTCATTTTTCCCCTTGGTATGAATAAGCACTTTTCAATTTTGGTGCAAATTTTCATTCTCTTTAGCTCCTCTGCAATTTACAGTAAGCCCCCAGGATCAAGTGGTGCCAGAGGGTCACACTGCGGAATTTCTTTGTGAAGCTGAACGCAACCCCCCTCCAATAAGGGCCTGGACAAAAGCAGGTGTTACCATATGCACCCATGATTGTGGAAAGAAATCGAGAACTTCTTTTCAACAAGAGTATAAAAATCATTAAAGCAATCATCATAGCTGTATCATAGGTATGAAAACATCACACAGAAAGTCATCTCTGATATAAACATGTCATCACAATTCTGTACATTCAAAGTTTCAACATTTGAATATGGGGCTTTCCTGACATTATTCTCTTTGGGACCCAGTACCCTGATTTTTAAAATGAAACTGTTGAAAGTTCAATGGTTTTAGACATTTTTTTAAGTGGCATAATTCTCTTAGTATGAAATGAAATTATAGGTGAAATGCAATCACAAGTGAAACTCTGTCATATTGGATGGATGGATGAAAGACAGCTGCTGTCTTTGGAGTATGGGTAGGGAGCAGAGTCCGGCAGGCAGGAACCACCGTCCCCAGGAAGGGCACTTTCAGGGGGTCCTAGGATGTTACAGAACAAGGTCAACAATCTGTAAGAGAGAGTTTGTCTAAGATTTCTCTGAGCTTGGAATTCCTAACTTCTGCATTAGTTCAGGTATTAGGTTCGTTCTAAATATATGAACATTGGTGAATTTGTTTTGACTAAAATTTTTGTTCAGGTCTTTAGAAGGTTAGAGTGAGTAGGGGGCAGACTTTGGATCCACCAAGCCCAGATTCACATCCCCTGTCCCTCATTTCCTAGTAGTATGAACTTGGGCAAATACGTGAGCTGCTGGTGACCAGAGTTCCCTCATCTGTATGTGTGCTAGGTGTAGTGATACTTCCTCCAGCATAGGGTGGTCGTGGGGATTTATTTGAATGTACTTACACTTGTAAATATTTAGAAGAGTAACTAGCATATTTGTGTACTTATTCAATAAAGGTTAGCTATTGTTTTTTCCTTCTATAACAAAATACTTAATAAGACCCACATTTTCACTGGACTAGTGGAGAAAGGCAACACATTTACTTGTGAGTGACCATCAGGAGTGTAGGCTCAGGACAAGCTCAGAGGTGCAGTGGTGGCCTGGGGCATGGCTGTGGCCATTGACAGCATGAGCATAGCAGAATTGCCGTTCTTGACATGCTGCCTCAGACTTTAAATGCTGTGATCTGGTGATGTTTTTATATTCCAAATACTGCTTACATGTGATAAACATGTAAGGTTATGTATTGGAACATTGCATTTAGTAATTTGGGGGGAGAAAATCCAGGAATAAAAATTGTTATTAGTATAAACAAAGGTTAAAATATTTCCTCCGCTAGCCACATTTTGCCTTGTTGATGCCACGTTAAGTAAGGGGCAGGGCAGTGGGGCTATGGAAGGTGGCATGGCTCACCTCTGCAATCCTCACATGCCTGTTAAGAATGTTAGGTTTTTTTAATTGAAGTATTGATATACAACCTTATATTGGTTTCACATATACAACACAGTGGTTCAATAGTTAACCATATTATTAAATCCTCATCCCCACTAGTGCAGTTACTATCTGGCAGCATAGAAAGATGTTACAGAACCATTGGTTATATTCTCCACGCTGTACTTCCATCCCCATGACCAGCTTATATTATGACTGAGAATTTTTGTGCCCCTTTATCCCCCTCACCGTCTCCATCCACCTACGCCAACCCCTCTCCATGGTAACCACCAGTCACTTCTGGGTCTATGAGTCAACTACTGTTTGGTTCATTCTGTTTTGCTTTGTTTTTATGTTCCACAAATTAGTTTTTATTCTAAGAGTAATAGGAAGCCATGGAGAGCAAGGCTGGTAAGATTAGTGTAATAGTTGTGAAATTTGCACTCTAAGTGGTGAGTAAAGCCGAGGGGCAAGCGTGAAGGTGGGGACTCCCGAGGAGGCTGGGCCTCTCCTTGGGGGGCTGGCTAAGGTGGCACCGCTGCTCCCGCGTGCAGTGGGGGGGGACCACACAGCATTGCCTGACACCAGAGATTTCCTGAAAGGCAGGGCCCATCGTTTTCCTGGACAGGACAGCCACGCAATCCTAGCTTTCGCTCTTTGAGCCACACAGAGGCAAACCACAGTTCTTTCTTTCCCTCTTTGCAGGAGGGCTGCTTCCTCAGGAGTCTCCACAGGCAGTTCTCTCCTAGGTACTTGGAGAATGACCGACCACACAGGGCATCACCGTCAGGGTCCATATGAATGCTACGCAGTCAACCACTGGAAGTGTAAAACCCGAAGGTACTGACTACCAAGGTGTCTTGGTTTACACCTCCTGAAGAGAGGACCTCTATGTGTCCTTGACACACATCATTTAGGTATTTTTATTGCACAGGACCTAAGAAATTGCCAATTTGATAATTTTTTCCAATCAGTCTTCCTTTTATACTTTACAATTTTATTTCTACTAATAATAATTATTAATATCATTTTTTTCTTCAAAAATACCACTTTGTGTTTTTTTGCAACATTTTTTTTAAAGCTAAGTAATTAGCCATAGGTGTATAGATTGTCTCACAGAAGAGTACAGTTTCTCACAGCTGACGGACAGAATCTTGGTCTTATATTGATGTATCTTTTATGCTCAGAGTTCCTCGAAATATCCTGCAGATACCCTGCTTCATCCCATAAAATATAAAACTCTGGTTTATCATAAACAGTAATATTCTGGTATAAGGTGGTGTTAAATGTCCATAATTTATTGTTAACTGACATGTAAGTAAAGAAAAACTCAAGGTTTAAAATTTTAAAGTTAATTCCAATATAAGAATGAAAAATGGTTGTTAGCAAATACTATTGAAATTTCTTCTTAGTTCCTGGCTTATGTGGAAATGAAGGAACTTAGTTACAATATATACAGTATCTAAATTTAATTTTCCGCACTGCTTTACATTTAAATATAATTTCTCAAGTTTCTCCACAAATTTGCTGTAATTTGTTTGATGTAGTAGATCTAAAGTCAGAGGTAACCCACATTTAATAAGAGCACATGGAAAGTAGAAACAAAGGTCCATCAGACGCAGCAATTTGGGCATGAGAAGAAATATTAGTGATGCTGAAATGCTCATGGTGTTGGGACATAGACATAGAGCCAATATGATTGATTCCTTTCTCATTATATGGTAGACACAGTAAACAGAAATGCTTTTTTTAATGAAAGTTGAGGTTCTATGAGAGCAGAAAGGATATTAGGCAGGGTGTGTAACTAGCAACTCAAATGCATGAGGAGATTTGAAAATACTACTGTAGAAATATAAAGGATGTACCGTGTCCCTGGACACTCCCAGTTCTTTGGCTCATTCTATTGAAGAGGAAACGCTGAAGGCTGGTCTGTAGAATGTTTAACACTATTTTTGAATTGGTTTACAGCTCACTCAACTAAAAAAACAAGAGGTTTTTACATTAATGCCATTTTAAAGGGAGGACATATCAAATCAACAAATTTTAATCAGATAAAATACAGCATGAAGATGCTCAATATACTGGTCTTAGTTTTGTCCTCTTTTGTTATATCCTTTAATCTTAGTAGGTATCTACCATTGATCCTTGGATCCCAGGTTAGCAGCAACTCTCCTTCCCTAAGGAGGTCTCCTTTTCTTGGCTCTCTAAGATACCATAAGATGCCCCTGTTGAAATTAATTTTAGAATATACCATTTAGTCTAATTGTTGACAGGTGTAGAAGAGTTTGATAAATTTATCAAATATCCACAGCAGAGAAAATATCATTAGCAATAAGTATAAATGTTGATACAAAGAAACAAGTGTTTACAAGGACAGAGAGCTGTATATGTTGAACATGGATTGTGTGAGTGGGCCAGGGGCACAGGACCTCAGGGAGGGACAGTGGGATGGTTGATTGAGGCCGAACAAATCACATCTTGACTTCAGGCTATGGAACTATTGAAACTGTTATCAGTTCTATTCTGCAGAATATTAATCAGTCCAAAGTGAATAGCCACTAAGGTTGGAGTGAAGAGACACTAAGAATAAGAAACCCTTAGGGATCCGAGTATAACCAGGTAATGTGTTGGGAGACCTGAATATCCACAAGGGTGGGGAGGGTAGAGGGAATGAATTCAGGTAAACATAACAAGTGGAACCACTTTAGCTTGGCAATTAGGAACAGTAATCTTTTTTTTTTCAATAACTAACCTGATAATATTTTGCAGACCCTATTTTTTTTATTGCAGCGCTTCTGGAAGTGTGTTCTGTGGATTGCTAGTGGAGGGGTTCCCGAGACCCTGACAGAGTGATTTCTAGGTTCAAACTATCTCATAATGGTACCAAGATGTTATTGCCTTTTCTGTTAGGTTGACATTAACATTGATGGCATAAAAGTAATGGTGGGTAAAAATGCCAGTGCTGTAACGTGAACCAAGCCATTGGCACCACACTGTTCTGGTGATCTTTGTATTTTTCACTTACAGTGGGGGAAAATGATAATTTTGCTTGATAGTATTATTGATAAAACAGTGAGAAATTATTACTTTTATTAAGTCGACCCTCTTAGCAGTATATGAGGAAGGAAATTAGCAAAAGAACCTGCCAATTGTCAAATTTTGGGATAATATCAAAGATTTTTCACAATTATTTGATAAGGCTTTACAAATATTTGGCTTTCTGAGGCCATATTTTATACATTTACTTAAAACAAAATGAATAGTTGCAAGAGATTGAATTAAAAAGCAGTTATTTTGTTATGAGATTTGCAAAGTACAGAACTATGCTACTCACTAATTCTATTTTTGGAAATTTAATCATAGAAATGTGTGATTGACCTAAAAATTTTATGAGTTTATAGTTTTAATTTTTAAATAAGCAAATAAATTTTAAAGATCTTAGATTTAATTTCTAAGAAAGTGAACAAAGCTGCATATATATATCCAGGGATGAAAGGTCTTTGAGCATCTCAATAATTTTAAGTGTGAGGTGTTCCTTAAACCACAGTGTTTGGGGAATACTCCTTTGTTGGATCACCTTTGCCTAATTTCTAGATCTTCATTCTTCTTTCCAATCCCTTTGAACTCTGTTTCCACATCATTCACTTGCCTATCTCATTTCTATCCTTGGTGCCCGTCACTGTGTTTTCAACACTAACTATTCACTTGTCAGACATGCTTCCAACCTTTAGTTATGCAGTGATTCTCCTGTTTCTATTAATATTTTGCTCAGGGTTGTGCAAATATTACAAACATTGTATGAAACCAGTAATTTTATAGAAACATATAATTAATGAAAAGTAATCCAGGAAGAGGTGGAAATGTAAACAGAATATGGCAGGGGAGAAAAAAAGTTACCAAAGATCAGAGCAGTGCAGATACCCGGCTCCTACCCCCTGGCGTGGCTATATAGATTGTTAATTATTCTGAATATTAAACTTGTGAAACAGTTCCCTTCAATAAGAGTATGTTGCCACGTGGTTTCCCAAGGAAAACCATCACATCTATAAAAAGCAAACAATTTTAGTTCCATTTAAATTGTTTCAGGGACTAGAAAATAGTGAACACTATTCAAATATTTTTAATAAAACATAATCTTGATAACAAAATCCTAATAATTCATTAACATATTAAAAAAGGAAACCTATCTCTTGTATCTATGCAAAAAATCCAGGAATGTAAATAAATTAATATAATCACAGATCATAAAGAATCCAGTGGCACACTAAAAAATAATCAGTCCACAATTTAATGGTGTTCATTCCAGAAATTCAAGGATAATACAATTAATATATTTTAATATATTAATGGATTTAAGGATAAAAATAATAATTCTTTCTACAGAGACTAAGAGGACATTTGATAAAATTCATTTTTCCTCATTAAAAACTCTCAATAACGTAGCTCTGAATGGATATTTCTTGAACATAGTAAAATAGATCAACTGAACTCTTTAGCCAGAATCCTGCTTAACAGAAAAGGGATAGAAATATTTTCATTAGAGAAAGGAGTAGACCGAGGATTTCTGCTATCATTACTATTATTTAATGTAGATTTGGAGAGAAAATCATTGCAATTATCCAAGAGATACAAGAAAGAATAACCAGGAAAATTCTGAAAAATAGCCATACTTATGGAGGACCAATCATACTAAATAGTAAGATACAAAATGAAGCTACCATAAGTACAACGGTAGGCAGATAGTATATTTTAACAAAATTTATAATCTACAACCTGATTCAATTTCATATGGGAATATAACATGAAAAGATGGCTCTTCCTCTCAGTGAAGAAGTGGTAACAATTCAGTAAGGATCCATGGGTAACAGGTGAACACATGAAAAAGCCACATTGGTTATGTGGCACCCAGAGCTTGCTCTGGAGATGCCCTTCACCATGGGAAGCTGAGGCCTGGGCCCCTCCTACACCTGCAGGCCTCTCTGCATGTCAGGACCTGGTCCCCTGGCCTCACAGTAATTCCCTTAACTTCACTGGTGGTGTGTGCTTTAGAGCTCCCTGACTTTTACTGAAAATAAAACCAAGTCGTTCTAGAAACAAAACTAGCAGTAGCTTTTCTGTTTCTCATTCTCCTTGTTGCTGTTGGATTAATTTTTGGATGCAGAAAAGGAAATGCCACCTTTATGCTACCAAACCACCAGATCCATGTCTTTTCTCATTTGAAATCTCACAATGTACACACAATCCCTTCTCTTGCCTGCTCTCAGGGCAGGCTGAGCGAGCAACTCCAGCGCGGTTGGGTGTCCATACACCCCGAAAGGACTGGAGAAGGACCAAGCTTCAGTTGTTCCTGTGTGCTGTCTTCTTCCTTATCTTCCCATTCTTCCTGCAAGCGGTGGCGCGGAGGAAGGAGAGCAAGGGACTGGCCCACAGACTGGAGGCCAGTTGCAGGTGCCTGTCTCGTGTCTGTGGCTGCAGGGTGTTACCTGGTTGTCAGCGTCTTCTGTGTGGCTGCTCTCCAGCGATCCCGTGTGTATTATTCAGAGGCTACTCTGAGGTCCCCCTACTGTTCAGCCCCCTGGTTTGGCAGCCTTTCAGCCAATCTTGTTTCTCTTAGAGCTGGTCTATTCTGCACCCCTGCTGATATAGTTTCCTCACTATATAGTCGCTGCAGAGGTATCACTAAACAGGTGATTTCCTTACTATATAGCCACAGTAGGGGTATCCCTGGACAGAGAGAAAAGGCAAATCACTAACGACAATTAAACTTACAACAGGTTTCATGCTGGCAGCTGAAGAAGCTACAGAGTGTTAGAATCAAGTTTCAGAGTGTTTCAAGAAAAATCACTGTAAATCTAGTCTTATATAACCATCAATCTTTCATGAATGAAGGTTAAATGAATTTATTTTCAGTAAATAAATTGCCAACCATAATACGGCTTTTCAGAAGTTTCTAAAGTTTACACATTTCAAAGAAGAAAAAGATGTTTAAAGAATGAGATTCGTAAAAGATGCAAAGGTGAGCAGAGAGACTGGTAAGCATCTAGGCAATATTGAAATATTTTCTGTATCAAATAAAATAATAATAATAATAATAATAATTTTTAAGGTTGTACTCAGTGCTCAGCCAAAGAAATAAATATTATAAATATAGTTATATATGTGTGCCTCCCTCTCCCTTTTTCCTGCTCTCACCTCAACCCCAATAAACACTACCCTGGGTTTGATGTTTATTATTCTCTCAGATGTCCCAGTAATTGATTTTTGAACAACTAGTGTGGCTAACCAAGATAATATCCAGATTTCTACCTTTTGACTTGTACATACTGATGAAACTGATACTGATATGACATTATTTGGGTTGTTTGCACAGCTCTCCCAGTGTTTACTCAACTACCTCAGACAAAAGTATGTTGGTTGGAAAGAACATAAATACTTCATGTCACACTAGAGGAGAACTGCAGCCATAATTACTTGGACTAAGGTAGGAATTCAGCCAAAAGTGCTGGTAATATAAACACAGACCGATGTGTTGACCCACCAAAATAACCACTTGTTGACCCACTGAAGTAGAGGTAATGATTCTCAGACTGATTTATTGTTGTTGTGATTTTTGAGAGCAAGTAACACTTTTTATGCTGAAGCAGGTTTATTTGATGCTTGTTCTTTTTTAACGTGACTGTATCTGATGGTGGCTCAAGGCTTTTATAAAGTTTATCCTTTCCCATTCGCTTGGTGATGAAGGCTTTATAAGCATAACCAAATTCCTCTACAGAAGAAATGCGTTTGTCAAAAATAAATTAAGTTTCAGTGGCTAGCAAGAGACAATTCTGAATTATTAACTAAGAAGTGGATTAAAAGTAGGTCTTTAGCTGAAAGAAGAAAGCCAAGAAAACTTGGTATTAAAACAAAGTGACCTAAAAAGCTAAGTCTGTGGGTTCAAAACTAGAATGACTTTAAAGAAGTGACATCCTTATTTACATAGCTTACTTCTTTGGTTCTTTGAGCCCTATTTTTTCAACATATTGCTTCTTTCCATTTTAAGTTTTTTATCAAAATGAAGCAAATGGTCTCAGATTCCAGTATTCTTAAAAACAAATGACATGGCATACACTTGAATGGCAGTTTTTATGGAAAATTTTCTGCAGAATTTGTGAAAGCTTACAAAGCTATTTTCCACAACCACTTGGCTTATTTTTGTTGCTGCCATATAACAAGGTCCTGTATTTTAGCTCACTTATTTTGTGCTGTAGCTGAACATCACATGCTGTTCCCTCTAAGAGTGAGTCTGATGGTCTCAAACTTGAATCTTTAGGTTCATGTTCTCTCAAATAGTCTAATTTTTTTCAATAATTCCTTTTGAGTTTAATATTATGTAATTCAAATACTTTTTTAAACTTAAGGTATCATTGATATACACTCTTTTGAAGGTTTCACAAGAAAAACAATGTGGTTATGACGTTCACCCTTATTATCAAGTTCCCCTCCAATCCCCACTGCAGCCACTGTCCATCAGTGTAGTAGGATGCCAGAGTCCCTATTTGTCTTCTCTGAGCTATACTGTCTTCCCCATGACCCCACACAAACCATGTGCACTATCATGTAATTCAAATACTTTTACGCACAAATACGAAGTGTGATAAATACATGTTTATACGAAGTGTGATAAATACATGTTTTAATCAGTCTCTAATGCCTTACTTGATATTCTATAAATGTTTTACTATATAATCATATCAGCAAATATCTCAGAGTCTAATTTCAAAAAGGTAGCTTCTAATCACAAACAAATTGATTGAGGGCTGATGATATGCCAGACATTTTACAAACACTATCCCATTTAATCTTTATAATAACCCTCCCTAACTCACAAATTTGAAAAGAGTACAAGTTAGGATACTTTTGCTGCAAGCAACAGAAACTACCTAAAGTATACAGATAAAGAATTTATAGGAAAGCTGTCTGATAGGTCAGAGACTAAACAAAAATCAGAACTGTGGGTTTAGTCTGAGAGTTCTGGCAGTACATGAGGAAGGCAGATAGAAAGGGAGCAATTTTGCGGAGGAGGTGCAGGGATGGTCTGGAGAAAAGCTCAGGGGTCTTCCTGATGGAAACACCCTCTGGGCCCTCCTGCCTGTGCCCCTGGCCACCTCCTGCCCCTTCACCTGATCTACTTCATTCTGCCCTTTCACCAGCTAGGTCCCTGCTACTTCCCATCTCCTACCTGAATAACCAGCTCCCCATCACCATGGCCTGGTCCTCTAGCACAGGCCAAAGGCAACCGCAAGAATCTGAACAACTAGGACATGCTTTTCACCTGAACCTTTATGGCTACATACTGGTCTACTAGCCATCACTGAGGTGTGAGTTTTTCTGAAATAGTATCTCCCACCTATTTGCTATGAGTCTTTGGGGAGGGGCAGAAGAGAGGCATCTCCACCCCTACTGCACTCCAAATGCAGTCTCCTAAGGCCATTTCTTTTACTTTCCTTAAAAATTAATAGCATAATAATGAAAAGCACATAAATCCATACCCATTATAAATGTATATCATTTAATATTTCATATGGAATGTAGTTATTTTTATCATTTCAAGATATGATTTTACCTGAGAAATGCCAATGTATAAAAACTTGGCAGCTGTACAAAACTTCTGAATACATGTAAAGAAGAAATAGAAGAAAAATCAGAAATATGAAAATATTTTGATATTTTTAGGTGGTAGATTTGTAAACATTTTTCTTCTTTTCAAATTTTATTGTTGCTGCTGTCAGAATTCTTTTTTAGGAGTAACCAGGATAGAAATAAACTGTAAAAATTCATCCATTGGAATGATGATTTTATAATAATCATTCTATTAAATAATGACATAATCGACTTTTGGATTGTCATATTTATTTTTATTTAGAGAGAGACAAACCACACTTTGTCAAACAAATGAAAGTATATTAAACAAAATGTAAGATGCTTTTTTTTATGATCCACATTTTCTTTGGTGACTGTTCTTTTTCACTCTCTAGGCAGTTGTTGAGATTGGGGAGAGTGGTCGTTCCCCATCCATGGTGGAGTCCTGCTCACAGGCTATGAGTAGGGAGAAATGAATGAATGAATATGTGGCTCGGAACTCCCTTGGCCTTGTGGCCAATGTGTTTCTCATGGTCACTGGTAAGTATTTCTACTCCTCGTGTGATACGCAAACACATGTCTTTGAACAACTTACTCCTAATCCTAACTGATTCAGCTCACTACACAAGTTCCCATGTACTTCCTTTCCAGTCAAATATGTTAATATTAAATCAAAGTAATTTTAATTTTAAATATAAGCTCTTAAGTGTAAACTATGTTAATGGTATCAAATTCCAAAAATAACAATGCCAACAGGGAACATAAATAGCAAGGATTTGCAAATGTATGTTTTCTTAGGATTGAAAATTTTAGAATGTAAAATATATCTGTAACCAAATAAGTGTAGAGTCAAAGATTCAAGGGTAAATGGAATTCAACACAGATTAGTTAACTCTGGTCTAGTGCAGTCAATCCTACATTAAAAATTTTTTTAAATCCAAACAATCTATCAAACTCCTAGGAAAGATTTGCCACTTTGAGAACCAATACCTCAATATTTGGAAGCATTTATAACTGGTCATCGTAACTGACGTTGTTTCACATTTCCTCATCAATCTGGTTATAGAGCTGTAATCTCTGCTGGTTGATTATAAATGGTGACTGTTCAAAGAAACTGATTGTGATAGTTTTGGAAAATAGAAATTTTATTTAGAAAATAGAAAAAAAAATCCCTGTTTTTCAGTTACTTTGTTCATATTGGAAGTACGAGAGTCCATTTGTAGGCAGACTTGAATAGACAGAATTGAAACCCCAGCTGTAGTGACAGAGATGGAGACAGGCTGGGGTGACTGACTGGTAGGCTGTCTACATGGGGAGGAATTCAAAATCACAGCAGGGCTGCACATTGCCAGTTGATATCACAGCTGCTTTATTTGCAGATGGGTTTAGGAGTTTTTGCCTTATTGACAGTTTGCAATCGAATTAAATGAGTTCAGCTACAAGCATATCAAATGCTGGGTTTGACCTGTTTTTTTGGTTTCTTTAGATGCAGGCAGATTACATAAATAAGGTTTTGCAGATTTCTTTCTTTCTATTAGTTTTTCCTGATCTCACGGTCTATAAAAGATACTGGTCACTCTTCTCATTATAAATACAGGTTTGTGTAAGCATAGGTCTATTTAATAATACCACATATGCAAAGATATCACTATTTTCCTATCATATAGTACAATAGTTTCATTCTCTTACAACTGCAAACTCTTCTGAGATATCAAACTTCTGAATTTGTTTGGGTATTTTATGCAATGTATATACTTTCATTAATGGCACATCAATCTTCATATATTTACTATAGTGGAAGATAAAAATGTATTCTCTGTAGACTATTATTCTTAAAATTAAACAAGGTAGATAGTAATCAGCAAATATTTATTCTAGGAGGGTCATAAATTATTTATTATATAGAATTTCTTAAAATTACAAAAATCTCAATCTTACTCTCTATTCTTTATGAGCTCATGTTTTTCCTGATTTAAGATCTCTGATAGTTGTATTTCTTTTTTTTAAATTTATGGACTTCTCTTCCTGATCTTCAACTGTTTATGATACCCATGGAAAAATATCCTTGCAGTATTTTGGGAAAAAGGTATTACAAAATTTAAATTAATGTAACTTATGTTCTAGAGATGCTACAACTATTCATGACTAAACAAAGACACACACATTCTCCTTCTGCTCTCATTTTCTCCTTGACTCTGTTTCTCTGTTTTATTCTGCCATAAGTACACAAACACTGTAGTCAAAGCAGTCAACATTTCAGAGCCTCCAACATAAGTATTGAATTGTGGCCAACTGAAATTTAACTAACCATTTTATATGTACACATTACAAGCAAAACTTTCATGTTAAACTATATTAATCACTCTGTTTACCAGATTTTAGAAGAGTGATAAGTGCATATCAATATTCTGTTCTGTTATGTAAAAAACAGAAAATCAGAATATGGGGGTAAAATAATACAAGAAAATAAAGTTCTTCAATCAAGAAGAAAATCATTTATTTATTTACTTTTGCTACTGGGACATTTATAAATGAATATCAGGGAAGTTAATTTATATCTGCATCCCATATCAAATAAATTTCATGGCATTAGAAATATTTTTTATAAAGGGGAGAAAAAGTATAAGTTCATAAATTAAAAATTTGTAACAAACTTTAAGATTTAAGATAAGCAGTGCATGTGTGTGTGTGTGTGTGTGTGTATGTGTGTGTGTGTGTTCACACAATACCAATTAGCAGATTAGAATGTGTCAATGTAAAATAGCACTTTTAGAATATTCTATGATTTAGATCCTTTCATTCACCAAGCCATCCTAATTAAAGGTGAAACACTGTAACTCTACCTGTCGTGTAATAAGTAGTTCAAAGAGGAACATGACATTTGAGTTTCTATCCTAAATTGGGGAGTATAACCAAAGAAAGTAATTCCACATAATAAAAAAATACACAGTAACAATTCAAGCAAAATCTGGGCATTATATATAAACATGCATTTTAATAACTGATGTTCAAAGCAAGGCATTTATGATAGAAAGGTTTGTTAATAATGTTCTTTTTTTCATAGATGTAACATATTTTTAATTGTTTGAATATATTTAAATAACCTAAAATTGACACAGTATTTAGTTGGTCCTGTGTTTACTGGGAATCTATCCTGTTGTTTGGGATGTGTTTTATTTGGCAAATATTACTCATGCCTGCATACTTCTTACTCTGGATAATATTTGACATCTGAATGCTACACATTTTACTTTAGAAACAATTTTTGTTTAAAGCATAATACATTTTAACACCTACCATATATATATATATTGATAAACTATTATGTGTTGTGAAGTATAAGATTTATTTCTTGCTTGTAGAAATTGTTCAGTATGAGGACACAAGGCATTTATATTGAAGATCTGAAGTGTGAGATATGGAGAAAATTCCTGGGTTAAATCATCAGACTAAACTTTATTGCTCTCAGCCACTTTAGATACCTGATCCATTACTGGAATTAATTTTCTCATTTCTTAAAAAGGTGGAACTGGACACTCTCACAAGTCCTTCCTGGCATAGAATTTCTGTTTCTGTGATAGATTTCAACTGTGTGATAATAGTCAGGAAGCAGTTTATGGCAAGTCTAAGTAATATAACACTTACCATTGAGATATTTAAAAAATATGTGGGCAAAGCTAAAAGTGAAATGTGACATAAAATTTACTGAATGAAAATTCTGGAGCACAAATGACATGCACATACCTTTTTTTAATTATATGAAAATACATCTAAACAATGCTGTGTTCCCTGATATTCTGAATTGAGTATCGAATCATTCACTGAAAGTTTCGTTTTGGTTGACCCACAATCCTTCTAATTCTGCATGTTAAGGTTGATCTTGGGCATGTTCTAACTGAATGCCTTGCTTTCCCCTGGGGACCTCTTATCCTACCCACAGTCCTAACAACACCCATATTCCTACAAGCAGGAGCCTGAGACCCCGGGATTTCTTCTTCCTTCTCTTCCTTTGCTCCAACTGCCTCTTCCCACCAGTCTTCCTCCCAAAGATTGCTGTTTCTCGCTTCTCTTGTCTTCATGTCCTCCTCTTCCATAGTTCAGTCTCTGGTCACTTGGGCTTTTGAATAGCTTCCTACATGCTCTTCCCACCTATAATATTCTCTACTTCAAGTATGTCCTCAACCCAATAAATTAGTATTGAACTCAACTGAAAGAGAATGAAGTTTACATTAGTTGACTTTAAGTTAGTGAGACCTTTTCTATTATGTTAAATAAGTAACCTGTATCAAACCCATATTAATATTACTAATAAAAAATAATTAACATTTATTGGACACTGGCCATGTGCTCTAAGTGCTATATACACCTGTTTATTTATTTATTTCTTGTGGGATCTAGTTATTTTCTAAATTCTGAATGAATAACTGATTGATTATTTGATGTTTTAATCCAGTTATTTGTCATTGTCTAGACAAAATATGTTTCAAAACCATGAAATTGTTGCACAATGAGTGAATTATGAAATATCAAAAATCTTTATACTTACTCAAATATATAGCAAAATGAAATTTATAATTTAATAATTTTAAATTACTATTTTACTATATTGATTGATTTACTGTGGATATGTTATAAATTTGTTTACATAATAATGACTAAATACAGGGCAATTTTGTTTACCTTGCCACACTTTAACAGTGCAGTGGATGGTGAAATATTTCTGTAAATAACAGCATATACCTAAAATACACACAAATATTTCTAATACCTTTAAGAATGTGGAACACACTTCCCATCAATTTATACATAAAATCTATAATGAACATATATGTCTATCCTGAGATAAGCCACATGTTTTAAAATTTTGTAGCATTCAAGGTCAAGTTCTATAAATTGGGTTTCCAGCTTTGGGGTAGAGCAGCGCTTGGAGAGTTCAGAGATTATAAAGAAAATAAATAATTAAAATAAAAAGCATGTCTCAAACATCAAAATCTTAAAACAAGTAACTGGTGTCTTTCCTTTCCCAGCCTCTGAAAAACAGTGCAGCCTGCAAGACAGTGAGCCCATTTACATACTTAATGATGCAAAATGATGAGGCAGAGTTCTGCAGTTCAAAGAAAATGTTATGGCTGGCAGGCCTTACTGTTGATCTGCATGCTGAGGAAGGTCTGGCTTCTGATGACAGCCCTCATGACTCAGTGTTATGCTTTTTGGGAGAAGACTTAATGTGATCAAGACTATTTAGCTATGATAGTTCATTAGTGAGCTATTTTTCTCCAGGAGGAAGGGAGGGGGAAATACAGAATATTCAAGAAAGGCTTGGCGATTGTGAAAGAAAGTGGGCTTTCACTGAGGTCTAGGTATTTTGCAGTGACAGTGACAGCAGGGCACAGCTGTTTCATTTCAGTGTCCCCCCTCTGGGTTCTGTCCCATCATCCAGAGCCTGACCTTTGATACCCTGTGCACAGAGCAGCTGAGCCATGTGGCCCAAGCTCCCCTTCCCTGAAAGGGCTCCAGTTTGTCTTTTGAGTTTATCCTCAGTAAGTAATAGAGTCTCATAGGTCCATGGACAGAATTGAAAGTAAATGTTCATCAGATAATTTTAAGCTTATTTTGTAGCTTTGCTGAGACCCGGTCTCCTTCCTCTTAACCCCAAGACTTGATGAAGAAAAATGAACTAGTTCTCCCTCCATCTCTGCTAAATATTGCATTAAAAAATGCAAAATATGCTCAAAATTTTCTGATTATCCTATCCTTTATGATATTAATTGGAGTGTTTTATGAAACAAATATGATATCAGTATAATTTGATTCTAATATGCACCAATAAACCGAATTTGCTTTGCATAATAATGTGCTGTTCTGGAAAAAATTATGGAAATCTTCCTGTTTGTACCAAATAAAATAAAACAATACTGAAACCAAATGAATAATAAAAAAGGTTAGCTTAATTTACTATAAAACTATGAAACTTTAAAGAAGTCAAAATTATAATGACATAAAAGTGAGAGTTAATATTACCAAGAACATCTTCTGTTAACATGTTACATTTAATGTGCTTTTAAGAATCTGTGAACAAGGGAGCCAACATGGCGGCGTGAGTAAGACAGTGGGAATCTCCTCCCAAAAACATATATATTTTTGAAAATACAACAAATACAACTAATCCTAAAAGAGAGACCAGAAGACACAGGACAACAGACAGAATACAGCTACACCTGAGAGAACCCAGTGCCTCGCGAAGGGGGTAAGATACAAGCCCCGGCCCGGCGGGACCCGAGCGCCCCTCCCCCAGCTCCCGGCGGGAGAAGAATAGGCAGAGCAGGAGGGAGACGGAGCCTAGGACTGCTGAACACGCAGCGCCAGCCACCTGCACCAGAGCGCAGGCACAGTGCATGCGTGGAGGGCTGGTAACTAATGAAATAGGGCAGCAAGACCTCTGAGCGGGTGCCGAAGCTGATGCCCCTGTGACAAAGAAAAGCGGAGGCTTTTTGAAAGTCTTAAAGGGACAGGGATTTAACAGCTGGACAGAAACAGCATAGGTCACAGCCCAGTGGCAGGAAATCACACGGAAAACAGCCCCCCCCACCTCCCCCCCCCCCCCCCGGTCCATTACCCCTCCGGGCGCTGCAAAAGCAGAGAAACAGCCTAAGGCAAACCCCACGCACAGAAAGGGACATCCATCCATATCGGCCGGGCAAGACACAAAGACTCAGCCTACCCGCAATTACCCAACACAAGCCACTAGGGGTCGCAGTTGTCCCAGTAAAGAAAGGCCAGTAGCAAGTGAAAAGTTTGGCCCTCCCAGCCGACAGTCAATAGCACCTGTCAACATGAAAAGGCAAAAAAATATGATAAAGACAAGACTAACCCAGACAGCTTCGGCATCTGCTACATCTTCCCCTGAGAAGAAACCTGGGGAGATAGATTTAACCAGTCTTCCTGAAAAAGAATTCAAAACAAAAGTCATAAACATGCTGATGGACTTGCAGAGAAATATGCAAGAACTAAGGAAGGAGAACACAGAAATAAAACAAGCTCTGGAAGGACTTCAAAACAGAATGGACGAGATGCAAGAGACCATTAATGGACTAGAAAACAGAGAACAGGAACGCAGAGAAGCTGATGCAGAGAGAGATAAAAGGATCTCCAGGAATGAAAGAATTTTAAGAGAGCTGAGTAGTCAATCGAAAAGGAACAATATACGCATTATAGGGATACCAGAAGTAGAGAGAGAAGAAGGGATAGAAAGTGTCTTTGAAGAAATAATAGCCGAAAACTTCCCCAAACTAGGGGAAGAAATGGCCTCTCAGGCCACAGAGTTACACAGAACTTCCATGACAAGCGATCTAAGGAGGGCAACACCAAGACACATAATAATTAAAATGGCAAAGATCAAAGACAAGGACAAAGTATTAAAGGAAGCCAGAGAGAAAAAAAAGGTCACCTACAAAGGAAAACCCATCAGGCTATCATCAGACTTCTCAACAGAAACCCTACAGGCCAGAAGAGAATGGCATGATATACTTAGTGCAATGAAACAGAAGGGCCTTGAACCAAGACTACTGTATCCAGCATGAATATCATTTAAATATGAAGGAGGGATTAAACAATTCCCAGACAAACAAAAATTGAGGGAATTTGCCTCACACAAACCACCTCTACAGCGCATCCTACAGGGACTGCTCTAGATGGGAGCACTCCTAAAAAGAGCACAGAACAAAACACCCAACATATGAAGAAGGGAGGAGGAGGAATAAGAAGGGAGAGAAATAAAGAAACATCAGACCATGTTTATAATAGCTCAATAAGCGAGATAAGTTAGACAGTAAGATAGTAAAAAAGCTAACACTGAACCTTTGGTAACCACAAAGTTAAAGCCTGCAATGGCAATAAATACATACCTTTTAATAATCACCCTAAATGTAAATGGACTGAATGTACCAATCAAAAGACACAGAGTAATAGAATGGATAAAAAAACAAGATCCATCCATATGCTGCTTACAAGAGACTGACCTCAAACCCAAAGACATACACAGACTTAAAGTCAAGGGATAGAAAAAGATATTTCATGCAAACAACAAAGAGAAGAAAGCAGGTGTTGCAATTCTGATATCAGACAAAAAGACTTCAAAATAAAGAAAGTAACAAAAGACAAAGAAGGACATTACATAATGATAAAGGGCTCAGTCCATCAAGAGGATATAACCATTATAGATATATATGCACCCAATACAGGAGCACCAACATACCTGAAACAAATATTAACAGAACTAAAGGAGGAAATAGAATGCAATGCATTCATTCTAGGAGACTTCAACACACCACTCACTCCAAAGGACATTTCCACCAGACAGAAAATAAGTAACGACATACAGTCACTGAACAACACATTAGAACACATGGACCTAATAGACATCTACAGAACTCTACATCCAAAAGCAACAGGATGCACATTCTTCTCAAGTGCACATGGAACATTCTCCAGTATAGACCACATACTAGGCCACAAAAAGAGCCTCAGTAAATTCCAAAAGATTGAAATCCTACCAACCAACTTTTCAGACCACAAAGGCATTAAACTAGAAATAAACTGTTCAAAGAAAGCAAAAAGGCTCACAAACACTTGGAGGCTAAACAACACGCTCCTAAATAATCAATAGATCAATGACCAAATCAAAATAGAGATCCAGCAATATATGGAAAGAAACGACAACAACAACACTAAGCCCCAACTTCTGTGGGACACAGCAAAAGCAGTCTTAAGAGGAATGTATATAGTAATCCAAGCATATTTAAAAAAGGAAGAACAAGCCCAAATGAATGGTCTAAAGACACAATTATCGAAATTGGAAAAAGAAGAACAAATGAGGCCTAAAGTCAGCAGAAGGAGGGACATAATAAAGATCAGAGAAGAAATAAATAAAATTGAGAAGAATAAAACAATAGCAAAAATCAATGAAACCAAGAGCTGATTGTTCGAGAAAATAAACAAAATAGATAAGCCTCTAGCCAGACTTATTAAGAGGAAAAGAGAGTCAACACAAATCAACAGAATCAGAAACGAGAAAGGAAAAATCACGACGGACCCCACAGAAATACAAAGAATTATTAGAGACTACTATGAAAACCTATATGCTAACAAGCTGGGAAACATAGGAGAAATGGACAACTTCCTAGAAAAATACAACCTTCCAAGACTGACCCAGAAAGAAACAGAAAATCTAAACACACCAATTATCGGCAACGAAATTGAAGTGGTAATCAAAAAACTACCAAAGAACAAAACCCCCGGGCCAGATGAATTTACCTCGGAATTTTATCAGACATACAGAGAAGACATAATACCCATTCTCCTTAAAGTATTCCAAAATAGAAGAGGAGGGGATGCTCCCAAACTCATTCTATGAAGCTAACATCACCCTAATACCAAAACCAGGCAAAGTCCCCACCAAAAAAGAAAACTACAGACCAATATCCCTGATGAACGTAGATGCAAAAATACTCAACAAAATATTAGCAAACCGAATTCAAAAATACATCAAAAGGATCGTACATGATGACCAAGTGGGATTCATCCCAGGGATGCAAGGATGGCACAACATTCGAAAGTCCATCAACATCATCCACCACATTAACAAAAAGAAAGACAAAGACCACATGATCATCTCCATACATGATGCTGAAAAAGCATTTGACAAAGTTCAACATTCATTCATGATAAAAACTCTCAGCAAAATGAGAATAGAGGGCAAGTACCTCAACATAATAAAGGCCATCTATGAAAAACCCACAGCCAACATTATATTGAACAGCGAGAAGCTGAAAGCTTTTCCTCTGAGATCAGGAACTAGACAGGGATGCCCACTCTCCCCACTGTTATTTAACATAGCACTGGAGGTCCTAGCCACAGCAATCAGACAAAACAAAAAAATACAAGGAATCCAGATCGGTAAAGAAGAAGTTAAACTGTCACTATTTGCAGATGACATGATACTGTACATAAAAAACCCTAAAGACTCCACCCCAACACTACTAGCACTGATATCGGAATACAGCAAAGTTGCAGGATACAAAATCAACACACAGAAATCTGTGGCTTTCCTATACACTAACAATGAACCAACAGAAAGAGAAATCAGGAAAACAACTCCATTCACAACTGCATCAAAAAAATAAAACACCTAGGAATAAACCTAACCAAAGAAGTGAAAGACTTATACTCTGAAAACTACAAGTCACTCTTAAGAGAAATTAAAGGGGACACTAACAGATGGAAACGCATCCCATGCTCATGACTGGGAAGAATTAATATCGTCTTAATGGCCATCCTTCCCAAAGCAATATACAGATTTGATGCAATCCCTATGAAACTACCAGCAACATTCTTCAATGAACTGGAACAAATAATTCAAAAATTCATATGGAAACACCAAAGACCCCGAATAGCCAAAGCAATCCTGAGAAAGAAGAATAAAGTAGGGGGGATCTCACTCCCCAACCTCAAGCTCTATTCTAAAGCCATAGTAATCAAGACAATTTGGTACTGGCACAAGAACAGAGCCACAGACCAATGGAACAGACTAGACAATCCAGTCATTAACCCAGACATATATGGTCAATTAATATTTGATAAAGGAGCCATGGACATACAATGGCGAAATGACAGTCTCTTCAACAGGTGGTGCTGGCAAAACTGGACAGCTACATGTAGGAGAATGAAACTGGACCATTGTCTAACCCCATATACAAAAGTAAACTCAAAATGGATCAAAGACCTGAATGTAAGTCACGAAACCATTAAACTCTTGGAAGAAAACATAGGCAAAAACCTCTTAGACATAAACATGAGTGACCTCTTCTTGAACATATCTCCCCGGGCAAGGAAAACAACAGCAAAAATGAACAAGTGGGACTATATTAAGCTGAAAAGCTTCTGTACAGCAAAAGTCACCATCAATAGAACAAAAAGGAACCCTACAGTATGGGAGAATATATTTGAAAATGACACATCCGATAAAGGCTTGACGTCCAGAATATATAAAGAGCTCACACGCCTCGACAAACAAAAAACAAATAACCCAATTAAAAAATGGGCAGAGGAACTGAACAGACAGTTCTCCAAAAAAGAAATACAGATGGCCAACAGATACATGAAAAGATGCTCCACATCGCTAATTATCATAGAAATGCAAATTAAAACTACAATGAGGTATCAGCTCACACCAGTAAGGATGGCTGCCATCCAAAAGACAAACAACAACAAATGTTGGCGAGGCTGTGGAGAAAGGGTAACCCTCCTACACTGCTGGTGGGAATGTAAACTAGTTCAACCATTGTGGAAAGCAGTATGGAGGTACATCAAAATGCTCAAAACAAACATACCATTTGACCCAGGAATTGCACTCCTAGGAATTTACCCTAAGAATGCAGCAATCAAGTATGAGAAAGACCAATGCACCCGTATGTTTATCGCAGCACTATTTACAATAGCCAAGAATTGGAAGCAACCTAAATGTCCATCGATAGATGAATGGATAAAGAAGACGTGGTACATATACACAATGGAATACTACTCAGCCATAAGAAAAGGGCAAATCCTACCATTTGCAACAACATGGATGGAGCTGGAGGGTATTATGCTCAGTGAAACAAGTCAAGCAGAGAAAGAGAAATACCAAATGATCTCACTCATCTGTGGAGTATAAGAACAAAAGAAAAACTGAAGGAACAAAACAGCAGCAGAATCACAGAACTCAAGAATGGACTAACAGGTACCAAAGGGAAAGGGACTGGGGAGGATGGGTGGGTAGGGAGGGATAAGGTGGGGGAGAAGTAGGGGGGTATTGAGATTAGCATGCATGGGGGGCTAGGAGAAAAGGGAGGGCTGTACAACACAGAGAAGGCAAGTAGTGATTCTACAACATTTTGCTATGCTGATGGACAGTGACTGTAAAGGGGTTTATAGGGGTGACCTGGTATAGGGGAGAGCCTAGTAAACATAATATTCGTCATGGAAGTGTAGATTAGTGATACCAAAAAAAAAAAAAAGGGCAGTTCCTGTGTGGTAACCTCCAATGAGTTCTACACAAGAGTATAAAGGGCATATAAAATTGTACGCAAAGGGTCTGTTTGTGTTTATACAGAGGGCCAAAGCCTAATTGGGCCACCCCGAAAATGAACTAAGATACGATATGAAAAAGAACTTTCAACATCAGCACTCTTGGGAGGACTCATGCCAGAAGATGATCATCAAAAAAACCCCAACAAAGATCCACGCACTGCTACAGGTGTAGATGCATTCATCCCACCAATTCCTGGACTTGCCATGGGAATGAAGAAGGAGATATCTAAGCTGGCCTGTGCATACAGTAAAACAACAAATTTGACTGGATCTATACGGTTGGAACTCAACCAAGAATTAGGAGAAGTGCAAATTGTAGCACTCCAAAATCTTACAACTACAGACTATTTACTGTTAAAAGAACATATGGGATGTGAACAGTCCCCGAGAATGGGTTGTTTTAATTTATCTGAATTCTCTCAGACTGTTCAAGTTCAGTTGGACATTATCCACGATATCATAGATAAGTTTTCACAAATGCCTAAGGTGCCTAACTGGTTTTCTTGGTTTCACTGGAGATGGCTGGTAATTACAGGTATGCTTTGGTTATGTAACTGTACTCCTATTATGTTAATGTGTGTGCACAATTTACTTAGTAGTTTAAAAACTATACATGCTAAAGTTACTCTACAAGAAGATATGTCAAAGAAATAATCAATTTCCCCAGGTTTTATTCCACCTGTTACTTCTATAGCTTTTCTTCTTCCTTCCTAATTACAACCCTTAAATAGAATTCGCGCCATATATTGAATTTACTGAGTATCATAATTCTTCCAAGTGGTAAAGACACCTCAAGACAAATGCTGGGCATAGAAGCCACAGGGCATAAATATGCAAAGAAGTAAAAAGCTAACCTTTTCAAACAATAAGGCTTCTCTCTCACTTACCAACTTTACATTTCCCTGTATGGCCCCGGAAGATGACTGGTTAGCCAGAGACGGGTAAGATTCCTCAAGGGAGGAACAACCTAAGACAGGCACAGTTGCAGGGGTGCCATCAGGTGAGAAATTGGGGATCAACAGAGGTGAGGCTTAGAACCTCACCCCCCCTGTTCTGAGAGAAATCTTCCACATATGTGGATGTTTTATTGCCCGTGACTAGCGTGGATTAACACATAGTCTACAGGCACACACCTGATCATCTACATTTGCTCTCTTACAACACTAAACTATGTTTTCTACCTTTATCTTGTATCTACCTACCACTTCAGCATTTTATTAAAAATAATAATAATAAAGAGAGAAATGTGGTATCCACATATAAATCAAGTATAAAAATCAAATGAGTATTCATATTTGAACTGACTGATTATAGTTCATAATGCATGAGAAAAACCGAAAGCTTCTGTGATGACTGCCCTTGTAATGTTTACCATGTAACTTATTCACTATGTAAGAATTTGTTCTCCATGTAAGAACTTTTTCGTTAAGCTTCAAAAGATTGGAGACTGACGAAAATTAGGCTTGGGGTGGATTAATGATTGTGCATTGAGCATTGACCCCCCTATACAGAATTTTATTGTTGTCAACAACCATTTGATCAATAAATATGAGAGATGCCCTCACAAAAATATATATATATATATATATATACACGCACTTCCAATTGTAAAATAAATAAGTAACCGGGATGTAATGTATAGCATAAGGAATATAGTCAAATATTGTAACAACTTGGTATGGTGATAGATGATACCTAGAATTATCATGTATATAAATGTTGAATCACTGTGTTGTACACCTGAAACTAATGTAATACTGTGTGTCAACTACCCTTCAATAGAAAAAAAAAAAGTATCTGTGAACAACTTTTATATGCTATTTGTACACTTTAGAATTTGTTTGAAAGGATATTTACATATATATGATCTCAATTTTCTTGTAATTTTTTTCTCCCTTTAATACCTACACACTTACTGGTTTCTTATTAACACAGAAATAGCATGTCAAGTTGAAGGAAATGACACAGTATCAAGGGATAATTATGTGAGGCTATAGATTAGGTATTGGTTGAAACAATAATCATTGAAAGATACCTTATATTTGCATGTGACATATAGTTTTCAAAATACTTTGCATGCCTTTTTTTATTTGACAATCATATTTGATAACCACATCAGTCCTGAACTATATGCTGAGCAAACTTTATGTCTGTTTTATGAAAGTGTCAACAGATATCAAAGAGGTGGTGTACAACTCCTCACGCTTGCCAATTTTATACACCCATAACAGCAAAACTATTATTTTATAACTAGAATACAAGTAAAATGTTCAAACAATAAAATTCAGATTGACGTGTTAAATATTGCTTTCCTGAAGTTTAATATCACTTCCCAAGTTCTGTCTGGCTCAATGAACAGCATTTTGTGTTGTGGCGACCACTATGTGCTGTGTGAAAATGCAATGCTAGCACACAACTTTTTTCTAAATAGACCTTTGGTAGCATATTATGCACACAGGTGCCCAGGTCCAGTGACAGTAATTGTCATAAAAAGAACCTATGATTCATGCCACTTTCTACACTTGAGGGTCATAAGTGAAACATCCCTTCACTTTCAGTCTGTGTATGTCTTTAGGTCTGAAATTATGCTCTTGTTGGCAGTATATAGATGGGTCTTGTTTCTTTATTCATTCTGCAATCCTGTGTCTTTTGATTGGTGCATTGAGTCCATTTACATTTAAGGTAGCTATTGACAGATATGTATTTATTGCTATTTTATTGCTTTCTGGTTGTTTCTCTAGTTCCTCTCTGCTCCTTTCTTCTTCTCTTACACTCTTCTTTTGTTATTTGATGGTTTTCTTTAGTGTTATGATTGGATTTCTTTTTTGTTAAATTTTTTGGTATCTATTATAAGCTTGAGGCTTGTGGTTATCTTAAGATTCGTTAATTGTTTCTTAAATATACAACAGTCTATATTTGGTTGCTCTTTTTCGAACACAAGCTAAAAGTACTTCTTTTATATTCTCCTTCCTCCTCTACACTTTGTGTATTAGATGTCATAATCTGTACTTTTTGTATAGTTAATTTTACTACTTTTTTTAACTTCATACTTCCTTGTAAGTAATTGGTCTACCATCTTTACTATGAGTTTATTTTCACTGATGAAAAATATTTAGGCTTATGAATATTTCCATTTATAGAAAGCCCCTTCAATTTATCCCATAAGGCCAGTATGTGGTGAATTCTTTTAACTTTTGTTTATCTGGAAAACTTTTAACCTCTCCTTGAATTCTGAATGATAACCATGCTGGGATAAGATTCTTGGTTATAGGTGCTTCCCTTTCAATACATTAATTATTTCATGCCACTCCCTCTGCCTGTAAAGTTTATCCTGAAAAGTCTGCTAATAGCCTGATGGGGTTTCTCTTATAAGTAATTTTTTGCCTCTCTCTGGCTGCTTTCAGTACTCTCTCCTTATCTTTAATCTTTGTCATTTTAGTTATTACATGTCTTGTTGTTTTCTTGGGGTTCCTTTTGTTAGGGGTTTTCTGTACTTCCAGGCCTAGGTGTCTATTTTCTTCCCCAGATTGGGGAAGTTTTCAGCAATTATTTCTTTAAAGAGACTTTCTATTCCTTTGTCTCTCTCTTCTCTTTCTGGGACCCATATTTTGTGAATATTGTTTCATTTGGAGTTGTCACACAGCTCTGTTATCATCCTCTCATTTCTAGAGATATTTTTTTCTTTCTGTTCATAAGCTTCACGGTGTTCCTCTTCTCTAATTTCCATCTCATTGATTGTCTCCTCTCCTTCCATCTATTATTCATTCCCTCCATTGTATTTTTCATTTCAGTTACTGTATTCTTCAGCTCTGAGTGGCTCTTTTTCAACTCTTCCATCTCTATTTTGAAGTCCTCCTCAGGACTGTCAGTCCTCTTCCACAGATCAGTGAGCATATTTCTAACTGTTACTTTGAAATCTTTATTCAGAAGATTGGTGATTTCCTTTTCATTTAGCCCTCTTTCTGGTGTCTTATTCTGTTCTTTTGTTTAGAACTTCTTCCTCTGCCTCCTCACTTTATCTGGGTTTCTGTGTGTTTTCCTTTGTATTAGATAGATCTGCTAGGCTCCCTGGTCTAGAAAATAATAGTTTATGAAGAACGTATCCTGTGGTTCCCAGAGCTCAAGCTTTGTGCTCACTTCTGCTTGGCTCTCATTTGTGGTGGAGCTGCAATTCCTGTTGATGGGCTGTGGGTGGGGCCACTTTTGTTCCCATCTGACAGCAGTGGTTGATCTCTGCCAGCAGAGGCTCTTTATGGTTATGTAGGGGAACCTCAGCTGTGATCACTGTAGGTAAGGCCACCCCTCTGCCCATCTGCCAGCAGTGGCTGATCTCAGTCTAGTAGCTTAACTCAGCAGGCCCTTTGTTAGCCAAGCAGAAGTGAGCAGGGATGGTTGTGGGCAGGGCCACCCTCTGCCTGACTTGCAGTGATGGAAGCACAGCAGAGTGAGCGGGCTGGACAGGCATGTAGGTGTGCAGAGAAACACCTTGGGACTGAGCTGCCAGTGAAGTGAAAGGGTTGGAGCACTGAGGGTGGCTCCTATGAGCACCTGACCAGTTGGGCTGTGGGAGGGCTGGAGAAGTATCCACCGGCCCTTTCTTCTGCAGAGAGTTCATCCAACTTCCACCCCTCTGTTACCCTTCCCATTGCTGGTAACTCTTTCAAGCTGCTCCCTCTGTGTTGGGTCTCAGCAGGACTGATAGAGCATGCCTGTCCTCCATGAGTGTCAGGTGTCTCAGTCCCCCGGAGTGCTCTAAGTCTCCCTGGTGCCAAGCCCTGAAATCGTCAAAGCCCAGCACAATGTGGACTCATGGTCCTAGAACAGATCTCCAGGGCCAGGTGTGCAGAGTTCCTGAGTGCAAATTCCATCCCCACTCTGTTCCTCTCTCTCCCACTAATGGGTTAGTATGGCAGAAGGACCTGGTTCCTGATTGATTGCAGCTCTGCCACTTGACCCTTCTCTGTGTAGTCTTTTCTTCTTCACTGGGTGTAGGTGGTCTGTTCTGCAGTCTTCAGATCATTCTCAGGGTTAGTTGATTTTGTTGTAGTTGCTTTCTTGGAGTGAAGTGGAAGGAGATTTCTGCCTTGCCTTCCTCCTCTGTTATGTTTTTTTATCCTCTCTCCAATGACATTAATTTTAAATTAAATTTTTGAGGTGGTTTCAGTATTTACTCTTGTTTTCAATAGTACTAAAAAGTTGTTTTGTCTATGTCACATAAATTGTTATTACAATTTTAATAGTCTCAAAAATGAACTCAATAATATGTTGATTATTTTTCTATGAGTTTTAAATATTTATTCATGATCATTTTTATGAAACTTTTTTTCACTTTAAAGTTAAACTTCATAAACCATTATCTGGAAAATATTTAATATGTTGAGGATTATCAATTCTAAGTGAAAAGCTTCCTTTTCTATAATATTCAATTCTACAGAATTCTCACACATCAAAGAGATATAGAAACAGCATGGATTATTTTTCACTGAAATTTTGAGTTCAATTCTTACTTTAAGAAATCTCTACAGGGACATGATAATATTTACTTCATTTTAATGTTTAACATTAAAGCCAGGTGGCTGAAGAGATAAGCATTTCATCTCTTCCCAGAGATGACAAAGTGCTAACACACTTGAGTCTTATTTGAACCAGTGTTGTAAAAAAGAAAATATTTCATGTGGATTTACTAGATTTTGGAATGTTTTCATTCCCTAAATAATGCTGTTATTGTTGTTGGAAGCTTTGCCTCAGGATAATTACCTATTTCTCTGCAATGGACAGTATCATATGGACACTGTATAATATTTTTTTATTGTCCTAGAAGTTTTTGTAATGCCATTTATATGACATCATTCCTAACTTCAAGGTCTTTTTGATACTTTTAATAATGAAATTGATTACTGAAACAATACAGGGTGGATGAGCTGGCAATGACTTTGTTGAGTCATCCACCCCTGATGCTGTGCAGAGGGTTGACAGTGAAATTAACTCCACACAAAGACATTTGTTTTCAAAGTAAGAATTTATTTTGTTTTGATTGCAAAATTATTTTCACTTCAGCTCTACTTAGTTTTTGTAATCTCCATAAATTGCAACAGGGATAGAACATACAATTGCCAAAGCTTATTTTCTTTATGTGTGTGTAACAACTCTCTGGGCTAGCCATCACTGTCAGTTCCACCTCAAGGAAAAGGAAACTTGCTCCCCTTATATATACATGGCATAAACTTATATCAAAGACCCACTCTAAAGCGTCTCACAAGAGGTATCTGGCAATGGGCTTTGTGATGCCAGCATCCACCGGTCAAACCCAGTGCCTCCACCAGTCTTTGATTTGATAGTGATTGTCAGGTTAAACATGTCTTGCCATAAGCTGGTAGTCCACAGGTGAGTATTTTGTTTAGGATTTGTGGTGCTTGATTTATTTTAAATTGCATCAGTATGTCTTTATACAAGCACAGCCTCCTGGTCCTATAAACTCCCTATCAGTCCCTAGGAAGCACCTGGGATGTTTTGTAACATTTGAATGTGTTAAAGAAAATGATTGCTGTCTTCAGAATCAATAGATTATATACTCAGTCTTTGCAGTTGTTGGCCATAAAGGAATGCCTTCAAATGCCATCATCAAGTATTGCTCTGCTCCCTGCTTAGCCACAAACAGCATGGCTTATGATAAGGGCTGGGGTTCTAGAGCCATACAGTCTATTTATAGTCCTACTGCGATTCCTCATGTCATCACTTTCTATCTGGGTGACCTCAGGCAAGTGGCTTGCCATCTTAGTACCTCAGGCTTCTTGCCTGTAAAATTAAGATAACAATAAGATCTACATCATGGATGAACTTGCTAGGAGGATTGAAAAAGTTAATACAGAAAAAGAACTTCAACAGTGTCTGGCACATAGAAAGGGCTTAATTAAAGTGAGCTACTTATATCATGACTATCATTCTACATCTAAAGTTATTATCCAGTCACAGTGGACTAGACATGCTTCAGGTGACCATAATCTCTATGATGGTTTCACATTCTCAGTGACTTTAATATCCTTTTAAACGTATTTAGTTCTGTTCCCCAAAGTTTAGTTTAAACTTACTTAGTTCTGTGTAAACTGCCACTGTGTGCTGGTAAGTGGGCTTAGTATGTGGAAAAAAAATGAATGAGGCATGGTCTCATCCCTAACACAATCTTTCTTCAGTAGAGGAGACAATATGTCAGTACCAGAAGTATGTTCTGTTTGTGAATGTGACAGATGGATATAAAGATGTTGTGATAAAGAAGATGGTTGCTTGTCAGACCCATCAGGGAGACTTTATAGGAAAGGGATACCTGAGCAGGACTGTAAAGGTGTGGAGAATTTCCAGATGGTTACTTGGGAAAAAGAGAAGGCAGAAAATGCCAAGACCCACAGCTAAGAATACTGTATACTATTTTAGAGGGTTTACTGAGCTCCCTAGTATCTATGCATGGACCTCACTACAGGTCCTGCCTTTCACAGAAAACTGTTATTTAACTCATTAATTCATTAAAATTATCTTTTGAGTTCCACAATGTTCCTGACATTTGGGATTCCCTTATTAATGAAATTAATAGAACAGCAACCACAGTTCCCAGTGAAGCTTACATTCTTCTTGGTCAGTTGGAAAATGTATTTTTAAATGCACAGCACATGTGAGATTCACAGATTCTGCTGTTTTGCCTGGCTAATAGTAATGTCTTCAGTCATTTGAAAAAACCTTGCACCCCTAGTGATCTGCTGGCTCAGTTTCATTATCCACATGACTCACTTTTTGTGGAGCCAGCAAGAACAGGTAGATTTTTGAGTACACACTTCAGTGAGTCCCAGAACAAGTGAAGCAGGGACTTTTCATTGATCCAGAGGACCGGGTTCAGTCTCTGGGGGCATTCTGTTCTGAGCCCATTGTCCACAGCCACCACTCAGCTTTTCATCTCCAAGGCATCATATAATTTATAAATTAATTTACTCACCACTTTAACCAAATGAATGCATCTTTCTCATAGGAACTGTATTTCAAAAGTAAGGATGATAAATATATATTCAAACTTGTCAACTTTTGCCAGTTACATATGTCTAGCAAGTCTAGGGGGCCCATTTTATGTAAACTTACTTTTTAAATCCAAAAAATATTATTACTTCCTATAGAACATACTTTAGTCCCAGGGTAATGATCCTACTTATTGTAATCACCTCAAACATTCAGTGAATTTATTTGAATTCTTTTTACCACCTCTAACATATGTATCCTTCTCAACATTTTATGTTTTTGCTGCCTTGAAGTTCTTGTGTATTTTTCCCCAAACTAGACATTGATTTTGTAAATGTCAAATGAGTATGATACAGAAATCTTCGAGATTTATAAGACATAAATGACTGTGATCCTTTGCTGTACATTATTTGTGCTGTGCACACAGTAGTTTCTGTAGATTTACCCTTTCTCTACTCCCCTCTTGAAAATAAACTGAGATACGGTACACCAGGATTATTCGTGTGCCTGGGTCACACAATTACTCCTCCAAAGATATATTTGACAGCCCTGGGGTCCATTAGGTCTTGGATTTCAAAGCTTCCCTAGCTAAATATCCAAATAAAATTTCCATTTAAGTCCATATTAGCACTTTGATTAGACTTCTGGCTGCTTAATTTTGAATGCTACCAGGTATGAGTTAGTCATGATCAACTCTGAAAGAAGCCCAGTTCTACATCTTTTCTAAGCTCCAGCTTAGTTTAATAGTTACTGCTTCATCCCTTCCTATCAAAATCACAGGGGCTCCTGTTTGCATGATCCACACTGGCACATCTTGGACCCTTTTCTAGGAGTGAAAGGCTGAAAGAAAGAATTCTGAAATAGAATAAAAAAATTTACAGTCCTGGGAGGACTACAAATCCTTACCCACCTTATATTGGTAAAGCCACAGAAGAGTTAGAGAAGGGGCTGAAACATATTTCTCTTCCCTTTTGCTCATTCTGTTTGGTCTTTGCTCACAAGAGAGACATCACTAAGCACTCCCCTACCTTTTGGAAATTCTTCTATAATTATTTGCCCTCTATTTTATAACAACTTTTGGTTTTACCCTAATGAAATGTCATTGGCTATAAGAATACGTGCTCCCCCAGAGCGGCCGTTGCCCAGGGCACTTAGAGTCTGAGGTCTCCCCTCTGTCCGCTTCAGGGACTGACTTCTCATTCTTCTGCTGCTCTGCTTTTCAGAATTCCACTGCAGCAACTTGGAGTCCCCACGACACTTCAGCCTCATTGCCAGTTCATGTGGATGCATGATCCACAGGCACGTGCCGACTGTCCGCATGCGTTTCCACCATGTTCGGGGCCCAGGACCACACGTGTAACCACGGCAGCCTGCACACGCCCTCCACCTCCCGCTGCACCTGCATGTGCCGCTGCCCAGGCTGCTCCTCACTGAGCCGGTGCCCACGGTGACAGGCACCCTGTGGCAGACACGCACACATGCTCCTGCCTCGGGGCCGATTCTTGGACCACCGTTTTGACCACATGGCACTGCTTTGAGCACGACCCGCCTCTCAGACGCTCAGCCCTTGCAGGCAATGACAGCTTCTTGCTTCTCCACGGTCACTCCGAGGTCCAACCCCGGGCGAACCCGGCTAGTGCTCCAGTCCTGCAGCCCGCTGTGTCCTCCAGGGCATGAATGCAGTCTACCCCGGACTGATGAGCCAGCTGGCCTGTGACGCTTGTGCCCAGGAGGGGAATCCAGGTTCTCCAGGTGGCACAGAGCCCCAGGCCTCCTAAGGACAAGCTTGTCATAGGCCCCTTACACACTCACTGCTCTTCCCACAGTCCCACCCAGAGCACAGAAGCAACCGGCCGAGGGCTGCAGTATCTGTTTCCTGCCTGGGGTCACAGGGCCAATGAGCAGGTGGCCCTCATAGCCTGGCACACCTGTGCTTCCAGGGCACAACTTGGTAGCCATGGAACTGTAGCCCTGAACCCCCACTGGGATGTAGACACCCTTTATGATGCAGCCAGGAAGACTGTCACACTCAGCTGTGATGCATCACCTACAGCCCTGGCCCCCAGGGTCCTGGCGCACCTGCATGAGCAAGGTGGGGACTCACAAGAGCTACAGGCCCAATGTGAACTCTTCTGTCACTGCAGCCCTCAGATGTGGCCACACACTGATTGACACCTTCAGTGAAATCTGCAAGGACACCTTCCATTGCGCAAAGCTTTCTTCTCACCATCCAGAATAACAGAGGAAGGTGGAATGGATCCCTCCCTCAGGGCTGTTCCGTGTGGCTGCGAACTTGCAGGTGGCTCTCAATGGCACAGCCTGCAGCTGCCCCAGAAGCTGTTCTCCAAGCCCAGCAGCAGCCTTGGATTTGATGCAGAGGAGGTAAGACTACGCATCCCACCTTGGGTTGGCTGCAAAGTTTTCCGCAATTTGACTTCTGTTGAAAATTTTGAGGGTCCTCAAAATGAAATAAAGATTCGGAGTTTAGACAAACACTGAAAAAGTAAGTATGCAGGTCGCTTGGATTTGAACTTTTCTTGGGAGAGGTGGGAGTATTAAAGGGCATTTTATGAGATGGAATTTGATTTCCTGGTGATGTTATTGCAGAGCCTCCAGTAGTCATCATTGTAGGAGAAGTGAAATAATAAAGGAAGACTTTCTAGAGACAAGAATCCCCATTTTAACCCCTGTCCCTGTCCACTTCCTTTGTAAATGTAAATACTGCTGTGGCCTAGTAACTTGACATTATATCTCAAGGAGGGGCAGTTGGCATGTCTAGTTCATTCTTATTCATTAGTGTTCCAAACAAGGCCCTTTTCTTGGTATGATAAGGTCTCAAGTTCTAATGTAAAGCCTTGTAATAAACTGGCACATCACATAGGCTTTCTTGGGCAGAGCATAGTAATGAAATGAATACAGAAATTATTCTTTGTCAAAAGAACAAGTAATTCTAAATTTACTATCAGAATGTAAGTTGGGCTTTTTTGCTGTAGCCTTAATGTCTTTCAATAAAGTATCAGAATTATTTTCTTTGTATGTGATACTGACATTTTCTTTTAAGTTACAAGTAGAAAACATTTTCAGGAATCAGCTCTAATTGTTCCTCCTGCTCATTACCCTTCCTCCCTTAACATGCTAAAAAATAAAGAATGCTTTATGAAAAAGTTTTAATAGGCTGACACATTTACTAATAGATCAAGGTATATTAATGTGAAATCTGTCAGAGAAGTTTAAAATTGTTTGCAAGTTAGGAAACTAATTGTTAATACTAAGTATTTTTTTATACCACGGACATAAATATTTCTATGCCACTAAAATTTGCCTCATACTTACGTAAAATATCCATACTGTGAAAATGTATAGTATTTTTAAAACAAATCAGAGTATCTTGAAGGTCACATTTGCAACTTTCCTAGAAAGAATATTGACTTTGGATTCATGGTGACCTGCTTTATTTATTTATTTTTATTGTATCATTAATATACAATCACATGAGCAACATTGTGGTTACTAGGTTCCCCCTATTATTGAGTCCCCACCACATACCCCATTACAGTCACTGTCCATCAGCATAGTAAGATGCTATAGAATCACTACTTGTCTTCTCTGTACAATACTGCCTTCTCCATGTCCCCGCCTCCCTCCCTACATTATGTGTGCTAATCATAATGCATGGCGACCTGATTTAAATCTCTATTCCACTACCTCTTAGCGCTGAGAGCTTGGGAAAAGTATTCAAACAGTTTGGATCTCAGAATATCTATAAAAATGACAGAGTACTCCCTCTCAGAGTTGTTTAAAGATTAAATTACATAAGATGTAGCTAGGTCAGTTCTGGTGCATCCTAGGTAATCAATAATAGTTTCATTATAACTTTGTCATCCCAGTTGTCAGCATCATTCGTTATTAGACGGCACGTCTGCTGAGATGCGGCCCTTGGCCAGGTGCTGAGATCCGAAATGAAGAACAGTACCGGTGCTAGCGGAGCCTGACAGCGCACAGGCAACTGCTGTTATCGGTGTGGAAAGGACAGTCACAAAGATGGGAAGTGAAAGTCACGGGAGCGCAGAGCTGAGAAATGGAAGGGTGACAGAATCACAGCAAACCACTCACAAAAGATGCCGTTTGATCTTGCCCTGGGATTTCCGAGTGTGACAAGTGGGATGATGTGGGCACAGCGAACGGTGTCCGGGGGTAAGGGAGGAGGCGGGAAGGCGTGGGCTGGGCGGCAGGAACAGGGAATAAATAGAAAGGTGAGAGACGGCGGCTGGCCCCGCGAAGGAGTCGGTCAAGCTCTTTGTCCCAGGAGCCCAGCGGCCCAGGGGAAGCCTCCGCGAGCCGCAACCTGCAGAGAGGCGCGCGCAGGGCGGGGGCCCGCGGCGCCTGCAGCTGCTCACACAAGCCTGTGCCCGGTCGCGGTGCTCTGCACATTTTTAAAGCTTCCTCCAAACATCGTCTGTATCAACAGGCGGGGGCCCTCTTGCTTTGCGCTCAGTCGAGCGCTACATGTCCGTTTACAGCTAACTTAGACATTCACTATCAACCTGAGGGTGCCCAGAGGTTCCTGGTAAGAAGCCGCACGGAAGGCCGCCCTCGTGTGTCCTCAGGTCCATATAGGGAACAGCAGGCTGGGGCGCCACCCCCGGCCTCCCGCGCCCTTGGATCAGCCGCCTGCGGCGCAGGCCGCTCCTGGCCCGGGTGGAGAGGAGCAGCGCGCGCGGCCCCAGTGGTGCAGGGCGCCGCCTCTTCCCTTCCCGTGTAGCGGATCCTGTCCGCTAAGGGTCGCAGTGAATTCATAAAGTATCACCCGTATCATCCAACTGTGAGCACAAAACAATACTTTGGAATGATTGTTACGGTCCCAAATCTGTGGCCTGCAGCTATCAGGAGCTGATTATGCTGACACGGCGCAACCTTAAATATGCAGATTTAAGACGCGGTATTTCTTTACTCTCCCGTTTCTAATTTTCCTTTTTGTGTTACTTTCCAAGTGTGGTTTTAAGAGTTTGTTTCTAAACCACTTCTGTTAAGTTCGGAAACATGTAGAGCGTATGCTGTTGAATCAACAAAATACTGACCTGTAACATTAACAATTTGCTGTTTTATCAGGAACAGATTGATTTTATTAGGACGGATGAAGAATTGACTAAAGCAGGGAATCATAAAAATAACACATATGCACAACTTACATTGGGTGCATTCGGCTGCACATTGTTCTGTATCCTCTGCTATGTGGAGGACAAAGTGTGGTTTCTTGTTTTGCCCTAGCTGCTTTGATATAGATCTGAGGTCTCAGTTACCTGGTTTTGGTATAAGCTATTGCCCAGACTGACTTTTGTGATTTGATTACAAGCTTGTTCTAAAAGGCTAACAAGAATTTGCCATGGAGCAATAGTATGAATACAGACCCCTTGTATATGTTCATACGATTCCCTGGGAGTTCCTAGGTGAGTAAAATGGGACTGATGGGCATCAGTTTTTGACATGCGTTCCCAAAATATTGAGTTTGGTTTTCACAGAAATAAGTAATAATATCCTCCTTTACACAGATACTTTATTATTTTACATAATATTGAGTTAAATTACATAATCCAAATTACAAATCATAATCCTGACGACTCTGAGCTGACATCTCTAAAGGTTGAAGCCAACACTCAGGGAGGAGTCAGCACCACAAGGTTGCTAGGGGTCCTCAACATGGGAAGGAGTGGGAGGACTGAGAAGTGAGGATTTTCAGTGAAGAAGAGGTTGTTTAGAATAGTTGATGCATGTTGTACACTGCACCAGTTTTGTGATGATTAAAAATATTTAGGATAAGGAGAAGACTACATACAATTAAGAGAAAACCCATAGAATAATAATATGGGGCAGCAAGAATTCTCAGGTTGGTGCCAGTATACTCACGTTCTTTCTCTCTGTTCAGACAAATTGAGTTGTGTGATCTTGGATGACTTTAGGTGAGTTGCCTGGTTTTTTTCTTCTATAAAGGAGAATGTTTAACTAAAAGATCCTTGAGATCCTTCTAGAGCTTAAATTACAGGATTTTTCAGTTACCTACTATCTAAGTGATAGATTAAGATAAAGTTAAAAGATGTCCTTTAATTGTTTTAGTCCACACTCATAATATCTTCATACTCCAGGAATAGCTCCCCTCATTGTTACATGCCATCAGGTAGCGATTTCCTTTCATTTCAGTTAATTTTGAGTTGTTCTATCAGTGTACCTCCCAGATATAAATCTGATTTTCCTTGTTACTTTGTATTAGTACCTTCAGATTGGCTCTTTTGAGTGGCTTTAAAAAAGTCCGAACAGCATATGAAGTCCATGCTCAGACTTTCCTCTCATATGTTTGTCTTGAGTTATCCCTGGTCCATCACAGGGAAGCCACATGGGGACATTTTTTAGTCCTTCTTCATTTCAAGAAGATTGGCTGAAATGAATCCCCTTCAGGAGCTCAGGGCCTGTGGGCTCACAAATCACCAAACCCTGTGCGTCATGTGTAGAGCAGCTGCACCGAAATCAGGAGGAATTTCTCCAAGATGGTGGTGTCACAGTACTAAGAGGCTGGTGGCAGTGATTTGTGAGACTGTCGTCTGAGAAGGCAGACAGAGCTCAGTCCACATAAGGGAGACACTGAGGAAAGACCTGGCCCAGGGCCAGTGTGATGAGCCCAAGAAACTAAAAGCCTCTCACTGGCTTGGAGAGTGCACTGCATGAGGGGGAGGTGTCTAATCCTACAGTTAGCATCTCCTCTTCCCACTCCAGAGCTATTAAGACTTATGGGTGAAATGGACACTTTTTTCCACGTGAAACTGACAGAGAAAGGAGATAACAGGTGCTCTGGAAGAGGCAGGTGGGGCAGTGTGGGAACCCTTGGCTTCTACTCTTCAAGCCTCATTTCTAAATCCTAAGATCCAGGTGGAGCCAAGATGGTGGCGTGACTAGTACAGTGGGAATCTCCTCCCAAAAACATATATATTTTTGAAAATACAACAAATACAACTAATCCTAAAAGAGAGACCAGAAGACACAGGACAACAGCCAGACTACATCCACACCTGCGCGAACCCAGCGCCTGGTGAAAGGGGTAAGATACAAGCCCCAGCCCAGCGGGACCCAAGCGCCCCTACCCCCAGCTCCCAGCAGGAGGAGAGGAGTCAGAGCGGGGAGGGAGAGGGAGCCCAGGACTGCTAAACACCCAGCCCCAGCCATCCACACCAGAGCGCAGACACAGTGCATGCGTGGGGTGCTGGAAACTAGGGAAGGAGGACAGAAAGACCTGTGAGCGGGTCCCACAGCTGGCACCTCTGGGAAGAAAGAAAAGCGAGTGCTTTTTCAAAGTCTTAAAGGGACAGGGACCCTACAACTGGAAGGAAGCATCCCGGGTCACAGTCCAGCAGCTGAAAATTCCAGGGAACTCCGGGCACACTAACCCCCTGGGCAACAGCTCTGAGACCCCTCACAGAGGTAAACAGCCAAACAGCCCCCGTCCATTACCTCTCCGGGGCCCCGCCACAGCAGAGCAGCAGCCTGAGGCTGGTCACTACCACAGCAAGGGAGCTTCCTCCATACTGGCCGGGCAAGACACAGAGACCCAGTCTACACGCAATTGCCCAACACAAGCCACTAGGGGTCGCAGTTGTCGCAGTAAAGAAAGGCCAGGAGCAAGTGGAAAGTCTTGGCTCTCCCAGCTGACAGATGAGTCAATAGCATACCACTGCACCTATCAACATGAAAAGGCAAAAAAATTTGATCCAGACAAGACTAACCCAGACAGTTTCAAGGAACCTGGGGAGATAGATTTAACCATTCTTTCTGAAAAATAATTCAAAACAAATGTCATAACCATGCTGATGACCTGCCAGAAATATGCAAAAACAAAGGAGGGAGAATACAGAAATAAAACAATCTCTGGAAGGACTTCAAAACAGAATGGACGAGACGCAAGAAACCATTATTGGACTAGAAAACACAGAACAGGAATACAGAGAAGCTGATGCAGAGAGAGATACAAGGATCTCCAGGAATGAAAGAATTTTAAGAGAACTGTGTGACCAATCAAAACAGAACAATATCCGCATTATAGGGGTACCAGAAGAAGAAGAGAGAGAAAATGGGTTAGAAAATGTCTTTGAAGAAATTATTGCTGAAAACTTCCCCAAACTAGGGGAGGAAATGGCCTCTCAGACCACAGAGGTACACAGAACTCCCATGACAAGGGATTCAAGGAGGGCAACACCAAGACACATAATAATTAAATGGCAAAGATCAAAGACAAGGACAAAGTATTAAAGGCAGCCAGAGAGAAAAAAAGGTCACCTACAAAAGAAAACCCATCAGGCTACATTCAGACTTCTCAACAGAAACCTTACAGGCCAGAAGAGAATGGCATGATATACTTAATGCAATGAAACAGAAGGGCCTCGAACCAAGAATACTGTATCCAGCACGATTATCATTTAAATATGAAGGAGGGATTTAAAAATTCCCAGACAAGCAAAAGTTGAGGGAATTTGCCTCCCACAAACCACCTCTACTAGGCATCTTACAGGGACTGCTCTAGATGGGAGCACTCCTAAAAAGAGCACAGAACAAAACACCCAACATATGAAGTAGGGAGGAGAAGGACTAAGAAGGGAGAGAAATAAAGAATCATCAGACCGTGTTTATAATAGCTCAACAAGAGAGTTAAGTTAGACAGTAAGATAGTAAAGAAGCTAACCCTGAACCTTTGGTAACCACACACTTAAAGCCTGCAATGGCAATAAGTACATACCTTTCAATAATCACCCTAAATGTAAATGGACTGAACGTACCAATCAAAAGACACAGAGTAATAGAATGGATAAAAAAGCAAGACCCATCCATATGCTGCTTACAAGCGACTCACCTCAAACCCAAAGACATGCACAGACTTAAAGACAAGGGATGGAAAAACATATTTCATGCAAACAACAGAGAGAAAAAAGCAGGTGTTGCAATACTAGTATCAGGCAAAATAGACTTCAAAATAAAGAAAGTAACAAAAGATAAAGAAGGACATTACATAATGATAAAGGGCTCAGTCCAGCAAGAGGATATAACCATTATAAATATATATGCACCCAATACAGGAGCACCAACATATGTGAAACAAATACTAACAGAATTAAAGGAGGAAATAGAATGCAATGCATTCATTCTAGGAGACTTCAACACACCACTCACTCCAATGGAGAGAGGACAGATCTACCAGATAGAAAATAAGGACACAGAGGCACTGAACAACACACTAGAACAGATGGACCTAATAGACATCTACAGAACTCTACATCCAAAAGCAACAGGATGCACATTCTTCTCAAGTGCACATGGAACATTCTCCAGAATAGACCACATACTAGCCCACAAAAAGAGCCTCAGTAAATTCCAAAAGATTGAAATCCTACCAACCAACTTTTTAGACCACAAAGGCATAAAACTAGAAATAAATTGTACAAAGAAAGCAAAAAGGCTCAAAAATACATGGAGGTTAACAACACACTCCTAAATAATCAATGGATCAATGACCAAATCAAAATGGAGATCCAGCAATATATGGAAACAAATGACAACAACAACACAAAGCCCCAACTACTGTGGGATACAGCAAAAGCAGTCTTAAGAGGAAAGTATATAGCAATCCAGGCATATTTAAAGAAGGAAGAACAATCCCAAATGAATGGTCTAATGTCACAATTATTGAAATTGGAAAAAGAAGAACAAATGAGGCCTAAGGTGAGCAGAAGGAGGGACATAATAAAGATCAAAGAAGAAATAAATAACATTGAGAAGAATAAAACAATAGCAAAAATCAATGAAACCAAGAGCTGGTTCTTTGAGAAAATAAACAAACTAGATAAGCCTCTAGCAAGACTTATTAAGAGGAAAAGAGAGTCAACACAAATCAACAGAATCAGAAATGAGAAAGGAAAAATCATGACGGACCCCACAGAAATACAAATAATTATTAGAGACTACCATGAAAACCTATATGCTAAAAAGCTGGGAAACCTAGGAGAAATGGACAACTTCCTAGAAAAATACAACCTTCCGAGACTGACCCAGAAAGAAACAGAAAATCTAAACAGACCAATTACCAGCAACGAAATTGAAGCTGTAATCAAAAAACTACCAAAGAACAAAACCCGCTGGCCAGATAGATTTACCTTGGAATTTTATCAGACATACATAGAAGATATAATACCCATTCTCCTTAAAGTTTTCCAAAAAATAGAGAGGAGGGAATACTCCCAAACTCATTCTATGAAGCTAACATCACCCTAATACCAAAACCAGGCAAAGACCCCACCAAAAAAGAAAACTACAGACTAATATTCCTGATGAACGTAGATGCAAAAATACTCAACAAAATATTAGCAAACTGAATTCAAAAATACATCAAAAGGATCATACAACATGACCAAGTGGGATTCATCCCAGGGATGCAAGGATGGTACAACATTCGAAAATCCAACAACATCATCCACCATATCAACAAAAAGAAAGACAAAAACCACATGATCATCTCCATAGATGCTGAAAAAGCATTCGATAAAATTCAACATCCATTCATGATAAAAACTCTCAACAACATGGGTATAGAGGGCAAGTACCTCAACATAATAAAAGCCATATATGATAAACACACAGCCAACATCATACTGAACAGCGAGAAGCTGAAAGCTTTTCCTCTGTGATCGGGAACAAGACAGGGATGCCCACTCTCCCCAGTGTTATTCAACAGAGTACTGGAGGTCCTAGCCACGGCAATTAGACAAAACAAAGAAATACAAAACAAAGGAATCCAGATTGGTAAAGAAGAAGTTAAACTGTCACTATTTGCAGATGACATGATATTGTACATAAAAAACCCTAAAGACTCCACTCCAAAACTACTAGAGCTAATATCGGAATTCAGCAAAGTTGCAGGATACAAAATTAACACACAGAAATCTGTTGCATTCCTATACACTAACAATAAACTAATAGAAAGAGAAATCAGGAAGGCAATTCCGTTCACAATAGCATCAAAAAGAATAAAATACCTAGGAATAAACCTAACCAAGGAAGTGAAAGACCTATACCCTGAAAACTATAAGACACTCTTAAGCGAAAGTAAAGAGGTCACTAACAAATGGAAACTCATCCCATGCTCCTGGCTAGGAAGAATTAATATCATCAAAATGGCCATCCTGCCCAAATCAATATACAGATTCGATGCAATCCCTCTCAAACTACCAACAGCATTCTTCAATGAACTGGAACAAATAGTTCGAAAATTCATATGGAAACACCAAAGACCCCGAATACTAAAGCAATCATGAGAAGGAAGAATAAAGTTGGAGGAATCTCACTCCCCAACTTCAAGTTCTACTACAAAGCCACAGTAATCAAGACAATTTGGTACTGGCACAAGAACAGAGCCACAGACCAATGGAACAGAATAGAGACTCCAAACATTAACCCAAACATATATGGCCAACTAATATTCGATAAAGGGGCCATGGACATACAATGGGGAAATGACAGTCTTTTCAACAGATGGTGCTGGCAAAACTGGACAGCTACATGTAAGAGAATGAAACTGGATCACTGTGTAACCCCATGCACAAATGTAAATTCGAAATGGATCCAAGACTTGAATGTAAGTCATGAAACCATAAAACTCTTAGAAAAAACATAGGCAAAAATCTCTTAGACATAAACATGAGTGACCTCTTCTTGAACATATCTCCCCGGGCAAGGGAAACAAATGCAATAATGAGCAAATGGGACTATATCAAGCTGAAAAGCTTCTGTACAGCAAAGGACACCATCAATAGAACAAAAAGGTACCCTACAGTATGGGAGAATATATTCATAAATGACAGATCCAATAAAGGGTTGACATTCCAAAATATATAAAGACCTCACACACCTCAACAAATAAAAAGCAAGTAATCCAATTAAAAAATGGGCAGAGGAGCTGAATAGACAGTTCTCTAAAGAAGAAATTCAGATGGCCAACAGGCACATGAAAAGATGCTCCACATCGCTTGTCATCAGAGAAATGCAAATTAAAACCACAATGAGATATTATCTCACACCAGTAAGGTTGGCTACCATCCAAAAGACAAACAACAACAAATGTTGGTGAGGTTGTGGAGAAACGGGAACCCTCCTACACTGCTGGTGGGAATGTAAATTAGTTCAACTATTGTGGAAAACAGTATGGAGTTTCCTCAAAATGCTCAAAATAGAAATACCATTTGACCCAGGAATTCCACTTCTATGAATTTACCCCAAGAATGCAGCACTCCAGTTTGAAAAAGACAGATGCACCCCTATGTTTATCACTGCACTATTTACAATAGCCAAGATATGGATGCAACCCAAATGTCCATCAGTAGATGAATGGATAAAGAAGATGTGGTACATATACACAATGGAATATTACTCAGCCATAAGAAAAAAACAAATCCTACCATTCACAACAACATGGGTGGAGCTAGAGGGTATTATGCTCAGTGAAATAAGCCAGGCAGAGAAAGACAAGTACCAAATGATTTCACTCATATGTGGAGTATAAGAACAAAAGAAAACTGAAGGAACAAAACAGCAGCAGAAGCACAGAACCCAAGAATGGACTAATAGTTACCAAAGAGAAAGGGACTGGGGAGGATGGGTGGGAAGGGGGGTATAAGGGTGGGAAAAAAAGAAAGGGGGCATTATGATTAGTATGTATAGTGTGGGGGGGCACAGGCAGGGCTGTGCAACACAGAGAAGACAAGTAGTGATTCTACAGCATCTTACTATATTGATGGACAGTGACTGTGAATGGGGATGTGGGGGGGACTTGGTGAAGGGGGGAGCCTAGTAAACATAATGTCCTTCATGTAATTGTAGATTAATGATACCAAAATAAAATTTAAAAAAAAAGATCATTATCCCATTTCATAGGGTAGGAAGCTGAGGCTCTGAGGTGTTGTGACTTGCTCCTGATCACCCATCATGTGAGTGGCAGAACTAGTACCTGGAACTGGGTCATAGGTGCACTAAGCACCATAGCTCACCTGCCTGCTGAGAAGGGCCAGGAAGGGGGAGGTTAACCCACTGGCCCTGCTGTGGATGAGGCCCCTCTCACAAGGTTGGAGTCCTTAGTGATTCACCATCCTTAGTGATGAATCTCCTAGAATTCATCACAAAGCTTTGCAGGGCTTCTCCAAGTCTCAGTTTTCCCCATATGGACAATGGGGAGAAGGATGCCTGAGCTTGAAGGATTGTGGCTCAGAGAGTGAGAGTCTCCTATAAAAACAAGTCCTAGGCTGCTATTACCCTGTTTCCTGTATGCAGAGCTGGCGGCCGACCCCACCCGACCCACTCCCAGCCCACCCCAACAAAACGATGCTCACAATACTGAGGATAGATAGGGCGAGTTAAAAAAAGAAAAAAAATCCTAAGACCCATGGCCTTTGCTGGAAGGATCTGTAATGTGCACAGACATTTTACTTCCTTCTGTACCAAGAGCTGTAGGGACTTGTTTTTGTTTTTTGTTTCTTGGGTTTCTTTTTGTTTGTCAAAAGTGTTTTCATTTCTAAGAGGGGTTTTAAAGACCATATGAAAATGAGTTATTTCCTTTTTATAGGATTATTTTTGTTCTATAATATATAATTTCTTTTTGTTCTTTGCAAAGCGTATAATGAGCAGAATGTGAAGATCAATTGTCCATTGAGTAGCAAGCATACATTCTCAAACATAGGCCATTTTAAAAGCTAGTTTTGAACCCTCTTTTTGAAAATGTAATGTGCATAATTTTGTGGATATTGTTACTTTTGTTCTCAAGTGAGCACAAGTTTATCACCCACTACCATAAGGATGGTTGGCTGCCTCAATTTTTTTATAGAATAGCTTATAATTCATTAAATAAATAATTTATATGTAGTACATACCTATCTTGAAGCTGCTTCATTTGCTGATATTAAGACAACAGCAAAAGTTAGTTTCTGTCCTCTTTCCCCCCTTAGGACCACAAGGTCAGACTCTGCAGCAAAGTCTCCAATGCTGCATGCACATCTCTCTCTCTATCTCCCTGCCTGTGGGAGAGGGTGGCCACTGTTCTTGTGACTTGACCTCACTTCTTCAGAATTCCTCCCACTCTTCTAAATGTTTATTAACTTTCACATTCGTACCTGCCTTTAACGACCTTCTGCCAGCATCATTCCTTCACCATTATTTTGAATGGTTAGTATGTGCAGGAGCAAATTCAGTTTTGCTGTAAAACAGCAATTCTTAGCAATTTTAGGTAAGACTATTTAACAAATCTGTTAGAAGTTATGGATAGTCCTTTGTAGAAAACAGCAATAAAAGTAATATACACCCAACATTCTGCATGTAGTTTTGGAGGACTTGCAGATCCTGGGAGCCACCTGAACACACTTCTCCCATTGATTTAACAAATACTTACTAAGCAACCCTGTCTTCCCATGGATTACCTGGCTATGAATCAGGTCCCCCTCCACCTACTGTCTCCAAAAAGCTGCTCCCTTAGCCAAAAAGCAGGCCCCAAATTTGAAACCACCATTTGTTCTTAGTACTGGCTCATCTTTCCTTGTCGCCCATCCCCTATGGAGGGAGTGATTGTGTTATTTTAGTTACAGAAGGATCCTGGTCTGTGTAAATATAGCCAGGCCTCTGGAGGACCAGCACTTCCTCCCCACCTCTGCTTCTCTCTGCTCAGGATTTCTCTTTCTCCCTCAGCTCGCTTGTCTCCTGTTTCGACGTGTGGTGCCCTGAAGATGGCCTCCCAGAGCTCCCAGGCTCACATACCGCTTTTGATGGCACAGCTAGCCCAAGAAACCTGAGCATCATAATATTTCTAAACAATTTTATAAGTATGCCATATTATAAAATTATTCCAAGTCATGTTGTTTGATTCTAAATGACATTTTTAGAGCCTTCCCTTTCCTGGTCATTTTCTTGCCATCAAGTTTCTGCCTTTCTAGAGAACACAGCTATTTAATGACAGGGTTCCAGTATATCCTCCTTGGCTGCAGATGAATTGTCTAATTTACCTTGAATCCCCAGAGCTGGCGCAGGGCTCAGCACAGTGCAGTCTATCAACAGACACCGATTGGTCATTAGGGGAAGTGTGGCTTGCCTGGTGAGGCTCTTTTGGTTCCTAAAGGCCCTTGATTTGAAAACTTCTCTCAGGTTGAAACCACTGGCCAGATAAAGTTTTCTTAAGCAAAAACTAGGTTTTTAGACTTATCTGTGCCAATTTATTTTTTCATCAAATATTTAGTGGCCTCAGTTTACTATGATGTATTATTATTTCATATACAAAGGAATGAAAAGTTACAAGAGAGGAAACCACATGTGTTTGATTCTTGCAATACTTTAACCCCAGTTTCGAAAAATTAAAAACTCAGTCAGTTAACTCTGTCGCCATGCAACAAGGAAAACACATGACTGAGCAAATAGACAGTGACAAGTGGCTAATTAAAATCGGCTTGTTGGTCTCTTATCCCCAAGGGTCCGGTTCTTAGAAGGCACTAAGTACTATTCATTAAGCAAAAGCAGGATGCAAAATAATTAATTCAGTATGTTAAAGCATGACATTTAATGATATTTAATATTGCATCAGTTTGGGATTTTATAGTGGTGAGTCTTCATTATTGTTTCAGAAATGAATTTATATATATCTACCTATATCTATACCTATACTTACATCTATCCCCTGTCTTTGAGAACTGGTTTTATCCCCACCTTTTAAAGTTGATGCTATGTTAGATTAACAATAATTCATAATAATTCAACTGAATAAATCTATAATATATTATACTATCATACTATATATTATACTAGTATATACTAACATTATATTATAACATAATTGTTCCTGGTTATATACAATATGAAATCATAAATATACTTTATGGAAAACTTTATAAGGAAGAAACTGTATGCTTTATTTCATTTTTTAAGTTCTATTTTACCAAAAAACATACATCTGAATGCAATTTATTGTATTTTGTATGTATCACAAAATGTAAACTGAAGTTTAACTTTTAATCATTTGTGGTAAAAGTTACATGCAATACAGTTCACACATTTTAAGTGTACAATTTGATGACCTTAAAACAATATTCATACTTGTGCAATCAACACTCCAATAAAGACAAAGTACATTTTATTGCCTCAGAGACTTATTTAATGCTCTTTGCAGTGAATCTTCCCACCTAGCTCCTCACCAGCAACCAGAGATTAGATTTCTCACTATAGATTAGACTTGCCTGTTGTAGGACTTCATATAGATGGACTCATACTGTACATACTCTTTTAAGCTTCGCTTGTTTTGCTCACTATGTTTTTGAAAATTCATCTTTGTGTCAAATGTGCAAATGACCCAGGTCCATATAATATAGGTGATATATTTTATTGTTAATTGTGAGTAGCATTGTTTACATGAATGTATGAATATTTGTTTATTCATTCAAGTGAGGTGGCCATTTGGGTTGTTTTATCTATTCTGTATAATGCTGCCATGAACAGTCTATGCAGATCTTTTTGTGGACTGATGCATCCGTTTCTCTTGGATAAAAGAATAGCAGTATAATTTCTAGCCTGATTTCATTTGGTAACTGTTTATTCTTCAGTTAGATATTTTCTGTTCATCTTTCTGTTAAGTTCACTGACTCTTCTGATCTTCAATCTCCTCTTCAATCCCTCAAGTGCTCTTATATGTGAGGACTGGTTTCATCCCAGTTACAGTACCATAGCCAGAAACAAAATCTATCTTTCATTCTAAACTATGTGTCTGTGTGTGTCTGTTTCTGTTTTTTTTTTTTACAATTTTAAACCTACTGCAATTATTTAAACAAAACTTTCTACCTTCCTGAAGTCTATATTTTGGGCTTCTCTCTATTTCCACCTGAATTTTTAAAGCAGCTCTATGTCCTCCTGCACTACGTTCCTTCTTTCTTACAGCACCAGATCTATTGCAAAGTACAAATTAGAGCATATCACCTCTTTGCTTAAAAACATCATGATATTTTTTTCTTTCTAAGTAGGTTAAGAAAAATGTTGTACTTGGTAATAAATCCCTTCAGAGTCTGATCCTAGTCTAAATTTTCAGTCTTATTTCTTGTCCCTTACCAACCCACACTCAGGCACTCTCTGCTTTAACTATATTAATACTCGCTTTTCCCCTTTCCCTGAAAATGCGAGGATCTTTTCAGCCTTGTGCCTTTGCCTAAGCTATTCCTTCTGCCTGTAAAACATTATTTTCCTTTACCTTCTTGGCTAAGACCACCTCAGTCTTCCAGACCCAAATTAAAGTTTCTCACGATTGTTACCCATGCAGACACAACTTTTCCTCAGTGACCTCTTAACACATTGTACTTAATTGTATAATTGTTTATGTGCTCACCTTTTTTCTTTAAACTGTGAACATTCTAGAGAAAAATAGTATAGCTCCTTAAACTTTCTATCCTTGTTTAAGAATGCCTAGTTCTTAGTACATAGTTGTTAACCAGGCAGAGGATTAAATGCATTTCATATGTTTTTGTTGTTGTTGACTGAATTTTGGTTTTGGTTTTGAGATAGTTTAATTCCTGTTGATTTAGAGGGATTTAGACTGTGTAAGTTATTAGCATTTTTAATATATGTTACCAGAGAACAAGAAGCTTCAAAATTTTTTAAAGTATAATTATAATCTGTTAGTGATTTTAACATGAGTAGAATAGAAGCATTGGGACTTAATGGAAACCCATTTTTAGTTAAGGAGCTAAAATCTGAATTTTTAGCAGGCAAGCCTATATTTTCTTATTTCATAATGAACTCTGACACTGAACAGTTCCTGGTAGATAATCACGTTAACTACTGTAATGGACCAAAGTGTTTTACCAACATTTTATTTATTAGCCCAAATCCTAAGTAAAATATTTTGGATTAGTATCACTCCTGATGTATATGGGTTCATCCATGACACAAATGTGAAGGTCACCTTGAAGTGGCTATGGCAAAAATATTCATTAAAATATTAAAAAATGAAATATAACAAATAGAGTCTTCTCAGGTTTCAAGTGGAAAACTTACAGAATCTAAAAATATGAGCAAGTCCTGTTCCTCCTTCTGTGAGTTAAAAATAGAAAATTGCTTCATTACAAGCTCTTGAAGAAAAAGCAGGGCTAATTGGAACTAATATCTTGGCTAACATTTAAGTGGCTTATTTATTCACTGATTTCTTCCAGATTCCTGTTTACACGGATCCAGGCCTCTGAGGACTCAGTATTCCTGGGTCAGGTGTGGACACAGGCAGCTTTGTACCCTGGTGAGCAAAGGCTTTGGGGACAATGGGTTTTGCCGGGTTCCTGTGCCACACCTCCAGGGACACATGATGCCTGCAGCAGAGCTGCCACCCAAGCGTCTTGGCACAAGAATCAGCCTTGACCTGTGGAAGGGGAAAAACCTGCAGCTTAGCCATCTCCATCACAAATCAATCATAAACGAATCCTATGCCACACTCCCTACCAAGCCTTTCCCTTTTTTCTGGGAACTGTGGGTGGTCTGCTGAAGCTCATTTCCCTTTTTACACCAATCTATAAAACATGTTTATTTCTCAGCCAAGTGGAGCTAAGATCCATTAGTGTCAGTACCTGTGGCAGAGAGGCATAAGTAGCCATAATTTGCTGTAATCTTCTATAATCTTTCCTGAGAAACTGCAGAGAGGAGCTGTGGGGCAGCCAAGGAATTGTGCTGTGACAGTCCCTTTATCCCTTCATCCAATGACATTATACTGGTGATGTAGACTTTGACATGCTAATTGCCCTGAAAGCCAATTATATAAGTATGGGGGTCTCATTAGGCAGTAACAGAGATTTCTTAATTCCCTTCTTTCCAATCACTTTAATTCAGTAACTCCTTTAAAAAAAAACTTCCCCTACAATGACTTAGCTGTCCTGTTTGCATTAAGGGCATCAATCCTCTCGATATCATATCAATTCTACAAACATTTATTAAATTACTATTATTTATAAATCAGGATTTGAGGGAGGAGGAAGCACAGATGAATTAAATGCCATGCCTTCATTTAATGATTTCTAAACTATGATTTTAAAGAATTTGTCATACTCCATTTCAGTCAGCATGAGGCCTGGTTTGTTCTCTGTGATTTGCCAACATCTGAAACAGGGGTCTACAAAGTCAGCAGAAGTCTGGGATTGCAGGGCCTAAAGCTTAAACATATACCTATTTTAAAAACACACTTGGCTATGTGGGTACATATAATAGACCCTTCCGAGGGATTTAGGAAGGTCTGAAGAGTTATTTTCATTTGTTTCATAGTAAACCCATTCTGGGTAATTACTCGGTAACTAGTCTAACACACACAGATATAGTTCCCTGTCCAAGCAAATTCTTCTTGGGGTCAGTGACTCTACTGCATCTTTGCAAATGTGAGCAGACATAGAATGACTATCATGCCTGTTGTATGGGTCAGTCCCAATTCACAACTGGGATCCCACAAATAAGAACAGATAAGCAGTCTAGAGAAAGAGGCCCAATCTCTTGGGGAGTTTCTGGGCAGGCCAAGAACTGTTGGGCATAAGTGGCCATAGGGCCAGGGCCATATACACTAGGGGAGCTTTTGAGCATGAAAGACAGCACTATGGAAAACTTCCCTGTCAATGTGAATACCCTTCAAGTTGGACTCTAATACAGGGTGTGGCAAACCAAAGTCTGCAGGTGGGCTACCTGTTCTTATAAATAGTTCTATTTTTACACAGCTGCATCCATTAATGTGCATATTATCTATGGCCATATTCCCACTAAAATGACAGAGATGAGTAGTTGCCATAAAGATTATATGGTCTGAAAAAACAAAAATGTTTACTATCCAACTCATTAGGAACAAAGTTGCTGATGCCTGCTCTAATAGAACAAAAGTGTAATAGAAGAATGATATTCTTTGAGGAATTATTCTAATTTGTCTCAAGACTTTGAAATGATATCGTTCATCTTCAAATTTATAATAGTCCCATAACAAAATGAAACATTAAGCTGTCAAAAAAGTCCCTAAATGGAAGTCATTTTTCTTGTTAATTCTTTTAAACTTTATAGATTTTCTAAGACAGCAATGCAATAAATGAGATGCTGGTTTTTGAATAGTTCATGCTCCAAAATGAATATACTAGTTAAAGGTAGACCTTTTCTATATATGCCACAAAGACATATACACTTTCTAGGTCATCGTCTTGTGAACTAAAGTTAACTTTCCCAAGGACACGCAGTTGGCAAGTGGCGAGTGCAGACTTTAATCTGAATCTATCTGATTCAAAATCTGTGCTTTTATTGCTAGCTAAACTTAAGTAATACAGAGCTGTGTCTTAGTTTCCTATGACTGCAGCAACAAATGATGACAAACATGGCTGCCTTCAAAATACATAAATTAAATCTTACAGTGTGGAAGTCAGAAGTCTGAGATACGTTCTCTGGGCTAAAATCTCGATGTCCCTTTCTGAAGACCCCAGAGGAGAGACTATTTTCTTGTCTTTTCAGCAGCCAGTCCACATTCCTTGGCTCATGACCCCTTTCTCCCTCTTCAGAGCAACAAGCATGGTAGGGTTTTTCACATCACATTATTCTGACACTCTTCTGTAGTCAAACTGCCCTCTACCTCCCTTTCTACCTTTAAGGATGCATGTCATGACATGGGCCCACATGTATAATCCATAGAGATGCCCCATCTCTACATCCTTCACTTAATCACCTTTGCAAACACTCTTTTGCTGTCAGTTAACATGTTCACATGTTCTAGGAATTAGGACATGTATATCTTTGTAAGGGTAGGGAAGAGCCACTGTGTAAACTCACTATTACAAATATTTTCTTTTCTTTTTGAAAAAGTGTCACTGGTGGCATTTTGCTCTGGCTTTAGAACAGGAGGATGCTGTGAGGAGCGTTAGTATACAGTACATGGGAATGAAGGCCCTAGTGTCTGACCACAGAGCTTCCAGGGGCTCTCTTGGATTCTTTCTCACTGTGTAGCTGTTTGTAACTTTTCTTAGTCTCATATTTCCCACCTCTAAAATACTAATAAGCATCTCATAAATTAATTGAGAAAATTACATTGCTTAAGGTGGGTCAATGGTGTGGAGTGTCTGGCACCTAGGAAGCTCCCAGTGAACACCAGCTCTGTGTATACAACAGAGTGCCATGTCTAAATGAATCGCTTTGTCTTTTAAGGTTCTTTTCTGATTCCATACGAATTTTAGGATTATTTGCTCTAGTTCATTGAAAAATGTTGTTGATTTTTTTATAGGGATTGCATTGAATCTATAAATTGATTTGAACAGGGTGGTCATTTTGGCTATATTAATTATTCCTATCCGTGCATGGAGTAGATGTCCATTTATTTGTGTCTTCTTTAATTTCTCTCATCAGTGTCTTATAGTTTTCAGTGTACAGGTCTTTCACCTCCTTGGTTAAGTTTATTCCTCAGTATTTTATTCTTTTTGATGCAGTTATAAATGGAATTGTTTTCCTGATCTGTCTTTCTGCCAATTTGTTGTTAATGCAACAGATTTCTATGTATTAATTTTGTATCTTACAACTTTGCTGAATCCATTTATTAATTCTGATAGATTTTTGGTGGAGTCTTTAGAGTTTTCTATATATAGGATCATGTCATCTGCAAATAGTCACAGTTTTACTCCTTCCTTACCAATCTGGGTGCCTTTTATCCCTTTATCTGAATAAAAGTGGTGAGAGTGGACATCCTTGTCTTTTTCTGATATTAGAGGAAAAGCTTTCAGCTTTTTGCTATTGAGTATGATGTTAGCTGTAGGTTTGTCATATATTATGTTGAGGCATTTTTCCTCTATACCCATTTGTTGAGAGTTTTTATCATAAGTAGATGTTGAATTTTGTCAAATGCTTTCTCAGTATTTACTGAGATGATATTTTTTATCCTTTTGTTAATGGTCATCACCTTGATTGATTTATAAATATTATACCATCCTTGCATCCCTGGAATAAATTCTTCTTGGTCATGATGGATGATCGTTTGAATGTATTTTTGAATTCAGTTTGCTAATATTTTGTTGAGAAATTTTCTATCTGTGTTCATCAGGCATATTAGTCTGAAATTTTCTTTTTTTGTGGTGTTTCTGGTTTTCGTGTTAGAGTGATGCTGTGATGCTGGCCTCATATAATGAGGCCATTACCTCTTCTACTTTTCAGAATACTTTAAGAAGAATGGGTACAATCTCTTCAGTAAATATTTAGTAGAATTCAGCTGTGAAGCCATCTGGTCCTAGACTTTTGTCTGCTGGGAGTTTTTTTATTTCCAGTTCAATTTCATTACTAGTAATTGGTCTGTTCAGATTTTCTGCTTCTACTGGGTTAGTCTTGGAAGATTATACTTTTCTAGGAATTTGCCCATTTCTTCTAGGTTTTATGGGCATATAATTTTTCATAGAATTCTCTGATTTTTGTATTTCTGTGGTGACTATTGTGACTATTCCTTTTTTGTTCTGATTTTGTTTATTTGTGTCCTCCGTCTCTTTTTATTGATATGTCTGGCTAGACGTTTGTCTATTTTGTTTATCTTCTCAGATCCAGCTCTTGGTTTTCATTGATTTTTCTATTGTATTCTTCTTTACTTTATTTATTTCTGCTTTGATATTTATTATGTCTCTCCTCCTACTAACAAATGGGTCTCATTTGTTCTTCTTTTTCTGGTTTATTTAGTTGTCAGTTTAGACCATTTATTTGGGATTGTCCTTGTTTCTTGAGGTAAACCTGTACTGCTATATAGTTCTCTCTTAGAATCACTTTTATGGTATCTCACAAATTTTGGACTGTTGTATTTTTGTTTTCATTTGTCTCCATGTATTGCTTGATTTCTTCTTTGATATATTCATTGATCCATTGATTATTTAGAAGTATGTTGTTTAGCCTGTATGTGTTTATGGGCTTTTTTGTTTTCTTCATGTAATTTATTTCTAGTTTCATACAATTGTGATCTGAAAAGATGCATGATACAATTTCAATCATTTTTTATTTATTGAGGCTCTTTTTGGGTCCTAATATGTGATCTATTTTGGAAAACATTCCATGTGCACTTGAGAAAAATGTGTATCCTGCTGTTTTTGGGTGGAATGTTCTGTAGTTAAGTCCATCTGATCTACTGTATTGTTCAGTGTCTCTGTTTCTTTATTTTCTGTCTGGATGATCTGTCTCTTGATATAAATACGGTGTTAAATCTCCTAATATGATTGAGTTTCAATCTGTTTCTCCCTTTAGTTCACTGAGTACTTGTTTTACATACTTAGGAACTCCTATGTTGGGTGCACAGATATTTAAAATGGTTATATCCCCTTTTTGGACTGACCCCTTTATCACTGTGTAATGTCCTTCTTTGTCTCTTGTTACTTTCTTTGTTTTGAAATGTATTTTGTCTAAGTGCTGCTACCCCTGCTTTTATCTCCCTATTGTTTGCATAGAATATCTATCCTTTCACTTTTAGTCTGTAAATGCCTTTAGTTATGAAGTGAATCTCATGTAGGCAGCATATAGATGGGTCTTGTTTCGTTATCTGTTCTGGCTCCCTGTGTTTTTTGATTGACACATTCAGTCCATTTACATTTAAAGTATTTATTGAAAGATATGTAGTATTACCATTTTTCTGGTAATTTTGTTGTCCTATTTGATCCTTTCTTCCTCTCTTATATTTTCACTTTTTATTTGATTTTTTTCTTAGTGTTGTGATTGGATTTATTTATTTTTTTTATTTTGGTATCATTAATCTACAATTACATGAAGAACATTATGATTACTAGGCTCCCCCCCCTTCACCAAGTCCCCCCAACATACCCCTTCACAGTCACTGTCCATCAGCGTAGTGAGATGCTGTAAAATCACTACTTGTCTTCACTGTGTTGCACAGCCCTCCCCACACCACCCATCACACTATACATGCTAATCGTAATGCCCCCTTTCTTTTTCCCCACCCTTGTCCCTCCCTTCCCATCCATCCTCCCCAGTCCCTTGCCCTTTGGTAACTATTGGTCCATTCTTGGGTTCTGTGATTCTGCTGCTGTTTTGTTCCTCCAGTTTTCCTTTGTTCTTATTTTGTATCTATTATAAGCTTTAGGCTTGGGCTTACCATAAAGTTCATTGATAGTTCACAAACACATAACATTCTGCTTCCATCACTCTATTTTGAACACAGACTAAAAGTACTTCTTTTTTCTTCTTCTTCTTCCACCTGCACACTTTATGTATTAAATGTTATAATCTGTGTGTTTTGTGTATCTCTTGACTGATTTTGTATTCAATTGCTTTTACTACTTCTTTATCTTTTCTTTAAACTTGATACTTGCTTAGCTAGTAACTGGTCTACTACCTTTACTGTGAGTTTATTTTCATTGGTGAAAAATATGTAGGCTTAAGAACATTTCCATCTACAGAAGTCCCTTTAACATAACTTGTAAGGTTGTTTTAGTGGTAGTGAATTCTTTTAACTTTTGTTTACCTGGGAAAATTTTTTTTATTATGGTATCATTGATACACAATCACATGAGCAACATTGTGGTTACTACATTACCCCTTTATCAATTCCTTAACACATACCCTATTACAGTCACTGTCCATCAACGTAGTAAGATGCTATAGAGTCACTACTTGTCTTCTCTGTACTATACTGCCTTCACCGTGCCCCCTACATTATGTGTGCTAATCACAATGACCCTTAATCCCCTATTCCCTCCCTCCCTACCCACCCTCCCTAGTCCCTTTCCCTTTGTTAACTGTTAGTCCATTCTTGGGTTCAGTGAGTCTGCTGCTGTTTTATTCCTTCAGTTTTTGCTTTGTTGTTATACTCCACAGATGAGTGAAACAATTTGGTACTTGTCTCTCTCCACCTGGCTTATTACACTGAGCATAATACCCTCTAGTTCCATCCATGTTGTTGTAAATGGTAGGATTTCTTTTCTTCTTATGGCTGAATAATATCCCATTGTGTATATATACCACATCTTCTTTATCCATTCATCTACTGATGACAATTAGCTTGCTTCCATATCTTGCCTATTGTAAACAGTACTGCGATAAACATATGGGTGCATATGTCTTTTTGAATCTGGGATCCTGTATTCTTAGGGTAAATTCCTAGGAGTGGTATTTCTGGGTCAAGTGGTATTTCTATTTTTAGTTTTCTGAGGAACCTCCATATGGCCTCCCACAATGGTTGAGCTAATTTACATTCCCACCAGCACTCTAGGAGGTTTCCCCTTTCTCCACATCACACCATTGAGAGCATTTGTTGTTGTTTGTCTTTTGGATTGTGGTTATCCTAACTGGTGTGAGGTGATTGTGGTTTTAATTTGCATTTCTCTAATGAATAGCAATGTAAAGCATCTTTTCATATGCCTCTTGGCCATCTGAATTTCTTCTTTGAAGAATTGTCTGTTCATATCTCTTCATTTTTTTAATCAGGTTAACTTTTTTTTGTTTGTTGAAGCATGTGAGCTCTTTATATGTTTTGGATGTCCACATCTTTTCAGATATGTCATTTATCAATATATTCTCCCACACTGTAGGATGCCTTTTTGTTCTACTGATGGTGTCCTTTGCCGTACAGAAACTTGTTAGCTTGATGTAGTCCCACTTGTTCATTTTTGCTTTTGTTTCCCTTGCCCAGGGAGATATGTTCATGAAAAAGGTGCTCATGTTTATATTCAAGAGAGTTTTGCCTATGTTTTCCTCTAAGAGTTTTATGGTTTCATGACTTACATTCAGGTTTTTGATCCATTTCAAGTTTACTTTTGTGTATGGAGTTAGATAGTAATCCAGTTTCATTCTCTTACATGCAGCTGTCCAGTTTTGCCAAAACCAGCTGTTGAAGAAGCTGTCATTTCCCCATTGTATATCCATGTCTCCTTTATTGTATATTAATTGCCCATATATGCTTGCGTTAATATCTGGAATCTCTATTCTGTTCACTGGTCTATGGGTCTGTTCTTCTGCCAGTACCAAATTGTCCTGACTACTGTGGCTTTGTAGTAGAGCTTGAAGTTGGGACGCATAATTCCGCCTGCTTCATTCTTCCTTCTCAGGATTGCTTTGGCTATTCCGGGTCTTTTGTCATTCCATATGAATTTTAGAACTATTTGTTCCAGTTAATTGAAGAACACTGTTGGTATTTTGATAGGGATTGCATTGAATTTGTAGATTGCTTTAGGCAGTAGGGCCATTTTGACAATATTAATTCTTCCTACCCAGGAACATGGGATAAATTTCCATTTATTAGTGTCCTCTTTAATTTATGTCAATAGTGTCTTGTAGTTTTCAGGGTTTAGGTCTTTCACTTCTTGGTTAGGTTTATTCCTAGGCATTTTATTCTTTTTGATGCTATTGTGAGTGGAATTGTTTTCCTGATTTCTCTTTCTGCTAGTTCATCATTAGTGTATAGGACTGCAACAGATTTCTGCGCATTCATTTTGTATCCTGCAACTTTGCTGAATTCAGATATTAGTTCTAGTAGTTTTGGAGTAGAGTCTATAGGGTTCTTAATGTACAATATCATGTCATATGCAAACTGTGACAGTTTGACTTCTTCTTCACCAATCTGGATGTCTTTTATTTCTCTGTGCTGTCTGATTGCCATGGCTAGGACTTCCAGTACTGTGTTGAATAAAAGTGGAGAGAGTGGGCATCCTTATGTGTTCCCCATCTTAGAGGAAAAGCTTTCAGGTTTTCATTGTTAAGTATGAGGTTGGCTGTGGGTTTGTCATATATTGCCTGTCATATATGTTGAGATACTTGCCCTCTATACCAATTTTGTTAAGATTTTTAATCATGAATGGGAATTGAATTGTGTCAAATGCTTTTTCAGAATCTATGGAGATGGTCCTGTGATTTTTGTCCTTTTTAGAGATATAGTGGTTGATGTTGACAAATTTCATATATTGTACCATCCTTGCATCTCTCGGATGAATCCCACTTGATCATTAGGTGTGAACCTCTTGATGTATTTTTTAATTCAGTTTGCTAATATTTTGCTGAGTATTTTTGTATCTATGTTCATCAGGGATATTGATCCATAGTTTACCTTTTTTTTGGTGTCTTTGCTGGTTTTGGTATTAGAGTGAAGCTGGCTTCATAGAATGAGTTTGGAAGTATTACCTCCTCTTCTATTTTTTGGAAAACTTTAAGGAGAATGGGTGTTATTTCTTCTCTAAATGTCAGATAAAACTCAGCCGTTAAGCCATGTGGTCCAGGTATTTTGTTCTTTGGTAGTTTTTTGATTACCAATTCAATTTCATTGCTGGAAATTGGGCTGTTTATATTTTCTGTTTCTTCCTGGGTCAGTCTTGGAAGGTTGTATTTTTCTAGAAAGTTGTCCATTTCTTCTAGGTTATCCGGTTTGTTAGCATATAATTTTTCATAGTATTCTCTAGTAATTCTTTGTATTTCTGTGATGTCTATAGTGACTTTTCCTATCTCATTTCTAATTCTCTCTATGTGTGTAGATTCTCTTTGTTTCTTCATAAGTCTGGCTAGGCATTTATTTTGTTTATTTTCTCAAAGAACAAGCTCTTGGTTTCATTGACTTTTTCTATTGTTTTATTCTTCTCAGTTTTATTTATTTCTTCTCTGATCTTTATTGTGTCCCTCCTTCTCCTGACTTTGGGCCTCATTTGTTCTTCTATTTCCATAATAATTTTGACTTTAGACTATTCATTTGGGATTTTTCATACTCCTTTAAATAGGCCTGGATTACTATATATTTTCCGCTTAGAACTGCCTTTGCTGTGTTCCACAGAAGTTGGGGCATTGTGCTGTTGTTTTCATTTGTCTCCATATTTTGTTTGATCTCTATTTTAGTTTGGTCATTGATCCATTCATTATTTAGGAGCATGTTATTAAGCTTCCATGTGCTTGTGAGCCTTTCGGTTTCCTTTGTACAATTTATTTCTAGTTTTATATCTTTTTAATCTGAGAAGTTGTTTGGTAGAATTTCAATCTTTTTGAATTTGCTGAGGCTCTTTTTGTGGCCTAGTACATGGTCTATTCTGGAAAATGTTCCATGCACACTTGAGTAGAATGTGTATCCTGCTGCTTTTGGGTGTAGAGTTCTGTAGATGTCTGTTAGGTCCATCTGTTCTAGTGTCTTGTACTGTGCCTCTGTGTCCTTACTTATTTTCTGTCTGGTTGATCTGTCCTTTGGAGTGAGTTTTGTGTTGAAGTCTCCTAAAATGAATGCATTATATTCTATTTCCCCCCTTATATCTGCTGGTATTTGTTTCACATAAGTAGGTGCTTCTGTGTTTGGTGCATAGATATTTATAATGGTTATATCCTCTTGTTGGACTGACCCCTTTATCATTATGTCCTTCTTTGTCTCTTGTTCTTTCATTGTTTTGAAGTCTATTTTGTCTGACACAAGTACTGCAACACCTGCTTTTTCTCCCTATTGTTTGTATGAAATATCTTTTTCCACCTCTTCACTTTTAGTCTGTGTTTTTCTTTGGGTTTGAAAGGAGTCTCTTGTAGGCAGCATTCAGATGGGTCTTGCACTTTTATCCATTCTGTAACTCTGTATCTTTTAATTGGTCCATTCAGTCCATTTACATTTAGGGTGATTATCAATAGATATGTACTTATTGCCATTTCAGGCTTTGGATTCATGGTTACCAAAAGTTCAAAGGAAGCATCTTTACTATCTAACAGTCTAACTTAACTCACTTATTATACTATTATAAACACAGTCTGATGAATCTTTTTTCTCTCCCTTCTTTTTTTTCCTCATCCACTCTTTAAATGTTAGATGTCTTATTCTGTATTCTTTGTGTATCCCTTGACTGACTTTGTGGATAGCTAATTTAATTTGGCATCTGGATAGTATTTAGTTAGTCTACTTTCTTTGCTGTGTTTTTTTTTCCTCTGGTGACACTATTTAGCCTTAAGAACACTTCCATCTAGAGCAGTCCCATTAAAATACACTGTAGAGGTGGTTTGTGGGAGGCAAATTCCCTCAACTTTTGCTTATCTAGGAATTGTTTAATCCATCCTTCAAATTTAAAGGCTAATCTTGCTGGATAGAGTATTCATTTTCAAGGCCATTCCCTTCTGGCCTGCATGTTTCTGCTGAGAAGTCTGATGATAGCCTGATGGGTTTTCCTTTGTAGGTGATTTTGATTTTTTTTCTCTCTCTGGCTGCTTTTAATAATCTTTCCTTGTCTTTGATCTTTGCCATTTTAATTATTATATGTTTTGGTGTTGTCCTCCTTGGGTCCCTTGTGTTGGGGGATCTGTGGACTTCCATGGCCTGAGAGACTATTTCATTCCCCAAATTGGGGAATTTTTCAGCAATTATTTCTTCAAAGACACTTTCTATCCCTTTTTCTATGTCCTTTTATTCTGTTACCCCTATAATGCAAATATTGTTCTGTTTGAATTGGCCACATATTTCTCTTAATATTCTTTCAATTCTAGAGATCCTTTTTTCACTCTCTGTCTCAGCTTCTCCTGTTCTCTGATTTCTATTCTGTTCACTGTTTCTTCTACTTCACCTAATCTGTTTTTAAATCCCTCTATTATCTATTTCATTTCTTTTATCTCTGTCCTGAATTCATCCCTTAGCTCTTGAATATTTTTCCGTAGCTCCATAAGCATGCTTATGACTTTTATTTTGAATTCTTTTTCAGGAAGATTGGTTATTTCAGTCTGAGCCCTCTTTCTTGAGTTTAAGGGATTTTGGATTGAATAAGGTTGTTCTGCCTTTTCATAGACCTGGACTGATGGGAGTGGTCATTGGCAAGTGGCGCATGTTTCAGCTGGGAGGACAAAGTCCCTTTGTGCTTGCCGGTCCCCATGCCTGTCTCCACTGTCTGTGCCAGTTATCCATGCACAGGGAGTAGCCTCTGCATTAATCCCCTTAGCTGTCATGGGTGGTTCAGCTCTCAGGATTATTTAGAGTACTGGTGGGGTTCGCAGGTGAGTGGCTCAGGTTCTGCCATGAGAACAAAGCCTTTTCATGCCTCCCAGATTCAGGGTCTGTCTCCACTGTCTGCACTGGTCAACTGAGCACAGGGAGCATCCTTTGGTTCTGGGCCAGTTAGCTACACACAGAGAGGCCTCTGCATTAATCTGTGTAGTTTCTGTAAGCAGGGCTGCCCTCCTGCTTGTCTGCAACAATGGCAGGGACAGCCAGTTTGCATGTAGGTGCTGGCGGGGAGGAAGGAGCAGCAGGCAGCTTATCACCATGAGGGGCCTTGGGGCTGCATTGCCAACCAGGGGTATAGGGCACCTGAAGCTTTTAAAAGTTCCCAGCCTGCTGGGCTGAGTATGCCAGTATGATTTTGTCCACCTGTTCCTTCTCCTAAACCCTTGCCCCTTTGGCCATCCTCTGACTGTTGAGAGGTCCCTTAAAGTGACTGCTTTTCTTTTGTCCCAGGGCAGCCAGTTGTGGGAACCTGTTCGCAGCCTTAGTCTCAGACTTTTCTTTTCAGCTCCTCTAATCTCCAGAGCACCATGCAATGTAAGTCTGTGCTCCCGGGGCAGATTACTGGGGCTGGGTATTTAGCGGTCCTGTGATTCCCTGCTCTGATTCTTTCCCTCCTGCCAGTGAGCTGGGGTGGGGGGAGTGCTTGGGTCCTGCCGGGTCGTGGCTTTTTGCCTTACCCTTTTCCATGAGATGTTGACTTCTCCCAGATGTAGACTGGCTGGTGTACTGTTACTTCTGGTCACTCTTTTAGGAATAGTTGTATCTGCTGTATTTTCAAAATATATGTGGTTTTGGGAGGAGATTTCTGCTACACTTCTCACACCACCATCTTTTAGCCTTTCTCTGTCTACCTGGGAAGTTTTTAACCTCGCCTTCAATTCTGAATGATACTCTTGCTTGGTAGAGAATTCCTGGTTGAAGGTCCTTCTGCTTCAGTACATTAAAATTTCATGTCATTCCCTCTGGCCTATAAAGTTTCTGCTGAGGAGTCTGCTGATAGCCTGATGGGGTTTGCCTTATAAGTAAGTTTTTATCTCTACTGCTTTTAGTACACCCTCTTTTTTTCCTTAATCTATGTCATTTTAACACATATTGGTTGTCTTGGTGTTGTCTCTGGGGTTTCTTTTGTTAGGGGCAGTTTTCTCTTCCAGGACCTGGGTGTTTATTTCCTTCCCCAGATTAGGGAAGTTTTCAACAATTATTCTTCAAAGAGACTTTCTACTCCTTTGTCTCTCTCTTCTTCTGTTATCCCTATTATGCAAATATTATTTTGTTTGGAGTTGTTGCACAGTTCTCTTAGCATCCTCTTATTTTCAGAAATTCTTTTTTTAATCTGTTCCTCAGCTTCATTGTTTTCCTGTTCTCTAATTTCCACCTCATTAATTTTCTCCTCTATTTGCATCAATCTATTACTTATTTCCTCCATTGTATTTTCATTTGTGGTACTGTATTCTTCAGCCCTGAGTGGCTTTTCTTGCAACTTTTCTCTATCTTTGATGAAGTCCTTCCTGAGATTTTCAATACTTTTCCACAGATCAGTGAGCATATATATGACTGTTACTTTGAAATCTAATCAAGAAGATTGGAGATCTACATTTCACTTAGTCTTCTTTTTGGTCATTTCCTATACTTTTGTTTGGCACATCTTCCCCTGCCTCTTCATTTTTTCTGGCTTTCTGTGTTTCTTCCTTTGTATTAGATATATATGCTATGCTTCCTGGTATACACAGCAATGGCTTTATGAAGAAGGTATCCTGTGGTGCCCAGAAATTCAAGACTGTTCTCACCTGATGCCTGGTTCTTGTTTGTGGTGGAGCTGCAGTTCCTGTTGGGCTGTGACAGCAGTGGCTGATCTGTCATCAGAGACCTTTTGTGATTATGCAGGGGCACCTCCGCTGGGATCATTGTGAGCAGAGCTGCCCTTTGCCTGCCCTGTAGTAATGGCAGCTAACAGGGTAGGTAAGGTAGGTGCTCAGGGGAGGGCAGCATGGGGCTAGGCCACCAGCAAGGAGGAAGCTTTTGGAGCTGGCTCCTATAAGCTCCTTCCCATATGGGCTGAGAGAGGGCTGGGAAAGCTGGGAAAGTCCCCCTTCACCTGCCAGCTAGAAAAGTCTTCCTCTGCCTGCTAAGCAGCAGTCTAACCTGTGCTGGGCTGAGTGGGCCAGGTGGGGCAGGTCCACAGTGTAGTGCCTCAGGACTGAGCTACCAGCAAAGGTGATGAAGCATTTGGGGCTGGCTTTCATGTCCAGTTGGGCTGATGGAGGGCTAGGGAATTGTCCTTTTTCCTGAGGAGAGAGCTCTGTACAACCCCTACCCCTCTGGCACCCTTTCCGCTGGTAAATATTTCAAACTTCATTTGTCTTTTGTCTCAGCAGGATGGAGTATGCCTGTCCTTCACAAACAGCAGGAGTCTCAGCTTCTCAGAGTGCTCTAACTCTCCCTGGTGTTCAGCCCTGTTAATTACCAAAGCCCAGTGCAATGCGGACTTGTGTTTCCAGAGCAGATCTCCAGGGTCAGGTGTGCAGAGTTCCTGAGTGCTTACCCCCTCTCCACTCTGTTCCTCTCCCTCCCGCTTGTGGGCTGGGATGGGAAAAGGTCTTGGGTTGCACTGGGTTATGGTTCTGCCACTTTACCCTTCTCTGTATGGTCTTCTCTTTTTCAGGTGTAGATGGTCTGTTCTGCAGTATTCAGGTCATTTTCAGGGTTAGTTGTATCTGCTATAGTTTGTATTTTTCTCTTTGGTATAGTATACAAATACCTTGGTGTTTGTGTGGAAGGAGGTCTTTACCTTGGCTTCTTACTCCACCTTCTTTTTGGCCAGAAGTTCCCAGTTTTGAAATGTTTTTAAAGTTTTAATTAAGTCAATAATTTATCTTATTCTGAATGATGCCAGTTTTTCTTTGCAAAATTTGGATAGTTTAGTCCTTATCTGCAATATCTTATTAACTCTGGATGGTACCTTATAACTTTTAGCTAGAGAGGAATTTTTTAAATATGTCTTTTATTGTCTGAATTCATGAGCTTATTTTCTATTTTAACTATCTGAAGTAATATTTGAAAATGCAAATACTATATGTAAACATGTTATAGTGTATATTATATTTAACTTTGTTCTGTGTTGTTAAATCTTCCATTACTGGAAAATAGGACAGAAAAGCAACTTTTAAAAGAGCATGAAATGTTTTATAAGGATTTTAACTAATAGTCTCCTTTCAGTGACAGTTTGGCTTCAAGAGAATTTCTTGGGAAATAACCAATTCAATAAAGTGAGCCTCTTTTTTTGTTAAAATACCTAGAAATATTGAGAAACTATAAAATGGATTTAAACAAATGCAAAATAAAGGATGATTGTTACATGCTAGGAAAAACAAGGAAAACTAACATCCAAGGAGAACTCAGTAGTTAGTCCCAGGAATTAGTAATCCCAGGAATCAGAGGTTGGGGTTAATACTCACACAGGACAAGGGGATATGACCTCCAGCCTTTCTAAGCAGAGGCTGAAACAGAACTCCTGGCATAAAGGCTGCTTCATCTGTTCAATGAATGAAGGGAACTGGAAAAACACCTCCTATTTGGAAAAAGCAGCAGCAAGATAGTTTTTTTACTAAACATCAGGGACTAAAGCTGGAATGAAACAAAGCTTTGTGAAATTTTTATGTAAACCTGTGTTACACAGGAGAGGAATTTGAATTAAACAGTGTGGTGCAGGTGATACATTCTTATGAAAACAGGTCTAGAACACATGACACCACCGAGGTCCTGGCAGAAGCTTGTGTGAAATTGCATACTTCTACCAGCTAGCACAGGTGCAGTTACGGGAGAGACAAAACAGACTTCCTAGAAGGTCTCTCTCTCACATACACAAACAGATTCAAAAGCAACTGAGCAAATTAATAACCCCATGATAGTCAGCAATGAGAACAAAGGCAAGTAATAAAACAAAACAAAAAAGGAATTGGGATACAAAACCAAAGACAGTGAGAACAATATAAAAGATACCATAAGTACATTGAACATAATTAAATAAGTAAAAGAGTGGATTGAAACCATCTTAAAAGGAAAACTTAAGAAACACAAATGTTTGAAAAACAAACAGAATTTCAAGACATGATATACAGAATTTGAATTAATATCTCAAAAGATATGTTAAACAGCAGCTTAGAATAAAGAATTAGTGAACTGCAAGAGAAATCAACAGAATTCTCTCAGCATGTAGTACTGACAGATAAAAATGTGAATCACAAGACAGATTAAGAGACAAGGAGAAAAGACTGAACATGTCAAATATTTACAGACGTTCCAAAAGATAAAGGAATGTGGCAGAGATACAGTTTGAGGAATTAATGGCCAAAGTGTTACAGAATTGAGGAAAGGCTCAAGTCCTCAAATTTAATGAACAGAACTTCATCTACGGACTAACTGATTTAGAACACAGAACAAACCTCTCTCTGTGAGGCCTCTGCAGATTAGGTTAGGGTAATCAACAACCACAAATCTGACAGGCTGAACATAGACTAATTGGAGGTGAAAGAATAAATAAAAAAGCAAAAATTAATCAAATGGAAAGTTGTAAAACAAGAGTATTTAATTGATATATTCCAAAAGCTGGAAATAACAAGAGCATAAGAGTAGATTTTCTAGCCCATTACTGTTTGTATTTTTAGGAAAATAATTTTGAAATTGTATTAAATGAATAGCTTTTTAATTGATCTTAAGATAATGAGAAAACCAGTTTCAAATTGGACCCTATAGAAATTTGAAATAATCAAAGAATTGTTTTTAAGCGGTCTCTCGGCTCTAAGTAAACAAATTCTTTCAAATCGTAAAGGACATATTGCAGTATGGAATGTATAAAAAGATGAAAATCTACTCAATTTACTAAATGAAACTAACATATCTATCTTAGGGTAATAAACCTAACAAATAAATAAATGTGTCCTAATATACTCTTTTTTTACAAAGAATAAAAATATGTTTAAAGTGCTTGTCAGTCAAATAATAAAGAGTAACAGAATAATCCAAAGTGATTAAAGAAGGATGATTTCAGAATATAATACCGAGTCAATAGCAATATCATGATAGCAAAAGAATATCCAATTATAAAACTCAAAATGCCAAAATAACATTTGGTAAAGTTAAACAAACACACATTCAAGATAAAATAATAGCCATGACAAACATCAACAATAACAGTATAATCTTAGTATTCTGGGAATATAAACATATTTTTACCATATTCATTTATTCATTCACTCAGTAATTAACTATTAAATATTTATTAAATGTCTACACTGCTCCAGCTACTTGTTTAATAAAAGGCCCACTGCCAGCATTGTAGTGAATAAGGAGACTAGCTTAGAATAGGCAGATAACTAGCTACTGTGTGTCCCATCTGCACCTCTTCATCTGTGATAAACACTGCAAAAAACCTAGATAGGACTCAGAGCTCCTTGCGACATGGCTCTCATGCCAACAAGCAGCTACTCAGGCTGTGTTGGACCTGGCGTGCCAAATAAGGCCTCCTCCTGACCCCTCCGAGAGCTGCTCCCGCTGGAATCCGCGGCGGGCTCCCCCATTGCTTAACATTGCCCTTGACTGTCAGTGCTGTAGGCTGTGTCGGGACAAGTAAGTGAATAACGGATACAAAATGGAGACTGCCTCTTTTCGTAATTAGAGAATTTTCAGCATTTTAGGGTGTTGCCTTAAAGGGAGAATTGTGTGAGGAGGTGGAGTTCATGAGTGTATGTGCTGTCATTGTTTGTGTGGATGGTTAAGGAAGTTCTGACCATGGGTTTTGTTTGTGCTTTGAAAGAGGAGCTTAGTTCATCTGTGAATGTGAAAGGGTAGAGCAGTGCAATCTTAGATTAGGGTGAAGAATGTCTGAAATAGTAATGGAGCGAAATGGAAGAGATTCAGAGTACCAAATCAGTTTTGCAGTTTTGGAGACACAAATGGAATTTATAAATCAAATGTTTACAATTAAAATTAAATAAGACAATAAAAATAAAATACTTATCATATAGCTAGAATTTGGACAAGGCTCTCTTTTACTTACCTTCCATCTATCACCTACCTATCTATCTATATCAATCTATCAATCTATCTATCTATCTATCTATCTATCATCTATCTACCTATCATCTATCTATCTACCATCATCTGCTAGCCCCCAACCAATCTACATTACTACTTCTGTAATGACATATAGAGCATGACTTCAGAGACTTAGAAGAAATCTCCAGACATTTTTGTCAAGTGTCTTGAATTTCACCAATGAGTTCTTTTGTTCATTATTTCTTTTTTATCAATGCCATGGTATACCTTCATGTACTACAGTTTATGTATTAAAAATCTGTTTATGTCTCCAGACTGGGCTATGGTTTTTAGAGTAAGGGGTGTCAATTAATCCTATTTTTAATTCCCAGACTATTGACTGGAAAACTCTAGGAGTCATTAAGAACATGTGGACTGGATTGTTTGTATCTCAACAGGAATTAAAACCATGGACTATTAGTGTATTTCCTTAAGTGTGGCATGCTTGCCACAGGATGCATGCTAGGTAATTTTGTGTGCTTTATAACATGATGTTCAATGACATCATCTCACACAGTGAGAAAATGTATTCCCTTTCCCTTTTTTAGGTTTTTTTCCATTTTTTTTGTTATGAAGAAAAGTCTCTGCTTAAGTAATGCATGTCATTAATACCCAGTACTTACTTGTTAATGAGACCTTTAAGCAAAAAGAGAATACTTCTAGGGCCAGAGAGTTCAAAGGGTTACTGTATATCAGTAGAATTTAGTACAAATGTTTTCTTTTCAGCATTTGTATTTTATCCAATGAAACATATAACGAAGAGCAAATGTCTTATCTGTGTCTACCATTGGGATAAAGAGGGCAATTTAATTGTTAATAGTTGTCATTTTCATGAAAGATTTTCTCTTTGAATGATTTTCCAAATATGCTAGGTCTCCACATGCAGAGATGACCCTGTCCTTTGCCCTGTGCAGAAGTCTGTTCCTGTCTCCAGGACTGCCTGGATGTATCTTTGTCTTGCTCTTGATTTTCTGTCTTCATTGATTTTCTGTTTTCATTCTTCTGTTTATTCTCATTCTTTTTTCTTTTTGTCCTTTCTCTTTACCATTTTCTCAAACTGATCACAAGGTAAACTTTAAATGATTATTTTTATTAGGGCACATAATTACACAGTTCTACACTCTGATTTAAAAATGTGATGACTATTATAGTTTTAGTTCTCTATAACATATCATGTACAATAGTTTAGTTTATTTTCCTCCCTTACAGTAGTAGTAGAAAGAAAAGTTCTCCTGTAAAAGCACAAAATGGTAGTATATTGTTCAAAAAAAAAGTGAAAATTCAGTTTCCCCATTTGCTTAATTATCTGTGCCATTTCAGTTACAGGAGTAATGTACCTTAAAGATGGAGCTTTTTAGCTCTCCAAAATGCATACAATTTTAATTGCAGAAGAGTTTTAAAAGAAAAAGTATGGTATCATAAAATCTCTCAGGAAACATTTAGAGCCCTGAGATAAGCTTCCAGTAAAATCGTCTTCTGAGGAATTTTTCTTCCAGGCTAAGAGACTGTCTTTTCATTCTGATGTTTTAGTGACTCTAACTTAACTGGAAGGTTTTATTGTACAACGTTTCTGATAGGACTAATCATGCTTGTAAGGTAGCATGTTCTCGTTTCTGTTTCTCTGACTGGAATGTCATGTGCTTCTCTCAAATTGAAGTGGTCACCCTGAGGCAGAAGGAATCTTATTTTTTGTATGATTTTGGGCATTTTGCTTTTGTGAAGGATGGGTTTCATATTTTCCCTCTGAAAGCTACTAAATGATCACGTTTGTTCTAAAAATTTAGAAGAGTCTTGGAAAGCTTTTCCATAAAGATACTTTTTCACAAAGTACCACTTTCCTAGTGTTGTGGCAAAGGATTTTATTTTATTATTAAAATCACACATTGTTACATTATCTCCTTTCACTCTCTGAGTCAATCCATATAACCCTAAACAAATTTCATGCAAGACCTCGTATCCTTGTGTCTCTCTTAATAATGGAGTTGAATGAAACTTCTTCTTATTATCCTACAGCAGACTTTGTGCCAAACTGTCCTTAGGCAATACGATACAGATTGACACTGTAGTCTTTGTGGCATGAATGAGCTCACTTCAAGGTCTACAAATCTTTTCTTTCAACTTCTTGTATGTAAAAATAGTAACAAAGTACCACTTTTAAACATAGATAATTAGTTTATTCTTATTTATCCTTGTGGGGTTTTTTTTGTGCTTCATTTTACAGTAATAAGAAAGGTTAGAAGCTAAATTTCAACACCAAGCCAGAGACGCCCTGTGAGGACATGCGCAGTAGCAGCACTCTCATTCCTGCTTGTGTAGGGTGGATGGCTGAAGGGCCCTGCTGCCAGCAAGGTGGCTCCTGTGCGTGGCAGACGGGAGGCTCCCAGGCACTGCTGTCACATGCTCAGAAACAGGGCCACTCAGATGACAACTCTTCACAGCTATAACTATGCTGTCTTTACATTGCACTGCTATTTTTGAGCATGGAACAAGTGTTGTTGAGCGTTAGGTTCTGGAAGGAAATCTAATAAGTGAAATGACATACCAAATGTGTTAATACAGAAGCTGCATTATATTCCTACTAGGGACTAATTATACCAAAAAATGTCCACAGATGAATAAATTTTAAAAAAGTAGAGCTGACACTTTTCTGTGTAATGCAGATGAATCAATAAGACATGTTTTGAGAACTTACTGATCTCAGACTTCCCTCTAACGAGGCTGGAGCCCATTATTATTATTGTGTCAAACATACATGATTAGTAAGTTACTCTATGTGGTATTCGTGCTAAGTACCATGAAAAGGATCTCAGTATTTCCTGGAGCTTTATGGTAAGCCACAGAAAAAGGAGTAAGTAACAGGAAGGATAAGAATGGTTAATGTTTAGCTGAATTGTCTAAGAGCTGAGAAACACACCAATATCAAAGGACTGAAATTAGCAAAACCAAGGTTATACTATCTGAAAACAGTTCAATGTTCTAATTTCTAAAACTTCAAACTACCATTTCTTTTCAGAACACTTACAATTCATGAACATTATTCAACTTCCTGATTTCTATTCACCATTGTTTCTTCTGTGTTGAATAATTTAATTTTGACCATTCAGAATGTGACATATCTTTATTACTTATCCTAAGAAATTAATTTCATGATACCTTCAAAGACCCAATCAAAATTACATTAGAAATAAGCAGATGGGAAGAAAAGAACAATGGTAACATTTTGGCAGGAAAATTGTTTTGGAGATTAGGAGTGAATTTAGTATGGCATTATGGTAGATAATAACTGTATTAGTTTCCTAGGGCTTGCCGTAACAAAGTACCACAAACTAGGTGACTATAAACAAGCAATTTATTGTGTCACAGTTCCGGCAGTTAGAGTTCTGAATTCAGGGTCCCAGCATGATCACGATCCCTCTGTGACCAATAGAGGAGGATCCTCTGCCTGTAAGTCTTGGTGGTTTGCCAGCAGTGCTTGGTATTCATGGGCTTGCAGACGCAGCACAGTCTTGGCCTCTGCTATCACGCGGCATTCTCACTGCACACCTGTCTCCACACTCCCCTCTTCTAATGAGGACACCAGTCATACTGGCTGAGAGCCCACCCAACTTGACTGATTACATCTGCAGAGACCCTACCTTCAAATAGATATGACCACACTCACAGGTACTGGGGCTCAGGGCTTCAACATTTTATTTTTTTGGAATACAATACAATAATTAAAATTTATTTTTAATGCAATAACTTTTTAACTTATTTTGTTGTAAATGCAGGGTAGGGCACACAGTAATAAAGAGAAACAAGATGTTTTAGTACAATAGGTAAGATATTTTAACTTTAAATTGGAAAGACACTTTTCACAATAAGTTTTAGACATATGTTCTTCAAATCAAACCTAGAATTCTACTTATAAATATAATATGGGTAGTCCCCAAGGCCCATGGAGTCTTTCTAGGAATACAAAAAGAAGGAACACAGGAACTATCTAACTTGCTTTTTGGGGCCAGTAACATTCTGACATTAAAAAAAATAACAGTATGGAAAATGACTTTTATAAGATAACATCCCATATAAATGTAGATAAAAATTTCTAAACAAAACATTGAAAATCCAAGTTGAGCAATGTATATATAAAATGTGACCAAAACAGGTTCATTCTGGTAACATAATTGGTCCAAAATTTTTAGAGTACTGATATAATTTATGAGATGAACAGTTTAAAAGAGAAGCAGTGATTATTTCAATATTTGTGAAAAACATTCCATGTAAAATGCAGCATCTCTCTTGAGTTTAAGAAAAGTTCTTAGCATTTTAGGAAAAATGGAACATCTTAACTTATTAAAGAGCATCTTAAAAAATCTATTGCAATTAATTAAATGTTAAAAGCATCCCATTTAAAAACATGAAAAAGACAAGGATGGCAGCTATCATGATTTATATTCAAAGCTGTATTGAAAGTTATAACCAAGACATTTAAAAAGAAAGAAATACTGGAAAGGATAAATGAAACTCTCATAATTTTTTTTTTTTTTTTGCAAATTCTGTCTGTGGCAAACTAAGAGAATACAAGACAAGTTAAATCACAATTTAAATGAGAAGGAAACATTCACCTAAGTTATACAATATGTTAGGAAGAAAATTATAAAACTGTATGATGGCTATTAAAGAACACCTACAGAAGTGGAGACAGCTGTCTTATTCAGGAGTGGTAAAATTCAACAATAAAACATGTCAGTGCTCCTTCGAAATGATGGATTTGTTGTAATTCCGATTAGGATCTTAATAGTGCTTTGTTGTGGCATCAACATGCTGATTTTAAAATTAACTTGGTAGAAAGGATGACCAAAAAAAATCCAGTTGAGTGATTTGATGCCCCACTTAGCAACACCTATTATAAAGCTTTTAGTAATTATGACATTGATTCAGGTGGACTGATAGAATAGAATAGAGAGCCACAAAAACATGTGCTCTTATATGACAACATGATATTTGAAAGAACTGCAACAGAGACTCCAAGAATGAACTAGGGGTTACCAAAGGGGAAGGGTGTGGGAGGGCATGTGGGGAGGCAGGGAGAAGGGGACTGACGGGTATTATGTTTAGTCCACATGGTGTGGGAGATCACGGGGAGAACAGTGTAGCACAGAGAAGGGACATAGTGGATCTGTGGCAACTTGCTGCACTGATGGACAGTGACTGCATTGGGGTATGGGTGGGGACTTGATAATATGGGTAAATGTAGTAACCACATTGTTTTTTCATGTGAAACCTTCATAAGAGTGTATATCAATCGACCTTAATAAATAATTTTTAGAAAAAGAAAGGACTGCAAGACAAACTAGTGAGAAATAAGAGCACACTCAATAAGTGGTATAGCAACAATAAGGTATCCATGTATAAAAACACGTATGAATTACTATCTCACATCACAGATTAATATCATTTCCAAATCAATGAGGGACTTATATCTTGATTATTTAAAATTTTTACATTTTAAAAAGCTTAAAGGAGATATCTTCATGCTATTGGAAAAGCAAAGGGTTTAATAAATAAGATTTAAAAATACTAAAAAAATTGATAAAACTGACCTTAAACTTAAAAAAAAATTCATCAATTCCAAAACGGAGTGATAAAAACATCACAAACTTGGAGGAATATATTTGAACACAGATGGTAAAGTATTAGCATCAAGAATATATACAGAACTCTTAAAGTAAGAAAGCAAAACATAACCCAATAGAGAAATGTGTAAAAGGTATAAATATGCATTTTATATCAGAAAAAATAAATGTCCGATCAATATATAAACTATACTCAAGTGCATAATTAACCAGGAAAATGCAAAATCACAGTGAAATGCTATTGCACATCCATCAGATTAACAAAATTTTTTAAAGTAGACATTTTCAAAGTGGCACTAGGTAAAGACTGGCTACTTGGTTCTAAATCTCTCAATCTCAATCTGTCTTGCAAAACTGTTAAACCAACAGAAGGAGAGCAAAGTGGATGCATCAAAAAGTACATGACTCATACATGCAGAATAAGTAGGAGACAGAATGGAACAAGTTCATCAAGTTTGAACATAATCACCCAGTTCCAGTGGAACTGCCATGCAGACTCCACTTGCATGGAAAGTGTGTGGGTGGGGCACTTAAAATAGCTCTGTGGAAAAGAGAAAGGGGGGCAGGACGTAGAGGCTCTACAGCAAGAAAGAAATCTCTGTAGAGAGAAAACCTGCAACACTAAGTACTAAGTTGCCAAATGTGGTTCTGGAACACAGACATCAATTTCAGGATTGAAGGTAACCAGAGCCAGCTTTGTTTCTAGTAAAGGAGGTAGATCCATAGAGAAGGCGCTGTGCCCCTTGGGATTTGCTAGTGAAGTGAAATTAAGAATGTTGTAAGAATGAATGAGAAATAAAACATGCCAGTGTCACCCCCTCCCATCTTTGCAGCATAGCAGCTGGAGACATGTGGTGCATTGTGCGGCAGAAGAGTACATGCTGGACTAGACTTCTACTTCATGACATGCCCAGAAATAAAAGAGAGAGAAGACCTATGTCAAAGAAAGCTATGTTACAAGAAAATAAATTTAAATCAAAACATTTCCAGGGAAAAAAATTTTCCCAGGGAAAAAAATTGAAATGAGGAAACCATAATACAATGTATCTGAATTAAACAAACACTCTAACACTCCAGGCTAAGATATAAAAAACCCAGCTTTTATCAGAAATTAAGAAAAGAAATGTAGAAGAAGGAGCAATAGGAGGAAGGGGAGGAGGAGGAAGAAGTCATGAAAGTTGACTAAACTAAAAAAACTGTGAAAGATAAGACTACAATGTGCCAAGGGATAAGAGGGCACTTAGGAAATCTCTGCAGACCAGAGAAAGTGGGAAAGGGCATAGAGACTGCAGGAATAAAGAACTCTCTCTTGTGTTCATACAACAAAAGCTGAAAACACTTTGCTTGGAAAAAGATCATAGAGAATTTCCGTGAGAGTATGGATTTGTGCATTCACTTTGGGTAATAGTTTGCACTCTGTTGAAGATGCAATGTGCAAATGGGTATGCCTCACACAGACTTCTGGGTGCCCACTATGAAAATGTGAAGTGGTCATACATTGTGGACAGCAGTTTGGCACCGTTCTAAAATGGAAGATTTCCTCTGGGCTCAGCATTTACAGCTCTAGCATTGGCATATCCTAGAGCAGGGATCTGCAAGCCACAGCCTGCTGGCTGAATGTGACCCACTGCCTGATTTTGTAAGTAAAGTTTCATTGGAATAAAACCGTGCCCATTGTTTATGTTGTGTAAAGTGGCTTTTGTGCAAAATGGAAGAGTTGAGTAATTGCAACATGTGGACCCATGCTGAAATATTTACCATTGGGTTCTTTACAGTAAAAATGGGCTGATCCCTAATGAAGAGAAATCTCTGTTCATATGAAGAAACACATATGAAAATGTTCATAGTACAAAAGGTGGAAACATAACCCTTATTAATCACCAGTAGAACAGAACACTGAATCAGCACAGCATCCAGTACCGGACTGCTACACAGCAGAGAAGATAAACTTGTATGGATGTGAGCAACAACGGGACAGAATCTCCAAGTGAACAGTTGAGTGAAAAAAAGGAAATGTTGATAGTTACCATCTGTGTCAAGGTTACACCATACAAAGCTAAACTGCATGTGGTGCATGGAATCATACCCATGAAATACAATGACAAAGTAAAGCAAGCACAAGTTCAGTTGATCTCATGTTTTCCCTTAGGGGCAGGGAGAAAAAACCATCTGAGTGTTCTCCCGAGGTATCTCCAGAGTATCAGTCAAATTTTCTTTGTTTGAATGAGTGGTGTGTCCAAAGCTCTTTGGTTTAAATCATCATTTACATTATGACTTTTTCTTGCTTTAAAAATTTGCTTCAAATCTCAGATCAAATGATCATTATCTTTTAGCAAGAGAAAATTTATCTAGCACATTATTTCCACAAATTGGTTTTCCACTCTGTTTAGCAGGATTATCATATATATTGACCTGCACATTTCTGAGTGCTTGATCAATTAATGTGTTTACTGGATGCTTCTGAAAGAATTAGTATATATATATATATATATATATATATATATATATATATATATCCATATACTTATAGGATAATTATAAAGAATAACAGTGGATGTGACATAATTTTGATGTCAAATGCTCTTGGTTAGGTTATTAATCTTCTCCCTGCCAACAGGGTGATCTCTGAATTCTTCCTTCATCTCAATGCTTTTACCTGTGAAATGGGAATAAAAATGATACCTGCCTTTCCTTTTTGTGTATATAAAATAAAATGATGCTTAGTAGTCATTTGCATAAATAATGCTGTCAATGGCACTTTCACACTCTAGTGTGAGATGTCTGTCTGTCCTTTCTTCAGTTGTATGGCCCTCCATACAACACTGACCTCTGGTGAAGGCCTGATTCCCAGTATGACAGAGAGCCCAACCCTGATGTGCCTGCTGGTCACGCACTTTCAGGGGCTAAGAGATGGAGAAAGGTGAAGGATTACTTTATTCTTATCGAAGATAAAAAAGTTTATTTTTTGTCCCAAAATTTGTATGCATTAGAGTGTGATTCCATGCTTTCTGTGATTCAAAGTATATTGAATACAAGAAATAACAAATAGCATCTGGTCACAGAAATTTTCCAACCACTGATAAGACAGCATTCATTCTTATGAATTCTTGCAATCTTGGTAGGAAGAAAGGAAATGGACCATCTAGGAAGGTGATGTAAGTCAGAGTTTAGGAGGATGCCCTAGATTCACTGCAGGGCACCACTTCTTGGAGCTGTTTACCTGTGGGACGCATGTCACTCTGAGCCTGTTCCTTCATCTGTAAAGTCTTTATAACAGCAGTGTATAGACTTTGTAGATTGTGGCAACTGTAAATGATGTTGGAAGTGCAAGAGTTGATGCAGGCTGAGACTCCTTCCCTCCATCCTCACTGAAGACCTGTTGACCCGAGACCAGGCCTTCTTGCGAAGCTCTGTGCTAAGCGTGTTCACTGGTGGAGAGATAATTGGGAACTCTCAAAAATCTCTTGGTCTATCCAAAATGTTTATTGTAATTAAACTTGAATTTTTGAAATCATGAGAGACAGCTGGTAGAAGAATGTAAGTAGTTATGTAATCTTTTTACTGCTGCAAGAAGAGTATAAAAATGAAGGAACTCAAAACTAACCAGCCTCCCAGCCCCCGCCCCTGCAAATTGGCATGGCACGCTGTCAGCTCTCTTCTATCACGAGAATCAAATGTGTTCCTGGGTGTCATATCTTCTGGATCCTTATAATGTCTCCAGGAAAAGCCAGGATTTTTGTGAACCTGTTTGACAGCTCACCCTTTTGTGTTATTGCAGAAGTGATAGATGTAGAGAACTTAAAACACTGCCTAGAACTTGGTTTTTAATTAAAGTTCTACTAAAAATTATTCTTTCCTTAAAATTTGTTTTCCCAAAATTCCTCCATTTATGAGTCATATTACAAAGGAGAGAGTAAAATATATATATATATTTTTTATTGCAAATTGGCAAACATAGTATAATATTAATTAAATTAATTTTGTTAATTACTTTTAGCACTCTGGATGTACTGCAACATATAACCGGGCTAGTATGTTCAGTTGGTGATTATTTGAGAATCTATGAATCATAAATGAAGCAAACTTGGGAGAGCTTTGTTTTTTTGAGGAAGGCTTCTTCTCCATGTACATTATTCTGCTTAGGGCTGCCATAACAGGGTGCCCCAGACTCGGTAGCTTAAATAACATGAATTTATTGTCTCAGTTCAGGAGTCTAGGAATCCAAGAACATGGATGGTTGGATCCTACTAAGTCCTCTCTCCTTGTCCTGTAGGCAGCTGCCTTCGCCCCGTGTCTTCATGTGTACATGCCCTCTGTACATGTCTGTGACCACATTTCCTTTTCTTATAAGGACTAGTCGTGTTGCATTAGGGCTCCTCTAGTGGCCTTACTTTTACTTAACTGCCTCTTAAAGCCTCTGCTGCAAATAGAGTCACATTCCAAGATGCAGGAGGTTAGGATTTCAACATATGAATTTTGGGGTCACAACTGAGCTCATAATGCCACGTGAGTGCCAGAAAGTCTTTTGCTTCTCATCTTAGTGTACTGTTTATACCTAGCAGAGAAAAGTGCTCAGTACTCAAATATTTCTTGAAGGACTGAACACAAGAGCTCACTTAGTTCCAAAGCATGGGATTTAAGAACTTCATAAATATTGGAGGTAATTCAAAGCATCCTTAGTTAGAAAACAAACATAAGCCTCTCCACGGACTTCTTTTGCTGAGATCTTCTTTGCTCATGTGATTGCTTGGCACGCGGCTCAGTGCTCAGGCCCCAAAGCCCATCCCTCTGTTCTCTTCCTTGGCCACCAGGCTCTGCTATGAAAAGCCTGAGTATTTACTCTGCACAGCTCAGCTGAAACAGGTGTCACGGGCCGTGTACTTTGTGACAGTGGTGACAACATTCAGCAATCTAGGCTGACTTCATGAAGGCAGAACCATGGCAGGATTACATGAGCTACAGTGAGATGACAAAGGTGAATTTGTGAATGTGGCAGAACTGCTGGGAAGGTCAGTAATGCCATCATTCGCTGGTTCAGATTTATGTGTGTGCACACATGTTTTGTTTCCAGTGTCAAAGATCATGCTACCTAAACAAAGGGACACAAACAAAAACAAGACAGAAAGCTTTCTTCTCCCACTAGAAATCAGATGGATGTTGCTGGAGGGGATGGCAGGAGGCACAGAAGCTAGCCCCTGTTCCCAGACTCCTCTATTACACCAACCTTATTAGAGTGGAGAATTCTCACCACAGTTCAGATTGCTACACCAAAATTAGAACTCTAATCATTTGGCGTTGAATATGTACACTTCTTGCAGGTCTGCTGGCCAGAAAGAAGACAAAAATAAGAACCCAGTAACTCAGACTACTCATTCTCCACAAGATGTTGCAGCCATGTTCACTGGAAATTTGGGGCAGTCCTGATAGAGCTAGACAAATAATTTTTTCTAGTAATACAACATAATCTGTAACACCTACTATATCTCCTTTTATGAGCCAAACTCTACCTAAGGTGCTTCATAAACATCTATTTTTGTCCTCACTATATCTCTGAAGAGATGTGGCTTTATTCTCCTTCATAAAGGAAAATATGGCTTGAAAGCGTCAGATAATAACTTGGAGTAAGCTGCAACCTGGGGCCAGGGAGGAGGTGCATTGCCTGCTGACACCTAGAAATGAGATAAGGGCTGGATGGTTCTGAGCAGAGCCTCTGCCGCTTTCCCACGTGAGCACACATCTATCACATGACAGCACTCTGCTGGTTCCTCACACCCCTACTAACACGGGCCACCGGGCGTCATGGCTGCCACATGTACAGACTATGGACGTGGAGCAGCTCTGATGTTCTCTGAGGATGAAACGATCGCCCCATCACAGAAGTGGTGCTGGGCGTTTGGAGAGAGGGGAGGAAATTGTCATTCCCCAACCCCCCAGAGAGGGATAAGCATGCGCTGGAAAGATGAGAGAATGTCTAACCAAAGGCACAGTGGCACTGAGCAGCTTTCTTTTTCTCAATGGGGGGTGTTTTATGAGATGGAGCCCAGACAATTTAGTGCTCTGGGGAGATGGTGTATTTTCCTTACCTCAAATTCTGGGTGATTAAGGCCAGGAATAATTAAATATTTCCAGCTCATGGGAACCAGGGAGGCAATATACAGAACAAGGTGGGTGGCTAGTGGTTTTACACCCTTTGCTTTCCACCAGTCCTCCTCAGGCTGGACTCTGGGCCCACAGAGCAGTAGGAAAAATAAATGGCAGAGTATGGACTGCAATGAAAATAGCTCAGTTCTGGATGGAAGCAATGACTCAAGTCAGGAAGCAAAGGCTGCGGTCTCCTGGTGCCTATGTATCCATTTCTAGATATTCAGACCTCAGGCCCAGTGATAAGTGGTGATTCACATATAACACGTATTGCATATGGTTTTCATGAGGATTTCAAGGCATTTCCCCTCTACACAGGAGGAAAATGGGCTCCTAAATGCTCCATTTGTATTCTGAGGTCACAATACAAGATTTAACCCTATGGATGGCTAACCTGTGCACGGCGCCTCCTGACAGCACCTGCTGGGAAGATGCGCAGTGACAGTGAGCAGGTGCTCCTGAGGGTGCCTCCCTCTCTTGCCACCCTCTCCTTGCATCCTGTGGCTCTGATGGACTATCAAAGTCAGACATCTCAGGACCAAGAAGAGGAGAAATCCTTCCATTATGTAAACTGTAATGTATTTTTGAGTGATATTTATCATGGAAAATGTGATTCAAAGGTTGAACAGGAGAGGGAGGAGGTAATCTTGCATTTGTGAGGCGTCCTTGTTATTAAATCCTAGACCCAAATCCTGGTAAGAATGCTTTCTCTCACAGTGTCTCAAAAAAATATCTGACAAATGATTAGCCGGTAGTAAACATATCCAAAAAGGTTGGATAGAATAATTCAGTGTTTTCTTTCATGGCATTTCACTGTCATTCTCAAAACCATGCTTGGCCACTGGCAGTGTATCTCTCCCTTTTACAACAACGCCCAGAGTCACCTCAGGAGCACCTAGGGTAGAGGTACCATAGGTGGTTTCAGTCATAAGGCAAGTAATCTGAACATTTTGTAATAAGAACCATTGTAAATGGATGTAACTTTATTTTTCCTTGTCCTTTTGACTAACAAGCATGAATTTTTCAGAAAATAAAGTTAAGAGGTATTCTTTAAAATGAGAGACATTTAGTAACTGCTCAAAAAAAGTGGGCCACTTATTTCTGGTAGGGGCTTCTTATGCCTCTCATTAGCACCGGGCCTTCGGGCTGACTGAGTCACTCAGATCACAAGAGGAGTCACTTCCTAGCTTGCTGCTCCGCACTTTCCCTGAGGTACAACATTTTAACTGTCTGAATGAACTTGATTCAGAAGTGCTTGTATTAGACACGTGTCCACTCCTCAGACCTGAAGTTACTTTCTAGAGAAAGAGGGATGTACTAAAGGTCTAGAAATTATTATCTTTACTTATCAGTACACTTATCTTGGTCATGTTTATTTCTGTTGTTGAGTTCTTCACTCTCCTCTAATGATCTCATTCTCAGATAAAACAAACACAATAATGGCGTTTAAGTGATTTAATTGTTTTAACTGACATTATCCTAGAGAAAAATACAGAGCTCTGTTTGGGATTTAAATGGCCACTCCAAGCAACCTTAGTAGTTTATCTTTGTTAGAAGAAAGGTATTATTAACTGACTCTCATACTTTCAAAGATATTTTTTCAAGACTATTTCTTCAGTTCTGTTTCCCATGATAGTATCTCACTGGTTAATACTGATTTTCACCAATTTCCAAATATGAATTTAACTACAATAAAATAAAATCCTGGGAAAATTATTCTTCCCCAATGAACAAATACATTCAAATTAACTCCTCATCTGTTCAAAATAGTATGAATGTAAATGCAGTTGAGCTTAGGTAATGAGACATTCTTATTCTTCGTAACTAGAAGGCATAAGAACTAAAAGATGGACGTGGAACTTGTCTGTCACTTAGCATGATGCTGTGGTTTGTGTGGGTGATGAAGCTGTGGAGTACTGCAGGGTATTAAGGAACTGGACTTTGCTTTCATTTTGCATGCCATTTATTACATCTCATGAAGAATTTCTTCCACCTTTTTTACCCATGATCTTAAATTTCTCTTCACTGAAGCTAGAGACAATGCTAGAACAGCAAGCTTATTTATTTTTTCCTTTTTGCTATTCGTCCACTTATGTTTGCTTCACAGCTTGTGTAAATTTCCCCAAGTCATTCCATATTTTTTCTTTTAATTATTGCCTAATGTTAAATGGGTGTATTTTTATATATCAGATTTATGTAGCCATACTTTATATACCAGTGTTTATACTTCCATAGGCTGGGTTATTTTAGAATTTGTAAAGCTGCTTAATGAAAGGATATACCTTTTTAATAAAAGATTTTATCTGATTTATTTTTAAAATGGCAAACTTTACAATTCTGTGAACAATCACAACAGTACCAAATGATTGATGTTACAGCTCCTTTGTTTTAGTTTTTGTTTTTTGATAGTCCAATGAATGAAAACTTGATTATCTCGTGTTTATTTTTAATTTGCATTTCTCTGTACCTATGTTTAAACAGTTTTTTAGAAGGCTGTTGGATTTGGGAATTATCTCCCCTGTGCATTGTGTATTTCTCCTCTTATCAGTCTAGGAGCCCTGCACATCCTACGTTATAGCAGTGGTGGGAGCAATCATCCCAGGCTTATTACTGAATTGAAATGATTTTATCATTTTATCTTGCAACTACATAACTGCTTTCTGTGATACATATTTCTTTATTTTTAAGTAGACTTCTTACTCTGCTTCATTTATCTTCAGTAGGAACAGCTGCTACATCGTGTCAATGCTATTGTTTCTCCCTTTGTACACCCCCATCCTCAGGTGTGCAGAAAGTTTTATTAATATGAGATCCTTCTTTGCTTATTTTCTTCATTTATTATTTCTTCATTTACTGTTATTTAGAGCTTTTCTTGACAGGGTAACCTTACTTATTTATTCCCTTATGGGCACATGCATTATATACATTAAACACATAAAATGCATCTTGTACGTCTATGCTATGATAAGCTCATGCTTTCTACTCCTATTTTCTCTTTCTTTTCTCTTTCCTTGAGGTGGTCTGTTTTGTTTTATTATTTAGTTCTTTTCTCAAGTAATGCTCTCATTTCAGGTACTTGTGTAAAATGATCTGAGCTATGTTTCTCTTCAAATATCTTTTCCTCTCTGAAAACTGAAGGCCATCTTACGTTGTATAGGATTCCTGAATTGTAGTCTTTTTTTCTCATTGTTTATAGATGTTCTGTCTCTGATTTCTCTTTCTTTGTATTTCATTTGGAAGGTTAGATGCCAATTTTCCCCCCGTTTCTATTAACATTTATTACTGTGATCCTATTTTATCTTCTTATCTTCTTGTTCTTTGCCCATCCAAGTTCCAGAATTAGATCAGAGTATGCCCAGGTGTGACTTTTCTTACCAACCCAGTCTCAAACTTAGAGAAAAAATTCAATTCACAGGTTTACATTTTTCTTCAACAAAATCTGAACCTCATTATCTCCTTAATTATTGTATATTCCTTAAATATTGTGTATATATATATATATATATATATATATATATATATATATATATATATATATATATATTTCATTTTGATATATCCTTGAGTGTTAGGTCTGCATCATCTCCCCTCCAAATCTCTTTCCTTTTCCTTCATATTTCCACCTCTTTTATAGTTTTGCTACACGTTTTGATATTTTCTTTGCACATGACGACTAACACCAAATTTGTTGATTTTAATCTCCACAGGCACCATCCTCTTTTTTAATTTCTTAGTTCTGACATCATCTATTCAAACTTCAGGAAGTTTTTTTTTTTCCTTTTTTAGTTTTCCTGCAATATTTGGGCTGCCTTAAATCCTCGTTTTACTCTCTGTCTCCTCCGTCCCCGGGGCGTGCTCCGCCTTGTCACCAGCTTTTCTGCCCTGGCTGGGGGCTCCTGGCATGGGCAGTTGCATCTCCTCTCTGGGACCAGAGGCGTTTAGGTTAGGTTGTTGAGGCTACCTCTGTGCGGAAACCTAGCAGAGGGTGACTGCTGGCTGGGCTGGGCTGGGGCATCAGTGCTCCCAGTCTTGGGCAGAGCCCATCTCTCCACAGCACTCTTCACTATCTGAGAAGCAGAGACACTCGACGAGCCCTGAAAGGAGTTTGCAGGGAAACCTCAAGAATCTGAATGTCCAGTCCTCTAGGGCTGAGCAACTCCGAGTCCCTCCCCAGGGTGGGTGAGGCTCCTGGGGCCTGGGGCCTTTTCAGGAGGATTCCTTCCCAGGGCCTGGTTCTTTCCCGGGGCCTCGAGGCAGTGTCACCTTCCCACAAGCACACAGGGGTCTGTTTCTGTTCTGAGCAGTTTGCTCCAGGGGGCAGCCCACCCCTGGGCTGGGGATCCAGGGGAAGACCCATGCTCAGGGTTGGAATACCCAGGAGCCCAGGCCCACGACTGCATTCCTGCCTTCCAGGGACAGGCTATCCACCTGTTGGGCCAGGCCAGACCCCTCTTTTTGCCTTTTCTTGGGCTCCATTTGGATCAACGTCTAAGCCCTTTAGGGAACATGGTACATGAACTTTACTGTGACAGATGTGGCTATTGAAGGTCACAGAGGGGCCTATCTAAGGGTTCTATGCACGCTCTTGTGTGAGGGAAATGTACTGAGGCCCACTGTGAGAAGCTGCTCTTGACTGGAGCAAAAGTTGGAACTGGAACTCGGTTACACATCATGGGGATCTTTGAAGATTAAAAGTGCCCTTTAGAGAGCCTCAGGAGTTACCATAAGGATGAGGCGAAACACGTCTCAGCTGTTGACTGTGCTGTCCGTCCTCCCTCCTGTCTTCTTGTTTTGTCTGCCCATGTTTCCTAAGAGTCCATTTCATTCCAAGATGATTTAATTTTAATATCGCTCTAAGATCAAACTTATCATGAGTAGTTTCTATTTGGTTATGTTTTTCCTTGGGATGTGATGTCCATCCTTTCAAGATGATTAGTTTTTCTCTTTTTATTATCATTAAATAGACATCCCTTCAACTCTCCACTTTCTTCATGCTGCATCAATTAGAACTGCATCACTCTTCTGATTTTGCATGTTAGTTATTCTTTCAGAACACTATAATTTATCCAGCTCTTCATTGAAGCGTGATGTCTGTAATGACATAGTTACCAAGCTTTGTTGTAGATACTGGTTCAATTCTCTAATCTGATATATTCCCTTCCTAACCAAGTAAGCTCTCTGTTTAAAAACAAAAGTCACACAGCTGCTTCCAAAACATTCAGAGAACGCCTCTTCCCTAGGTATCCCATTTGTTCTATTTAGCATTGCTAACTTCTTGCTTCTGCCTAATGGATTTATTTTCCTGCCTATTCTCTGTATTTTGATATATAGATTTGAACTGTGCCGTCTAGTCTCTGATCCTGTCAGTATGAGCAAACTGCATCTAAGTATGTGTGAACTAATATACTCAGATGTATCACATTGGCTGCCATCTACTAGTATGACCTCTTTCAGAGACCAATTCCAGAAATTCCCAGTTTAATCTCTTTGTTGTGCCACGAGCAGTGCACTAGAAGTCATTCTGGGAAGCCTGCGATTTTCAAAGGCATTGTTACCAGTAATACCAGAGAATACAAGAAAACGGCAAAGCCAAGCTGGGAGCTCTGTCTTGATTCTATCTACAAATTTGTGTGAGGTAGATGCATGCCTTTGGTATGAGTTCTATAGGACAAAATTAGGATATTTATAAGTTATTTTTTAAATATAGCACTCTGGAATGATTAATGCTGGTAAGGAAAAAAGAAATAATATCCTAATTCAAATCATAGAAGATCTGGCCAAAACTTTTTCCCTATTGTCCATGAGGATTCTATTTTTCTGAATACATGAGAAAATGCTATTCAATCTAAAACTAAATTATGTCAAAGCAACTTACAAGTTGACTCAAAGCATATATAAACATTAGACTAGCTTGTGAGGATAACTATCAGGTGAATCAATTGTTTGATTTGGTGTCCATATTTCAGCCAACAGAAAAGTAATAATTCAGTACCAGAGGTATGGGCTAGGGAACAGTAAGTTATCAGTGAAAATATGGAGAAAAGCATGAGGAACAAAGGTCTTGAATAGAACCTTAGCTGCTGAGGTTACAAGTAGCAAGTATTCAAAGTATTGATTGATTTGCTTTACTTTTTAGGGAAAAGGAAACTGGAAACCTCATAAATGAAACACTTATCTTGTAATTACCAAAAGATCATAGCAATCAAGATTAGAAAACAATGGAAAAAAGTGAATATAATAAGAAAATTAGGAATCTTATTTTACCAGCACAGAAAACAATGCAAAATTTATCAGATTTTAATGGAGATTTACTATTTTATATTACTTAACATAATTTATAAAATAGTAAACATTTCCCATACATTTCTGAATTCTTTTCTTCCCTTGGTTATCTTGGTTATAGTTTTCAGAGCTACAGATGACCTGAGAGATCATTTGATAAAAACAAGCAAGCTAAAAAACAACTTCATGTTAAGATTAGGAAGCAAAAGTTGAAAATGTCCAAGTCACTTGCCCCCAGATAGTTATAGGCAGAGTGGAGACAGAGCTCAGCTGTCCTAGTTCCAACTTTTTGTTTTTCTTTTTCCTTATCTGAGCTAGTTTGTTAATTTTTTTCTGTCTACTTCCTGTTTTTCTTCCAATCTCTTTTACCTGTAGTAAATATGGGGACTCTTCTTTATCTGGATAACCTTTGTTTTAGGATCCTATGCTTATGAATTACAAATATAACCCTCTTGACATGTTATCATCAATTTAATTATCAGTATCATTTGATCAGTAGATCAAGAGTCTGTGTAATATTGTAGGCATTGAAAGTACAATTAAACGATAGTCTCTAGGTTTTACTACACTCTACATATTTCTGAAAATTCTGTAATTGGCACATGTTTGTGCCATAGATAAAATAAATCAAACTCTACTGATAAAATTGATTTTACATAAAGCAGAAAACATTTCCTTGAGTATCAAAAAGAAAATGATTTACTCTTCCTTTATTTTGAAAATGAAAAATAACACCTAACGCAGGTGGTACATTTTTTAGAACAAGACACCATGCCACTTGATTAAATAAAATTTCTTTCAAGTTAATATCACAAAGAGCCAGCAGATGTATATTTTCTACTGGGATTTATGAAACCACCTGTTTTTGTAATTTCCAGCTGCATACTTAACTTATGTTCTCTCTTTAAAGCACTGAGCCATTTTAAATACAGTGTATTTTATGTACATATGTAAATATATTTATGTTTACTCATGACTTTAGTTCAAATAAATTGTACTTATATTTGTAAACTAATGAAAGTTTAATTTCTTCCATAAGAGACTAAATTTATTACAATAATATTTCATGATGTTATGACTGTTTTATGCTTAACTTATAAAATGCCTTAAAGTATTACTAAAGAAGTAAGATTTCAGCAGCTCTTATAAAGCTTTAATGAGCCAATTAAATTGCAACAGTGTTCTCAGGTTTGTCTCTGAAAGTTGTTGCTATTTTTAATAGAATTCCATAAGGACATCTTCCACTCTGTTCTGCTAGTGCATCATACCTTATATGAAAATCTTGCTCAAGTTAAGGTGAGAACAAAACTCATAAAAGGAGGAAGGGCACTAAATAGCCTTAAAATAGTACAAAACATGATGTGTTCAAATGGTGATACAGTTAATGAATCAAACTCTACTGATAACATTGACTTTACATACAGCATAAAACATTCGCTTGAAAATAACCTATCATAAGTTCTGAGGATATTAAGTTATCTTCTAAATACAGCATTCTGCATTTATTTGTAATCTATGACAGCACAGGGGGAAATAATCTTCCTATATCAGAATTAGGCTATTAATAAGAAATGGTCTCTTAATACCAAAATGTTATTTTCCTATCATATATGTACATCTTATATTGCCATAAAATTTTAAAATTCTCATTATATTTAGAGTCATTAATATTATTTAAGTATTGATGCTGATAAGTCATAAAATTTCACTTCAAATATGAAAGTGAAATACAAAGGTACTTACTAGTAAAACAGGATGTACACCCTTAGATCAACAAGGTAGGAACTAAAGGAAACATCAATGAACCATAAATAAAAATTAAAGAAAGCTAGTAAGATGTAGGTGTGGCTGAAGTTTCAATGCATTAAAATAATCAGAAGTAGAAAATGTTTGAATATATCTAAAAGCAAATTTATATTCTATAGAGTTTAAAAGCAAATTTAAACTCCATAGAGTTATGTCTGTACAAGAGACATACATAAGTAAAATACTGAGAATGAAAAATATAAAAGCATAAGTAAAAGTAAGTCATGCACCCAAGTAGAAACATGAGTGGCAATTACAATTTTTAAGAAAGTTGAAGGAAGTTTAAGGAAAGACAGCATTAATTGACACAAGAAGGTATACTTTTATTACAATCTATATGTGACATAGTGGGAAACATTATTTTTTAGGATAAATTAATTTTTATTTAAGCAGTTATTAGATCATTCTGAAGTTATTTTACATATGTGACAATGTTTTAATTGAAGTATAACTGACATAAAATATCCTTTTAGTTTCAGGTGTATATCATAATGATTCATTGTTTTTATACATTATGAAATGAAGCCCACAATAAGTCCAGTCACCATCTGTTAACCATACAAAGTTATTACAATATCACTGACTATATTCTCTGTGCTGTACATAACACACTAATAACTTATGTAATTTATAATTGGAAGTTTGTATCTTTTAACCCTCTTCAACTATTTTGTGTGCCTCTCCAACCCCTCCCCACTCTGGTACACCAACAGTTTGTTTCTTGTATATATGAGTATGCTTTTTGTTTTGTTTTGTTTTGTTTTATAGATTCCATATATAAGTGAAATCATATGTTTTTTTTCTCTGTTTGATTTATTTCACTTAGCATAATACCATCTAGGTACATCTATGTTGTTGCAAATGAAAAGAGTTCATTCTTTTTTAGAGCTGGGTAATATTCCACTGTGAATCTGTACTACATCTTTACTCATTTATCTATTGATGCACACAGGTTGTTTCCATATCTTGGCTATTGTAAATAATGCTGGAGTGAACATAAGGGTGCATATATCTCTTTGAATTGGTGTTTTCATTGTCTTCAGATAAATACCCACAAGTGGAATTGCTGAATTTGTATGGTAGTTCTATTTTTAATTTTTTGAGGAAACTCCTTATTGATTTCCACAATGGCTGCACAGAGTTACATCCCTACCAACAGTGTAGGAGGGTTCCCTTTTCTCCACATCCTCACCAACATTTGTTATTTCTTGTCTTTTGGATAATAACCAATCTGACAGGTGTGAGGTGATAGCTCATTGTGGTTTTGATTTGCATTTCCCTGGTGTTGGTAATGTTAAGCATCTTTCATGTGTCTATTTGCCACCTGTATGTCTTCTTTGGAAAAATGTCTATTCAAGTCCCCATTTATTAATTTTGTTACTTGTTTTTTGGACATTAAATTATATATGTTCTTTATGTATTTTAGATATTAACCTCATCAGATATATGATTTGTGAATCTTTTCTGACATTCAGTAGGTTACCTTTTTGTTTTGTTGATAGTTTCCTTTTCTGTGAAGATGATTTTTAATTGATGTAGTCCCATTTATTTATCTTTTGTTGCCCTTACCTAAGGAGACTAGTACAAAATAATATCACTAAGACCAATGTCATAGACCTTACTGACTCTTTTTTTCTAGTTTTATGTTTTAGATCTTACATTCAAGTCTTTAATCCAGTTTAACTTTATTTTTGTGTCTGATGTAAGATAATGGTCTGGTTTCATTCTTTTATACATAGCTGTTCAATTTTCCCAATGACATATAATGAAGAGTTTGTCTTTTCCTCATATATTCTTGCCTCCTTTGTCATAAATTAATTCACCATATATGTGGGATTTTTTCCTGAGCTGTCTATTTTGTTCCATTGATCTACATGTCTGTTTTTGTGCCAGTACCACACTATTCTGGTTACTATAGTTTCAAATCAGTGAGTGTGATATCTCTCACTTTGTTCTTTCTCAAGATTGCTTTGGCTATTGGGGATTTTTGTGGTTCTATACAAATTTTATGATTAAAAACTCTCAACAAAATTAGTATCCAGGGATAATATCTCAACCACATATGACAAACCCACAGCTAACATACTCAACAATGAAAAGCTGAAAGCTTTTCCTCAGAGATCAGGAACAAGACAAGGATACCACTCTCACCACTTTAATTCAACATAGTATTGGAAGTCTTAACCATAGCTATTAGTCAAAAAAAGAGATAAAAGGCAGATGACAAGATACTTAATACAGTAAGTACATTTAGTGGAGTCTCCACTGGAAACTATTAGAACCAATAAATGCATATAATAGTTACATGTTACAAAATTAACATACAAAATTATTCGCATTTCTATACACTGATAATAGGCTATCACAGTGAGAAACTAGGAAAACAATCCCATTTATATTTGCATCATAAAGAATAAAATACCTAGGAATGAATTTAACCAAGGAGGTAGGTGAAAGACCTATACTCTGAAAACTATAAGACATTGATAAAATTGAAGATAACACAAATGAATGGAAAGATATTCTGTGCTTATGGATTGGAAGAATTAATACCCAAAGCAAACTACAGATTCAATGCAATTCCTATAAAATTCCAATGATATTTTTTTGTAGAACTAGAGAAATTATCATGTTTGAAATAGCTTAACATCCATTCAACACATTTTAATGGAATGCTTTTAAATGTGATTAATGAGATGGATTTATGAGAGATGTATCCAGCTTGTACCCTGTAAGCTAAAATAAACTTGATCTTCAAACATTCATGAAGAATTTTTGAAAGTTGATTACATGCTGTATCATAAGAAAAATTAAAATTCTCAAGAGCAACCCTCACATGGGCAATATTCATTCTTCAATCAACTAATGTAAAATTAAATTATTTAAATTATTAAATTTAAAATAAAATTGTTACTTGGAAATTTTGAAATCATTTGAGCAAATAAATATTTTGTCAAGAAGGTAACATAAGTTAAGTGAAATATTTAAAACATAGTAATGATAACATTATGTATCAAAATGAGTGTATCAAAATTTTGAATATGTGAATTGAAGATATTCATAGCAATGATCTTCCTTGGAAGTATGATGATATGAATGCCTTTTTAGTTGTTTTCTTATTTTCTAAGAAATCTTAGAAACCTTATTTTCTAAGTTTGATATAAAGAGTCTTTATTATTTTTTAATATTCTCTCCAAATTTATTAATAAAGATTTTACTTTATAATTTTTGAAGATCTATAATTTTCTTTAAAAAGACATAATTTGTGGTGTACTATATGTTGATTAATAAGTACCTCTTTTTTGTGAGAAATGCCTTTTTGACTCATGAAAGGAAGTCAAGTGCAAATGTAAAAGACGAATGATTACTGGATAGAAATACCCTTAGGTAATCCCGAATGAGTCGCTCCTTCTATATTGCCCTCCCTTTAGTGTGGGCAGAATCTGTTACTTGTTTCTAATCAATGGAATATGGCAAAGGGGATGTCACGTCACCTCCATGATTATGTTACAGTATTAAGACTGTCTTACCAGATGGAATGAGAGACTTTCTCCCACTCATCTTGAAGAAGCAAATAGCCATGTGTGGACTTCCCTCAAAGAAGGCCATGTGATGGGGAACTGTGGGCAGCCTCTGTGACCTGCAGGTGGCCCTCAGTCATATTTTCCTTTAAAAAATGAGTTCTGCCAACAGCCTCGATGACCTTAGGTTTAAGATTCTTCCCTAGTAAGCCTCCAGATGGGAATGCAGCCCAGGGCACATCTTGATTACAGCTTTAGGAGACTCTGAGCAGAGGACCCAGATAACCTGAGCCCGGAATCTTAACCCATGAATCTGAGCTGTTACAGTAGTGGCTTGCTAGAGCCACCCTAGCAAAGGACTACAGGCCAGGTGGCTTCAACAACACATTTGTCATCTCACTGTTCCGGAGGCTAGAATCCCAATATCAAAGTACTGCAGGGCTGGTTTCGAAGAAGGACTCTGATGGAGAATCCATTCATGCCTCTCCCCTAGCTTTTTCTGGTGGCTGCTGGTATCATTGGCATTCCTTGGCTTCTCCTGTATTACTTAATTCTCTGCATGGTGTTCTACCTGTATGTGTATCTGTGTCCAAGCATCTTCTTTTAATAGGACACCAACTCACTTCAAAATAATTGTGAAGGCAGTTCAGTATTGCTCACTAGCTCATACCAAATATCTCAAGATACATTGGCATACCTGGTTCCTTCATCAAGAACTAGGAACTAGGAATTCTATTTTGCATACATGTGCAGTATAAAACCACAGCACTGAATAAACTTGTTTCTAAACTCTCCCCACTAATTTTCATTTTTTATTATTTCTATAAATTATCATTTGTACGTTTTTCCTTCTTGCAAGCAAATAAAAGGTACTCAAATGTAAGAAACAACTATTGAAGATAACTTAAAATCAGAAAGTGTATATATTCTTGTCACTTTCTAAAGTCCATCATTATTGACTTTTTTAAAATGTGAATGCAGCCATGAGACCAGTATTCTACAGCTGCACAGTTTTGATCAATACATGGGAAACTGCATGATTGTAGCTGCTACTGTAGCTCAATCTGCCCAACTTGAACTTGCTTACCCTTCAAGGCATGTCAATACACTCCAACAAATTTGAATTACCAAGGATATTCCTAAAGCAACCTGCTCTCTTCAGAATCTTCTGATTTGGTTAAATTAATCATTAATGTCCATAATCCTTATCCTGAAGTATCTCCTTACCATGTGTCCACCCCTGGATGAGAATAAATGTGGTCTAAGTTTGAATGTGATTCCTAGGAACACAAGTTTGTACAAGTATTAAAATAAACTTTCCTTTTGTCACCATTCACTGCCAAACAAGATTGACATATTTCTACTAGTCTAATTTGGTGATAACTTTAAATAGAAAATTGTTGCACTTTTACAAGTTCTGCCAATTGTTCTGTGATATTTCTCACTATAAAGAAATGTGAACTTAAAAAATCAAATCCTAAAATGTATACACCCAATTGTTTGGGGGATAAATGTTCTTTACATTCATTTGGAATTACCTTGAAAAAATAGTCTACAAACATATTTCCTTAAGTTTTAATTCAAGAACATTTTTTGAATGCCAGTTGTATGCTTATGAACAAAATCATATTTATAACTTTGGCATTATGCCAAAGTTATGAACTGAATTAAGTCACTTATTTTCTAAAGTTTATTCCAAAAATAAGAGTCATATTTGAGCTTACTCTGTGTAGGACATTCTTGCAAAGTGCTTTACTTATATTAACTCATTTAATCCTCTCAGCTATTGCATAAAATAGTTTATGTTGTCATCCTCACTTAGAGATGAAAGAATGGAGTCAAAAGACCCCAAAATAATGTTTTGCAAATGTGGAAGACAGACTACAAACCCAGATAGTCTGATTCCTGAAATCATACATCTAAAAGCAGATAAAAAAACAAAAAATTGGATATTTTAAAATAATGACTTGGTGTCTGATTTCATTCATTCATTTACTAAAATATTTATTGACTATGTATCCATGCACAGGTGCTAAGCTATGTGGTCGGGATAATCTGGTAGGAAAGACAGAATACCCCTTTTCTACATCTTCTTAGCCTGTGGAAAGTGATAGATGGGTACATGAAAGCATGTAATGAATTTCCTTGTGACCTGGTCTTGGCAGTTTAGGAAAGACTTCCTAGGGAGGTGGCATGGCACCTACGGTGTTTGTTACTCAGGTAAGCTCAAATACAGTTGGAGCTGGATCATTAGCCATGCATTGTGCATTAGAGAAAAGTGGGCTGGAGAGGCAAGAAGGCATGCACTGAGAAGGGTTTTGTTTGACACTGTGAAGATCTAGGACTCCACACACAGTGTTCAGGCTGCGGATGAGGTGGGGGTCAGCTAAGGTGCCCTGAAAGGGAAGATGTGCACCCACATTGAATTATGCTTCTTGGAAATGAGCCATATTACTCTATCTTCATCCCTACCTCCTATTGGTGTCTTGAAACACTCTGCTGTATTTTAGGTCCCCAAGACAAATGTAGACCAGAAATTTGATGACACTTTTCAGCCAATCTGATTCAAGTCATCTCCTTTTTATCTCTCACTCTAAACCTGCTCATTCATTCATTCATTCATTCAGCTAACAAATAACAAATAATGGTACCATTATTTTGAAGTTGTGCAAACCAGAAATCTAGGCGTTACCTTGCTATTTCTATATTTCTTATTCTGTGTTGTAGTGTACAGATGTCAAAGTTCAAGGTTAGACTTTTGAGTCAGACTGTGTGGATTCCAATCCTCACTTATTCATTAAAAAGTTATCATACTTTGGAGACAGTGATGTTAACAACAAGGTGGTAATAATATCCACTATGGATTATTGTTAAGTTTTGCATGGATAATTCATATTAAGCCTAAGAACAGAGACTGAGCACATGTATACATGCATATATGCATATTTATATGAGATATATATGCATAGGTATAAAACCAAATCATCCACCAGACTAACATACTGTTTAAATTCAAATGTTGTTTGCATGAGAGCCAGAAATTCAGCAGCCAAGGATGCTTTTCCTCTTCAGCTGTAACTAGGGATAAATAACAGGATGAAAAAAAAAGATGCCAGGAATATACCGTTTTAGCTGTCACATTAAAGAGCTGCATGGTCATTGCAGACTTAGTGATTTGCTCAGCCAAGTCCTGCCACTGAGGGACACCATCAGCACTCATTCTCTGATGGGACAGGGGTTGGGTGGAGTGCTTGCCGGCATTTCTCTTCATATGTGTGCATTGCTATGTACCCATCACAATAATACACTACTCTTTGCTTTCTGGTTTTATGTATGTGACCTTGCATGTTCTATTGGTGCCTTAAAAATAAATAAACTTTACAGTTCTAGCTTTTAAAAAATAAATGGGAGACAAGAGATAATGAAAATTGGCTTACAGCTCCTTTTCTCTCTCTTTTTTTTCCTTTTTATATGAGGATTCTAGATAGATATTTGGCCTAACTGGAAATGCTGTATTTACCTACTTGTAAACTCTTCAAAATCAGGAATTATGTCTTATTCATTTTTTATTTTCCCTGCAAGGCTTAGCCTAATACTTTAACTTAGTACATTCTACATATTTATTAACAAAAACTATATGCTATTCACAAATAGAAAAACTGAGTCTCATTACATGATTAAAATATTTTTTAGTTTATTCTTTTTGTTTCTGTTTCTATTTTTTCCTTACCCAGATCTGCAAATATTTACAGGTGATTAATTATTGATAAGGCACTAGGTTTAGGTAACAGTTCAAAGGTGGCTCCTATAGATCCACTACAAAATAATGGATAGTACATATATAGTATGATGGATGGTATATATGGCATATACATATATTATAATGGATAGGGTATGTGTACATATTCTGATGATAGTATATATGTTGCATAATGGATTTATATATATATATATACACACACACAGTATAACAGATGGTATGTATGTGTATACATATAAATTATAGTAATATATACTTAGTATAATGAATATATATATATATATAGATATAGATAGCTTTATCTGTAATAATCAATTCTGAAGTTATAAAAGTAATACAAGAAACATTTTAGTAGTGTGCGTTTCCCATCATTTTCCTTGCAAAGCTGCCCAGTTGAGGTAGTTTTTCACTGCCACCATTCTACCTCCCTCCTTAATTCTCTGTCCCCAGGAATTCAGTATTTTCATGTTGCATCTTGATTGCCCAAATCTCCCACCTGTCCCAGGCCTTGTCTGCTAAAGAGACTCAGGCTTTGAAATGACTCAGTCTCTCTGTTTTATTTACATTGCCAGAAATCTTTTATTCAATTACGGCAACAGACAACAAAGTGATAATTGTATACTCTGTTTTTCTTCAATGAACTGTTTTTGGATTATATAAACAATTACTATTTTTTTATTGAAAACTGGGACAAAACAAAACAAAGGCAGAGTCAGAAATAAAAAAAGAACAGAATTAACAATGATACCCAATATTCTAGACACATCACTCTAACCATTGTGAGATATGTTCATTTCAGTCTATTTTCTGTGTTTTAATATTGCTGAGTTCATATTTATAACACATAGTTTTATTTTTTGTCTAATTTTATAGTATTTGCTGTTTATTTTGTTATTTAAAATATCAGTTTAATTTCCTGTTCATGTTTTGCTTACCAGGCTACCACAAGGCCTATGCCCCTTGTACTTAATTTACATATGGAAGGGTGAAAATTTAAGTTGTCTTTACATCCTCTTCTGTAATAAGTAACTTGCTATTTGCCCAACACAAAAACCTAAAGGGCCAGCTCTTCCTCCCCTCCAGTTAATGCTGCCTAGTGTAACCTTTTAGATTCAGTTTCATAGTGATTATATCAAGTTCCATTCTGGTCTATTTTATCCACCAGAATTAACACTTCTTTTTTTTTTTTAGGAGAAGGGGCTTTCTATATAGTAGTTCTACTGTCTGGAAAGGTAGGTTCCTACCTCATTTTTTTCAAAATATCTTAGCCTGAAAAAATTTACAGGACATCATTTTGTCTAATATTGATATAGAAAAGATTTTGTATATTATTCTAGCATGACTTTATTGTGGTAAAAAATAACATAACAAAAAATTTACTATCTTAACCTTTTTTAAGCACACATTACAGCAGTGTTACCTATATATACAAGGTTGTGCAGTAAAGCCCATTTTTCAAAACAAATCTCTAGCTGGTAGCAGATGTGGATAAGATGATTTGAAGAGCTCAAAATTTCAAGCATTCTACCCACATTTGTGTTCCTTCCTTATGGTTAAGTCCTCTAGGAAATGTAATCGGCCTTGTGATCAGTGTCCACACTAGATTCAGCATCCCTCTCCCTATGGAGCCTCTGAAGCTTCTGAACTCCCTCATCTCTCATCCACTTTAGCAGAAACAGAGATGCAGCCACATGCAAAAGTAGAAATTGGTGACTCAGCAATATCACTGGCTGAAGAGATGTCTGTCTCTCCTGTCTTTACATTACAGAACTAAGCTAGACAGGATATTGACGTCCCATCTCACAGGATGCTCATGTGGATACCTTTCCCCAAGACTGGAGGAGTCCAGGACAGTTCAGAACATTCCCAAAAGAATCCCCAAAGAAGTACTGCTCAATACAGCTATCCTGATGTGCAAGATGCACACTTAAGTGTAGACATGTATAGAAATACCCAATTTATTTAGGCTACTTACTATAGATTCACTTCAAATATACAGTTTGAAGGGTTTTATACATACCATATTGACTCACTTACATATAGGATAAATTACATGAAGAGGAACAAACAGATTCTGTAGTATGTATGGGTTCCTTTTTATTCTAGAGCATCATACTAGAGGCATGCTTGGCAATTAAGTTTTTCTCATAAGGTGCAGAAAATTGCACATCATAAATGTTATATCTGACTCTTTAAATCATACTATGGATGTTGTATTTCACACATTCTGTTTGCAAATATGAAACTGAGCATATTGTTTATAAGAAAGATAATAATATTTAACAAGTTAATTTTAATTCATGTATAGTGTACTATAAGGAAGGCTAAATTTGTGATGAAGGTGGAATATTGAACTCTTAGAAAATTGAGAAATGTCAATCTTATTTCCTCAAAATTTCTTAGGACTTCTTTTGTGACATTCCTGTACTAGCTTCACATACAGTTACTTATTTACAAAATTTTTCCCCACCATTAATATGGAAACTTCTGATCATAGAAACAGTAGTTTGAACACGGATACAGCCAATAGCTCCATTTCATTGAGTTAACATTCAATAGACACTCATGTAATTAAATTACCAAAATGAGCAAGGCAATTCACAGCCCCATGTGTGAGGCCATGTGGAAGATGCTACCTTAGTAACTTTGTTTCTCGTAGCCTCCCTCTGGGTAGTAAATTCCATAAAACTCAAAATAAATTTTGGGATCCATTTCCTCAGTAGCAAGTGGAATTTGTGAAGTATGAAGAAATGAACAAGACATGATCCTTTTCTTGCAGGATTCACAGTCTAGGAGAGGAGGTAGTTTATATGATGTGAAAGATGGGTGAAGGCTTTAGACTCATGTTCACATCCTGTTTCTCTTGCGTCATATCTGTACACATTATATAAAATTTCTGAGTTTCTTTCCTCAGCTGTAAAATGGACATAATGTATCTACCTTTTGGGACATGTTTCTAAAGCACCAGTGCTAATACACTGCCTAGCAGTTGGTAGGCATTCTGCAGAAGATAGAACAGCAAACACTGTCACATATTACATGCCAAACATTCTTTTAAATGCCATAAAATATTAACTCATTTAAAAAAGTGTTCACATAAGTAATGGAATGAAATCCAGTTAGAATGCTGTATAGGGCAGAACAAGGGATGAGTCACAGGCCTTTAGACAAGCTCTGCAGAGAGACACCTGGCAGGACAGGCTAAGATTATGATAAAGGCTAAGGGCTGACCAGTCCGCAAAGGCAACAGGAAGAGTAATGGGAGCAAAGGAGAGTGTGTTTGTTTGGAGAATGGTAGGGCTGCTGTGTCTAAATCACTGCGTGTGTTCAACATTTAGGGAGGATGAACATTCTAAATGAATGTTCTGTAAAAGAGGATTGAGGCCAAGAGAGAAGGGCCTTACCTTCCAGGCTGAGGAAATTAAAGCCCTCAGTGTGTTCCTGGGGCTGCTTCTCCAGAGGTGAAGGGAAGTGGAGCCCAGCTGGTAGTCCTCAGGCAGAACCAGCTTTAAATAATACAAGTGACAGAAAAAGTCACTTGGCCCTTTATTTAACTTGGCATTTTGTGTGGTTTGTAACTGACTCTACTAGGTGTGGTGTTCCACCAGTGTATAACCAGAAATGGATGTGAGACCCACATGTTTGTGGGCAATTTCCCTTTTCTTACAAAATGTTAGTGGGGCTCTGGCCCTTCCTGTTTCATCCAAAGTATGTGTCGTGGATGACAACACCTGCCGCTGCCGTTTGTCCTGCCCAACAGCCACCTCCAGGTCTGTCCACAGACATCTGTTTCACCTGTTTTGAGGTAAAAGTTAGTGAATATTAGAATCTAGACTCTGTAAGACTGGCAGCCTTGGGGATGTCCTACTTCCATGGTGCCTCTATAAAGCAGCTGAAGATTGGTTGGTCTTGTTTTTAACCTCCTGCCAATCTTGCAAACTTCTATCAGAACATGTACCTTGTCACCAGGAGCTCTGTTTATTGTTAATCTGGTAATAAAAAGGTAATAATAGCTTTATTTTGTCTTGTAACTGCACACTTCAGTAATCCTCTGAAGACTGTTCTGTTGTGCTTAAATGTACTATAGCTGTTTAGGCAAAAGATGGTCAGATTCCCTCAACCAATGTGCACAGATACCTCAGGCTGTGATTTCACTTTTACTTTTCTCTGCATGTTCGTCATACACTATTGTGTTCATAAATTAAAATAACCTTAACTTGATACATATTATTATCTTTCCTTACAAACACTATACTGTTTCATGTTTGCAATAAGAATTTGAAATACAGCAGCATCAATAATTTCCGCTTTCTCTCTCTCTCTCTCTCTCTCTCTCTCTCTCTCTCTCTCTCTCTTTCTTTCTTTCTTTCTTTCCATAAATATTCCTAACTGGTATCCTCATTTCTCTTTTCTCCCTCCACATTGTCTAAAACACAAATCAGATATCAGATCATGGTGGAAAAGACCCTCAGAAATCCATGGATGTAAAACAGTCTGCGTAATGGTTAAGAAAGGGCTTTTTAATTTAAAAAAAATTCTAACTTGCATCCCAGCTGTGCAATGTACTAGTTACATAATATGGACATGCTAACAACTTTCTAAACAGGCTCACTTAAAGTGTCTCAGTGCTGCCTGGCGGACGGAGTGACCTAATGTGGGCTCCAGCGCTTAGACTGTTGCCTGATGCAGAGCCGACTAACTACAGAGTCCCTGTGGATGAAGAACCACAGTCCTCTTTATACAGCTTCCCTGACTCACCCCTACTTCCCCCACCCTGACACCCCTACTCCTCCAGGCAAAAGTCATCGCTCTTCTTAGTCTTCCTAATACAAGTGTTTTATTTCCTGTTTGCAGGTCACAGTCTTTTCTACGAGAATGGGAGCAGCCGCCGACTGGAAGCATGCTCAGGCTCACCTTAGCCTAATGCAGGTACAGGACATACACCCAACACCCACTTCTTCACTTGTGAAAACCATCGTAGGGTACACCATCCAATCTTGCCAACATCAGCCCCTCCCCATGTTCCTGCAGCCAGTACTTTAAATCTTGGCTATGTTATTACACGATCATCCAGACTTGTTTGAGGTTGAATCCCCTTGGATCAGACACCAGGGATGTACAGGGCAGTGCACTATGAAAGTAAGAGGGATGAATCATTTTAATTGTGATCCATTTGTATTAGTATGATCCATATCAACACCTGTACATTTGAGTCAATTTTAATGCGGCCCCATAGTGAAAGCTGGCACGCAGCACTGTTGGTTGATGGCACCTCTCATTCCCGGGTGTCCGAAGGGACGTAGAGGTCTCTAGTGACTGAGGTACTGGCTTTAGTAACTTCTGTTCTTTCTTAGTGCTTCCCTCTTCTAAATCCCCTCTCATGTAAGCTTTACAACATATCCCAAATTTAGAAATTGTTTTACAAGCACATAGGATGTATTGTTCCTGGGAAGCCATTTTCTTACTGAACAACAGAAGACATAAAGCAAACAGAATACAGCAGACATTTTGAAAGTTACGATGGCTTCTGTATAAGCAACAAGTTTTAACAAAAGTTGGGGAAAAATGGAAAACTTTAGACACAGATAGCATGTCAACTAAATCAAATCTGCATAAGAATATTTTTAACAATATATCATAATCATAGATGGATGGAACCTTCATTTCAATTTCCCAAACTTGTTATTTACCTCTGAGTGGATAAAATTGCAGTATTTCCAGAATCTCTCGCTTGGCCTTACTGCATCTCCATATCGTTAGGTGTTTCCAAGGGGTGGAGAGAAGTAGTCCATCTCCACATCAGTAGGTAATTACAAGGGGGAAGGAGGGCATATCTGGACTGGTGAGGCTGGGTGGAGCCATTTCTTCTGCAGCCGGTGGTGAGAGACTAGGGAGAGCAGACTGGACTGCTTGTAAGAAATAAGCAGGTTTCTCCCACTTCATTTCTCCCTTTGACTGATTTTGGTTTCAAAGGTATTTTGCCCTGGGATTTCCCCCAGGGATTTACACTCTGTCTTTTGAGAACTTCAGCTAAGCCCTAGGAGTTCTATCTTCAACTCAACCCAACATTCTTTATTTCTTTTTATTATCAACAATACTAAGCTATTTTGCCTCTGGTGTAAGATTACATTTTTGTCATAGTATCTGTATCTTAATTTGGTTCTTACCATGAATTTTTAATAGAGCAAGCAACCTGTTTCCCACCTGATGTAATAATTAATCTGTCACTGTTCATTCACTGGGTAAAATGAAATGAATAATTCATTAGCAAAAAAAATACTTTGAGAACTAAATAAGGTCAAACATAGATGTAATATTATATGAACTTCCCTTTATTTCATAAGAAATACTTCAATAAGCTATGGAAAACAGATGTGACACTCTGGATTATCTTCTATGCCATTTAATTTTAATATCTAATTCCAGTCACATCTTTTTATGATCACACACAGAGCAGCCATCACAATGCTTTGTACATTCCAAATGCCTAAGGAATCTTTGTTGACTTTTTTTATCCTGAAGCAACTTTTACTTCTCAGCACTTTATTTGCTTCTTGTATAAACAAGCAGCAGAGTAACTGGTACGTGGATGAAAATGGATGAAATGTGATGCTTCTGGCAAAAATGAAATTCGCCCAGGATTTCAGCAGTTTTGCAGTAGACATTCAAAAAAATCATCAAAGCTGTCAAACAGCAGATTTGTTTTTTCCCCCAAGTAACATATCTTTATTGTATAGATTGGAATAACTACATTTTTAAAATATTTGTCCAGTAACTCTCCAAGATATAGTGCAATACCAGAATAATAACCACATAGCTGGGGGGTTCAGCTGTAATGAGGAATTGAATTAGGGGGAAGAGGGCATGGGTGGGACTCTCTTCACAAAGATGCAAATATGGCAGCCCTTCTACCAAATGCCAATGTCCTCAGTGAAAGGGCTCAAGTGGGGCATCTCCCCTGAGTTTCTGAATTCTCAGTGCATTTCTGGGGAGTTGAGTTTGGATGTTCTCTTCATCTCTGCCGTTTAGCTAATTTGTAACAGGCACAGCACGTACTCTTCTTACCATTTTTTGCTAAGCCTCTGAGAGTTGCTTTGTCTGGCTTCGTTTTCTGAAAAAAGGTTACTGTTAAAAACAAGATTTTCATGCTTCCTCCACACTTTTGCTTATCTTCCCAGTTGCTATGAGAAGTTATTTCACTCTAACTAAAGCTTGGGAATGTAAATGTTTTTATTCAGAAATGGAAGTCTGATTTATTTTAAGGCCTGATGCCAGACTGGCTCCTTCTGAGGGTTTCCTGTCATGTGAGCACATGCTTTCCTGCTTACCATTAATGATCTGGAGCAAAAAGCCCAGTGGGAACATGTGAGGGGCCCAATCTGCCCTCAGGAGTCTCTGCCTTTAGTAGATGTCTGACCTGGGCAACTTATTTGATTGTTCAGGAAAAGTGTCCTCATCTGGATGTTCAGGGATGTCATGAGGATCAAATGAGATTATCTGGCAGAAGCACTTTTTGAGCTGTAACCCCCTAAAATATTACTGTTCCTTTGGCTGTGAACACACCATCCTATGCAATGCACAGTTACCTGCTGGCAGGCTGCACTTGGAGGCTGGTGCAGCCATGGTCCACATGTGCTGCCCCTCAGCACCCTTCCAGAATGTCCACCATGGAAGTCACTTGTCTGACCTGAGTCTGGACATAAATCTGAAAGATATGAGGCATTGTTTCTAAAAGGTTATTCTTAAAGGTTAAGGTTATTCCATGGTGGAATAAGATGGGGTGACTTAGGGCTCTGGAACACCACTGAGTCTGGGAACCTCTATTTATTTTGTGGTAAGTTCACATGTCACAGAAGATAGAAGTAATAAGGGCAGGGGAGAGGCCTCAGTGCTGGGCTAGAGGAGGAGGGCTCCATTAATATAAAGATGAGCCCATGTATTGATACAGCAGATTCTATTTTCATAAGTTCACTTCACGGATTTACATACACAGGTAGAATCTATAAGCAGGATTTCAATTCAATTTTATCTACATTTTGGTGGTGATGTTTTATCTTTGGTATGTGTGATAATGATTAAGTATCCCAGATGCCCCAAAGCTGCATAGTGGCCATTTTAGGGCCCTGATAGTATTCTGAAGTAGCACTTATCTTCAAATGTATCAAGATTCAGTGTTTTTCCCTGTTGACTTGCTCTCCCTCTTATTACAATGTAAATTTCTTAATTGCTAGAACTATTTCACTGATGGATCCTCAGTGCCTGACACCTAGTGCTTGTTCAAAAATAGTATTTCTTTTTGTTGGAATGCTCAAAATTAGCTCCAGAGCTATCAGGAATATAAGAGGTGTGAAGAGGGCTGGACAAGGCTAGAAGAGGTCCTCAGAGCACTTACAGAGGCCACAGGTTTACCTGAGCTGTGGGCAGGACACACAGGTGGGAAAAGGCCAAGTAGCTGCACCGTGGTGTGTGTGCACTGCACGGTGCACAACAAAAACTAGATAGAGAAGAATTAAATGAATAAACAAATATGACATGCCAGTATTGGGGAATATTGACTTAAGCCAGAAATCCACCCAGGTCATGAAAAGGAACCTGAAGAATAAAAAGTGTTCAGAGTAGAAAAGAGAAACAAACGGAGCGTGCGTCCTGGAAGCTCCCAGGAGCAGCTTCAACGACGGTAGAACACTTAGCGCGGAGAGGTAGACAGGATGCTGGAGACGTATTTTCTGAGGGGAAAGCATATTTTCAGATATGACAAGCCCTCAGGATTTGTGATATTAACATTTGCTGTTAATTTGTCATTTGCTGTACAAAGACAGGCATTTTAATGGTCCTCGCTGAAATATGGGCTGTGAAAGTGAGCCTCTCAGCTAAAGAAGGACATTTCTGATTATGCAGCATGTGCAACTTTGTGGCTTTTCTATTTCTTATCACCATGGATTCAATAAATCCTGGAAAGAATTTTAAAAAACCTTTATTTTTTGAAAAAATGAGCACACAGATAAGGTCAATGTTTATTTTTAGTGATAACATTAAAGGCAAAGAAGAAGGATATAGAAACTCTATTCCCGAGTGGTACATCTCACTTAGGAGATTCTTATTCTTAAGACCCAGCCCTTGTCAATGTCCTGAGATTTCAGCCTTCAGTTATTAGCCAAGGTTCGCATTTATTTTTTAATTGAAGTATAGTTGACATTCAATATTTTATTAGTTTCACGTGTACAACATAGTGATTCAACAGTGATATATGTTAGGGAATCCTCACAGCAATAAGTTTAATTTCCATCTGTCACAAAAGTTATTAAAATATTCTTGTCTATTTTTCTATGCCATATTTTTCATCCTGATGACATATTTATTTTATAATTGGAAATTTGTACCTCTTTATCCCCTTTACCTATTTTACCCAACCCCTCAACTCTTTCCCCCCGAATTTCCCATCCTCCTACTCTCCCCCAGTTTGTTCTCTGTATTTTTTAGTGTGTTTCTGTTTTGTTTCATTTTTTCTGTTTTTAGATTCCACATGTGAGTGAGTTCATATGGTTTTTGTCTCCTAATGAGATTTACAGGCTTCTTAAGAATAGAAACCCAAGATTATGTATCATTATAGTCTCCTCAGGCCTACCTGACCAATAACAGGTGCTCAATAACTATTTAAAAATAGATCATTGCTTCTATGATCTCCAAGACATCTAGTCTGGTCAATTATCTGAGAAGTTTTCGTGGACATAATAATATATATCATATATAAACAACCTTGGTCAACTATTTGAAATGATTATATACTTTCCAGCCAGAAGACTCTGAAATCTCATTAGAGGACAGAATGTAATGATTCACAGGTATGTATTTTACTCAGTTGATTTTAATTCCATTTTCTATATAAATTAACTGTTTCAGATTTGAGACCTATTTTCAACATGTTGCCACACATAGGAAACCATTTGTTACCTTAGACATTGGAGATCCAGAGTTATTAAGTTTTGGGTAAATATGTTAAGATAAAATATGTTGCTTTGTAGTTTCTTTTGCCTTGTAGGTTTGTGTTTACAAGAAAGAGCATTTCATCAAACCATGTCATTTATTGGCTTTGTTGATACAATTTTGATTCCCACTTTTCTTTCTTTTACCTCTACTTGCAGATAAATAAGCTGGAGGCATGTCTTGGGCAGGCAGACTATGTGATGATGAAAGATTCACAGATGGACAATGAGCTCTGGTGCTTAACCATGTCTGTAAAGTGTGCACTGCAGTGTGGCTTGCTACCCTCCTCCTGCCTTACTTCTGTAGCCTACTTGTTGAGAAAGATTTGAAAAATTCAAAAGGAGAAAAAAAAGTCCTTTTTTAAGTAGATTCTAAGTGTATTTTTAAAGTGAAGATATTGATGTGGGATTTTGAATTTTTTGATTATCAATACAAATATGGCTGCTACCCACTGGGCACTTGCCTAGATACCTCGTGGGCTTTTTGTATTTTCACTGACAAATGAGAGAACTATGGATGCTAATGAAACATTGTCTAAGGCCACACATGTAAACTGAGGCAGAACTGGGGATTGAATTCATCCCAGTATCAGGCTCACTACAAAAGTAACAAAGCACTTGGTACTATGTATATATTAAGAAGTGTTAGAATGGTGTCCACCAGAGGAACAATGTTCAGTGTTCACTTACTTTGATTTTTGAACAAAGCTGATCCCAGTGAAGTGCATGAGCTTCCACAGGCTTACTATCCTGGGTACCATTTGTTTGGGAGGGAACATGCTAGAGGTCAGTACTTCTGGCCTTGCTGTTCCCACTGCAAATGTGTAGGAATAAAGAATAAATAAGAATAGCAGGCGAAAATTAGCTCAGACCAGGGGTAATTGGTGGTGTATTAAGATATGCAGCCTATCCAACTGTGTATTTTACAAAACTTTTTGAAAAGTGATTTCACTGTAAGAAGCATGGAGTTAATCTTTGCTGACTTTCAGAGTGGCCAGATCATCTGTGTGGTGGAGACTTGTCACCCAGCTCCATGGCTCAGTCCTGAACTGGTGAAAGGAACTTGCTGTCCATTTGCAGGGACCTGGAAGGCCAGCTGGCTCTCCAGAGAAATGCTGACCGCTGCTTTCTGCTCTGAAGTGCTGGACGGGGAATTTCTCAGGAAAAGGCAGCAGGCACTTGGTGCCTCAGCACTTTGGACCTGTACTCACATCTTTGGCATGGACATCACTGATTTAGGAGTAAATTAGTTCATTTAAGCCTTCATCCTACTGAAGATCTTTTATATTTTCATTTGCTAATGCTCCTTGAAATAATGCAATATTAAAGACTGTAACATTCACAGGGATTACTTTATCTTAAGAAATATTTCTTATTGTAAATTATGAGTTTTATATGCTATATGTAGAAATAAAAAGAATAGCATGTAATATTTCTTAAAATCCTGAATATAGTGGAAAATCTCTCATTTCAAAATTCAGAGAGATTTTTATAATTACCAGGCACTTTGAGGGAATGAGTTTTGCACTTTGAGAAAATATCTGGAAAGATCTGTGATAAATCTGGCCCAGGATATAGTGCTGCTGTCACTCACTGTCTTCTCTCAGATCTAGAGCCCAGGCAGTGAACAGTCTTGGCTGGGAAGGTGCTCCTCTAACCTTCATTAGGCTCATTTTTGGGAGATTAGGGAGAGTCTGTGAAAGAATATCATAATTTTTGGGAGCTTGCCATTTTTACACCTGGCTGGAAAACACAAATATTTTGAAGGAATAAGACTTCAAAGCAAAGCTGCCAAATATCTGCCTTTCCCTTTACTTGCCATCATTATCACTTGTGAGAGATCAAAATTAAAACTTGTCATGTCTGAAATTCAGGAGCAATCTGAATTTGCTATCAGATAAATCAGAAATGTTTTTGACTTTAACAAAAGGTGTTGCTATGGGGTTTCCTCTAATTTTGGCACCCTGTTATAGCATTTAAAACATGGCTAATAGGCAACAGATTAAGTTATATCAGAAGTGAATATTTAGTAATAGTTGATTTTCATTTAATATAAATGCTTTTAAAATAAGATATAAAGGTGTGCTTCCAAATGCACTTAAATGTACAGGTTTGTTGAAGTTTTTGTTAGATTTATTTTGAAAATTTTTCGTTCTGAAACTTTTAAGGAAAGATTTCATGTCGTGTCCTGCCTAGATGGACTCTCAGGGAGACACCTCTACTGCTTTCCAATTACAATATACTTTTTAAAACACAGCCATGATCTCCTAATATTTAGTTATTGTGTATAATGTAATGTTAGACTTACTTAGAATATTCTGATGCTTTTAGTATTATGAGTGAGGAAAGACGTTTTTGGCGTTTGATAATATACCTCATTATTTTTTAACGTGTTGGTGCTTCCCTCCCAAGATCCAAAATACTTTTTACTAAAAAGTTTTGGGACAAGACTTAATGTGTACTAAAAGTTTGATGTTTGATGCATTTTTAAATCCAAATAATTTGTAATTGTATTAAAGTTTGAAAGACAAAACATAGTAAGACCCAAAAGCTTGACATTTAGTGGCCTTTTAAATCCCAATAAAGTGAACTAAAGGTAAATCTTATAGAAATATAATCTATTCCTCTGACCCAATCACAGTAAACGTATTGCAAATGACAATTACTAATGTCATAATGGTTTAGGTTTCTCATCATACTCATCTTGTTGTTCTATTATCTTGTTTACATTTAAGCGAGACCTACACAATCTCTCGTACTATTTTTTATACACTGACCACATGTTAACTTGGATGTCAACCTGGTCAATATATTTGCCTCAATAAATAAAACCAAATATCAAAATAACAGAATGAAAGTTATCATTTAAAGTGGAACTCAGCTGAACACATGGGGATTTTGAAAACTGCATGTCAATTGACAATTTGAAATTTCAGTCACCTTTGCAGATATGATTATAATTTCATCAGATGGATTACTTTTTTATTTATTCATTTTACTGTATGACATTTACTTGACTATGTTTTTTAATAATGTTTCATTTTTGAAAGTCATATGACACATGATAAAAATTTCAAATATTTCCCAAGCATATATAAACCATTGTCTTCTATTTCTGTAGTCCAAATGTGGTTGCTAATTTCAGTTTCGTGTTGTGTTTATGTGTGTGTGGTATTCTATTTTTTTCTATGCCATGCAAATATAATGATATTTCTTAGTGATTTTGCCTATCCTAAATAACCTTAAATCATTGAAAATCTAAGTGTATTTGTTAACAATACTTTTATATACCTCATTATGCCATGAAATTTGGTTGATGAAAAATTAACATTTCTTATATATGACACTCTTCTGATCTGGGAGAAGGGTCATAATGGATTAGGTGTCCCTTCTTGAACAGGAAGTGTATACAAAGAAGAGGGAAGCATTGTTGCTTCAATGAGGAAAAGCTCACTCTTTTCCTTATTTCCTCTGATAAAGAAAAGCGAAGTTTTTTTTCTTTTTTTTGTTTTTTTGTCAGGTTGTATGGTTGTGTAAAAAGGTAAAAAACATCTCCTTTCTTCCAGAGACACTTTATTTCCATCCTTTAACCCCTGTATACAAGCCATATTGCAAATGAAACTACACGACTTATAGTTGAAGTGGTAGAGATAATTTTGATCTGGGACTGGCAGTTGAAGGCAACATTTATCTGACACACAGTCTAACACTAGTGTAAGGCTGATGGTGTATGAGGAGACTGAGTCTGTGCTGCTTGGTTTACTTTCTAGACCTATGTATTAGGGCAGTAGAGGTGGGGAAAATGTTGGGCATACTGGTAAGGGTTTTTTAAATTTTAACTGTGAAATGATGTTAATGTAAATTTGCTGGATGGTAATTACTGCAAATACTCCTTGACCAATGTCATATATATAATGCATTTTATTTGCAAATAAAATATATTTCATTAAAAGGGTCAGTCAAGTTCACAGATAGGCCACACAGAAATCCTGTTTTCCACTTTAGGGGAAACGTGCACTATTAAAAGCCATACTTAGTTGCATGTCCTCATCATTTATTGGCATGATAACATTTGTGAAGAATAATGTAAAACTTATTTATTTCTCACGAATATACAAAATGAAGGATGGTGTGCTAAGTATAAGTAGTGTTAAAATCTGTACTTTAAATATAACTCCATATGTTGTATTTTTGGTCTTCATGTAAGATAATTTGTTGACTTTTGTTTCCAGAATAAGTGCATCTATGTTTAAGTTTGCATTTCAAACATAAACTAGGGAGAAAGAATATATAATGTTTCTCCAAATTATGAAACCCATTTTCTGTTCTATTAATATACTTTGTAAAATGAATGAGAATTTCTTTGAAATTATTAACCAAAATAGTTTAACTCTAAGGTTTAGGCATATACACACACACACACACACATACCTAACACACATATATGACAATACATATATATTTATTTATATATAACATAATAACATAACAAATATATATATGCAAAACACATTATATATATTTATTTAAAAAGTTAAATGGTATAATTTTCTTTTATACTTTTCACTTAAATATTGATGTACATTTGGAATTTATGTGTATGAGAAGGATCCATTTAAAATTTAAAATTTAAAAACTTTTAAATTGTGTTTTTATCTTTTGAATAAACCAATACTCTCTATTTATTCATTATTTATCTAACCCTTCATCATCCATATTTTGGTCAATAAAATCTTGTGAAAACTTTTAATTCCATGTATGTGAACATACCCTAAGATATAAGAGTAAAGAAAGATCATCTAAAGATCTCTGATTCTCAGTTTGAAAATAAATTGCCTCAAATGCTTTGAACTCTACATATTGTATTATTTAGTAAAAAGCAATTACTAATTCCTTAAAAACATAAAATGTACAGTAGTATAATGTATGCTAAACTAACACTAATTCATGCTGTCAATTTTGTTAAGAACAAACTATCTTCTCTAAAAGGTAAAAATAATATTCATTTAAGCCATCACAACTTTTAGTGTCTTGTAGACAAATTAATTAAGAACACTTATTAATAAGTCATTCACTGAAAGTACACTAGTTGACCCGCACAGGAGAAGGTAACCTGCATTGTGCCAATAACCATCCCTGAGCAGTCCTGTATTTTTACAATTGAATGGCATGTTCAGGACTAAGAGCAGCTAGAATGAGAATGTTTGCCTTTTTACTTGTTGAAAATTCTAGTGAATTTTGAATTGTTAAAGCTTCCAATTGCTCAGATTTAAAAAAAAAAAACACCTTCTCAGACTAAATGAGTTGAGTCAAGGCTAAGTAAACTGATATACCTTATACAAAGTGGTAACAATATTGTGGGAGAATAGGAACTAAGTCTAGTTAGAAGAAAACTTATATTTTTAGAGACTTAGAATCCTCTAAGATGTATAAAGAATTAAGCAATCTGTTTTCTGGGAAGCATGCAAAAAAATTATATTTTGCTGGCAGGACAAGGGACTTTAATTGAGATGGGTCACTCAGTCTAGAGCAAATGAATAGGATTCTCTTGCCAAAACAGAACAAAATGAAACATCAAAACAATTTATAAAGGTAAAGCACCTACACTGGATGTATGAGCAACTAGGAAGAGAATAGTTTAGAGTCAAAGCTGAGAAAACAGGCTTGGAACCCACACAAATAAATGCTGATGAGTCTGGAGAACATCCCATTTGGTCATGTTTCAAGACCATATGAAGAGGTAGAATCTACATTTACACTCCAATTGGGATGCAGAAATCCAAAATTAAGCAATTAATAAAAATGCTTAGCCTGTGCCCAAAAGAAGTCACGTACCATATGAGGAAATAGCTCATCATACAGAATAGGCAAAGCTGACAAAATGATTATTAGCATCCCCTCCCCTACAAATTTGAGGTTATAGAACATTCAGAAAGAGACTAAAATATTCCAACTTGAAGGGTTTAAAGAAATAAGAGATGGGAATAAAGCTAAAGGAAAATAAGAAACTACAAATTTAAGAGAGACAGATTTGGAAAGAAACAAATGTAATATCTAAAGATGAAAATGATAGCAAGAAAATATGGCTTAAGTAGAAGACTTAGACAATGTTTAAGGTAGTTTTCAACTGTAATACAGATGTGAGGGAATTACACAGAATTTAACATGGCATAGAAAATATTAAAGAGATTTTACAAGATAATTAATTTTGGACTGTTTTCAAACAAGGTAAAACTAATTAAGGAATATAGCATAATGTGAGAGCATTTGGAGTTGAAGACTTCTAAAGTCATATTTTTTGTAAACCTTTTAGAGATATTAATTAACAATATATTCTAAATTGATCATGCACTAAAATATTTAAGTGTAATGACTGAAATAATAAAACATATGATTTTCATTCAGAAAAACATGCTCAATTCAAAATAAGGCAGGAAAGGGGAAAATTAAGAAACAAAGAAAAACTTTGGCTAATGGAAAACATTAATATTGTAGCAATAAATTTAAATATATTTGCAATCACATTAAATAAAAATGCTGTTTGCTTATGAGATAAAATCTTGAGTCTCAGATTTATTAAAAAATCTATATTCACACACACACACACTCACAGAAGACCAAACTAAAATGCAATGTCACAAAAAATATTGAGAATAAAAGGATGAAGGCAGATACATCATTTTTTTCTGATTTTTGAAAGAAGTTTGTTTTGGGTGGAACTGTGTTTCCCCTAATTATATGTTGAAGGTCTAATCCCAATACCTCAAAACTGACCTTATTTAGAGAGAAAATCTTTAAAGGTAATTGAGTTAAATTATAAATTATGGTGGGTGTTAATCCAATATGGCCAGTGGCCTTCTAAGAAGAGATTAGGACACAGGCACATGCACAGGGAAAATTCCGTATGAACATGAAGACAGATGGTTACAAGCCAAGGGGAGAGGCCTGGAGCAGATGCTTCCCTCACCGCCCTCAGAAGGAACCAACTCCGCCCACACCTTGACCTGTGAGCCAATACATTTCTGATGTTGAAGCCCCTCAGTTTGTGGTGCTTTATTAAAACAGTTCTTGAAAATTAATACAAGGTGTAAATATGGTAATTTAGTAGTGGTGTAAAAATTCATCAGAAATAGCACCAAATCCTGCACCTAGATACACATAAAAACATCATAATGTTCACATTAAAAACTGCCAGATTTACAAGATGAAATCTGCAAATCTAAATTACTCCATTTTCAGATTTTCATATACTTAGAAACTGATATCAAGCAGACAAAAGTTACTCAAGATTTGAACAACATAGCTAACAAATTTAATTGAGTGCTCATATATGCAATCCTGCCTCTAACAGCAAGAGAACACACATTCTTTTAAACTCTATATGAAACATATTCAGAAACTGACTCCAGGTCACACAGCATACTTAACAAATTTCAGTAGAGTGGTGCTTCACAAACCATTGTATCTCACAACAATGCAATCAGGATATAAAATAAGAAAAAATGATAATGTATATAATCATTTCATCAACAAAGAAATTAGAATGTATGTTATATCCAAACTCGACCCAAGACCAGAAAGAAAAAAATACTACATATTGCAACTTGTGGAAAGCAGCCAAAATTGTGAAATATAATTGAACAATGAGTCATATTTTACTTTGATCTCAGCTACACGGTTTATACTTTTAGCCCTCTGATTTTCTTCATCTGGAATAACCATAGAACCCCTAAAACAACAGACTCTTACTCAGAGACTTTGTCACTGTAGACAATGAGGGTAACAATGAGAAATATGAGAAAAAGGTGAGAATCTTAAAATTTTTGGAAAGAAAATACCCTTCAACCTAGAGGTTTTTAGGAACACACAGTGGTGAGGGGGCACTTATGTACACCTTATAATGGTTATTTGCCATGGAACCACCTCTCTCTTGATATATCACTGCTATTGTGAATGATATGGACTTTGAAATGATATTCTTAAAAATCAGAAGAGATTATAATGACCAACTGCAAAGTGCCTGCTTTGATTGGGACTTGTGGCCTGAGGACATGGAGCCAGTTTATTAAAAATCCTAGAAAATAATCCAATGCCTCTTCTTAGAGTGTCACGGCCTTAAATTGTCTCAGATGTTAAATAAAACAGAAAGTACAGTAGAAGCTGTGCTTCCAGTCTCCCGAATTGCTTGAGCTCCAATGCAAATAGGAAAAAATCTTGCAAACCAATTTATTTGAATGTACTTAGAGTAAGCATTAGGAGCGATGTTTCTTTGTTATCTGTATACACACACACACACACACACACACACATGCACACACACACACATATGTATATATTTATATTGCCTCAGGGTCTAATCTACTCTGAATTTTCTCATACCCTTACCCAAACTACATTTTCTTAATGCTTAAAGAATACAAGACAGAACTTTAAAGGCAAACCCTAAACAATTTATGGTTAAGATCACTCTCTGCTCCTCTCCTGTAACAAACTATCATGATGATTTTATCACTCAGTTAAAATAACCCAGATTAGAAAATCCAGACATCTGGGTCTCCAAGCATTTTTTATTTTGGCATAGTTTTTATGAAGAACAATTTTTTTGTATTGGTTGTTACAGACATTTTGAGAGGCCACCTCGCAACACTCTCACCATCTTCCTTTTTGTGCTTATTAGAATTGGGATTAATTACTTTTATATGAAAACAGGGTCAGTAAAAAATTAATTCTTAGTTATAGACTCATTAGTTTACATATTGTGTCTGATAATGTTTTGACAAATTTAAAGGAGATGAAGCAGTTTGGATTGCTGGATTTGTATTTCTCATTGATCACTTTAAGCACATACCTCTTTTTTATACTCCCTTACCTTCACATATACTTCATTTTAAAATCCTTCATGTGGTTTCTGTGAAACTCTGATATTTATGAATTCTTTAAATTTTTTCTCTTTTGCATTTCCCCGCTTCTTCTCAATGGCAATTCCCATACACATAGGTTAACTAAAATCGTTTCTACTAATAAACGTATGCCCAAGATCATAGACCATGGGATCCATACTAACTTTTTTCATGAAAGAATTCTCCTGATAGCAATACATTTTCTGTAATATGGAGGAGAAATTTTTATAGGCCATGTATGCATTTGTTTAGTAACTTCCTATTTCTCAATGAGGAAGGTCATAATGCAGTACTTCAGTGTTCTAAGAAATGACTTTGTTGGTCTAAACACAAATTTCATTAATTAGGAAAGTAAGATATGTGGCTCTTGAGAGTATGTAATCTATTAAGTTTCTTGATAACAGATGAAGGATTCTCTATTCTTCTAGTCATTACTGGATATTCCTCTGTGAAGGAAGGAAAGAATGAAATCACTATAAAATATGAGCTAGTGTCTTTTTGTCTCACAATCAGGGAGTGGTTCTTTTATACAAATAGCTTCAGGCAATAAGGATATGTCTTCATGCTTTAAAATGGAAATAAATGGGCACTATCAGATCCAGGAATGGTAAAGGATCTTCAGAAGAAGCAATTTTCTGCAGTGCAGTTTGAAGCCATGTGTCATTACGTTAACAGCTAGGAAATTACAGGCGCTAACATACCATCCTGTCATCAGGACTGCCTGTGGCAATCAGAGATTGAGTGGCTCTGCTTCAGAAACCTGAGCTGACCTGTAAGTAACCAGTCATGCTGACTCTGAGCACCAGGCAGTGTCCAAGTAGCATGATGCACTAGAGGCAGCAGCGACAGTGGTTGTTTCGAAACCCACCGTCATTTTGAGAGGCCACCTCGCAACACTCTCACCATCTTCAAACATTATTTGCAAAGGAAGTAGTACTACAAAACAAAGCAAGACAAAAAACCTCTGTCATGGTCATTTAAATAGTGCAACCATGAAGTATCTCTATTGCAAAAACAGAAAATTATTATCTAGTTAATGTAGATCTACAACATTTTTGAGGATCTGATAGTTTTAATTATTCAAAGATTGAGGGTTATATACATAAGCAAGCTTGTTTCTCTTTGTTAATATTAACAAATCATAAAATTCACTAACAGAAAACCAGGCCTACAACAAACTTAATGGAGATAGATCTCAAATTACCTGGGGAGTGTAAAGGCCTGGACAAATACAGGTATGTCTAGGAGTATCAATTACAGAGGAGTGTATATATGTCACTGCCCCTTTTCTAAGGCACAGACATAGAATGCAAATTGTATTTTGTAACCTTCAGCATACTGAAGTTTACACAGAAAATCAAGTCTTCACTTAAGGTCAGTTATCAACAAACAGAAAAACTGAAGCAAGCAAGGGGAATCAATATACAGTAAGTTAGAATCAAGAAGTCAAAGTAAAGAGTTATGGGGAAAGGCAAGGGTTTGTATTTTTAATGTATCTGTTTGTAGGTGTTGTTTTGATAAGTTTCAGCATTAAACTGCCAAGCCTGCAGAAAACTATTTTCATTCTCACAGTATAGTCTTAATATTATTTTATGTAAAGAAAGTTGAGATAGATGTGACAATATCCTGTCTAGATGGTAAGAAGCAAGTATTTTATAATATAGTTTGAGATTCTTATCATTTTATTGCATGACGCCAAAAGGGGACATAAGTTTAAGGTTACCTAAAGTGTAAAACAAAACAAAAGAATGGTGTATAACCAAAAGAATGGTTGTTTACCTCTAAAATTAAGCAGCATTAAATATGCCACATGTATTTTGCTATGGTACATTTTTTTTAAATGTGCTTCTTACTGCTTAGGGAGCTGACTGAGTAATATATTCACTTTAGTATTAGTCTAAAAATCTAATCAAAAGACAGAGATTGTCAGTTTGGCTTTCAAAAACAAACATACACACAAAAAACAAGATACCAACTATATCCTGTCTATAAAATACTCCAGATAACCAGGCTGAAAATAAAAGAATGGGAAAGTTGTACTATGAAATAGGAACCAAAGACTACCAGTGGCTATCTGAACATCAGATAAAACAGAAATTAAAGCAAAAAAGTTACTAGACACAACAGAAATGTTTTATGGTAATAGGATCAATCCATCAGGAAGAATGTAAAGACATATACACCTGAAAGCAGAGCCCCAAAACATGAGACAGAACAGAATAACTAGGGAAGAAATAGACAATTCAACAATAACAGCTGGAGATTTCAATACCTCACTTTCAATAATGGATGGAACAATTAGACAAAATACCAACAAGGATATGGAAGACCTTAAAAATAGTATAAACCAACTTGACCTAACAGATGCCAGTACAACACCCCACCAGCATGACATACATTCTTCTCAAGCACACAGGGAATGTTCTCCATGAAAGACCATGTCGTCAACCACCAAACAAGATTCAGTAAATCTAAAATTATTGAAATCATGTAAAATGTGTTATATAATTATAGCAGATTAAATAGAAATTAACAACAGACAAATATCTGGGATATTAAAAATATGTGGAGATTTTTAAAAAACACATTGCTAAATAGCCAATAAGTATGAAGGAAATCACAAGAATAATGATTAAGTACTGTGAAATGAATAAATGAAGATGAAACATGTCAAGACTATGGGGTACAGTTAAATTTGTGGTTACAGGGAAATTAAGAGATGTAAATGCCTATACTGATAATGAAATTGAGGTTATCTCACGTCAATAACCTGACTTCCTACCTTAGGAAAATGGATAAAGAGGAGGTGAAATTATTGTAGTAAAGAATAGAAAAACAATAGAGAAAATAGACAAAAGCAAAGTCAATTATATAGAAATATAAACATAATTGGCAGATTTAGCTAGACTAGTCAAAAAAAGAGCCAGAACACTCAAATACCAATATTAGAAAGAGGAAATGCTACTATCAAACTTACCGAAGTAAAAAGGATTATAAGGGGATGATATGGATAACTGTATGCCATAAAATTACATAATTAGATGAAATAGAATAATTCCTAGTTTCACAACCAAAACTAAATCAAGAAGAAATAGAAAATCTGAATAGAGCAAATACAAGTGAAGAGATTCAATCAATAATTCAAAAAATTGCTTATGAAGGAAAGTCCAGGCTCAGATGGCTTCATTAATGAATTCTAACAAACATTTAAACAATTGATAGCAATTTTTCACAAACTCTTCCAAAATATATAAGAGTTATGAACACTTTCAAACATACTTTATTAGGCCAGTTTTACTCTGATACCAAATCCAGACAAAGATATCACAACCAAAGACCAATATCTCTGTGAGTATAGACACAAAAATCTTCACCCTATATTAGGAAACAAAATCCAGTAACATATAGAGCATATTATATATTGTAGTCAAGTGGGATTTATCCCAAGAATGCAAATTAGTTTAACATCTAAAAATAAATTAACATAATATACCATATCAATAGAATAAAGGACAAAAATCATATGATTATCTCAATATACACAGAAACAGCATTTGGCAAAATCCAACACCATTACATGACTAAAACTCCCAATAAATTAGTACTAGGAGGAATTTTCTCAACTGATAAAGAACATCGATGGAAAACCCAGAGCTAACTTACTTATTGGTGAAAAAAATAAATGTTTTCTCCTTGAGACAATGAAAGGTTATCCACTCACCACTTTCTATGCAGTTATGTTCTGGAATTTCTAGCCAGGGCACTAAGGCAACAAAAAAAGAACCATTTAGTTTAGAAAGGAAATAAACTACTTCTATTTGAAGTAGATATGATCTTATATAGAGAAAATCTTAAGGAATCCACTAACAACTACTAGAGATAATAAATAAGTTCATCAAGGTTGCAGGAATATTAGATCAATATATAAAGATAAATTATATTATTTTTTTCTTTTTGTTGATATCATCAATGTACAATTACATTATGGTTACTAGACTCCCCCTATTATCAAGTCCCCCCCACATACCCCATTACAGTCACTGTCCATCAACGTAGTAAGATGCTACAGAATCATTACTTGTTTTCTCTGTATATATTGCTTTTCCTTTGTCCCCCTCCCCTGCCCCTTTTTCCCCCTTATCCCTCCCTTCCCACACATCCTCCCCAGTCCCTTTCCCTTTGGTAACTGTTAGTCCATTCTTAGGTTCTGTGAGTCTGCTGCTGTTTTGTTCCTTCAGCTTTTTCTGTTTTTATACTCCACAGATGAGTGAAATCATTTGATACTTGTCTTTATCCACCTGGCTTATTTCACTGAGCATAATACCCTCTAGCTCCATCCATGTTGTTGCAAATGGTAGGATTTGTTTCCTTCTTATGGCTGAATAATATTCCATTGTGTATATGTACCACATGTTCTTTATCCATTCATCTACTGATGGACATTAGGGTTGCTTCCATTTCTTGGTTATTGTAAATAGTGCTACAATAAACATAGGGGTGCATATGTCTTTTTTCAAATACACAGTGAACTTAGGCTGCACTCTCTTAGTTGCATTGGGTCCAATATGGTAGCCACTAGCTGCATATTGATATATAAGTTTAAATTAATTAAATAAATAACATTAAAATTTTACTTCCTCATTTATACTAGGCACATTTCAAGTGTGGCTAGTGGCTACAATTTTAGACAGGACAGATAAAGGATCTTTCAATCACAAAGAAAGTTCTATCAAACAGAACTGTTAGGAAGTTTTTCTCTTTATCCTATGGACCCAGGTTTTATGTCTGAGGTATATTATGTCAAGACAGAATGGCTGAGACCCAGAAAACAGAGGGCTATGTGTCCACAGTCAGTCAAAAGCACTCTTTCACAACTGATCCAATGACAAATAAAAGGAGCCATCTGGATTTCAGCATAAGATGATGAAAACCTGAACTAGAGCCATAAATAAAAGATGAAAAGTAATATATAATTGCAAGAGATATTTGAAGGGAAAATAATAGAAACTGATCCTTTATAAGTCATCTAGCCAAATTATTGGAAGAATTATTTATTTACTCTTTAAGTTATAAATGTCTTTGTGAGCAGCGTTGGGCATAATTATGTGTTAAAATGTCAAATGTGGGTGTAGGGCCTGCTGGCCTTAGTATAGTGACAGGGCCAGCTTCTCCAGCACACTCATGCCTTCCCCCTCATGTTGGCTGCCTAATGGTCTTAGCTTGACTACGCTAATCCCAGGAAATATCTATGCTGAAAGCTTTCTGTTACTTTTATTAGGAAGTCAGGACCTACACAGAGTCTCCTGCTCCTGTCAGGTTTCTGCTTATATTGGCTGGTTCCATGCCACCTGACCCCCCTATCTGCAAGGGATCCTGGAGCACAGGTGAATGTTTAGCTCTCAGGCTCTGGTGTGTAGTGGCTACATGGGAGAAAGGGGTTGTGATGACCTGCTCAGAGGACCTTCAGTGCCTGCCACAGCTTCAGCAGTTTCTTCTGTGTATCAAAATTATTATACTAATTGGCAAAGAAATGAGTCAAGAGATTGGGGTCTATTGTACATTTCCAGCCAAGAACTGATAAGGTGTACAAGTAACCCAATTATTCTGGCTTTTCACTATGCCCTCCTTATATTGAGAAGGTGTTATCTGACAGATATATGTGTAGTTCATATTTTTATTATAGAAATAACAGTGCATTTCTTTGTCTTAGTTCCTTTTTACCTCAAGAATGTCAAATGAGCAGACACCAAAGTCAACAGGCTGTAAACTGAATGACAAAAAAGTGGCAATTGATTTTTATATAAAAGTAGACTAGTGCTATTGTGCTCTACTTTGTTCAATGCATTATCCATGTCTAGAAGTTACTTCTGCTTTTATATCATGAAAAAGTAAATGGGATAAACCACTGAAAATGACAACTTGACACAAACACATAATGTATGCAACAGTCAGATCTATTCTGGTAATGCATAACAACATTTTCTTAACCATTTAGCAGATACAGTTAAATATTTGCAAAATAAGGTTGAAAACAGATTAGTCCAAAGCAAATGTAAAAGGATAGTTAGAAAAATTCAGAAAACTAAATATAATTTCACCTTAATAACAATAACTACTGTATTAGACCCTAGACAGGAACAAATAAACCTCTCACCCTGGGAAAAACATTGTTACTTTTAACTGCTCGTGTTTATCTTCTGGGGTCACCATATTACAGGTGTCCAGTTCCCAGGCTGTTCCCAGAATATCTCTAGACTCCAGGAATTCTCACTCAGACTGGAGATTTGGATGAGAATTAAGTCAAGGGAAGTGGTCACTAAAGACTTGCCTGCCAGTATTCGAGACATTTCTAAAAATTCAGAAGAATCCCCAAACTAGGGCTCAAGCATAAATAAGAAGCTCACAATCAGTACTTTTCCATTACTCTATATTGGAATTCGGTGAAATATACTCACCTCAGAGGCATACTGCTTCTGTTACTGGACTTGGGTTAATAGGACCCAAGCTTCTTAAGTAAACTCATAATATTTTTGAACACACATTAAATGCAAAATATGTGATAATGGCAAAGGGGAGTATACAAATAAATGAATTATATTCTGTCCTATTCAAGAATCTCCTTTCTAAAAGGGAATATAAATGCCTAGGATAATTATCCATATATGGAGAGGTTATTAGTAATACAGTTAAAACTCAAAGAATATGCTATAGAAGTGTGCATTATTTTGAGATTTCAGATTAGCTTTAAATATCTTAAATTATTTCCCAGGTACATATGTAAACACACACACAGAGTCACTCATCCTTCACCTTTAAAAAATCACATATTTTTTATTATGAAATATTTAAAGTCACAGAAGAGAGAATGTAATGAATGTATATATACCCATATGTGTATATACAGTATAATCTCTGATTCTTACTGTATGCATACACTTATCCAATATAGTCAAATTACTCCACAAAGTTGTACAAATTTAAGTTCCCACTTGACAAATATGAGAAATTCTATTTCTCCATATCTTCCCTTAATCTTAGTATTGTCAAACTTTTAAAATCTAGTTGCTATATCTGACATGTTTTTTCATTGTGATTTAAATTTTTCTTATAAAAAGTGAAAAGGAGTATTTTGGTATGCTTATTTCCATTTATATTACCTCTTTTTTTTGTGATTTGCACCTTTGTATCATTGCCTGTTTTTCAATAAGGACACTTATTTTTATAAACATTGGGAGCTCTTTATACATCCTGCAAAGTAATCCTTTGTCATTTATATGCATTGCAAATATTTTTTCCAAATCTGATTGTCTTGTCTCTCTAGCTTTTGTAGAACTGACATTTCAGGCTTTAAAATAGTTAACATTGTCAGGTTTTCCTTTATGATTTTCCTTAACAATTTTGAGCTTTTTCAAGAAATTCTTCCTGCTTTTAAATGTAACAATACATTCTCCGATTCTTTTTCTTAAGAAAGGGTTAAAGTATTTTTCTTTCTTTACAGGCCAATATTGAAACTATCTGTAATTTACTTTTTTTGTATAGATCTAATTATCTTTTTTCAATAATGATAAACAATACTATGACTTGGAGAATTGTTTCACTACTTTTGAAGGCCTCCTCTGATGCCTGTGAAGCGTCCATGCACCCTGAGATTTTCTCTGGGCTCCCTGCTCTGTGGCACTGGTTTATCTGTCTGTCCTGGTGACAATTCATCACCACAGCTTTGTAGTGGGTCTGGAGATCTGAAAGGGCTGGTAGAGACTGTCTTTTCTTCAAAGGTTACTTTGGTCCTAGGCATTTACATAGGAATTTTGAAATCAGTTCCTTAAAGAAATACTACTGGGATTTTGATTGGAACAGTATAGAATTGATAGACAAACTTAGGAAGATGAAAAACACTGAGTCTTTCCACATAGACATGACGGCTTCCTATTTAATTAAGACCTCGCTCTTGCTTCTCCATAGTACTGCATTTTTTCCATAAATGTGTTCCAGATCTTTTGTTAGATAAATTTTTAGAAATATTAAGCTACAATGGCTATTATAAAATGTATCCTTTAAAAACTGTTTTGTTGTTACTAACATATAGAGGTGTAATTGATTTTTATATTGATCATAAAGCTTGTAATTCTTTGAATTGTTTAATTAATCCTATTAATTTACTGCTATATTTATCTTGAATTAGTCAAATTATTGTATCCTCTATGAGTATTCTAACTTTTGGTTTTCCTTCCTAAGACTATATATTATAATTCTTACATTTGTACAGTTTTCATTACTGTGTTGACTAGGATCATCTATAAAATTTTGACTCAAAGTAGTGATATGGAACATTCTCTCTTGTTCCTAAATTTAAATGAGATGCTTTTAGCATTTCAAAATTAAGTTTGATATTTATTATTAAACTCATTTGATTGCCATGTCAATACTGTGAGGTAGGTAAAGGCATATATTATGTTTGCTTTGCAACTGAGGACAGTAAGGTGTAGAAATAGTAACTGGTATGTATAATATCACTCACAATAGTAAAGGCAGGAAGGGAACCCAGGTCATATGCCATTAAGGCCTATGCTCTTTCCAGTACATCATGCTGCTCCTCAGGAAGCCTAAGGACAGCAGACAAGTCAGGCAGCCTGCTGCACATGTACCAAGTCCAGCAGACACGCAGAACTGAGTCAGGAGCGTCCCTCTCAGCTGTTCACAATAAGCTCTACTGACAAAACACCCTGTCAGAGGGATGTTTCATTGAGTCACTGGCTTTAAGACAATCTATTTCTCTCAGGTGGGGTGAGAAAGAGTGGCAAGTTTTCATGCTGTCAGAAATGATACCACCTTGTAAGATTCTGTTTTTCTTTTCTTTTTTTTTACTGGATCAAAAAAACCTTGCGCCTTCTCAGTCTCATGCTCAGTGCTTCTGCAGAACTTTTAATAAAGAAATCAACTTGTTTATGTGAAGCCCCATGCATATTAAGTAGCTCTACCTTATGGCATGTCTAATTAGAATTTTTGAAAAGCCTTAAAGGAAGAGAGAGAGCTCATTAATCCTTTTGGCAAACTGTGTTGTTTTTTATTTGTATTATTTAATTCTTAATTAAAGAATGTAGATACTGTTTTTTCCCTTTGCTGTATGGTTTTGAAATTCAGCTGCTGGATGCCATATTCATCACTGTCTACATCTAGGGAACTGCAACCATCTTATCACTATTCATCTCAGCTCTTGATCTGCTGCCTCTCTCTCTGGAGAGGCTGCAAACTGTCATGTATGCTGGCAGCGTAGAAATCACTTCCTGGGCTTGCTCCTATATTCTCATGCCAAAGCATGCCTGCAATGTGGAGCATGCTCAGAATTCTGCAACTTGACATTTTTAAGGTTTATATTTTTATTTCTGGACCCCCCAATAAAGAAAAACAAAACCAAAAATATAAACAGTCAGTGATGAATCTAAGCACTGTTTAGATTGCTCTCAGGACGTACAAAACAATTCAAAGTTTACCTTAAAGAAGACTATTAGAATGCTGTTTCTCAGCAAATGAAAAGTGAACAACAAAAAGGAATATAAACAGTCCATCTGAGGCATTTGGGTTTCTGGAATATTGTTATGACTGTAAGATTGAATATATCAAACAATTGGTCAAGTGATTATTTTCAATGAAAGTGAAATTTGCATTCCTTTTACCGAAAGTCAAGTTTATTATCTGAGGATTGGAGTAGATAATGACAAACCATGAGCTTATAAAAATTAATTATGAATTAATCAGCATAAATTCAACAGCTAGAAAACTTGAATGTATAGAAGCCTGAATACCTTCCGCTGCCCTGTCTGTGCACTAATGGTGGCTGTCAGCGCTGAGCACTACAGGAGCCCAGGTGTTCAGTGGAGTATCCCTGGAAATCTAAGTTGACAGACTTGAAACTTTATTTTTCAATTAATGAAACAGTATAAAGTGATTAAACAAAAATTGCTTATGAAAAATGGCTTTGGAAAGGACTTTGCTGCCAGGAATTTTCTCCTCATGTAATCATGACCAAGTGCCAAATCTCAAGAGCAGCTCCCATCTCAAGTCAGCTCATTAGTGTTTCCAGTGGGAGCATCAAAGACACTTGTGAAGGCTTAGCTATCCCCATGTGACCAGCACTCCTGAATCACCCCAAATGCACTTACAAGGCAATGCCCAAATCACAAAGTGCTTGCGATACCCATCCAAGCAGCGCCTGTGTGGGGTGGGGAAGCCTGCTCTTCCTGGGGCTCTGGACCTGGGCATGCTTCTCACCCTGTATGTGCTTTGCTCTCCTCATCTTAAAGGGGATTAAAATAATATCTGCCTCCAGGGTTGCTGTCAGGAATTACAAATTTAAATTTTAAGCAATGATTAGCATATAGTAAATGTTATGTGCTATTCTGTTATTGAAACTAATGGAACCAGAGATATATAAGATTCTTCTTACCTTACTACTTCTAAAAAAGACTGCCATAGATACTTACTTATGAAAACCCATATCAAATGGAAAGGACCGTTTCTAAATTAATCTCATTTGGTATCAACAATGAATCTGATGAGACAAAGAGAGTAACAGTGCCAAAATCAAACTTTAAATGCTCAGTTTGCCAATATGTATTGGAAATAAGGATACTAAGTTTAAAAATTACCATTTAAGTAATCGTCCTTTGACAAAAAATTACATCAAATCTTTCCCTTTCTCCCCATTCCTGGAATCCTTTAGCTTCTAGGTGCTTCCATTGTATAACAACAAAATGTTTTGTTTCATTTAGGAAAAAAAATAAATTTCAAAAAAAATTTTTTTCTGTTCACCTCTGGACTTAATGCTAAACATTATTTACTAAAGTAATAATTATAACTTTTCTTGTTATTGCAGACTTAGTTGAAGTCACAAAACTGAAAATAGGTAACAAGTACACATTCAAAAGAATTGTGCTTACATTGGGATTCTCCAGGGAAAGAACCGATATAAGATATATATACCTTAACTAAATAGAAGGATTATTTATATATATATATTATACACATATGTATGATATGTATATACAATACACACACACACACACACACACACACACACTCACACACATTTATTATGCACAATTAGCTCATGTCATTCTGAAGGCTGATAAGTCCCATATTCTGCCTGGTAGAGCTGCCAAGGTATAGTTCCTATCCAGAGGCCACAGGCTGGAGGCCCAGAGACAGCTGATGTCCCAGCTGGAAGCCAGTCAGGCAGGGGGACTCTCTCTCCCTTGAGGAGGATCAGCCTTTGTGTTCTAGGAAGGCCTTTAACTAACTGTTTGAGGCCCATCCACATTGGAGAGAGCAAACTGCTTTATTAAGTCTACTGATTTAAATGTTAATCTCATCCAAAAACACCCTCACAGACATACCCTAAACAATGTTTGACCAATATCTGGAGATATTGGAGGAGAAATCAGGTGTGGAGGCAGGAAGCTCTGGGGTCTCCCTCCTCAGAGAATGTCCTGCACTGCTGGGGCCTAATGAGTCACACAGACACATGGAGACTAGAACTCTGTTCTTTCTGTTGTAATTGGAAAGCAGGAGCTTGGCAGTGCGATGTGTCTGCATAGGTGAAGGAGAAAGAGGCTCTAGGAAGAGGAGGGCCTTCATTGTTTGGTAGCACTGGTATGTGAATTCTCCTTGAGTCACTTGTACAGCTGAGAAAGTAGCCAGGCCAGAATCTTTTTGGTGAGGTCTTTCTCAAAAGGCTTCCTGCCAGAAAGAGGGAAACTCAGTAGGAGCTATGGGTAAGATACATTAGCCCAGTTGAGGTATTAGAGCAGAAAATGGGTAAGCTGATAGAAGGAGATAACTTACAGGACTGTGGCCCAAAATGTTTCTGATACAACCATGCTGAGGTAAGTGGTGCTCCACACAGTCATGCAGGGACCCATTTTCCTCCACCTGTGATTCCATCATCTCCTAGGACATTGTCCTTCCCTGTTTGGTCAAAGCTAGTTTGTGATACCTCTGAGTTCCAGCTGGAACTTACTGAGGTCTATTTGGCACAGTCTTTTTACCATCAGCAAGACCTTAGTTGGTTGGTCACTGCAAGCCAGAGTGATACAGTGAATGTTCCCCTCCAGCATGGCTGGTGGTTTTCAGTTCATCTCTTCTGCTGTGGAAGAAGATCTGCAGTATATGGATGTACTGCTTTGCCCCAGGATGAATGGGGAGACTTGAGAATCCACAAGACATGGCATGAAATTATTGACATTCGGAGGCTTGCTGAAGGGGGAGCATGCTGACCATTTCCATATTAGACATGAGGGAACTCTAGCAGCAGAATCCATGCCATATGACCTTGAATCTAATGTATGAACTGTCTCCTCCAATCTACCCTCCTCCTGCCTTGCCCCTTTATTCTCTACAGAAGAGGAGCTCTATGTGGGAAGAGGAAGGATAGGCGCAGCTCCACATCCAGTGCACTGAGGCAAGGATTGAGCCTTTGCATGCAGGTAGGGAGAATCCTTGAGTAGCACGTCACATAGAGGTTTTGCATTAGCCCACTCAGAATGTTTCTACTTTCAGAAGGTGACCAGAAAACTATTGGATATGCCCTGAGGGAGTAGAGACTGGAGGCAGAGAAGGGACAGAAGCTGTTCTAAGGTGATAATGGTGAATAAACATTTTTCCCATTTGCCCTTCACTTAGCTGAGTACAATCAATATGCCTGCTAAAGTGCTCTAAATGACTAGCATTTTCTCATTTTACTGCTATCATAAGCTCAAGTATGGCAGGTATGTTGGGAAGAACTTCTTTCATATACCCCAGAGGAAAGTGGGGATTTTCTCCCTCTGCAGAATTTTTAGTAGAAACTAGGCATTATTGGATTTAAACATTTTACTCTTCCATAATTTTTATATGTTGCCAGTTAGCTTTTTAAAGAACAATGCAATTATTATTTATATATATAGAAAATAATTTAATTTTTCTAACTCATTGAAGGTGATGACAAGACAGAAACTTTATTAACACTCAGTCTTCTGAAATTATGATGTTCTTACAGACAACAACTGAATGCATTAAAAGTCATATCTGAACCAAAAGCAAACAAGAAAAAAGCTTTGTTATTTTAGACTTACTAATTAATGTTTGTATTTGGGGTTATGGTCAATGTAACATTCAGTTTGGTTTCAAAGTTTTGAGCTTTTATTTGAACTGTTTTCAAATTGTAATCTTACAGAAAATAAATGTATCAAAAATTATTTTGCTTTTATTTTCGTTAAGAGCATCTATATATACATATGAATATTAACCAGGTAATATTTGGTAAACATCCCCGTAATTGCTTTTCCAGGCTCAGCAGGACAGAAGACTTACATATATAATAGTTTCTTTATTTAGTGGTGAAAATGTACTGAGTGGTTTTAAAAGTCACTATTAATTCTATTAACAAGTGTGGATAAAGTGAAGGTTCCTATGGCCAAGATTCTCACCTGGTGCTGGTCAGCTAGCTCACTACATATGTGTGGGCAATACAGCGTTACTGACTCTACATAAAGAGCTCATCCCAGTGCTGTAGGCGACACAGTGGCACAGCTGCAGGGCTGCACAGCGCAGGAGAGCAGATATGAGACTGGAGTGGTGGCAGCTCCAAGGACAGACTGAGACAACTGCAGGGGCAGAGAGGCCCAGAGGCAGATATCAGTTTGCTGCATGCAGACTCGCTCTGAGTGGACGGGATCCTAGTGATTGACCTGCTACCATGGAAATAAGGTTAGGTATAAACCCTTTCACTGCAACAATGTCCTACTGTCATTTCTTCAGTCACATTGAATCCATAGTGAACTTGTCCAGGGCTGAAACCCACTGGCAAGACAACAAGGTACCTGAAACTTTTTGAAGTTATGGAATTATGTGCCTGTAGTAGAAAGTAAACCCTCAGTCTATTTTATTTCATTTAACTCATATTATTTTCTTTCTGAATTAACATAAATGTCTTTTGGAACTAGACAAAATAACAACTATTTCCTAAAGAACTTATTTTCCTGCATATGTGCTTCAACATTTGAACCTGGATTATGTCACATGTAATTATGGCCCTAGAGTTTGGCAAATGAGCAACTAGGAGGGATTACAATAAACATATAAATTAACAGAATGAGTTATGAACAAAATGAAAGTTCCTGTGGCCAGGATTCTCACCTGGCCCTGGTTGGCTAGCTCATTACACAGGTGTGGGCAATACGTTGCTGTGTGGGCAATATGTTGCTGTTGACTTTATATAAAGAGCCCTGCCCAGTGCTTTGGGTGCCACGGTGGCATGTCTGCAAGGCTGCAGGAGAGCAGAGCAGAGGCTGGAGTGGTGGCAGTGCCAAAGACAGAGACTGGGACAGCTGTGCGGGCAGTGAGGCCCAGAGGATGCCTGTGCAGGTAAGAGAGGCCCAGAGGCAGAGACAGGCCTGCTGCATGCAGACTTGCTCTGAGTGGACAAGATTTTAGTGATTGACCTGCCCCTGTGGAAATAAAGTTGGGTATAACCCTTTCACCCAGGAATGTTCTACTGTCATTTTTTTGGTTACACTGAATCCATAGTGAACTTGCCCGCAGCTGAAACCCCTTGGCAAGACATGAGGATTTCAGACATCAAAGGGCATTTTGAGAGGATGTTAAATCAATGTGTGTCAGTGGGTGTTTTAAGACCACTGTGTGTGTGATGGGTGTTGCATGTAGCTTTCTCCTCATCGACTCTGAAGGAGTTGGTGTCAACTGTGTCCTTGATTACCTGCAAGCCTGTTTCTGACCTGGCTGCTGCTCTCTAGGTGTCAGCAGTAGAGATGGTCAAATGACAGATACCACAGACTTGGGGACAGGATGCAAGCCAACGTCAGTACGTGTCTCCTTCTTTTATAAATGCAGATGGAAACTGTGGTGCTGCTGAAGGGTTTAGAATGATACATGACCAACAGGGAGGGGTGTGAGGCATTAACCTGTCATATACTGCAGTGAGGACAGGAGTAGTCTAGGACACAAAGAGGAACCGGGCAGTAAACAGGATTTACTTTCATTTCCAGGTATGAGATTGTGGACGTGGCACATTAGGCTTCATCTCAACAACTGTAGGTAATTAGCTTGCCTTTAAGCATCAACAGCTGTTTCTGCTTACCATTAGCAGCAAAACATTACATAATTTGTTGTTTATTAAGTTCATTTACCCTTGTTGCAGTTGAAGGGGAGAAAGGCCTTTTGGTGTAGTGGGTGCTTCAAAAGTATGTTTACATTTTAGTAAGTACTATTATAACTTTTTTATTTCAAAGCAATCTTGTATCTGTATTGGCTTGAAAATCCCTTATTTCTTCTGAAACTTATATTTTCAACTATATCTATCAAAATCTGTGTGGATAAAGTGAAGGTTCCTATGGACAGGATCCTCACCTAAACCTAAACTACTTGATGATGTAACTGGCCTGCTGCTAGGCTACTGCTTCCACACCCATAGACAATAAGCTATTATTGACTGAGTCACTATATAAAAAGCTCTGCCGGGTGCTCTGGGTGGAGGCAGAGAAGAAGGAAGATTACAGACCTGCAGACTGTTGGATGCAGACATGATTCTAGTGCTCAACCTATCACTGGAGAACAAGGCAGGTAATAAACCTTTTCACCTCAAGAATGTTCCATTGTCATTCCTTGGTTTTACTAAATCCACAGTGAACTTGCCCAGGTCTGAAACCCATTGGTAAGACAATCTGTTTGAATAAAATCCTTCTATATTTGTTCCTGGAAATGAGACTTGTTGGTCCCCTCCCTGCTTCTGACCCGCAGACAAGGTGGGAGACACGATGAGATATCGAAGTTCTGAAAGGACCAGCCAGGGGACTCAAAGCGTAACAGCACAAGAGTGGTGCTGAGAGGGCACCCTTCATATTTATTGAGCAAATACATGTTAACAACAATAGAATTCTGTGTGGGGGACTTAATAGACAACCATTAACTAACTCTAAACTTAATCCTCAGCAGTCTCCAGTCTCCTGGGGTGCAACATCTTACAAGGTATTGAAAAAATTGGAAGGACAATTAGATCACACAAAAACTGTTTTGGTCTTGTTTATTCTGTTCCTGATCACTTATCAGGAATTACAGGAAAAATAATCAAGTCATATAATTATACATTTGATTTCTATATTAATCCCACAAGACTTTACTCAATATTTCCCACTCTTAATGCCGACTACAGAAATGAAAATGAAAATGTTACTAAGAAATGATTGAGAATAAATACAGAAAAAATACAGGGTCTTTATAACCCTGTATTTTTTCTGTATATATATATACAGAATGTATATATAATGTATATATAAACATTTGTGTAAATGTTTATATATATATATATATAGGTTGCAGAAGACTAGAGGTCTCTAAAAACTGACCATCTTGCCTGAGAGTTTCAGCCCCATGCAAGTTCACCATGGATTCAGTGAGATTGAGAAATGACAAGGGAACATTCTTGAGTAAAGGGTTTATGCCCAGCTTTATTTCCCCAGCAGTAGATCAAGCACCAGAATCATGTCTGCATCCATCAGTCTGCAGGTCCATAATTCACCTTCATCTCTGTTTCTGCCCAGAGCACTGGGCAGAGCTCTTATATAGTGACTCAGTCAAGAATAGCTTATTGCCTACAGGTGTGGAAGCAGTAGCCTAGCAATAGGCCAATGACATCATCAAGTAGGCTAGGGTCAGGTGAGGATACTGGCCAAAGGAACTTCCAATTTCCCCACAGTGATTTTTACAGAGTAAGATAAAGAACACATTCAGCACATTAACAATTAAATCATTTTAAGGAAATAGAAACTATAGGTGTAGACAATTTGTTCTACCATTATGATAAGGAATAAGGAAAAATTCCTTCAAAGTTGGGAGAAAGGAAATTAAGCAAGATTTTAATTTTATGGTGTGTGTGGTTTTTTTTTTTTCAGTTTATGTAGAAACCACTGAATGTTTAGAGATACTGGGGACATAATGGGGAGAGGGAGCAAGGAAAGTTTTGAAATTAGGAGTAAAAATACCTTAGTAAGATTGCCAAAATGGAGAACATACAGGAGGAATTATTAATTTTAGTAGGAGGAACTAAAGATCTTTCTTTGATAGTAAAATTAAGAATTAGAGGATGCCAGAGGTGTAAAGGTTCTGTCAGTTTAACAATGATATTTTCAATATGTTCACAGATCCCCAAAATTACTAAACACTAGCCTTTGGGTCAGGACTCCTGTGGACTTCTCAGACACCCAGCAGGGAACCAGTGAACTTCTTGAGTCTGGCAAAACTTCCTCCCGGTGAAAGCACAGGATTCCCAACTCAGCCTCCATGCAGCAGCCCTTGTCAATTTCACCTGGACACCAGGCAGGCCTCTTCAACACCATAGGATCTGTCAGTGATGGCTCACCCTGGACCCCTGTCATGAGGTCCCTATTTTGCCGTCAGGAGGGATGCTCTGTGCCCTGCCATTAGTGAGCACAGCTTCCTAACAGCCCTCTCCCAGCTCCACCTGCACTCAGCCCTTAGGAGCTTTCCCTGTGTGCTTCAGATGTCCCTGTGCCTTCCCAATTCAATGGTAGAAATGATGCTTTGGGGCCCCTTTCATTCGATGTTTATAGTGAAGGTTCCTATGGCCAGGATCCTCACCTAAACCTAAACTACTTGATGATATAACTGGCCTGCTGCCAGGCTACTGCTTCCACACCCATAGACAATAAGCTATTATTGACTGAGTCACTATATAAAAAGTAACATATGCATTCATTTTCTAAAGGAATTACATATACAATGTTGGTCTCATTTAGCAATATTATCTCACCTCCTGGGCAACAAGGTCACAGATGTGGAATCAAAGGGCTGTTAATGAGATTGACACATTGTTGATATAAATATTAACAGATCAGGTAATGCCAAATTGTGCAGCCTGTTGATGCATGTATTGATTGAATTGTGTGAGAACAGAGCTCTAGCACTCATTCTTAGAAACACACCCCCCTTCATCTTTAACCTCTCATTGAATTCTAGGCTTCCTTTTTCATAAACTGGGGTAGATGGTGGGCTAATGATTGCAGAGCTGGTGTTTTGCCAGTGGGTTTCAGTCCCAGACAATTTCACTGTGGATTCAATGAGACTGAAAAATGACAATGGAACATTCTTGGGGTGAAAAGATTATATTCCCATTTTATATACACACACACACACACACACACACACACACATATATATATGTGTGTGTGTGTGTATATATATATATATATATATATATATATATATTATACCCAACTTTATTCCCACAGTAGCAGTTCAATCACTAGAATCCCATCCACTCAGAGCAAGTCTGCATGCAGCCTGCCGGTCTCTGCCTCCGGTCCTCTTTGCCCCCACAGCAGTCTCAGTCTTTGTCCTCAGCACTGTCACCACCCCAGCCTCTGCTCTCCTGTAGCCATGTGGCTATGCAGCCATGCCATTATATTGCCCAGAACACTGGGTGGAGCTCTTTATATACAGTCAATAACAATGTATTGCCCACACGTGTATAGTGAGCAAGCCGACCAGGGTCAGGTGAGAATCCTAGCCATAAGAACCTTCAGTTTATCCACAGGTGGTTTCACACTTGTCTAGCCTGTCCAACACAGATAATCTTTACCTACTCAGTCCTGCACCCTCTTGATTGCCAGGACCTTATTTTGTTTGTATTGAATAAGACGCAACCTGCTGAAGCATTTGCTTAGGTGACCCAAGTTCCAAAAGACAATAGATTCTAAGTAGTAAATGTTCTTCTTGATGTTGGTTTGTCCTTAAAGTGGGTGTTACAGATCAGCCAGATTTCCTCCATCCTGAGAAGCTTTCTCTAAACAAAAGTCTGAGAGTCATTTCTGCAACTAAGGCATCTAGATGTTATCAGTGACTCAAAGCTCATCTACTTTATCTCTCAAGACCATTTTCAAGTTCAAAAGAACAACAATATTTCTGGGTTACCACCCAAGGCAGCTTTGCTTACTTTTCCAGGGGGAATATACCAAAAAAAGCCAAGTCACATTTGATTCAACGCTCTTAAACAGTCTGTAAGATGTTAGGAATTCAGATAGATTTATCAAAAATGTATCATTGGAAAAGTGAGGAAAGGAAAACAAAGTCTAAAGACTTTGCTAAAGGTAATTGGTAGTAGGTTTAGTTTTGTTATGAAGTATACAAATAGGTAAATGTCAAAAATACAGGTTAATTAAAAAAATACTGACAATCTAAAGGAGAATCAATACTTTTAATTTCAAAAGTGATTTTGATCAAAGAGTGGGCTACCTTTAAAAAAATTTTTTTAAATACTTGTATAAGAAAGTTTACTTAACATGCTTAATCATTTCTGAATATCTATATATTCCAAGCCAAATTATGAGGATTTTCCAAAAATATAATCTGATTTTATAATTTTAATTACCATGCTTCTCTTGAGAAGTCTTTAGAAAAATGAAATTTAAAATGAAGCTTCCTACTTTTAAGTTACCGGCTAATACAAATAGATCTAAAATCTGCTTGTTTCTTATCAGTTCTACTTAGTGGATTCAAAACATTCTAAACTTTGAGAAGATGGACCGTGTGCCTCTTGACAGTGCTTTATTATGACTTAAGGTATTTTTAATCAGGATTATATGTATTTTTTGTGCTTTTAAATCACTTGCTCCCAATTCACTTTTGAAACATCTACTTTTCTTCACATTAAAAACAACCAGATTCTCTGAAGGACAGTAATAATAACAATAAAAAAACCTCAATGAGAGTAATGCCGCAGATTTTACTCTTTGCAAACACTAAAAGCCTCATTAACAACATATAAGCCATATGTAAACTTCATTCTTAATTATTTTGATCATTTAATTTTTGTTGCATGGTCATTAATTAGAAATTTTAGAACTTGGCATCTGCAACACATGCCATTAAGACTTAACATTCAATTTTGCTTCTTATGCAAATTATTTGAGAGGTCATATATTATCATCCATTTCCTAAATGATGCAGAAATACATACTCTTTGTTTGTGTCTAAAGCCAATAAGTAATTTTTAGTATTTCCAAAATCCAACGTCCTCCAACATAGCCTTGGAAATTTGGAATTCAACAGAACTGAATTTGACGTATGTTCTTTTGAGCTCCAAAGAACCCATAACTGACCAAATGGTATTTACTGAAATAAGTTTGTTAATTCTCTGTGCTCATGACACTGTACACATTTGCAAGTAATAAATACATTTTATTAATATTCTCTGAATAATTTGTGAATGATTCATAGTCTTAAAAAATTGATATAGAAATGATTAAAAATATTCTCACAAGTTGTGATTTATTGCGCATGAATTAAATTCACCCATTTACTCTAAAACGAAACCTCAAATGGTAGGAGAAAAGGAAAGCCATTCTACGTTCATGAAGTTATTTTTTTCTAATTATATTTTAATGTAGTTTTTTATTTTCAAATTACATTTAGTTTATATAATTGACAGGATGACAATGGTGTTTGCTGCTTTTTAATGATATACACGGAAATAAGTTATTATGGTATGGATTGTATTTATGGAATTTAGAAGGTAGTTAAGAATGGAGAGTTTTTATCTACATGAAGTATAAATATGTACAAACACTTTATCTTAAATCATATCATCAGGGAATAGCAATAGCAAACATGTTTCTATTTGTAAGTTGCAGTTAGTATTTCTGAGATTAGTTGGAGCAAAGGTCTGTGAACTGTTCCTAGAAGGAGCCAGATGATTAGTATTTTAGGCTTTGTCAATTATGTGGTCTTCGTCACAGTTTCTCAGCTCTGTCCTAGAGACCCAGCTCTATCTGGAGCCAGAAAGCAGCCATCCACAATGTGTAACTAAATGTTTCAATAAAACTTTATTTCTAAAAAGAGTTTGTCTCTAAACCTCGCAATACCAACATATCTTTGTCTTCTCTTTTCTTTTACCATAAAACATCTCAAGAGATAGTTAGGTTTAGTGACTTCATTTTTTTTAAGTTTATTATCATCCTTATTTCACTTATTATCATCCTGATTTCACCTTCACTACTTGGAAGGTAGTTTTTCACTCATTCCACACTTTTTCAGTGTCCAAGTTGTTGAAACTCCTCAGAAGCTGGCAAGGTTCACTTCTCTGTCCTCCTTGACTGACCTCCCATCTTCTCCATTTCCTAATGCTGGATCCTCTTCCTCAACCTTCCTCTCAAGTTTGAAAATCATCATAGATTTTATCTCGTCTTATTCTCTGCTCTCTCTTCACTTTCTCTTTGGGTAATGTCATTTATTCTTGTGTCCTTACCTATCACTAGACTGCTCTCTCTTCAATATTCTTCTGGATTTCAGAAGTATATTTAGAAGGTACCAATACCATTCCCACTGCTACTCTTACCGCTACTGTCATGACTGTGAGTGCCATTCCCACCTGCTGTTGCCTATTGTGCTTATGACCATGGTTGATATATACTAAGTCACCTTTAAGGCTCAGACGCCAGAGGTAAGAACCCATTGTGTGCCAGTTTTACAAAAGAGGTCTTTTACTTACAAGAGTTTAAGTGACGGACAAATGTGTAAAGCAAAAAATCTAGTACAGCCAATGCTTTAAATCAGCTAAATCCAGTGACCATGTTTATGGGTAATTCATAAATTCAAATATTTCATTTCACATGAATCTCCACTTGAAACATAATCTAAGAAATCCCATCTAGGTGAAATTCATATAACCTAGGAGGGGATAATTTATAATGATTTTTTAATTTAGTTTTTGGTATTAAGTATTTGCTTTATCTCTGAGAGGATTATTACAGATTACCTTAATTATGGATTACTCTAAAATGGGTGTGTGCATGTGTGTAAAAAGAGAGCAGGATATTCTGATAAGGCTAGAATAGTTAATGAAGAATTCATTTGGAAGGAAAGAACAGAAACTCTGGGCCAGTAGCCAAGAGAGAAGAATGCCATGCACATTGGAAAACTTATAAAATTGGATTAAATAAACTTTCAAATAAACTTCATTCACCAAGATATCCATATGAGGGATAAAATAATGGATCTGTTGAAATAATGAGTCTACCAAAATAATGAATCTAATGAATTTACTAAAAAACAAACAAACAAGAAAGTGGTCCTTTAAGTTTTTGGGGTTTTTTTTGACAATGGAGGTAGATTTTTACTGATACATTCTCATTCTTATCTTTGTCTCTGCTTTACTTCAAACGGACATATCTGAGAGAATGAAAGTCAAAGTAACATATGCATTCATTTTCTGAAGGAATTACATATACAATGTTGGTCTCATTTAGCAATATTATCTCACCTCCTGGGCAACAAGGTCACAGATGTGGAATCAAAGGGCTGTTAATGAGCTTGACACATTGTTGATATAAATATTAACAGATCAGGTAATGCCAAATTGTGCAGCCTGTTGATGCATGTATTGATTGAATATCCTCTTCAAAATAAAGGCTAGGATAATTCTTGGACCAGATTATCTAATAATCTTAATCTCTGTTCTTTGCTTCTGTTAGGTCTACTTGGAAAGACCTGTATGGTACCTATCCCTGACTCCAATCTCTAGTCTGAAATTTCCAACTACAAAGTGAAAAATCCTACCAGTGTGTTTTGCTGTCACATCCATGGATACATGCCCAAAACAAAATTCACCAGGAGTGCCCAAACCAGCATTTTCTGTTTAGTTCTTTAGGTTCTTCTCACAATCATTCTCCTGATCATCCAAAAACATGGGAGCTTTTTTTCTGTCTCATTTCACCTTCAGTTCTCACATACGATCAATTGCCAAATTCTTTAAACCCTGTCTTTGTGATTTTTCTCAAACTCTCCCTTTCATTGTTTGCTCCACAGCTTTGGCTCTAGCTCTTCAACTTTAATTAAATCTTACTAGACTACGAAAACAGCCTCCTATCTGGGGCTCCTTACTTTCAGTTTTTTTTATTTTGAATTGGACCAAAAAACCTGTGAGTACTTTAATGAAGCCTCCTGCTCAAGCAGTCACATGAAGCAAGGGCACCCTAAGCCTTCATGGTAGTCAAGGGAGGCTGTCACTATAAAATCAGACTGTTCCTCATTCTCTGAGTAATCTCTGAGTGCTCCTAATTTTACATAATGGGCAAACTGTTCTTTTTACCTAAGTTGACCTGAACTTTGCCTTTCAAGACTATACAACCTCCAAGACTCCACTCAAAACACAACAATGAAAAATAAGAACAACTTCATGTTTACCAAGTTTCAGGTGTTCTGATGAATGTCTTTAGTTCTTTAGCTGTCTTAAGCTCATTTAGCACTGAAAACAATAGTAGCATGGGGTAGATTCTAGTAATTTTTCCATTTTACAAAAGAAAAATAACAGTTGTTATGAATTTCACTGGTTTTTATTTGTAAGTCCCTCATAGTATTTACTAAATTCTGTGAGTAATGCCATTAATTATGTAGATGCATCATCATACTCCTTGCTCACTTACAAGTTCATTGAGAGAAGAACCAGTCTCACGATCTTTCATATTCCTCCCTGGGTGGGTGCAATGCCTCCTGCATGCTGGGTGGTGCCACATTTTGATAGGTGCCCTATGGGTCTTTGCGCCACGTGCTGGTAACCTCCCAGCTGCATTTGCCTCTCATTCTGACTGACAATGTCTCATCCATGTTAAATCTCCACTCCTAGTATTACATTTCCTGTGATGTCTTCTTTGTTTTTTTCCCATACACATTTGGCCCTTCCAGACTTCTTTTATGCAACATTATCTATATGATACCTCATTTTAGTTATTTGTCTGCTGATTTTATTTTGCTCTTTTCCCAAACACTTCCAGTAACCAAAAGCTCTACCTGCTTGCTTCCCGGCATTTCTCCCCACTCCCAATACCTTGTTCTGCATTAGTAATTGGTGAAAAATTAACTTAATTAAAGTAAACTATCCAACTTCCCTGTCACAGGTATTAATCAGGACAAAAGGCTTAGTTGTGAGAAGAGACTTCAAAACAGTAAGATTTAAGAGACAAAGTACTAAATTTTTCACTTATGTTGGCATTTGTGATGAGTCTCAAACATCATCATCCATCACTGAGCAGCTCAAAAATGTGTCTCACAAAGACATTCACAGGCGTGGCCAACAGTGACTCTTCTCTCTGAAACAAGTGTCTTTCAAGGTCTCTCCAGTTACCCCAGCCAGCAGAAAGGGAGAAACAGCTCGGCAAGAGGGAGTTTCAGAGACCCCATGGGACATACTTGGACATGGCACATGCCTCATCCTCTCACAATCTGTTGTCTTTGAAGAGTTAGACAGACACATATACAGTAAAGAGGCTGATAAGTACCATCTCCATGTAGCCCATATACCAGCTCCAGGCTGCAACTCTGCCCCTAGGAAGGAAAGAACACCTGCAAGTGTACAAGTGGTTTCTGCCAGAGTGCAGCCCTCTGACTCGATATCCTTCACACCGTAGCTCACATCTATCTGTTACTTATCAAGACACCCTAAATATGGTCACTAACTGCAGGGTTTATGTGTAATGCACAGTCCTTTTCTTCAGGTCTGGATGTGGTCCCCATAGTATGATCATCTTTCAATTAAATGCAGGTTACCTGCTTCCTCTCATCCTCCCCTACACATAGATGCCTCGAGTGGTGGAGCAGAGCAAGGTGTTCATGGCGCAGCTCCCCTAAAGAACAGGGAAAAGCAGAAAGCACCAACATGTCACTGCTTCAGAGCCACTATTAAATCCTGCCTGTCAGGAATTGCAAACGTTCCCTGCCTGTGGCATCTTTTCAGGGTTAATTTACCTTTCCTTCCCTAATGCTGATTTCAAGGAACTCCCTTGTCTGTTGGTCTCTGGGCCTTGACTCTGCCTTTTGGGTGATTCTTAAATCCACCTCTGAAGTGGAGAGTATGCATCCTCTGAAGCCTGTATTCATTTAACAACCTGTTTCTGGGTGAACTGAAGAATGGTGGCCGGGCCCCCAAAGACATGTCCACAACCTAATCCCTGGAACCTGTGAATGTGATTAATTTGGAGAAAGGATTTTGCAGGTGTAATTATCTAAGGCTCTCAAGATGAGATCATCTGGATTATCTGAGCAGACCCTAAATCCAACAAGTGTCCTTAAAAGAGACAGAAAAGAAGAAGACCTGGACACAAACATGGAAGAGAAGGTAACCGGGATGTAATGGCAAGGTTGGAATTACATAGCACAAGGCACTGAACGCTGGAAGTCAGGAGAGGCACGGAAGGATTCTCTCTGATGCCTGCAGAGGGGCATGGTCCTGTGGTTTGGGACTTCTGACCTCCGGAACTGTGAGAAAAGAGTCACTGTTGTTTTAAACCCCCTAGTCTGTGGTAATTTGTTATATGACAGAGCACAAAAATCAGTCAAAGACTTGAAAACTCATGGACATCTTCAGTTCCGGCTTGTGGTTTCAGAGTCAGAGCCACTTGGAAGGTGTTTTAGATTCTGCCCTTGCATCCTGCATAGTTCCCACCCAGCATGGTCCACAGACCCACCCCCCCTATGCCATGGGCCCTGGGTCACCCTTCCACTCCCAGGTTCGGATTGTGCCATATCAGAGGAGGGGCACAGTGCCTGCCTGCATAGCCCTGAGGGGCTGGGGACACACCTGAGTTAAGCCACCCTAAGAAGGAGCTGCCTGGTGGGTAGTGGGGAATGGGAGGGAGCTGGGAAGACACATGCCCTTCTCCCAGGTGACTCTGAGGGTGGTGACAGCCTTTCCTGAGAACTGCTGCCTCTTGAAGCTCATCTAGAAGCCCCAGCCAGTTTCTGTCTTCCTTTGCTTCACATTCTTTTTCGTCACCTTCACAGTCCTGGGCTTGCATCTTCCAAATAAAGTACCAACACTTCAGTGCTGTCCTCAGGGTTCTGGAGGACCTGGTGAGCTATGATCTGTGACACCCCAGCCTGGCCAGTTCCATCTGCTGGTTGCCAAAATCAAAGTTCTCTTCTGGAGTTAGTTCTTATGACTGTGTAATTTCTGTACCTCCTTACTCAACTCAGGCATTTCTCTCAATTTAATGTTGGATAGCTTGTGGTCATCTGAATATATTTGGTCTAAAAAGGTAGGTGAGAGCTTTATCTCCTGCTGCTTAGGTTTCAAAGGCAAGTAGCTTTCCAGCCATACAAGTACCCATTTTCTGATCTTTGTTTTCCTTCCGTTGCTGCTTGTAATTCTGCTAATTCTTATCTGAGATCATCTCAGATTCCCCTAATTATCTCCTCTAATGGATATAAAATCTGTTGCATTGAGAGCATTTTATTCCATATGGAGATTAAATAGACTAAAAAGAACAGTATACTTGGTAGACAAATCTGTGTTTGAATTCTAACTTCCTACTCACATGCGCTTCTTGGACGACTTGATAAACTTGTCAAAGCCTCTTTTTAATTTAAAAATTTTTAATTTTAATTTTAGATTTCTTTTAAAATAATTTTTAAAGAAATTATGCATCTTGTATGATTGATATAAGAATTGAAATGCTTGTAAGTATCCAGTAAATTAGAAACATTTAGGAAACTTAGAATAGCAGTTTTTGTTGTGAAGTCTCAATAGGTCAAATAATTAAGTAATTAAATACCTGAAAGAAGAATGGATAGAAATACTTGTTATGTGTAATCAGTGTACATTTTAAGTCTCTATCACTTTTTCAATCTCTATACAAATATTTTTTTTCAATGAAGAAGGAATGCATGTATGAAGTAAAAAATGAGGTATGTATCAAAGGAAGAAGAATTGAAGTTAATAATAGAAAGGGCAAACGTTGTAAGATAGTAAAATATCTTAGAAGGGAAAAAGCAATGCAATCTACTGAACTATTTTGGTTAGGCAGTGATGAAAGGACAGTATTTAAATGAATGAAGAGCATATCATTTATAATTCAATAAAAGAGATTTATGTGGCATATAACCAGAAAAAATGTAGCTAATTCTTGCAACAGACATGCTTAAAAACTATTTATATTATTTATTCAAAGACTTAATTATAAAATTTACTATAGAGACAACACTGGAATAGTTAAACTGGGTAGAGATTCAATTCTGAAGACCTTATAAATCCTTACTCTGAGAGACCTTTGTTTGGTTTATGACTTCTGTGAGTTGCTGGATTTTTTTTGTTATTTCTGCTCTGGCAAGGCTGATACTTTCCTCTTTTCTCCCGGTAGAGGTGTCTTTGTTTCTTCCTCTCCACCTTAAATTTCATTACAAAGCTTCACACTCTGGCATGCTTCATGTTTATTTGGCTGCAAGTATAAAACATATATATGAATGTCAGACAAAACAATTTCTTCTACTAGTTACCATAAAGTCTCATCTATTGCCCTTATAGGTGGTTTAATACAAAGTAGAAAGAAAAGGAAAAGAGATATTTTTAAGCACTTATCAGCCTATATTTCTCCACTTCCACCATTATGGTAAAAGTTGAATAAACATTAATTAAATATTATATTATCTGAAGGTCAAAGTCCATCCTGGGCCACCATAAATTTTTCTTATCTCAATCTGTTCACATATTCAGTTGAAGGTCACAGATAGGGTCTTAGGCCCATTGCACTTAATATGGATATCAACAGTAACAAGTATATTATCTTATAATCATTTTTCTCCACATTAACCACCTGCAATAGTCTTTACTCTTTGTGATAATAAACAATACCTTTTATCTTATCCACCTTCAATCTAACATACTACCTGTTTCCTTAGTAAGCACTTCACAAATACTTGTTGATGAACTTATAAACTGACTTAATTAAAAAGCAGATAGCGAATTCACCACTGAATTTTATCAGACATCTAGAGAAGACATAATACCCATTCTACTTAAAGTTTTCCAAAAAGTAGAAGAGGAGGGAATAGTTCCAAACTCATTCTATGAAGCCAGCATCACTCTAATACCAAAACCTGGGAAAGACCCCACAAAAAAAGAAAATTACACACCAATATCCCTGATGAACACAGATGCAAAACTACTCAATAAAATATTAGCAAACCAAATTTAAAAATACATCAAGAGGATCATACAACATGATCAAGTGGGATTCATCTCAGGGAAACAAACAAGGATGGTATAGCATCCAAAAATCCATCAACATCATGCACCACATCAACAACAAGAAGGACAAAAACCACATGATCATCTCCATAGATGCTGAAAAAGCATTTGACAAAATTCAATGTCCAGTCGTGATAAAAACTCTCAACAAAATGGCTATAAAGGGCAAGCACATCAACATAATAAAGGCCATATATGACAAACCCACAGCAAACATCATACTTAACAGTGAGAAGCTGAAAGCTATTCCTCTAAGATTGAGAGCAAGACAAGGATGCCCAATCTCCCTGCTTTTATTCAACATACTACTGGAGGTCTTGGCCATGGCAATCAGACAACACAAATAAAAGGCATCCAGATTGGTAAGGAAGAAGTCAAACTATCACTGTTTGCAGAAGACATGATATTGTGCAGAGCAAACTCCAAAGAATCCACTCCAAAACTACCAGAACTAATATCTGAATTCAGCAAATTTGCAGGATACAAAATTAATACCCAGAAATCTGTTGCATTCCTATACACTAACAATGAACCAGCAGAAAGAGAAATCAGGAAAATAATTCCATTCAAAATTGCATCAAAAAGAATAAAATACCTAGGAATAAACCTAACCTAGGAAGTGAAAGACCTATACCCTGAAAACTATAAGACACTCTTGAGAGAAATTAAAGAAGACACTAATAATTGAAATTCATCCCATGCCCTTGGGTAGGAAGAATTAATATTGTCAAAATGGCCATCCTGCCTAAAGCAATCTACAGATTCAGTGCAATCCCTATCAAAATACCAACAGCGTCCTTCAACAAACTGTAACAAATAGTTCAAAAATTCATATGGAACTACAAAGACTCTGAATAGCCAAAGCAAACCTGAGAAGGAAGAATAAAACTGGGGGTATCTCACTTCCCAACTTCAAGCTCTACTACAAACCCACAGTAATCAAGACAATTTGGTACTGGCACAAGAACAGACCCATAGACCAGTGGAACAGAATAGAGAGTCCAGATATTAACCCAAGCATATATGGTCAATTAATATATGATAAAGGAGCCATGGATATACTGTGGGGAAATGACAGCCTCTTCAACAGCTGTTTTTGTTAAAACTGGACAACTACATGTAAGAGAATGAAACAGGATTATTGTCTAATCCCATACACAAAAGTAAACTCAAAATGGATCAAAGACCTGCATGTAAGTCATGAAACAACAAAACTCTTAGAAAAAAACATAGGCAAAAATCTCTTGGACATAAACATGAGCAACTTCTTCATGAACATATCTCCTCAGGCAAGGGAAACAAAAGGAAAAATGAACAAGTGGGACTATGTCAAAGTAAAAAGCTTCTGTACAGCAAAGGACACCAACAACAGAACAAAAAGACATCCTACAGTATGGGAGAATATATTCATAAATGACATATCTGATAATGGGTTGACATCCAAAATATAAAGAGCTCGTGCACCTCAGCAAACAAAAAGCAAATAATCCAGTTAAAAAAAGGGCAGAATAGCTGAACAGACACTTCTCCAAAGAAGAAATTCAGATGGCCAACAGGCACATGGAAAGATGCTCCACATCCCTAATCATCAGAGAAATGCAAATTAAAACCACAATGAGATATCATCTCATACCAGTTAGGATGGCCACCATCCAAAAGACAAACAACAACAAATGTTGGCAAGGATGTGGAGAAAGGGGAAACCTCCTACACTGCTGGTGGGAATGTAAACTAGTTCAACCATTGTGGAAAGCAGTATGGAGGTTCCTCAAAAAACTCAAAATAGAAATACCATTTGACCCAGGAATTCCACTCCTAGGAATTTACCCTAAGAATGAAGCAGCCCAGTTTCAAATAGATATATGCACCCCTATGTTTATTGCAGCACTATTTACAATAGCCAAGAAAAGAAAGCAACCTAAGTGTCCATCAGTAGATGAAGGAATAAAGATGTGGTACATATACACAATAGAATATTATTCAGTCCTAAGAAGAAAACAGATCCTACCATTTGCAACAACATGGATAGAGCTAGAGGGTATTATGCTCAGTGAAACAAGCCAGGTGGAGAAAGACAAGTGCCAAATGATTTCACTCATCCATGGAGTATAAGAGCAAAAAAAAAAAAATTGAAGGAACAAAACAGCAGCAGACTCACAGAACCCAAGAATGGACTAACATTCACCAAAAGGAAAGGGACTGGGGAGGATGTGTGGGAAGAGAGAGATAAGGGAGAAAAAGGGGCATTACGATTAGCACACATAATGTGGGTGGGCAAGGGGAAGGCAGTATATCATAGAGAAGTCAAGTAGTGATTTTATAGCATCTTACTATGCTGATGGACAGTGAGTGTAATGGGGTATGTGGTGGGAATTGATAATGAGGGGAGTCTAGTAACCATAATGTTGCTCATGTAATTGTACATTAATGATACCAAAATAAAAAAAAATTTTAAGTATAAAGCATTGTGGTTTTAAATTATTAAATATATTAATCAGCAATTTACTAAGTAAGGCCATTGAAGGTGGGCTTTTCCTGTAAGTCTACCTTAGGTTGCCTGAATTTTGTACACTATGTAAAAACAAGGAAAGTGTATAAAATACCTTTATTCCTGAAATTTTTAAGAATTTTTTTATGTCTGTAAGTTATTTGTTATTGAAAAATCTTATAATAGAGGCCTAAGACTTAATAATTATACATACAGTGGTTCCAAAATGAGCACTAATCTTATATTATAGCTGCCATACTTGTTTATATCTAAATAAATGCATGTACCTTAGAACTGAATCATTTATTTTTAAACAGGCACACTAAAAATGTTTTTTGAGTGTTGATTTATTTTCATTCCTTCTTCTCATCAGTATGGATTTCCATCTGAGTTTGGTTACATTGACTTGGGTTGTACAACTGGTATGGGGCAAATCATTTAAGTATTTTTGCTTCAGCCGGACTAGGTGACTTTCCACACCTGTGGCGGGTATGCATACGTTGTGCTGCATGCACTTTGCTGACCTGACAGAAAGACTCCCAGAGAGCAGACTGTTTTATTCATGAGGAAGATGATATCCGTTATGTATTTTTTACTGGAATATTGAGTAAAAATACTCTTACATCTACACATCTGTGAAAGTTAACATAATTATTAATATCTGGAAAAAACCGAAATTCATTATTTTTTCTAAAAAGTTTTTTTAAATGGCAGCTGTTTAGAATCAGAATTAGGAATTCAGTGGCAAGTTCAGTGAATGAAAGTTAGTCACTGAAAAAAAATCGTTGAATTTTAGAAGATGATGAATATCTACTATGCAAACTCCCAAGAAGAGGACTAGTCTGTACAGGAGAGACCTGCAGTATAGTCCTTTCACTTAGCAAAAACTGAAACCTAACCTAACCAAACCTAACCTAATCTAGCCTAACCTAACCTAATCTAACCAAACCTAACCTAACCTAACCTAGCCAAATGAAACCTAACCTAACTTGACCTAACCTAATCTAACCTAGCCAAACCAAACCAAACCAAAACAACAAATGGAGTAACTAAGAATTCCAATATGAGGCAGCAATGACAAGCTGTGGAAAACAAACTTACCACATCAGGAACTTCAAGGGCCATTCAGAAAAATTTTGAGGACCCACAGGCTTTTTAAGAATCTGACTTCTGCAAATAGCAGTTCTTAATAGACACTAAGTGAAGACACAGAGAAAGTGTGATCCTTCAGAAAGTACCAGAGAGCATTTAGTTTTGTTTTCTGGCTGTTAATTATTCTGTGTGTAGAATAACATCAAATAAAAATTCTTAAACTTATATATTTCATATTTGAATACTAACACATTTCTTAATATAATAAAGTCAATTGTTTTGATACACTGGTAGCACAAAGCATGTGGAGATTTTTCTTTTAAAAATAATGGAAGAGAATATTGTCTGCTTTAAATTGCTAAATTGTCATCAAGTCAAACATATAAAGGATTCTGTCAAAATCACAATTCTTTCCTAAAATTAAAATTTTAAAAGTATTGTAGTAAACCACAGACAAATTTGGCTTCTTCTAAAACACAGACATATATATGTATTTAGTTATTTAGTTTTTGAATGTGAGCTTTATTTTTTACTACATTGGTTAATATAAAAGTTATGATTTAATATTTTCTTATCTTCTGAACTCAAAAGTGAATTCATGAAATTGTCAGCAATCCAAAACAACAGGTCCTATTCTTAAAAATAGCCAAAGTGGAAAGGACCAAATAGCTACTCAGTCTGTGGTCTAGATGAACATCTATCAGACTTTCAGGTTTCCTTATAATGAAGGGTAATGCAATTCTACAAGATCAGTCAAAATTTAAAACAACATCACATACAAAATCATTCTTGAGGCTCTAAATGCCTTTTAAATAACTATATTGAAAATTTTAAGTAGTTGCCTCACAGTACCAAACTTACAAATGAAAACTAGTTAAAATTCAATGCTATCATGACTTCTCATTTACAGGTAACTAGTTGGGAAATTAATAGATGGATTAAAAATTAAGACATTTTTCTTTAAAGAAGAAAATGTTGTAACAACCAGGGAATACAGAAAATTCAATGTATCTTACAATGAACTTTAAATCTCTATCCCTGTACAACAGGGGTTAGGTCATCTCTAGCGAACTTGCGTGTTTTCATACAGTTTATTCTATTTTGAGTACTTGAATTATTTTAGATATAGAGCTTTTTATTGAAAGAATAGTACATTTCTATACCAGAATAAGATTTAGTACATTGAGATGTTTTGAAAATATTTACAAATTTGTTTGATATGCAAAAGCATTTAATAATACTTTTACAGCATTTGATGCCACAGAATTAAAATTTCATACAGTACTCATCTTGATGTTTAAAAAAAAGTCACAGAAAAAATATAAATTACATAGCCTCACTGCATGATACTGTTATTTCCATTCTAGTTTTGGTAATTAAAAACTTCATTAAGTCTGTTAACAAATCATTACCTGTACATTATGAAGGCAACCGACATGATTTGAAAACAAAACCTTCAGGTTTTATCTTTTTACCAAAGAGTACAGTTCAGCAAGAAAGGAAAACTCAGTATGCAAATTTACAGAATTTACAAATTTAACAGTTCCTGTGACACAAATTGTTTCAACTTTTCAAGGTACTGTCCATAAAGTTCCACATCATTGTGACCTGCCCCTTCAACCCAAAGAGGCTCCACAGGTCTTTGGCAACGCTCAAACAACACGAGGCCAAGTGAAGAGTCAATGGCTTCATCTTCAGTTCCATGAATTATTAATACTGGAGAGGTTATCTTACAGATTTTGTCAATGTTTGCGAATGCATCGAAACAGTAGGTCTTCTTGGTATCAGGAGAAGCAACTCGCATTCCAGAGGTCAAAGGAGAATGAAGAATAACGGCAGCACTCTCATATCAAGCAGCAAGGTCCACAGGGTACTGTCCCTATACTCTGGCCATATATGATCACATTTTCAGGGTGAATGCCATATCTTGTCCTAAGAGCAAGTCAAGCAGCTTCTATGTCTGCATAGACGTTCTTCTCTGTTGGTTTCTCAGAACTTGCACCATATCCAGAATAATCATATGAGAATATATTACAATTAATTCGTGATCCCAGTCCTAAATAAAAGCTGCTCATCTGAACAAGATCAACAGCATTTCCATGTGAGAAAAGTAACGTGTATTTGGCATTGCGTGAGCAACGCACAAACATGCAGGCCATTCTGTTGCCTTTACTGGTTCTAGGCATGAAACACTCAATAGCATCTTTTTCTCTAGAAGAGTATTACCAGTCCGCTCGTTCTGATAGGTGTAAAATCCAGCGGCTTCCACTTTCATCACACATCAGTGTTAAGTTGGATCAGGTAGCAAAAACGCTAATTTTGAAGCAGTTTTCCCTGGACAAGGTGGACAGCAGAAGAGGCAACATAGCTCACTAAATGAAAGATATTCATCTTCACGTCTTCAGGGTTCATCACGTTGTAGCATGTCAGAATTTTCTTCTTTTAAACGATGAATAATATTCCATTGTATGTATATATTATACATTTTTGTTTATTCATTAATCTCTCAGTGGACGCTTTGTCTTTTGTGAACAATGCTGCATAAACATGGGTGATCAAACATTTGTTCATTCCCTTTACTGAACCTGAGGGGCCCCGGCCAAAGCGTTAGGCAGAAAGGGCCGGAGCACCTCCGCCGATGCTCAGTCCTCGGCCAGGTGCGGTCCCCGCTGCCGCGGCCGCCGGACACTCCCGGCCTGCGGGGGGGCCGGGCCGAGGAAGGGGCGCGAGCCCGCAGCCCCCGGCGCGGGGACGAGGAAGGACGGCGGCGGCCGCCGCGATCGGCTCGCGCTCTCAAGACTCGCCTCGCGACGGCCCTGCTCCTGCACCTGGGCTCGCGTTCTGCCGACTGACGGCCCCGCAGCCCCTCTTTTTCTGGCCCTGCAGACGCCACCCAGACGCAGCCAGGTGTTTCTTCTCTCTAACCTGCCTTTCTGTGCTCCGCCTCAGCCTGCCAAGCGCGGGGTTCGCTCCGATGGCAGGAGGGAGACTGGAAGGGAACCGAGGGGGCGAGTCGAGCCCTTGCTCAGCCAGGAGTTGGCCACCGACTGGCTGACATATATATACATATATATATTTTTTGAAGTAGAGATAAAGAAAGCCGGTAATTGGTTTGTAAAAGCCCATGTTTAAAACATTCCCAGATAACAAAATTTCAGTTACAATCTTAAGGAATGTATGCTGTTATTTAATAATTCATCACATAATTCTTCTTCATTGGAAATATTTTTCCAAATAACAGGCTGTAAGAGAAATATACATATATGAACAGACAAATGGATGGGGATGGATAGAATAGGTAGTTGAACAGTTCAGTTTGAAATAGATGACATGAATTGATAACATTTTTGAAAAATTTAAATGTCAGGAGAAAGTGGATTTTCTCTAAGATTTATGATTGATTAAAAATATACAGTCAAGATTAATAATGGGATGGGGTATACTGAATTTGCTCATGCACTCTACTTCAAATATCTGACAAACACAACTATATTCTTCACTTGTAATTATCCTAAGCCTATCATGTAACTATAAAAAAATTTTTGAAATAATCAAGTAATATAATTTACTCATTTAATTAAATGTCTAATTACACACACATATATACATGCTTAAACAGACTTTTCATTAATCACATATATGATCACATGAATTCTTTTTAGTGTGTTTAAAAAATTTTTCCCTTTTCTCTGCCTGGATCCTCTCCTCTTTACCTCCTACATTCCCAGCATCATTTCTTTTTTTGCCTTCAGGTAGTCCATATGACAACCTTGTGCAGACCCTCTGACATTTCTTCTCTAAGCATATAATTATATATAAACAGTGATTTTTTAAAGTCAATATTGACTTTTGAAAAATTACATCACACTATACATTCTGCTTTTATTTCTCTTCTTCATCCCTTGGGTGAGAAACTTTATGGAAATCTTTCCAAATTATTGATTCTAATTCATTCTTTTGACAGTTCAAAGAAATTGGACACAATATATCTTGATGCAGATGTATCTATGTATCTTAATCAAATCTCCAATTTATGAAAATTGAAGTTTGTTTACATGTTTAATTTACATTAAACATTCTTTTTCTTTATTGCCTTCATATCCTTGCCTTTGTATCTACATGACTGATATAATAGTCAACTGAAGGATTTATTTTTATATTGTGCAGGTGTGAAATTTATTTGCAAAAAGGCTTTAATTTACCTTTTGGGCAGATGGACCAAGCATCAGGGTAACCTTTCTCTCCTCATTCCATATCACTTGTAATAATGCGTCTACCATCTCCAGTGTGGTTTAACAAATTGCCATGGGAGTTCTTTCCACTACGCCTACCCACCATGTAAAAACAGAACATGAATAGCTTTTGTGCAGTAGGCCTGGAAGTGGTATGCATGCATGACTTCCTTTCAGAATTCATTAGTTAACATTATTCATCATAACATTATTCACATCTACCTTCAGGGAGACCTTTGGGTATACTGGAAAGTGTAGATTAGTTGTTGTATATTCAGGACAAAGCCCATATTTTTTCTTCAGTACAGCTTAAACTCTATGAACCCATTTGGTTTTCAGACTTCCATGTTTCCATTACATTGTTTCAATCAAATAAAGAGAATTTTCCTAATATCTATTTAATTATTGTCTTCTCTATCTTCTATTTCTTAATGATTTTCATCTCTTTTAATTTTTTGTTCTCTTGAGTTGAGATATTTCTTCCTCTATATAGATCTCAGTAATGATCCATTTTCTTTAATTCAGTTACTTTTTGTTTTAGTTTTATGGCAGATAGACCCTAAGATGATATCCCATAGTCCCTGCTGTCTGGTGTTCACATCCTGTAAATCCCTCCCCTTGATATGGGCAGGACCCAGGACTTACTTCTGACAAATATAATATTGCAGTAGTGGCAGGATGTCACTCTTCCTCCCCTAAAAAAGCAGCGAGTCATGTTGGAGTGGTCCCGTGACAGGAAATTAAAAGAAACGTCCAGCGAACAGCAGGAAAGCAGCTGGGGCCCTCAGTCCCGCACCTGTGAGGAAACAACTTTTGCCAACAACATAAATGAGCTTCAAAACAGTTGAGTCTCCAGATGAGAATGCAGACTAGCCAACATCTTCTTTGCCATCTTGTGAGATCCTGAGCAGAGGACCTAAGTCATACCTACGGCCCTAACCCATGGAAACCGAAGAAAATGAATGAGGTCATTTTAAGCTGCCATGTTTCTATTGCACAGTAGTAGTAAGAAACCATCAATGTAGATTGAAAGCAAGCTTTCTGTTTGTTTCAGAGTGTTTTATCTTTCTTCATTTGTTTAGTTCTTTCTTTTTTGGTGCTATACTTGAAAGTTTAACTTATTTTACTCCTTTTTAAAACGAAGGGTTTCATCTGAGTTCTATTTCTCTGATCTGTGCTTGCTGATCCTCCTCAGATGGCTGCTGTGCTCCTCAGCTGTTAGCTCATGGGTGCCAGACATGGTGGCACAATATTTTAATAGTGGGAGTCCAGAGGGTGGACACATCCTGTCCCTGTCCCTGAGGTCTAGAGGCAGGTTTTTCTCCTGTGTTGAGGTACTGAAAGAAAGTCCTGCCCTACCAACCCCCTGTGGTCTCACAGATTCAAAGATAGGCCACACTTTTGCTCTTTGACTCACTTTTGACTTTTCGGATTTTGAGGACCCCAAATGGTCAATATTTACCCTCTTTCATGGGGTCCCTACATACCAGAAAACAGACATCTCTAAATCAACTTCTTTCCAGGTCTCATCGTTAAGATCCAACCTGGTGGATGGACGCAAGCACAAAGCCTTTCGTGGAATTTAGTGGAACCCAAAGCTCAAACACTGTCACTCTCAGGTCCTGGAGTCACTGGGAGAAGTGAGCCCTGTGTATTTCACAGTACAGAGTAATGAGGGCTTAAACAGGTGGCCTTGTTTCCAGGATCTCCTTGCAACTGTAATCGTCAATATGTTATAGTTACAAGTTGTCTTTATTTCCCAAGTAATACATATTTTCATTATGGAAAAATAATTAAACAAACTCAAAAAAGACAATAAAAGTTAAAATTATCCCAATACTAGAATTACTGCTGTTAATGTATTAGTACATATATTCCATTTTCCCATGTATATTTATGATTTGCTAGAGCAAACTTATGTGTGTAATTTAAAGATGAACAAAAATGTGCCTTGTGGCTGGATTGGAGGAGATTAAGGAGAAATTAAGCCTGGAGAAGGAAACAGGCCAGATCATGATGGAACTACCAGACCACAGTGAAAAGTTGGATTTTATTCTGCTTACTATTGAAAGCCTCCAATAGAGGGGTTGAACAGAGAGCCTCTTCTGTCTTTTTGAGAAAGCATTTTGGCCATTACTTGAATTACCTGTGTGGGGGAGTGGGGTGGGCATAAGTGTCAGCTGGGAGACCGTGTGGGATACCTTGCAGGTAAGAAGTTAGGGAGCCCAGTGGCCACATTCAGCTGTACTTTGCAAGTATAGTTTATGACTGATTGAATGTAGGGCTATTGAGAAGTAAAGAATGAAAGATGCTATATATGTTGTTGCCTAATCACTCAAAAGGCAACATACTAAGTTGCAAAAGACTGGAAAGGGCAATATTTGGTGGAAGGTTCAAGCATTTTATTTTGTTCATAGTTTTGACATGACTTTGGACATACACATGAAATGGAACAGTTAGCATAGAACTCTAGTGGACAGGACAAGGCTAAAAGTCCACATTTTGTAGTCATAATATTTATACAGCTATGAAATCACAAAGGAAGGGAGTATAGGTTGAAAAGGAAAGAAAGCCAAAGACTGAGGTGTAGGGTAATCCAACCTTTACATATGGGAAAGAAGGAGACAACAAATGAGCTTGAGAATGACTGGTACAGTTGAAGGGAATACAAGTGAGTGCATTCTGTCAGACTAAGGGAAAAACTATTGCTTCCAGTTGAAGACTGAACAGTTGAATGGTGATTTAACTGTGTCAGTCACTGCTAAGAGTTTGAGTGCAACGAAGAATAGGGTATCAGACCACTAGATTTGAAGGAACAAAGACCTTGGAGGGCTTGATGAGAAGGATTCCACGGCAGTGGTAGTGGAGAATTCTCACTGGAGTGTTTACAGGAGATAAGAAAGGAGAGACAGAGATGTAGACATCTCTTTAAAAGAGTTTTGCCGTTAAATGTAGACATCTCTTTAAAAGTTTTGCCATTAAAAGTCACAGAGAAATAGGGTAGTAAATGGGAGAGGTTGAGAGGTTGATGATATGCTTTAAATTAATGGAAGTAATTTCATCGACTTTCCATCCAGGTGGGATGGTTTGGGCAGGTGGATATTGATGAGGAAAGAGAGAGAACTAATATGTGGAGCTAAGCTCTAAGAAGATAAGAGAGGGTGGAATCCATTCACAGAAGATTATTCTGAGGAGGAGGTATAGCTCTTTCTTATAAGCAGGATTTGTACTCTGATGGTAGAAAGATATGGCAATAATCTCCTTAGAGCTTCTATTTTCTCTGAGAAATAAAAATGAGGACCATCTACTACGAGTGGGTAATGGAGAGGAGCTGTGCCTGTGGTCAGAGAATACTAGAAGGGTGAACAGCCCAAGGAGCAGACCCACAGGCAGGGTCCTGGGATTGCAGAGCCGAAGGCAGAGAAGCTGATGACCCACTAGCAATGTGTAGTCATAAATGAAGACTTATGTCAGAAAGCACAGTTGCATAATTTCCCTGATCTTGTTCATTTTCATACTATTTGTAATTTGCTTCTGTGGCAACCCTGCAGATCAGGTAGGCAGGAACCCACATGTGATGCTTGCACTTGTGACCCAGAGAACAAGTGCTTTGTGACATAATTCAGATATGGTTCTTCTCCATCCCCAGCTATGAAGTAGAAGTCAAAGTGCACAACATTAACAAGGTATTACAAAATAAGTACACTATTAATATCTCTGTACATTTTATAGACAACTGATCTTATGATCAGAAACAAGGAAATTTAAGAAGTGTGTGAGTGATTTTGAATTTCCTAGAATTTATCAAGGTTCAGCTGAATTTTAAGCAGGATTAGGGAAAACATCTGATTAGAAGAAATTCCAGTCAGAGGCCTGAAGGAGTTTAGTGTGAGCAAATGCTTGCAGGTGAAATTAGCAGAGCCTGTGGATATACTAAAGAATCATTTGCATGAGATAAAGAGTCTGGGCCAGTGGAGATAAAGTTTAAATACACAAGTTGTTATGTGACTTGTTAATTTCCTCATTTGTGAAGTGGAGGGACTGTGGTGAAGAAAGCATGTTTTCCAGCCTTGGAGGACAGGGGACCTCTCCCAAATGATTTGAATAATCTCAGGAAGGTTGATTATTTTTTTGTAAATTGAGTATTTTAAAAACCAATATTAGTATATCTGGTAAATGTGGATCATCTGAAACTTGTTATTTCAAAACAAAATTTTCTGTACCTCTTTTATCTTTTTATCATAACATGTATATTGGCCTCTGAATTTATTCTCTTTCATGACTTTGCAGGTGTATCAAATTATGTGTTTCATTCTCTCCTGGTAGTGTAGCTAAAGTGTCAGATTTAAGGACTAGCTACACTTCGGCAAACCAGCTGCCAATTCTGGGGAAAAGAGTATGGGAATTTGCTAAAATGTAAGTAGAAACAGACAGCTTTTAGTCAGAACTCAAAATGACGTGGAATGTCATGCCTCTTTTTATATGGGATTATAAAATACTAACTTTGCTGTGGTTATTGGGTAAATATTTTTTGTGCAAAACAAATGCATTCCTAATGTTATTTGCTTCCTTTGATAATCAGTTTGTTTTTTTCTAGTATTGCTTATAATAACTTAAAAATTTATATATGTTGGATTAATAAACTACCTCAAATACGCTCTTACTAATTAGTAGTATTTAGAGTTATGATCAAGCTGTTGGCATTTAAACATTATATTCTGTGATTAATTATTTAATACATGAATTATTATTTAATAGTTGATTTATCTAATAATTAATATTTAACAATCTTCTTAATTTATAAAGTGTCCTAATACTATTTTTATTTAACCACAAATAAGCAACCAATGTAACATTTTATTAAAAGTACAAGTGTTTATTGTATTGTATTTGCACATCATAGACTCATGTGAATCAATATAAATATAGGTTTGGGTCACTTTGTAGGCAAGGTCTAATATGTACACAGAGATTCAGTATTCCAAACTGGTGATAGATGTGTGAGAGATAGAAAGAGTTCACCTGTAGACTTGAAAATTAGGAACTCCTTTTTCTAGAGCTTAGTGGTTTGGAAGAGTAATAGGTATTGTGATTTTTTTTCAAGTAAGGTAAATTATTCCAATTACCTTAGCCAAAAGTCTCTGTTCAGGACTGAACATTTGGCCAGAAGCCAGTAAGACACAATGGTGGTTCTGAGTGTTTTCTGGGGAGTCAAGCATCTGACCCTTGAGTGAGTTGCCAGCCAATTCTGAATTCCCCTGGGTCTTGAGCATATGTGGAACCTGAAAAATAAAAGCAATACACAGAAGTGGGAAGAGGGAGAAAATTGCAGGGCTATTGAGCTGGAGTCCTATTTGAACTTGGATCAATGTCTGTTACTTTATAATTTAGGATGTTTTGAATTGAGTTTTTTTCCTTACAGCTTGAAGGATTTTAAATGATCCAGAAATCTCTTACCCTCTCTCATTTTTCTCTCTGTATTCTACTATCTTGCCACCAAGCTTAGAGTCTTTAACATTTTTTTTCTTGTTTTCACCTCCTGAATGGGAAAATTCTACAAAATCAATACCTGCTATATAGCCCAAAATATCAAGTCCATAATTTTCAGTCACTTTATATATTAGCATTGAACTATAATTCTAGAATATAAGGCAAGTTATTGTAATTTTTATGCACAGGAACAGGAACATAGATTAAAATTTTTTTAATGTGCTATATAATTTTAAATGTGTTATAAAAATTTTAGGTGAATCCTATATAATATTTTAAATTTCATATATAGTGGGTATTTATTAGTAAGAAATAGAAACAGTTGACTTAACCATATATCTGGAAAAGTACTCTAGATAATGGTCTTTTGTTAGTCCATAAATTGTTCATTCATTTTGTCTTCCTGGTTTAAGAAGAAAGGCAAGGTTGGACCATTGGTAGGAAATATGCATTAGGCATAGCCTATTAGCCTTTCATCTGCTACTTTATTTAAGTATGTCAACTAAATATCAAACTTTGCTAATGTGTGGTTTGCCTGGATTCATTTCCATTTTTTAGATTTTTATCTCCTATTTCACTTCCTGTAATTTGACCATCAAAATCACTCTATTTTGAAGTAGCTACCTACAATTTAACCAGTATAAATAAGAAAAAGTTTATTCCTTAGTCTTTTTCCTTTGTAAAATTTGATTGTATTACTCACTCTTTATTTTGATGTTTAAGACGATTACATATTTTTATTTTACTTGATATAGTTTATACCCTTGGATGTATTTTTTCCAATTATTTTATATTTACTATGTATTATACATTTTTACTTCACCTTTTATTCTTCTCATGGACCTGCTTATTGCTTAGGTTGCTCCTGAGTACACATTTCCCATTTGTTCATCTGGATGGCATTTTAGAGTACCTTTCCATACTATGGGTTATTTTCTAGATAAACACCAACTGAACTCCTGACCCCACCCCAGAGTTTCAGTGGGAGTTGTCTTCCACCTTTCTCCCACCCCTGCCATCCTGCAGAAAGCAGGCAGCACTCCATCTCCACTGGAGTAAAAATCCCACTGAATGGGTTCAGTGCAGAGTGGGCATGACAGAGGATACAGCAGTAACATTAAGGACAGATCAATAGACTCTAACTCAATCTAAACAACATAAAGAAAAGAGAATGAAAAAAATGAGCAGAGTCTCAGGGATCCATGGAACAACAACAAAATAGCTGTCATTCTTACAAAGAGAGTAATAGTAGAACTGAAGAATTATTCAAAGAAAAAATGGTCGAAAACTTCTCAAATACGGCAAAAGACAACTATGCAAAATGGGGTTGAGAAAAATCCTTTATTGTCTTAGGTTCTTTGACTAGAGCTCTACAAAGTAAGCTGACAAATGGCAGATTAATAGGAGAAAGGGCATTCAGATTTTGATGTTAATTTTACCTGGAGCCTTCCTTGGAAAGAGGTGACCACTCAAGAAGTTGAGAGGCCTGAGAGCTTGTAAACCATTTTTCACAAAGAGTAATGCATTGTGAAGATATAACCAGACAAAGGAAAAGGGCTTGAAAGCTTCTAGGGCCTGCAAACTCTGGGTAGTTAGATGCATGAAGGAAATGAATGTAAGATAAGGGCTAGTTTGTGTCGGTCCATCTGGTGCCAGCTTTCTGTCTTCTTCATAACCATATACCTTCTCCAGAGGAGATATTTATGGAAGTCTTCATTTCTCAGAAGTTTGTGCTTTCACTCAGGTAAGGTAAGTTCTAGATGGGCTTCTTTCTGCATCTATTGAATCTCAAATATCTGTAGCTCAAAATAATCCTAATGCCAACATAGTGTACTTTGGGGTAGCAAATTCTGATCCCCTTCAAAGTCAAGTAGCTTAATGAATCCAAAATAAGATAAATACAAAGAAATCCATGCTGACAGATCATAATTAAACTTCTGAAAAATAAGGACAAAATACTTGAATGCACCTCAGGAGAACTGATGCATGAACTATAGGGAAACATCATTTTGAGTATTAGCATGTAATTCATCTGAAACCACAGAGGCCACAGAAAGTAAATACTGAAAGAGAAGAGCAGCCAGTTGTGAATTCTATCTAGAAAAAATCTCTCAGGTATTAAAGGGAAATTAAAACATTCTCAGCAGAAGCAAAGCTAAGAGAATTTGTTACTAACAAACCTACCTTTAAAGAAGAGATAAATAAGTTCTATAAACAGAAAAGAAAATATTAAGAGAAAAGATTAGAACTTCAGAAATGGAAGAGAACATTGAAATGAGTAAAATAGGGATAACTCTAAAAGACTATTCTTCCTATGAGTTACTTAAATGGTATTTATAGTTGACGAAAAATTACAACCAGGTGATATAATATTGACTGCATACAGAAAAGATACTTAAGAAAAGTATATTTAAAAAGTGAGGAGTAGAAAGACACCTAAATGGAAGTAAGATTCTATACTTCACTTGAAGTGAAAACATTATACTGGTAAGCAATGGTAAATTGCAATAATGTATATTGTAAAACCTGGAGCAAAAAACTAAGGTAACTATGTAAAGCAATATATTAAAAAGACAACATAAATAAATCAATATATAACCTAAAATAATATTCAAGTAACCGAAAAGAAGGTAAAAAAAACACAGTAAAATAAGAAACAGAGGAGATAGAAGCAAAAAGCAAATACTAATATGGCAGCTTAGAGTTCTCACATATCAATAATTACCAGTCATGTAAATGGTCTTAATACACTATTTAAAAGTTGGAGATTAGCAGAGTCAGGCAAAAGAAAAACAAAGCAAATATTTAACTCTATTCTATCTACAAGAAAATTAATTAAAATATAGCTGCATATTAGGTTCAAAGTAAATGGTTGGAAAATACACCATGAAAATATTAATGAAAAAAGCATAAATGGCTATATTAATATCAGATAAATGAGACTTAGATCAAAGAAAATAACTAGAGACAAAGAAGGTAATTATATAATGATAAAAAATTCAATTAAAGAAGATACAGCAATTCTAAATGTACATGCACTGAACAAGAGAATTGCAAAATATGTGAAGCAAAAACATGACTGAACTGAAAGGAAAAAAGACAAATTCACAGATAAACTTGGGAAATACAACAACCCAATCAACAATTGGTAGGAATACTAGACAGATAGCAGGACAAGGAAGAGTTACACACTGTCAACCAAGAGAATCTAACGGACATACATAGACCACTGCACTCAACAACAGCAGAATACAGTTTTTCTCAAGTACCCATGGAACTGAGACCATAAACTTGGTCATAATACAATCTCAGTCAATTTAAAATTTTTAATTTACAGCGTATGTTCTCTGACAATATGACATAAAACTAGAAATCATGCAGATAGATAACAGAAAAACCTCTAATCACTTGAAAATAAGTTACACACTTCCATATAATCCATGAGGAAATCTCATAATTTTAAAAGTTTGCAAAACTGAATGAAAATGAATAAATAACATATCAAAAGGTGTGGGACTCACCTAACGCAGTGCTAAGGGGGAAATTTATAGCATTAAATGCTTACATTAGGAAAAAAGAGTTTTGAATTGATAGTCTAAATTCTTATCTTGATAAACTAGAATAAGAAGAGCAAATTGATACAAAGTTAACAGGAAGAAGGAAACAAAGGTAAAAGCAAAACTGAATAAAATTGAAAAAAGAAAACAATAGAGGAAATGAATGAACTACAGAGTCATTTCTTTGAGAAAATCAATAAAATTGATAAACCTCTAGCAAGACTGACAAAGATTAAAAGAAATAAGACAAATATTACCAATATTAAGAATGAAACCCCAGATATCAGTATAGATCCTGAAGCCATTGAAAATAAAGGAAAGAAATACTGCAGACAACATTGTTCTCTGTTTGCCAACTGTAAGAAATGGACCAATCTTCAAAAACCATGAACTGCCAATACTTAACCAACATGAGATAGAAAAGCTGAGCATTGCTGTAACTATAAAATAAAGTGAATTTATAATTTAAAAGTTCCTGAGGAAGCAGTTTCCATAACCAGATAGTTTTACTTGAGAATTCTACCAACACCAGTTTTACAAAATATCTTCCATAAAGTAGAAGACAAAGGAACATTTCCCAACTCATTTTATGAGGCTAGTGTTACCCTGATATGCAAACTAGACAGAGTACAAATAGGAAATACATATCAATATTTATCAAGAAATAAGATATAAAAATCCTCAAGAAAATATTAGCAAAGCAAATCCAGCAATACAGTAATTATCTTACCTTATTTTGTCCTCAAGACAGTCATATCAGTAAATACTGTTATTATTCCCATTTTGCAGTTGGAAAATGGGACCCAGAGAGCTGGAATAACATGCCCATAGGTGTAACCTTGGCAGTGGTAAACACGGATTTCAATCTAGGTTGTCTGACTCCAAAGTATGTTTTAGGAATAACATTAATCATATAAATTCCTTATTTTCCTTTTTATTGTTGAAACTGCCAGTTGCTGAAAAATTATGTTTGTTTCCCCCTTCTTCCTTAGTTGGAAGACCCTAAGGTTAGCATAATCCTGTTCTATCAAAGAGTATTTCCTGCTCCTAGAGGTGGTCTTTTACTAAATGACAGCAAATGGTATTTAAGCAATATTGCTCTGTGAGATTTCAGGGTGGGCATCTGGAAGTCCTCTGGCTCATGCTTTGTTTTCTCTCCTTCCCATTGCCAGGTAGCCAGATATGATGACTGGGTATCAGCAACTGTGCTAGACCCCAAGGTAAACTGAGAATTGTTGTTCATACAGAAGATAGAACAGTTGTGCAGACTGCTTCCAGGATCAGAGTGGAGTTGCTATACATATTGGTGGATGTCCTACTTTTCAATTGTTTTATAAAAGAAATAAATAACTATCCTGTTTAAGACATGCTTATTTTGGGTTTTCAGATATATGGAGTCTAACAATCCTAACTTACACTCTTGCCTCATTCTTCTAATTAATTTGTAGACAGATAATAAAAATCCATAATAATGTTATTTATATTAAGCTCTGCTGATGTTTGAAATTTAGACATCATCCTTTTGCAATTTATCTATATCTAATTTGACATTTTTATTTTGCCCTGAAAGGAGTGATGTATTTTTAAGATTGTTATTTCACGAATCTAACTTTTTACTATTATTTTTAAAGACTGACATTAGTAGATGTTCTTAATTAAATTCTGTGGAATTGATACTTGTCAGGCTTTAGACAAAAATATGTCCTTCAGGCTTTTCACTTATTGGCATTGCCAATAAAGTCGCTTTGCCTGCAGCTTGGCTCTGCAGCCTGATTTATGACTGCCAGCACTTGGTAAGCTCAGAGAGCAAAGACTGAACATTTTAAAAGCCCATCTTTGACGTGTGAGAAATGTCAAATGGCATTACTATTCTGCATCATTCTTTCGCCACCTCATTATTTTTCTCTCACTGCAATAATATTGGCTCCTCGTTGATATTTATTTTTTTTCTTAATTTTCATTCAGTTAAAGGAGGAAACTCACATGTTTCCTTATGTTAATTTTTTTGGAATATTTTCGTATTATTTGAAATTTAGGAGAGATGTATCAGGGTCATTTAATGGGGTTTCTTACTATAATGTGAACCAAGTATCTTAGGTGTACTGCGTAATGTAACCACAGATGCTTTACATTCTTGAAAGTGAAACAATATTTTGTAAAAAACAAACATCCCTCTACACCACAAAAAAAAAATGGAGAAAGGTTTTATTGTAAGTCTCAAGGGCATAACTTCCATCATTTATCATTGACCCTGAACCAATAAATCCTTTTTTTTCTAGAGAGATTAAATACTATAAAAATGTTGATGTTAGAGAATATTTACATTTATTTCTGCTGATTAATGAGTTATTAAAGATATTTATAGTGATAGTACATTAATTGTGTCACTAATGAGTATTTTAGTATTTATCACTGAAGTATTATAAATTAGCCTTCTAGTAATGTCTAGATATCAAACATACACTGTTCAGGAAAATACAGGGCAGAATTCAGTGCCTGTATGATTGTCCCATGTATAGACACCTATGACAATTCATTTGGATCATGTAGTTGTTCATCCCTCCTCAGTAATAAAAAGTCCAAGTGAACTCTGCACCAACTCCTTTCAAGTTCCCAGCCCTGATTCCAGTGTGTGTGTGTGTGTGTGTGTGTGTGTGTGTGTGTGTGTGTGTCTGTGTCTGTGTCTGTGTGTCTGTGTCTGTGTCTGTGTTTAACAGGGTCTTCCCACCCACAGTGACAAGCAATTCTTGAACATCAGCAAGGTGTCTGAGAACTCAACTCAGTTCTGATGCTATCTTCTCAGAGACAGCACCAGATTCCCTCCTTAGGTTTGATTAATTTGCTAGAGTGGCTCACAGAACTCAGAAAAACACATTTACCAGTTTAATAAAGCATACCAGTTAACAGCCAGATGAAGAGACACATAGGGCAAGGTCCCAAGTAAAGGAGCTTCTGTCCTCGTGGAGCTTGGGGCCTGGCTCTGTGGCATGTGGAAGCATTCTGACTCCCCAAGCATGTAGGCTCTACCTGAGAGAGGAGCAGGATGCTAAAGAGAGAGAGAGATGCTTTTCTCACGGGTTTTTGTGAGGGCTTCATTGTTATAGTCATGATTGACTAAATTGGCCATGGCTGATTCAACCTCCAGTCAGCCATTGGGTGGGATCCAAAAGTCTTTTATTAACATGACATCTGAATGACCAAATATGTATTTCTTTTTTTTTTTTAATTTTATTGCAGTCCACCCCCTGGTATTCAAACATGGATTCCTCACAGCAAAGCGATCATACTTATCACGGCACTTACATCTGGCATAGCATTTATAGAACAGATAAAACATTACCAATACAAATAGGCCTGACATTTGGAGAACCCAATGTATGGCTGGTCCAGATTTGGAGAGAAAACTTGTTTGTCCTCTAAAGTCATTACAAACATGTGTATATTCTTCTATCAGTTTGATTACCCTTCTGCCTCCTTCAGCAACTGCTGCTTATACCTTATGATAGACATGCAGAACTGTTTAGCACAGAAATCAGCTGGTAATAAGGACAATCAAGATCCTCCTCAGGCCACTCATTTTCCACAGGTATTACATCCCTAGGAGGCTTTAATGCAATCCCCAAATAAATTTGATTATTAATATCAATGTTATCATAAGATTTACATGAGGTAGTTGAATATTACCAATGATGCCTATATTACAATACATCACAATCAAGTCATGGTGCAACTCAGTGTTGTTACAGAAGAAACTAGAATCAAAGAGGTGTTCACTGCCCAACAGAATCTACCCCTGCACATATACCATATATTATTAAGGACAGGGCTTGTTACATTTAGCTATGACCCAGTTCATTCTGGGTTCCAGGTCACCCTGCCTCATTTCATAGGCTCGCACTGAGACTGGTGCCCACTGTGTGTTGTTATATAGCAGGGCCCACCTCAGTCCTATGGGGAGACAAGAGTGGTATTTAGAATAGTTCCTATACCTACCAACTGTACCACAGGATAGGTTTTATTTCTATCTCTTCTGGGGTGAGAGCAGTCATAGTACATCCATGTAAATTACATGTGTGTCTAGAGAACTTCCATAAGTTTGGAGGGCCATAAGATGCCCATAGGTGTGTTCCTTGAGCCTCAGTGGCTAGGATTGAGGGCCACTTCAGCCTTCATTTGTATTAAAATAGTCAAAAGACCATGCTGGGTCAGGGAAAGGCCCTTGCCCAGTGCGGGACTCTAACCTTGTTCAGCATTATTTGTTGAGTCTGTCTGATCCATTTTGCCACAGCCTCATTATCTTTCCAGGCTGACTCCCATCCTTGCCTTCTTCCTGGAAGAGAACTCCCTCTAATTTTCCTATTGTAGTTAATAAAGTTTTTCCTCTGAATGCTGCTGCTCACTAAAGGCAAATTCAGCTTGCCCTAGGATGCACAGACCAGCGCCTATCTCTCCTAAGGCCCTTTCTGTCTCATGGACCAGTGTTTAATCCACCACACATGTTCTTGCCATTGTGTACTAATGGCCTGTGTGCAGTGAGGATACATGCTATGTCCCCCAGAGTGTTGGGGCCCCATACTAGGGTGGACAAGTAGTGTCCTACCTAGATGCAATTTAGTCTGGTAGGCCACCTGCTTCTCACAGCCTTCCTCATCTCAGGTGGGGCCGTTCCCTATGGGAGCTCAGATCCACCATGTGATGCCCACTCAGGGACCCACTGTTTTCCCTATTTATCTTGATAGTTCTCCACCCACAAAAGCAAGGGTGATGCTGTGGCATGTGGAGCATGCTGCCATTATGTTTTGCCCATTATAGCCAGGGACATTTCTAAGCATTTGGTCATCAAGGTTTTTAGTTACACAATGATCAGTCTGCGTGGAACAATATACCATGAGGTTTGAAGTCCCAGTAGGAAATTATTCCTCCCCACATGATATCCTTTGTAGTAGATGTAGCCTGAAAAATAAGAGTCAAAAGATACTAGCACATTAGCAGGGTTCTATTTAGTCATTAACAGTGAGTTCAGTTTGCCAATGTACGACCAGAGAGTCTCCCAAATTGATGTCACTCCAGTTTGCAGGCTGTCATTCAACCTAGTTGGGTTCCAAAAGCAGAGGTGGTCATTGCAGACATAATGGTTCACCCTTCTGGGCATCTGGTATGCTTTTGCTAAGAGATATTATTCTCTTGCTCCGAGAGTTTCTCGAGGTATTAATAAAATGTTGGATTTCCCTCATTTCGTAACCCACTTATCCATCCTTTTATCCTCAGCTATAATTTCTCCTTCTCTCCATTTGTCATTTATATTTACCAAGACTTTTACTCCTGTGGAAGGGACGTTAGGTTTGGCTACTGTGCTGGTCCAGATTGCTGGCAGCAATACTAGCTGAGAAAATGCCTCCCCCCTCAGTCCTCACCACTCATGGAAGGTAGGGTTACCCAAGCACAGAATCAGCAGGCTGTCCCAGCCCCTAGGTGGCACAGATGAGCTCACTGTCAGCCCCAACCTGGCCACATGGGGTGAAGGCACAATCCACGTCATCAGGCCCTTAGGGATTCTAACATAAAGATCTAAGGTAAGGTTACAGTTTCTTGCTTAGTAATATTCCCTGCTTCTGCAACCCACAGTTGCAGCCCTGGTCCTGAGACCACTGTATCCAGTAGGAAGAAAGAAAGTTGTGGTGATGTGGGGAAGAACTGTATAGTCATACTAGCATCCTTCCCCAACCCCGCTTCCCCAGATCTCCCAGAAAAGTAGAGGAATCTTTCCAGTAGAGACCTTCCCTTAGTTGCCCTCATGTTGAGTGTGAGCACACACTCTTGGCATGTAAGCCATCCCCTCATTCCTTTATCTCCTCTCATTTTAGACAGCAAATGTTTCTACTGCCCATTCCAATTTTCTATTAAGTCATTGCTCTGAGGGTGATATGCAAACATGGTTCATCCATCCGATGTGAGGTCTCTCGGCCCACACTGTTGGTCACCATGGGCTGTGAAGTGTTTCCCTTGATCTGAAGATACCTAACTTGGTGGTCCAAATTGGTATGGTATCTTCCTTTTTAATCATTTAATGGTATACTGAGCATTTACATCTACCACTGTGTATGAAAAACTCAGTTCAGAGTAAGTGTCTATTCTGACTAGATCCCATTTATAGGCCCTAGATGCTACTGGAATTGGTCTAATGTAATGCACTTGCCAGCCGTGTGTGGGGCCTTCCCCCTGGAGAATTTTCCCCATAGCCATCTCCAGTCTTTGTCTCTCTTGTAGATAGATGGAACAGTTCTTGTTGGCACTCTGTGCCTCACAGGGTGCAAGAGGAATATGTCTAGATTCAGCCCATCTCCTCATTGCTGCAACTTCCCCATGTCCACTCATTTTATGCATCCATGTGGCCACTTCAAGGCAGCACACCAATGAGTCTACTTAGTGGTTCCAATTAACTTCTGATCCTGGAAGGGGGTTCTTTTGATGGGCATTGACATGTTCTACTCTAATGTACCCCTTAAGTTCCCAGAGTGATTTCCATGGGGTCATGTCCAACATAGGCATCATTTAATAGTCCATCCAGTTTTCCATTGTCCATCTATCTGTCCATAAGGCCAGGCTACTGGCTACAGCCCATGAGTCAGTAAATATCCAGACATAGGGGCTTTTATTCACTGCTTTCAATTCTTCCATTGCTGCTGTGAAATTAGCATGCAGTTCAGCCTACTGAGCTGATTTGTTCATACATTCTTCAACCAGTCTTGCCATCTGCCATTCTTAACGCAGCAGCTTTCCAAGTAGAATACTGTCCTTTCCTCTTGGAACTGCCATCTGCAAACCAAGAAGCTCTTTGTTGTTCAGCTGTGAGCTGTTCATAGAGCATGGCACATGTAGCAATCAGTTCCAGCAGTAAGGTGGTTCCAACATCGGCCCTAGAGGAAAACCGGCTACCTGCTCATGGATATAATGTAGGCTTCCTTCCATTCCCCTGCCAGCCTTCTCCTGTATGAACCATTTCCATTTTATTATAGAATTCTTCTGGGCGCTGCCTTCCTTATTAGAGTGTTTCTCAGGCATCACTCTTGACATTATGGATATCTCAGGTTTCAAGAATATTTTACATCCTTCAGTTATTGAGGCAGTCTCAATTAATGCCCAGTTAAGTAGCATGTTAATAATTGTCTCTCACATGGTGTGTACCAGGCAGCAGCATCTGGGGATTTTCTGGTCCAAAATTCCAATGGTCTCTGCTGGGATGTGGTTATGGGCTTTTGCCACAAACTCCAGTCTGCATGGGTGTGGGTGGCAGACACTCCCAAAATGATGTCTGGGGGCAGTTACAAGGGCCCAAAGGCATCAAGAGCATGACTGAATTTTGCAATTCAGACATGGCCTGCTTTTGTTCAGGTCTCCACTCAAATATAGCTTTCTTCCATGTAGTCTTACAGATGGGGACCAGCAATGTTCCCAGGTATGGAATACACATCCTCCAAAATCCAAATAAACCAACTAAATGCTGGGCTTCTTGTTTGATTCTACAGGTGGCTAGTGACAGCAGTTTATTCTTAGTCACTTGTGGAATATCCCAGGTGATGTTATTCCTCAGAATCTCAGTGTGTGAGCAACCCTTGGACCTTTGCTGGATTTATTAACCAGCCCCAGTTGGCCATGTGTGTCACTACTGTGTTCAAATCAGACCTAGCCTGCTCTTCCATTTCCAATATTATCATAATTTCATCAATGCAGTGTATTATTACACTTGAGACCTACACCAAGTCCAAATCCCTCCCGACCAAAGTGTGACAGCAAGCCGGTGAGCTCAGATAACCCAGTGGCAGCATACTAAAAGTAAATTAGGATCCTCCCATATGAAGGCAAACTGGGGTTGGCTCTTTTCAGAGATTGAGATAGAGAAGAAAGCATTTGCAAGGTTAGTCACTGAGTACCAGTCTCCTTGCCTGCTGTATTTCCTGTATGATTGAGACCATGTCTGGAACTGCTGAGGCTAGGGGTGGCACAACTTAATTTAACCTGGATAGTCTCCTATTAGTCTCCACAAGCCATCCACCTTTTTCATGGCCACACAAGACTGTTGTTGCACAGTGAATTCATGGGCACCAGCACTCCAGCTTCTAGCATGTCACTAACTGGTGATCACTTTTTGTCCAGTAGGTATTCTATATTGCTTCAAGTTAGTCACCTGTGTGGGGTTAGTTCCCATTTAGTACACCCAATTAAAACTGGCCTGAGGGCAGCCTTCCAGGCCTTCAGCTTTACAGTACTAGGTAGGGGAAGCAATCCCCCGTCAAACACAATATCCATCCAGTAATGCCTTCAGGTAAAGGAGATGCAACCACCTCACACAAAATCTGCTCAAATACCCCAATTTTCATCCATGCTTTCACCTTAATCCTGTCAACCATTGCATCTCCCTATCCTCCCAATCTAAACTCAGCTCCTGATAATATTTCACCAACAGATTTTGGAACCACAATGTATTGATTTCCTGTATTGTGAGGAAAATGGAAGTTTTCCTGAACCTAAACTAAACTCTCCTGAACCTAAACTACTTGACTGGCCTCCTTCAAGCCTACTGCTTCCACACCCATAGACAATGAGCTATTATTGACCAAGTCACTACATAAAGAGCTCTGCTAAGTGTTCAGGGTGGAGTCAGAAACAGAGGTAGATTACAGACCTGCAGACTGCTGGATGCAGACATTCTAGTGCTTGACCTGCTGCTGTAAGAACAAAGCTGGGTATGAACTCTTTTACCCCAATCTCTGGTTGTGCTGTATAATAACACCTTTGTTTTAACCCCATCGATGTCCACTTTATTCATCCCATTTTCAATAACCATCTGAAGACTTCTACTGTGTTGGGTTGAGTCCCTTGACTCTCCCCTTTGTCATTCCCCATTTTCTTCATTACTTCAGTGTTCTTGGCATCAGTAAACACATGTGTGGAAGCTGAGATAATGAATCTGATAAAGTTTCTTGAACTGTTGTTCAGTTTTGTAGCGGGAAGGTTACACAGAGGGACCATGTACCCAGGACCCCCTGAATCACAGCATTCACCATAACCTGTGTAACAGAAATATTCAGTGGGTGAATATCGTGGTCCTCATAAAGCCAGTCACAATGGCTTGCATTTGATGTACATTGACTGCTTCATCTGGGGTGTCCATTTGGCATTTATGCAGGGAATTGGGCAGTTCCCTTCTCAGGATAAACAGACCTCACAATGGCTTTTATCCAGTCCACCATGCTGGCTGTTCCCTCAACAATAACCTCCCATGTGCCTGGATCACTGACAGCCATCTGCGATTTTCCAGTAGTGAGCTGTGTCCTTAATCAGCCTGATCATGACCTTCCACTCTGAAGCATTCAAAACTAAAGACACAGCCCCCAAACTGATTACTGTCACAATCCACTTTAGTAAAGGTTCTTCAGGAAGCTGGTGATACCAATCCACAAAATGAGCCAGTTCCTTCACACTATATTCCCTGGTTTCAGTCATTTCCTGGTTTTCTTCCTCCTACTACATTAACTATTTTCTTAGTGATCAGAGGTCTTAGAGGTACTTCCTGTTTCTCTGACATAATTTTTCCCTTTCTAGGTGGCTTTGAGGTTAACAGCTGAAGTTTGGATTGACCCAGATCCAAACTTGGTTCAGGATCAAGGTCTGACCCAGAGCTTTTATTTTCATTTTGGCCATGACAGATAACAATAACCAGGGAATGGTATATTTAGCCTGCTTCTTATTAGTTTTCATTTCCTTACATATCCAGTGAGCCAACTCCTTAGGAGTTGGGTTCACCACCAGTTATAAATTCCACTGGTAACTTTTACCTTTGGGAGATGCTTTAGTCAGGAAGGTGGAATTTTCATGAATAAGATTAGCATTTTTATAAAAGGATCTGACAGAGATCCCTTTCATCTCCTACCATGTGAGGGCAGGGAGAAGGCATGGGCTGTGAAACAAGATGAGGTCCTCACCTGAACATGACCAAACTGGTGCCTTGAATTTGAGCTTTCAGCCTCCAGAAATGTGAAAAATAACTCTGTTATTTATAAGTTGCCTGATCTGTGGCACTTTGATGTAGCAGCCCCAATGGGCTAAGACAAGAGGACACCACCAATGTGATGAGAACTAGCACCCATCATCAACAGGAGATGAATGCTTGAGAATAGCTATGGATAAAAGTCCCCACACAAAGGTTTGAGAGCATTGCTGGCCTTTTTGATCACATACTTTTTGAGGTGTGACAAATGAACATTAAGTGAAGTGCACATTTATTCTAACCTAATCTTATCTTGTAACACAATCATCCCAGAGAATACAACTAAAGGTGTGAAACAGCATATTCTCTAACTATTCAGCCTGTATTATTTGAGACAATAAAACAGAACAGGTAATGAGACACAGTATCACATGAACGTACTACACTCCCCGTCATCCTCAGAGCTCCGTGAAAACTGGGAGCACTGTCTGTGAACTGAGAGTGGAAAAGAAGGTTCAAAGGGCTGTGATCATTTAGCTGATCATGTCTTATAATATGAGTATGAGGGGAACTAAATCATGAGCTTCATGTTTTAAGACTGAGAAGTGAAAGTGAGGGATGGTAAAGAATGCAATTATATAAATTTGTATTTCCCCCCTCACAAAATATTTACTTCATTTAACCCAATTCAGGGGTCCCAGGTCCATGTTTAAACTAATACATATCCATGGAAAGTACTATGAATTCACTAATGTCAACATTCATACCATTGCATTTGACATTAGTTTGACATTGAACTGCTACCATAAACTTCCTAAAGGTATGTCAGAGTGTGTTATAATTTCACCTGCTGTACCAGTTTACAGGTAATTGAGAAAATGGCTCCAATACTAAGTGACAGGGTCAGTGCTGTGCTTCTTTATCTGACAAATCCTGTGATACCTTCTCAGGAGCGGGGCCACTGAGAAGTGTTACCAGAACCGCTGTTAATGCAGGTTCTATGGTGAAAGCCTATGTCAGGAATGGATAACTTGACTGTAAGGTATGGATGTGGGTGAAATGAGCAACAAATACTGGGCAACAAATGGGTGTCATAGCCGACAGAAGGTCACTCACACATGTGCAACAAGCCCAAAAGTAATGAGATAACGTACTTCTGTGAGGGTAACTCAGAGCAGGGGAGAAATGCACTCAGCTATATTGTATCTGGTGCTGCTTGAGGCCAGCAAGGGGAGACGGGTCTGTGCATAGTGCTTATTTTTCTGTTTATATCCTACCCAGCTTTTCAACATTTGACACGGTTGACCATGTTTTCCATCTTGAACTCTTTTACCCTGCCTGGACATCTATCAAAATGAAATGTTCAGTTTTTCCTTCTATAAATATTCTCCTTTTTTCCTTTCTTTTCTTCTATTTTCTTTCCTTTTCTTTCATTTTCCCTCCTGTTTGTATTCCTTTTTTATCTTCAAAATTGTACAGCACTTGCTCCCAGGATCTTTTATCTTGTCCATCTGCTTGCTTTCTCTATAATCTCAACTCTTCCATGGCTTGAAATAAACCTATATGTCAGTGACTCTCAAATACATTCCTCAAATATACAAGTCTGTATATCAGACTAGACAATGCCCTTGACATTTTCACTCAGATGGTAAATAAGCATTTCAAACTTAACATGTTTGAAATGTTAACAGAATACATGTTTCTCAAACCCCACATTTTAAAGTAATACATCAATAGTAATTGATTTCCTCTTCTATATTCAGTAGCCAGGTTCCATCCATCAGCAGGTCATATTTATTCTATGTCTAAAATACCTCGTGAGTCTGACCATTTCCTACCACCTTCACATTTATTTCTTTATTCAAGTCACCATCATTTGTCACCCAATTGCATCTTTTTCTCACTACTTTTATTCTAGCTCCTTAAAATCCATTTCTCACACAGAAATCAATAGTTTTTTGTTTGATTTGTTTAATGTGACCGTGCTACACCTTTGCTTAAAACTCTCTGATGGCTTTTTATCCCAAATTATCTTTGCCTCAAAGTGTCTGCAAGATTTTTGTGGACCTGTCTCTAATTTTTCTTTCCTTAATTTATTGTGTTTTGGCCTGACTCACTTTCAGACACTTAAGTACATGATGTTCAACCTCAACTCACTAGCTGTACCTCCTTTCCAGGCAGCTCTGTTCCCTCATTTTTTCAGATCTTATTCATTTTCTTTTGGGAAGGGCTTGCCTGATCAACTAATTAAACAGGTCACTTGGTTACTATTTCATAAACTTCCTTAGTTCTCTAACTTCTAATAGGACACAAACCCAATTAGGCTGTAAGTTTCAGGAGAGAATGAGTCATGTGTGTTTCGGTTCTACATCAATGGTAGGGAGGTTCCTGGCACTGGTGACACATCAGTGATGTGAATGGCAAGCACTTGAGGGATGAAGGACATCCAATGGATGCCAGGCAAATACCTAAAGAAACTGTGATCTTACCAGATGGGAACAAGAGGATTAAACAGTAAGTAAATTTGCTGAATTCAACCAATGGATGAGGAAAATCGGTGGGTAGGTTTCAGATTTGAATTGGGTGAATCTGTAGGCCTTGTAGTCCTAGTAAATTATGGGTTTTGTTCTTGTGACTGACTGTAGGGCTTTATGTTCTCAGTTAGTCTCAGGCAAGAATAGAAACCATCATCCTGGCCAAGTAGCTCTACCGTTAATATAAAAATACTGACAAGAGGATCCTGATTTGTTTGTAATGATGTAATTGTTAGTGGGTAAGCATATTGGATATGAATTCTAGAATAATTGAAATTAAATATTTAAAAAATGATGAAAATCAAACTCATTTTTTTTTTACATTTTTTTCTCATTTGCGTTACATTTGGAATAATCATGTATATTTAGTATTCTTGTATTTATTATGTTTAAAAGAATTTGGCAGATTAGAGACCTAATAGATAAAGCTTATTTTTCTATTTGAAATGTATAAGGAAACTAATTACTTTTACACTCATGATTGAAAGGCATATAATAATTTTTGCTAAGATTTTAAGCAATTTTGTAATATTTAAAATGACTAAAAATCTATCAATTTAAAAGTTTAGTTTATTAGATTTCTGACTTTCTTAATAACTGTAAATATTTTCTTTGTTAAATAAATACAATTAAGAAAATTGGATATATTGAATTTATAATGTTTATGATTATAAAGAATTGTAATTATCAAGGATATAAAAACCTGTGAGTTGATAAAATACACTGTATTTATAAATTGAGTAATATATATGAATTGAATTGAATAACTAAAATTATTTTTATTTGTACTTCAATAAATTAAATTGAATAATAACTTAAAAATAAGTCTTCACTATAGAAAGAAGCCACTCTAGTGAATTTAGAAATGCCTATATTCTCATCCACATTGTCCAACATTTTTGTCCCATTTAATCTCCATAAATAAAACTGCTGTGAGGCAGGTAGATCTTACATTTCCCATTTTAAGATAGAAATGCATAAATTCACATTAGGTTAACCAATAAACGAATAAACTATATTCCTTGTCTTCTGTGGGCCATCTCAGTTTCTTCTGACTCAGACATGTTGCTTATCTTTTATCTCCCTTCCTTTTACTAATTTTTTCCTCTCTTTCTTCAGAGAATCCTTCCCTGACCTCCCAAAACAGTGCTTCCCAAGGATTCCCTTTGCTTTCTGTTCAGACCTTCAGACAGTAGTTACTGCTGTTGTAATGGTTTCTTTAGCTGTTCCTAGACCTTTAGTGCATTGTTGACAAGGCTCCTGTTTTTTCACAATTATTAACTGAATGTCTTGTGTGTTACTTTCTCAACCATCTTAAGTAACTCCTTTATTTTTCCCAGCTTTATTGAAGAATGATTGATGTACAGAAATTGTCTGTGTTGAAGGTGTATAATGAGAAGAAAAGTTACGTCCTGGGAAAAGCTCGTGACATTGTTTTTAGCAATGATTTTTTGGATTTGACACCAAAAGCATAAGCAAGCAAAACAAAAGCAAAAACAAACTAGTGGACTACATCAAACTAAAAAGTTTCTGCAGAGCAAAGGAAACCATCCATCAACCCAAGGAATGTGAGAATATTTTTGCAAACCATATGACTGATAAGGGGTTAATATCCAAAATATATTTTAAAACTCCTAAAAAGCATAGCAAAAGAACGGATAACCTAATATGAAAAATGGACAAAGAACCTAAATGGACTTTCTTCCAAAGATGACATAAGAGTCATCAGGTATATAAAAAGATACTCAGCATTACTAATTGGCAGAGAAATGCAAATGGAAACCACAGTGAGGTATCACCTTGCACATCTTTTTAGCACATATTAGGTGCTAAGGAAACATTGTTAATGAAGATATGTGAATAAAGCCATGCTTAAACCCAACTGTTATTTACCCTACTCCTTCCAAATTCATCTTTCCTCCCCTAAATCAATGCTTATATTAAAGTTTCTGAAATATAAATATGAAAATAGTCCTGAAGCTGGATATTGAAATATTGCTATATATTTTATGATTAAATAAATCAGGATATTCTCCTGAAATCAGTTTGAATTGATTGTCAGTGAGAAATAAGCCTGTCAGCCCAAATAGGGCATCAGGAAATACGGCAGGGGGATACTCTACGTGGGTCAAAAGACAAAGAATATACATGCAGAAAATACATTTTAAAATTCTAGGCCATTAGAATCCCCAGCAGCTTTACCTCAGACACTGATGAGTGCTCTGTGGAGAATAAGATCACCCTGCAGGAGTGGGCCCTTTACAGACAGAGAAGGTGGATGTCCTATGCAGCACATAGCATGAGGCAGTGCAGGCTAAGCGACAACCAGGTGGTGTACGTTGTGAGAGCTACAGGAAGACAATGATGACCTGGAGCCAAGAGTGAAGAGGGATGCTCTCCTGGTCTATGTGCCTCACCACTGAGACCCTGGACTGTGGGTGGTCCATAGTACGCCATAAATAAATATTGGTGGAGCCAATGAATACAGGAATGTAGAATTATGTTGGATCTTAAAGCAATGACTAGTCAAACACATTTGGCCAAACTTTTTGAATACAAATTATTCATGAACTCTAGGATACTTCAAAAATACTTTGTGAATATTGAATTAATCCAGTATTTCCTGGGTTACCCCTTCCAGACTCCTCCCCACTGCCAATAAAGCCATATGCATTCTAACAGGCACATTTTAATGCCTTTACCCTGAGAGTGATTGTTATGAAATGTTAGACTTGGCAAACATATTTTGGTGTTAATTTTCAATGCTTTTATTTGTGGTTATCTCCATTTTTGCTACTTTTACCTTTAAATATATTTATGCTCAACAAGCAAATGCTTGCAATATCTGATAGTATTTGCAAATGGGAGTTTGAGGAAATCTTTCAAGATAACATATTTCAAGCAAAATTATTATAGGATCAAATGCAGCTCTTGAACTATCAAAGTTATTAAAATGGAATGAAAATCAAGATGAACTTTATCATATTAAAAAATGTAATGAGTTAATTATAGTCCTCAAATACACAACAGTTTGAAGGAAAATTAGAATTTTGAGGCCAAGTCACAGGGGATTATTTCATTTGTATAGGTCAAAAGATTTAATCATTTTGAATTCACAAATGCGTTTGATAACATTTTGCAGCAATAATGGAAAACAAGATTTAACAGCAACATTCATGGTGTGCTGACAAGATATTGCTCTCATAGTATGAAGCAATTTACTTATGTTTTATCTATGGATACTGAGGTTTTCCATTAACATTACAAGTGTTTTCTGATTGAGCCAAATCAATATATTCCCTCAAGTAGCATTAATTTATATGAGGAAACATAGTTTGATATAATTAATTCCATATTTATTCAGGTTAATATATTATTACAAAAATTCTGTTAGGCAGAAAGACAGAAGTGAGCGGGATGAAAAGGAGAAAGTGTCCCCCAAAGATGACTCAGGGAGTTGATCAAATAGAACCAGAAAGCCAGAAATGACTCAAAGAGCTAATCAGATGAAGCCAGAGTCCAAGAGTAATTCAGGAAATGTCCAGGGTCTCCCCAGATAAGAAACTTGAGAGGCACAGGCACAACACAGCCCCTGTCCCCATTTCACCAATCAGAACCAGCCTAGAGACCTTACAGCTGTCAATCAAGGACCTTTCTGCCCTGCCAAAAACCAAGTAAAAGAAACCTCAAAATGAGCATCCACGCCTGCCTGTCTCACCGTAGGCAGGTCCGCTCTGCTACTCTATATAGAGTGTATTCAAACTTACTTTGCTTTCTTGACTTTGGTCTCTCTTCTCACTATCTGACTTCCCTGGGACACTGAGCCAAGTCCTTTCCTTCCCAACAATTCCAGCTAGTCTTTGGAAATAATTATAAGAATTTGTTCATGCCCTTTATCATGTCATTAATTACAGGCAGTGATAGTATTAATATAAATAGTAATATTATTTGGGTAATCCTATGTAGTTACACAAGATCTGGGTTTTATCTAGTTATTTCACACCTTCTAGTATTATAGAAAACAAGTTATTTACAATCTTAGTTTAATTAAAAGGTAAATGTGTCAGACTAATCCTACTGGCTTTTTAAAATAATTTTGGCATCATGAATTTATAGTGTACATATTTAGACATTGTTCATGTTTGTATTGGGTTTACTATCTCCATGTCAAGATTTATATAAGAATGACAGCCTCATTTATAGCTAGTAATCATATTTTGCCAAGGTGCACCAAAGAAAAATGAAAACAAAAGACAAAAAAAAGTTAACATATTTACAGTGGGACTTAGCCAATTTTCTCATTGCCCAATTAAGTCACTTGCCTCTATCTTTCCTGTTGTTTCTAATCTTATTATGCTGTAAATGTAGGTACATTTTATTCACCTGTTGATACTTCTATCTTTAAGGGTTCTGCTTAACATGCTAACTAGCGAGGACAGGTTGGGTTCATACAATGATTATCTTAAACACACAGCTAAAATGTGGTTTATCAATATTGTTTATTTGTATCACCATGATTAAATCATGGGGAGATCATTAAATCTCCACAGGGTCACGTTAAGAAATCTGACTACCTGGGTTTATACTTTTATCTGCTCATAACCAGGCAATGGCAGTGTTTCTGTTCGGTTGGCACAGTTACTCTACATGGTGATTCAGGAAGCCAGCCTCCCTGTTTGCATGCTCTGCCATTCCCTTGGAGCTGCAGGCGTAAATGTAATGACAGAGTAAGAACAGCCTCCTACCAATTGTGACAACGGATAAGTAACTTCACATCTCGGGATTTCTACTTCTTCATGTGCAAAATAAAGAAGATAGATTAGCTGATCTTTTGGCACTCATCATGATTATGCTGTCATAGAAAGTAGACCACTGAGAAGACTTACATAAGACAAAATTAAGGAATATGCTTTACATACGTTTTGTATAGTCTGGAAATACGTGCAAAGCTTCCTAACTTTCAAATCTTATAAGACTCATACAGAAATAACACAGGAAAAATTAACTATAGATCTAGCAATGTAGAATATAAATGTAAATTTTTTACAGTATTGAATAATGTCAGCATAAATGAATATGATTTATTTCAGTAATCAAAAGATCATAAGGTTTAGGAAATCTAGTGAAATAAATTTCAGATCAGAACAAGTGCAAATTAAGATATTTGTTTGCACTGAAAAAACATTTAATAATATTCAAAAATAATTTCTCATATAATCCTTGAAAACCTGGAAATAGAAACATCCTCTTTAACATTATAAAAAATATTTTACCATTCTATTAGCTAACATCATATACTCATAATGCTGTACCTCTGAATTGGGAAAACAGGTCTAGTTTCACTATTATCATGACCAAAGTTGTATATAGGACAAATAAGTGAGAAACATAAGTATTAGAAAAGCAAAAACATGGTTACTATGTGCAAATGATGTTATTATATATTTAGAAAACCAAAAGAAGAAATACAAAAGCACATGATCTTAGCACTTTGAATTAGTGTTGCAGTGAGAGTGTTCAGTAAGAGTTTCAGTGAAATGTCAGATACAGGTTGAATCTGGAAAAATCAAGTTTTCCAGCAAATTAGCAATGCACCATTGAGATATACCACGAGGGAAAGGATTCCATTCACATAGCAGCAGTTCATTCAAAAAAATGTGTATTTTTACTGGGTAGAACATGAAGTTTCTTAGAGATTATAAGAATGTGTTTGAATTTGTTCAAAGGCAATGGGAAGCTGCTTCTCACAATGAAAGGACCTGCTGATGGACACAGGGAACAGTAGTCAATCCCAGTAATAATGAGTTAAGAAAAACAAATCAAAACAAAACTCCATCAATCAAAAGAACATCACATGGACAAATACCACAAAGCACTCATTCTTAACACAAGTGCATGACAGAGGTGCTCTTATGCATGAAAATTAGCAAAGGATGAAATATTCCTAGAAGGAATTCACACAAATCTGCGGTTTTAGACACAGTCATACCCATGAATTGTTGAATTTATAAAGGAATACATTCTAAAGAAATAATCAGAGATGAAAACAAAATAAAGATATTTATCACAAAATTTTATATAGAAAAACAATTTTAGTTTTAGTTAAATTGAATTGTTAGTTGAATTGGCTAGTTGGGCCTTCGAATATGACAGATCTCTAGATAAGAGTTCCATTTCTGCCACAGTCTATCTGTATGAGCTTGGACAACTTTCTTACCCTCTCTGAGGCTCATGTTCCCCAGTTGAAAAAGAGACAATTGTAATAACATTTGAAGTTTAAATAAGACCTAATGTTTATGAAGAAAATTATAATATAATGTTGAGTGAAAAGTTAAATGTAGAATGTTAAATAACATATGATCCATTTTAATATATCATCATTTTCTGTGTGTATAAATCTATATATGGTTATTCATACAATATAAATAAGGCTTGATTCCAAGTAATAACTACATATTTTGTATATACATATAACACGTAAAGCAGTCTTAGTTTTAATAGTTAAAAAAATGCAGGTGCAGTCTGGGCTGTAATAGGGTTTATCATCAAAGAGAGAAAATACACAATTAATTAGAGAAAAATAAATAATCACAAGGTTGCACAAGTATGAGGTTATGGGTTAAGATAACTATTTCTTAATTATTTTCTAAATTGTATAAATTATGTATTTTCCAAGTTGTATAAATTATGTATTATATATGGGCTGAATTTTCAGAAAAATGAAAATTTGACTTTAATTCATCCATTGATGTATATATTTTTAGCAAATTAATAAGGGGTTTTCAATACAACACAAAGACACACACACACACAAGAGGAGGGCAGAAAGTAAGACTTTAAATACATTCTTTAAGTAATAAAAAAGTACTCTTTTTTATTAACAGTATTATAAGGAATAATTTTTTATTTGTTACAAAAAAATAACGAAAGCCCCTTTCTCTTTATCTCAGTTATTGGGCTTGGGGTAAAATAGATGTCAGATTCATTAATTACATCAACATTGAGGGCATCTGCCTTACAAATATGGAAGTCTATTCGTGAAAAACTGAGGCAAAGGTAGTAATTGGCAACTGATTGAAACAGGCAAATGTCCTCTGGGCACCGCGCTTTTTGTCTCATCACTGCCAAATCCCAGTGCTCTGTCCTAGGCCTCCATGAGCCTGAAACCTAAAACCTGTGCCAGTCATGAGCCTGAAACCTGTTCATGGGAAACTTAAGAGCTGCTCTCCCACCTTTACTCCAAGTCCCCACCTAATCTCTCATCTCTGAGGCTGTAACTCCTCTCCAGGGCTTCCTGGTCTTGGGCTAGTGCATTAAAATACTTGATTTGTTTTGTGATGAAGAGAAAGAGGAAGAAGCCACTGAGTTGTGGCTCTGCCACTTTACCCTTTTCTGTGTGGTCTCTTCTTCCCCAAGTGCACATGGTTTGTTCTGCATCTTCAGATCATTTTTACATTTAGTTGTACTTGATGTAGTTTCTTTCTTTATGTGTTTGTGAGAGGAGCTTTCTGCCTTGCCTTCTTACCCCACCATCTTTTTTGCTTCCCCCTATCTTTTATATCTCTGTTTTTCAAATCATAGTAATATTTCTACAAGTTCAATCTAATGTCAAGGAGCTTAGTAAGGGGAATGGAGAAATGGCACCAGCTGTGAATGCCTTTATTTCATGAAAAAGCCAAAGACTTTCCAAAAAAAATGCCATTACAATTTTATGATTCCTTTTGACCAAAATCACATAACAACGCTGTCCCTAGTTACAAAACCGAGTTAAACATGAATATTTTATTATTTTTTAGTCTTTCTAGTGGGAGTGGCCACTGAGAAGAGAGCTGGAAATATGTTTGCTTCATCAATAAATACTGTCAGAAGCAAGCAATTTAGGAGAATAGGAATTGTTATTGCATTTGTAGACATAATTTTTTGTGGCTGGTACTGCAAAGGAAACTAGAAATTTGATTGCTAAGTGTAAAAATAATGGTTACATGAAAAACTGGATGGTATTTTGAAAGAGGTGGTAGGGTGTGAAATAACTAAGTACTCTAGAATTAGACTGCTAATTCAGCAACAGTTATAAACTTACAACATATTAACAAGAAAGTGGATACAACTGCAGAAAATAGTTAAAACTTAAATAATATAAGAGCAAGAAAATGGGGCTCTAATCCACTTTGATAGCATTTTATCTTTCTATTTCTCCCCTCATATAAGAAATAACATCTGGGGAAAGGCCTGACAATTCTGTGACTCAGCTGTTAAGAATGAGTTTGTACCTTTTGCTGTATAACCATTCTGTGTATTCACTTCTGGTATTTTCCTGGCAATGTATGGAGTTATTTTCATCCCTGAATGTTCTCTAGTGATTATTTACATGTTTATCATAGCTTTTAGGAGCAAATTCTTGGTACACTTTTCTTTAATGCTGTGTATCATTTTTATTTGGCATCATCGTAGTTAAAAACCCTTCCTTTTCAGAAATTACATAAGTGATATTTTGGGGGTCTATACTGGAGTCAATCAGATAAAATCTTTGACAAAACTCTTGACTATTTTGCAAATTATATTTACATTATATATTTGCATAACATACTTAATATCTTTGTAGTTCATTATAGTCCTGAAGGAGCTTTTTATCTAGCAGCATAGAAAAAAGATAACATGGAGGTTATTAGACTGTTGAAAAGTAAAGAAAAGAAAATATCTAACTATGGTTGTGAGAAAAGTGGCTCTTTTCCTCAACCTTCCCCTCCATTGTTAGTAGCCTACAGTAAGAATCTAACAGAGCTGTGCTCCAGAGAAAAGATGCTCTCAAAGATTCTCTGCATCACTAATGTATGGTAATATCTCTGTACATAGTTGGCTCAAATTTTTGTACTGATTTAGCTCTTTGCTCTTTACAAGGGTCCATTTGTCAATCATTTATGTCAAGGTAGCAAATAAGAAATTCATCTATGTCTAGATCAAGAATCCCTGGGAGTATATCTCATAGATACTGTTAAAGCTATAAACCATCCAAGTGGTCAAGTGCCTGAGAGTCAATCTTCTAAGCACGATACAGGGAGATGTAAAAAAGATGTCCTGATTATTCTTGAGGTTTTCCAGAATTAGGATTTGTAGAAAAAATTGATATTTACAGAATGTCACCAGCCTTACTTACAAATATTATAATACACTTAGATGTATCCCTGTATATACCCAGAAACAAATCGTTCATTTATATTTAAAAATGTAGATTTGTCTCCAAATAGTGTTATAATTGGACCTATTCAGTTCGTTTCTGAAATAGCAAGTGAAACAAATCACATGGGGAATTTCACTTACTACAAACAGAGTTTAATAATTAAAATTTACATGAAAAAATATTCATTTTAAGAATTGAAAGAATAAAGATGGCTTTTCCTTTAAAAGATTTTAAAAACCCATTTATTTAAACTGGCCAATGATCACAAAAAGTGGGAAAGATTTGTTTTGCAGTTCATAGAAGGCTAATTGAGAATATTTATAAAACAGTGTGGCTCCTATGAGATTTTTAAATAATTTAATTGTTTAACTGGAGGAAATCATACTGATTTTAGGAATCTTGTACATATATAGCATCTGAATCAAGGTAAAAGTATAATATACACTTAATTTAATTAATCAAATACTATGCTTAAAAAACATTAAAGCTGTACACAGCTTTCTATACACTGAGCAGCCTTTACACATATACGAAATATGTGTATCATATTTCATTTGTACCATAATACTTTTACAGAGAGGTAACCATGGAAATCTAAATCACTGAATAAAGTCCCTGACTTAAAATGATTATGTTTGTATTTAGACAAATATGCATTAATTTTCTGGAAGAATTTGGTAAGACATGGTCTGGCCAAATCAGTAAGCATAATCAAATTTACACGTCAGTGCTATTGTTTTATTTGAAGAGTGTGTGTTTATTGCATTCAAAAGAAATTATTTTGCTACACAAATAAGTCTTAAGTGACAAGTCTTTCTACATATTCCTTCATCATTGTACTTTCTTTTATACATATGTGTGTATGTGGGGGCGTGTATATATTTGATATATTTGATAATTATTAACAATCATCAGGTGTACACTATGTGTTAAACATGGCCCTGTGATAGGTCCTAATATTATATTCAATGTAACCAGTTAGAAAACTGAGGTATAGTGAGGCAATGTGAGTTCAGAATCCATGCTTTTGACCCTACATTTATGTATCATATTAAATTAGTAGCAATAGCATTCTATTAATGATATTTTATTTAAGAATTTTCTGTAATTTGATCAACTAAAATTGTAACAGATTTATATCATCTATGATAAAGTAATAGTGTGGAATTAAAACTAGAATGGAAACCAGAAATAAAGGCACTTTGCCTGCTGATGAAAAAGTAACACTGCAACTAACCACAAAAAGTGCTTAATTGTATTTGTTTATACTTTGTATATCAAAGACACTATTGAGTGAAAAAGTAGCCCACAGAGATATAGAAGATAATCATAATACACACACCTGACAACATACATATGCAGAATATATAAATAACACCAACAAATCAGTAATAAAGCAAAGATAATATAACATAAAATGGGCAAAAGTCTTAAACAAACACTTCACGTGAGAAGCTATCCAAATGTTCCATAAACCTACATCATTTTCCATCTGAAAAATGCACAGTGCAATACCACTACACAACCAGAAAATAACAATCCAAGTGTGGTCAAGGACATGAAGCAACTGAAGCTCTGATATACTATTGGTGAGGCTGTAAATTAATATAACCGTATCAGAAAACAGGCAGTGTCTGTTAATGCCAAAAACATGTATAGTTTGTGACCCAACAATTCCACCCTTATGTATACAGCAAAGTAAAATAAGAATATATATTCACCAAGGTATATGATAAACTGTCATAGAACTATTCATAATAATATCAAAATATTTTTTAAAAACCACATACCAAATCTCTATCAACAATGGAATGATTAAATTAAAATATAAGCTATCAATAAAATGAAATGTACATCAAAAAGAATGAACAAAGTAGTTCTATGCAATGACTTGGATAAAACTCGCAAATAGAATGTTGAGAAAAAGAAGTCAAACACAAAGTGTAAATTCTGTATTAGTCCATTTATATCAAGTCCATTACTTGGGTAGTGGAAGTCAGGAAAGTGGCTGTGTTTGATGGTAACAGTGACTTGAGAATGCTCTAGGTGTGTTCAGGAGAGCTGGTAATGTCTTATCTTCACAGTGGGTGGAAATTCACTTATACTTTGTGCAACTTTATGTATGCTGTAGTTTGTTGAAAATATCACTTCAAAATTATAGTAGAACATTTATTCATCATATCTGTGAAGTTTGTTTTAACATATAAGATAACACAGTCACAAACAGCTGGAATTAAGACACAGACATCTTTGGGGGGCCATTTTCAGCCTACCCCACTCCCATCTAAAACAATGTCAATTATTATAGTTTCCATCTCCAAAATATCAATATTTTTATTCTCAATCTTCATTCTTATCACCCAGATACAGGCCTCCATTTCTTACCTTGACTATTGTAAACAGAGGTTTTGTAAAGAAGCAGGAACTATAAACAAGCAACCTGTAAGACTTTTTGGAAGGTATGAAATTAGGGCTCAGTTTTAAAAGACTGCTATAAGGCTCTGAGTGAGTGTATGAATATGTAAAAAGCATTCCAGTCATGGGCAATTTACTATAAACTGGTTCACATTAATTGACTTTCTACCATGTATAAGATCTTGGCAATAATCTTTGCTTGGATCAACACACAAAAAGACAACAAATCAGAGGAATCAAATATGTTCAACTATCTGAAAGCAAACTCGCATGGCTGTTATGCTGTAATGTTGAATTGAGGTAGTGTTGGAGAGATGGGTAGACATTGAATAGCAACTATTGAACAGAGCTAAGAATGTTATCCCATGGGAAAGGAATTTCACTAAGCTCACCTAACCTTGATTGAGCACATACTATGTGCTGGAGTGTCAGCTAGGCAAGATCTAAGTACGGGCAGAACAGTACTTAGCACTTGCCCAAATCAGCTTAAATTTAATAAATGTAAGCATTTAAAAATGATATTGTAAATAAGTTTAGAAAATTGTATAGAGGTTCCTAGAGGATTTGTATACATATTATTGTATCTACTGGCTTGGGAAGATTTTTTTTCTGTCAGCAGAGATAAGTGTAAGAGGATATATAAGATGCAATCAATAAGAGCAACTAAGTGATTAGCACAAAATCACAGGAGAATCAGACACTGACAGTATATATAAGTGGATAGGAAGGCATGGTAAAAAACTGCCACTTAAACAACCAGAAGATAAAGATACAAAGAGACAGAAGTTAGACAGGTTGTGGATAGATTAGGCATTTTACTCCTCCCAATATTCTATAGCTACTTTCCTTAATTTCAGAGAGGTATATTTTGTTTAACAGGGAAGAATGACACGTGGAAATGCTTTTGCAGGAATCAATCAGGATTAAGATTTTCATTAATACTACACTGATATCACTTGTCACATTTCCTGAACTTCTCCGGCAAGATACAGCTATAGAATGTTATTGTGTCAAAACATCAACTGCAATATCACAGAGCATTTAAAAGATCAAAATTTAAAGTGATTGTCTAGCTACCATGACACAAATTGTTGAACCATAGCCTACATTCAACTACTGTTGTCCTAGAAACTTGAAATAAAAATATGTTTTCCAAAAGAAGGGAGATCTGTTTCATGTGAGAATTTTATTCAATTGTTATAACCTTCTAAGCCCTTGACAAATGTGAGTAACTGATCAAGAACTTCCTTTGATCTGGCGATTTGAGTGATCTATCTTGGTACAATAATCTATGAAGAAAATTGCATCAAATGTATTAGATATTAAAAATATTTTTGTAAAATAGACTTTAAAGTTTTAAAAGTGTCTGGCTATTCACTTGACATAAAAATGAGTCATTTCACCTGCTGGGGCATGTGGTAGGACAGGATGGTTACCGGAACTGAGAACTCTTAGGGATCTGTAGCAATTTATGTTCCCTCAGCAGGGCATGTACCCCCAAGTCACCAAAAAATTATTTGACCTTAGCAGAAGGAATATATAAACATTTTCTTAACTCCAGAGGACAGAAATATAATTTCAGTGTCTTAGTAAAAAAAGGACTTTAAGAACTCAATTAATTACACTCAGAAAACCATATAAGCTTATTATATAAACTATAGTCTGCATCACAAATTTCATATTTTTCAGAATTGATTGATAATTAGAACTGAATATTATTGCTGTCTTTTTAAAAATAATGCTTTAATAAATCAGAGTTGTCTACTAAAACATAACATTCTTCCTGTCACACCATCAAAAATACATGGCTTGACTCTTAGTGAAGTTATATATTTAAAACTATAGAATTTTTGTTTAAAAAATAACTGAATATTAAAATTGTAGGGATAAATTGTCAAAAGGTGTGATGACAATAAAGTGCGGGATTCAGTAAATTATATGTCAGACTGTTTAACTGGTATTAATTGGACCTAAAAAGTGTTGATTTAGTGTGTGGAATGAGAATGATGATCAAAAGGCAGTGAAGATATAAAGCTATAAATATGGATTCCCACAGTACATTGCCTTAGGGGAAGGAGCTCCCCAGGCTTAGAGACTGCCACCCTCCCCCCACCAAATAATCTTTGCAATAATTCCATAAAATATCCTCTACTGTCCCCACAAAGGACCTGCCCAGTCACAAGTAACCTCACTCAAGAAGGCACAAAGATAGGAGGACCCCACTGTGCATTTGTAGTTATCCTTGAACAGAAACAACTCACCTACCAGGTGTCATTTTTACAATAAACAACATCGTGTAGTAATATATATACCATCAGTTTTCAGGGAAACAAAGGTAGGAAATTCCTCATAGGTCAAATTCTCATGAAGAAGAGCAAAGTTTTTGCTAAGCCATTGTCTTATCTGTTTACAATTAATATTTTGAATTACATTAATTGATTTCTTAATGTTAAACAAAACTTAGAATCCTATTATGTCCCACTTTGTAATAATGTATTATACTTATTTAATGATAGTGTTTATTTATATTGATTTTCTCACTTTTTGTCATTCTGTTATGAAGGCTAATTGGCCTATATTTTTTTAAGTTATTTTAATTGTTTATTTTTTAATTTCCTTTTTTTATTGTGGTGAGAACACTGCACATCTACCCTTTCACCAAATTTAAAGGTTACTGTACTGTGTGGTTACCTGTAGGCACTGGGTTGTGCAGCAGATCTCTAGAACATACTCGTGTAACTGAAGCTCTCTATCTGTTGAACAATTCCCCATTTTCTCTTTCCAGCCTCTGACAGCCACTATTCTACTCTCTGCTTCTGTAAATTTGACTATTTTACACATCTCACAGAATTTGTCCTTTTGTGACTAGCTTATTTCACTTAGCTTAATATCCTTCAGATTCATCTATGTTGTTGCATATGGCAAGATTTTCCTCCTTTTTAAGGCTGAGTAATATTCCTTGTGTGTATGTCACATTTTTTTTATCCATTCATTTGTCAGTAGATATTTAAGTTGTTTGCATATATTGGCTATTGTGAATAATGCTGCAGTGAACATGGGGGTGCAGATACCTCTTTGACATCCTGATTTCAAATATTTTGGATAAATACCCAGAATTAGGATTAGTGGACCATATCTTTGACAAGAGAGCCAAGAACACATAAGAAGGAAGAATAATCTCTTCAACAAGTGGTTGCGGGAAAACTGGGTTTCCACATGCAAAAGAATGAAATTGTATCCTTACCTTACACCACACACAGAAATCAACTGAAAATGGGTTAAAACCTGAAACTGCAAAGGTATTAAGAAAATAGAGGGGAAAAACTTCTTGACCTTGCCCTTAGCAATTGTTCCTTGGATATGACACCAAGAGAAAATAAAACCAAAAACATGTAAGACTGCATCAAACTAAAAATCTGCACAGAAAAGGTAACAATTAACAAAATGAAAAGGTTACACATGGAATGTGAGTAAATATGTGCAAAAACCATAGTTTAATAAGGGGTTAATACCAAAAAATATGTAAGCAACTTTAACAACTCAAAGCAAAAAAAAAACACAAATAACTCAGCTAATAAATGAGCAAAGAACCTGAATAAACATTTCTCCACAGAATATATACAATGATCAATAGGTATTTGAAAAGATGTTCACACAAAGCAAATGACTTTTGTGTATTCTTGGTGGGAATGACAAAATCATACGATGGTTCCTCAAAAAAAAAAAAAAAAAAGAAAAGAAAAAAAGAACTACCATATGATCCAACAATAGCACTTCTGGGAATATTTTTTCTTATAATGTTATCATCAAGCTCTTTTTTCTCTTCAGTTTTCTAAAAGTATATACATATTATTGGTCTCTAAATTTGTGATGGAATTCTCCAGTGAAGAAATTTGGCCTTGAGATTGTTTTCCTGTGAGAATGTTTTTAATTACAAATTTAATTTTTTGAAAAATTTTTGTAATCTTAATTCTTCTCTTGCTTTTTTCTTCTCTTTTGATGAGTTTTTTCCAACAACTTTATACATTTTATCTGTCTTTGATTATTGATGGAAACTATTCAAAATGTGTATAATTTATAGCAAAAGTCAATAAAGCATTTCTCATATTAGTAATTTCTATTTAATCTCTTTCTGTATTTTCCCTTGATCAGGTTTATTAAAGATTCATTAGGAAAAAGAATCCCAAATGAATAGTCTAAATTCACAATTATTGAAACTGGAAAAGAACAAATGAGGCCCAAAGTCAGCAGAAGAAGGAGCATAATAAAGATCAGAGAAGTAATAAATAAAATTGAAAAGAATAAAAAAATAGAAAAAAGTAATGAAACCAATAAATGGTTCTTTGAGAAAATAAACAAAACAAATAAACCCCCAGCCAGACTTACTAAGAAAAGAATAGAATCTATACACATAAACAGAATCAGAAATGCGAAAGGAAAAATCACAACGGACACCACAGAAATACAAAGAATTATTAGAGAATACTATGAAAATCTATATGCTAACAAGCTAGATAATATAGAAGTAATGGACAACTTTCTAGAAAAATACAACCTTCCAAGACTGACCAAGGAAGATACAGAAAATCTAAACAGAACAATTACCAACAATGAAACTGAATTGGTGATCAAAAAACAACCCAAGAACAAAACGCCTGGACAAGATGGATTCACCGCTGAATTTTATCAGACATTTAGAGAAGACATACCTTAAAGTTTTCCGAAAAATAGAAGAGGAGGGAATACTTCCAAACTCATTCTATGAAGCCAGTATGACTCTAATACCAACACCAGGCAGACACCACAAAAAAAGAAAACTACAGACCAATATCCCTGATGAACATAGATGCAAAAACACTCAACAAAATATTAGCAAACTGAATTCAAAGATACATCAAGAGGATCATACACCATGATCAAACGGGATTCCTCCCAGGGATGCAAGGATGGTACAACATTCAAAAATCCATCAACATCATCCACTACATCAAAAAAAAAAGGGACAAAAACCACATGATCATCTCCATAGATGCTGAAAAAGCATTCAACAAAATTCAACATCCATTCAAGATAAAAACTCTGAACAAAAGGTATAGAAGGCAAGTACCACAACATAATAAAGGCCATATATAACAAACCCACAGCCAACATCATACTTAACAGTGAGAAGCTGAAAGCTATTCCTCTAAGATCAGGAACAAGACAAGGATGCCCACTTTCCCTGCTTTTATTCAACATAGTACTGGAGGTCCTAGCCACAGTAATAAGACAACCCAAAGAAATAAAAGGCATCCAAATTGGCAAGAAAGAAGTCAAACTGTCACTGTTTGCAGATGACATGATATTGTAAATAAAAAACCCTAAAGAATCCACTCCAAAACAACAGGAACTAAATCTGAATTCAGCAAAGTTGCAGGATGCAAAGTCAATACACATAAATCTATTGCATTGCTATACACTAATGATGAACTAGCAGAAAGAGAAATCAGGAAAACAATTACATTCACAACTGAATCAAAAAGAATAAAATACCTAGGAATAAACCTAACCAAGGAAGTTAAAGACCTACACTCTGAAAACTGTAAGACACTCTTAAGATAAATTAAAGAGGTCACTAATAAATGGAAATTCATCCCATGCTCCTGGGTAGGAAGAATTAAAATTGTCAAAATGGCCATCCTGTCCAAAGCACTCTACAGATTCAGTGCAATCCCTATCAAAATACCAACAGCATTCTTCAATGAGCTGGAACAAATAGTTCTAAAATTCACATGGAATCACAAAAGATCCTGAATAGCCAGAGCAATCCTGAGAAGGAAGAATAAAGCCAGGGGGATTACATTCCCCAACTTCAAGCTCTACTACAAAGCCACAGTAATCAAGACAATTTGGTACTGGCACAAGAACAGGCCCATAGACCAGTGAACAGAATAGAGAGTCCAGATATTAACCCAAACATACATGGTCAATTAATATACGATAAAGGAGCCATGGTTATACAATGGGGAAATGACAGTCTCTTCAACAGCTGGTATTGGCAAAACTGGACAGCTACATGTGAGAGAATGAAACAGGATTACTGTCTAATCCCATACACAAAAGTAAACTCAAAATGGATCAAACACCTGAATGTAAGTCATGAAACCATAAAACTCTTAGAAGAAAACATAGGCAAAACTCTCTTGAATATAAACATGAACAACTTCTTCATGAACATATCTCCACGGGCAAGGGAAACAAAAGCAAAAATGAACACGTGGGACTATATCAAGCTGAAAAGCTTCTGTACAGCAAAAGACAACAAGAAATTAATGGACTAATTAAAATGGTTAAAAGCTCTGAAGAGGGGGTGGGGCGGAAGATGGCGGCGTGAGTAGAGCAGCGGAAATCTCCTCCCAAAACAACATATATCTATGAAAATATAACAAAGACAACCCTTCCTAGAATAAAGACCAGAGGACACAGGACAATATCCAGACCACATCCGGACCTGAGAGAACCCAGCGCCTCGCGAAGGGGGTAAGATACAAGCCCCGGCCCCGCGGGAGCCGAGCGCCCCTCCCCCCAGCTCCCGGCGGGAGAAGAGCAGGCAGAGCGGGAGGGAGACGGAGCCCAGGGCTGCCGAACACCCAGCCCCAGCCATCCGGGCCAGAGTGCAGGGCCCTCGATACTGGGAAAACAGGGCAGCAAGAACAGTGAGCAGGCACTGGAGGCTGGGCGACAGAGGACATAAGAAAAGCGCGCGACCATTTTTTTTTTTGCTTTTTTGCTGCTTTGTTTTGGCGAGCGCTTTTTGGAAGTCTTAAAGGGACAGGGACCCCAATATTAGGGAAACAGGGCAGAAAGACCGGTGAGCAGAGGCCTGAGGCTGGCACCGGAGAATAAAGAAAAACGAACGACCACCTTTTTTTTTTTAATTAAAAATTTTTTTTTTTTTATTAAAAAAATTTTTTTTTCTTGTTTTTTTTTGTGGTCGTTGTTTTGTTTTGGCGGGTGCTTTTTGGAAGTCTTAAAGGGGCAGGGCGGGCCACTTAATCCAGAGGTAGGGAATCCGGGATCTCTGGGCACCCTAACCCCTGGGCTGCAGGGAGCAGGGAGGCCCCTTACGGAGATAAATAGCCTCCCAGCAGCTCCTGCTCCAACGCGACTCCACCATTTTGGAGTAGCTGCCCGAGCCAGGCCACACCCACAGCAACAGCGGAGATTAACTCCATAGCAGCCGGGCAGGAAGCAGAAACCCTGTCTGCGCGCAGCTGCGCAGCACAAGCCACTAGAGGCCGCTGTTCTCCCAGGAGAGGAGGGCCACAAACCAACAAGAAAGGAAATCCTTCCAGCCGTCACTCGTCCCAGTTCTGCAGACTATTCCTATCACCATGAAAAGGCAAAGCTACAGGCAGACAAAGATCACAGAGACAACACCAGAGAAGGAGACAGACCTAACCAGTCTTCCTGACAAAGAATTCAAAATAAGAATCATAAACATGCTGACAGAGATGCAGAGAAACACGCAAGAAAAATGGGATGAAGTCCGGAAAGAGATCACAGATGCCAGAAAGGAGATCGCAGAAATGAAACAAACTCTGGAAGGGTTTATAAGCAGAATGGATAGAATGCAAGAGGCCATTGATGGAATTGAAATCAGAGAACAGGAACGCATAGAAGCTGACATAGAGAGAGACAAAAGGATCTCCAGGAATGAAACAATATTAAGAGAACTGTGTGACCAATCTAAAAGGAGCAATATCCGTATTATAGGGGTCCCAGAAGAAGAAGAGAGAGGCAAAGAGATGGAAAGTATCTTAGAAGAAATAATTGCTGAAAACTTCCCCACACTGGGGGAGGAAGTAATCAAACAGACCACGGAAATACACAGAACCCCCAACAGAAAGGATCCAAGAAGGGCAACACCAAGACACATAATAATTAAAATGGCAAAGATCAAGGACAAGGAAAGAGTGTTAAAGGCAGCTAGAGAGAAAAAGGTCACCTATAAAGGGAAACCCATCAGGCTAACGTCAGATTTCTCAACAGAAACCCTACAGGCCAGAAGAGAATGGCATGATATATTTAATACAATGAAACAGAAGGGCCTTGAACCAAGGATACTGTATCCAGCACGACTATCATTCAAATATGACGGTGGGATTAAACAATTCCCAGACAAACAAAAGCTGAGGGAATTTGCTTTCCACAAACCACCTCTACAGAACATCTTATAGGGACTGCTCTAGATGGGAGCACTCCTAGAAAGAGCACAGCACAAAACACCCAACATATGAAGAATCGAGGAGGAGGAACAAGAAGGGAGAGAAGAAAAGAATCTCCAGACAGTGTATATAACAGCTCAATAAGCGAGCTAAGTTAGGCAGTAAGATACTAAAGAGGCTAACCTTGAACCTTTGGTAACCACGAATTTAAAGCCTGCAATGGCAATAAGTACATATCTTTCAATAGTCACCCTAAATGTTAATGGGTTGAATGCACCAATCAAAAGACACAGAGTAACAGAATGGATAAAAAAGCAAGACCCATCTATATGCTGCTTACAAGAAACTCACCTCAAACCCAAAGACATGTACAGACTAAAAGTCAAGGGATGGAAAAACATATTTCAAGCAAACAACAGTGAGAAGAAAGCAGGGGTTGCAGTACTAATATCAGACAAAATAGACTTCAAAACAAAGAAAGTAACAAGAGATAAAGAAGGACACTACATAATGATAAAGGGCTCAGTCAAACAAGAGGATATAACCATTCTAAATATATATGCACCCAACACAGGAGCACCAGCATATGTGAAACTAATACTAACAGAACTAAAGGGGGATATAGACTGCAATGCATTCATTCTAGGAGACTTCAACACACCACTCACCCCAAAGGATAGATCCACTGGGCAGAAAATAAGTAAGGACACGGAAGCACTGAACAACACAGTAGAGCAGATGGACCTAATAGACATCTATAGAACTCTACATCCAAAAGCAGCGGGATATACATTCTTCTCAAGTGCACATGGAACATTCTCCAGAATAGACCACATACTAGGCCACAAAAAGAGCCTCAGAAAATTCCAAAAGATTGAAATCCTACCAACCAACTTTTCAGACCACAAAGGCATAAAACTAGAAATAAACTGTACAAAGAAAGCAAAGAGGCTCACGAACACATGGAGGCTTAACAACACGCTCCTAAATAATCAATGGATCAATGACCAAATCAAAATGGAGATCCAGCAATATATGGAAACAAATGACAACAACAACACTAAGCCCCAACTTCTGTGGGACACAGCAAAAGCAGTCTTAAGAGGAAAGTATATAGCAATCCAAGCATATTTAAAAAAGGAAGAGCAATCCCAAATGAATGGTCTAATGTCACAATTATCGAAATTGGAAAAAGAAGAACAGATGAGGCCTAAGGTCAGCAGAAGGAGGGACATAATAAAGATCAGAGAAGAAATAAATAAAATTGAGAAGAATAAAACAATAGCAAAAATCAATGAAACCAAGAGCTGGTTCTTCGAGAAAATAAACAAAATAGATAAGCCTCTAGCCAGACTTATTAAGAAGAAAAGAGAGTCAACACAAATCAACAGTATCAGAAACGAGAAAGGAAAAATCACGACGGACCCCACGGAAATGCAAAGAATTATTGGAGAATACTATGAAAACCTATATGCTAACAAGCTGGGAAACCTAGGAGAAATGGACAACTTCCTAGAAAAATATAACCTTCCAAGATTGACCCAGGAAGAAACAGAAAATCTAAACAGACCAATTACCAGCAACGAAATTGAAGAGGTAATCAAAAAACTACCAAAGAACAAAACCCCCGGGCCAGATGGATTTACCTCGGAATTTTATCAGACATACAGGGAAGACATAATACCCATTCTCCTTAAAGTTTTCCAAAAAATAGAGGAGGAGGGGATACTCCCAAACTCATTCTATGAAGCTAACATCACCCTAATACCAAAACCAGGCAAAGACCCCACCAAAAAAGAAAACTACAGACCAATATCCCTGATGAACGTAGATGCAAAAATACTCAACAAAATATTAGCAAACCGAATTCAAAAATACATCAAAAGGATCATACACCATGACCAAGTGGGATTCATTCCAGGGATGCAAGGATGGTACAACATTCGAAAGTCCATCAACATCATCCACCACATCAACAAAAAGAAAGACAAAAACCACATGATCATCTCCATAGATGCTGAAAAAGCATTTGACAAAGTTCAACATCCATTCATGTTAAAAACTCTCAGCAAAATGGGAATAGAGGGCAAGTACCTCAACATAATAAAGGCCATCTATGATAAACCCACAGCCAACATTATATTGAACAGCGAGAAGCTGAAAGCATTTCCTCTGAGATCGGGAACTAGACAGGGATGCCCACTCTCTCCACTGTTATTTAACATAGTACTGGAGGTCCTAGCCACGGCAATCAGACAAAATAAAGAAATACAAGGAATCCAGATTGGTAAAGAAGAAGTTAAACTGTCACTATTTGCAGATGACATGATACTGTACATAAAAAACCCTAAAGACTCCACCCCAAAACTACTAGAACTGATATCGGAATACAGCAAAGTTGCAGGATACAAAATCAACACACAGAAATCTGTGGCTTTCCTATATACTAACAATGAACCAACAGAGAGAGAAATCAGGAAAACAACTCCATTCACAATTGCATCAAAAAAAATAAAATACCTAGGAATAAACCTAACCAAAGAAGTGAAAGACTTATACTCTGAAAACTACAAGTCACTCTTAAGAGAAATTAAAGGGGACACTAACAGATGGAAACTCATCCCATGCTCGTGGCTAGGAAGAATTAATATCGTTAAAATGGCCATCCTGCCCAAAGCAATATACAGATTTGATGCAATCCCTATGAAACTACCAGCAACATTCTTCAATGAACTGGAACAAATAATTCAAAAATTCATATGGAAACACCAAAGACCCCGAATAGCCAAAGCAATCCTGAGAAAGAAGAATAAAGTAGGGGGGATCTCACTCCCCAATTTCAAGCTCTACTATAAAGCCATAGTAATCAAGACAATTTGGTACTGGCACAAGAACAGAGCCACAGACCAATGGAACAGACTAGAGAATCCAGACATTAACCCAGACATATATGGTCAATTAATATTTGATAAAGGAGCCATGGACATACAATGGCGAAATGACAGTCTCTTCAACAGGTGGTGCTGGCAAAACTGGACAGCTACATGTAGGAGAATGAAACTGGACCATTGTCTAACCCCATATACAAAAGTAAACTCAAAATGGATCAAAGACCTGAATGTAAGTCATGAAACCATTAAACTCTTGGAAGAAAACATAGGCGAAAACCTCTTAGACATAAACATGAGTGACCTCTTCTTGAACATATCTCCCCGGGCAAGGAAAACAACAGCAAAAATGAGTAAGTGGGACTATATTAAGCTGAAAAGCTTCTGTACAGCAAAAGACACCATCAATAGAACAAGAAGGATCCCTACAGTATGGGAGAATATATTTGAAAATGACACATCCGATAAAGGCTTGACGTCCAGAATATATAAGGAGCTCTCACGCCTCAACAAACAAAAAACAAATAACCCAATTAAAAAATGGGCAGAGGAACTGAACAGACAGTTCTCCAAAAAAGAAATACAGATGGCCAACAGACACATGAAAAGATGCTCCACATCGCTAATTATCAGAGAAATGCAAATTAAAACTACAATGAGGTATCACCTCACACCAGTAAGGATGGCTGCCATCCAAAAGACAAACAACAACAAATGTTGGTGAGGCTGTGGAGAAAGGGGAACCCTCCTACACTGCTGGTGGGAATGTAAGTTAGTTCAACCATTGTGGAAAGCAGTATGGAGGTACATCAAAATGCTCAAAACAGACTTACCATTTGACCCAGGAATTCCACTCCTAGGAATTTACCCTAAGAATGCAGCAATCAAGTTTGAGAAAGACAGATGCACCCCTATGTTTATTGCAGCACTATATACAATAGCCAAGAATTGGAAGCAACCTAAATGTCCATCAATAGATGAATGGATAAAGAAGATGTGGTACATATACACAATGGAATACTACTCAGCTATAAGAAAAGGGCAAATCCAATCATTTGCAGCAACATGGATGGAGCTGGAGGGTATTATGCTCAGTGAAACAAGCCAAGCGGAGAAAGAGAAATACCAAATGATTTCACTTATCTGTGGAATATAAGAACAAAGGAAAAACTGAAGGAACAAAACAGCAGCAGAATCACAGAACTCAAGAATGGACTAACAGGTACCAAAGGGAAAGGGACTGGGGAGGATGGGTGGGTAGGGAGGGATAAGGGGGGGAGAAGTAGGGGGGTATTAAGATTAACATGCATGGGGGGGTAGGAGAAAAGGGAGGGCTGTACAACACAGAGAAGGCAAGTAGTGATTCTACAACATTTAGCTATGCTGATGGACAGTGACTGTAAAGGGGTTTATAGGGGAGACCTGGTATAGGGGAGAGCCTAGTAAACATAATATTCGTCATGTAAGTGTAGATTAGTGATAGCAAAAAAAAAAAAAAAAAGGGCAGTTCCTGTGTGGTAACCTCCAACGAGTTCTACACAAAGGTATAAAGGGCATATAAAAGTGTAGGCAAAGGGTCTGTTTGTGTTTATACAGAGGATCAAAGCCTAATTGGGCTACCCCGAAAATGAACTAAGATACGATATGAAAAAGAACTTCCAACATCTGCACCCTCTGGAAGACTCATGCCAGAAGATGATCATCAAAAAACCCCAACAAAGATCCACGCACTGCTACAGCTGTAGATGCACTCATCCCACCAGTTCCTGGACCTGCCATGGGAATGAGGAAGGAGATATCTAAGCTGGCCTGTGCATATAGTGAAACAACAAAATTGGACTGGATCTATACTGTTGGAACTCAACCAAGAATTTGGAGAAGTGCAAATTGTAGCGCTCCAAAGTCTTACAACTACAAACTATTTATTGTTAAAAGAACATATGGCATGTGAACAGTCCCCAGGAATGGGTTGTTTTAATTTGTCTGATTTCTCTCAGACTGTTCAAGTTCATTTGGACAATATCCACCATATCATAGATAAGTTTTCACAAATGCCTAAGGTGCCTAACTGGTTTTCTTGGTTTCACTGCAGATGGCTGGTAATTACAGATATGCTTTGGTTATGTAACTATACTCCTATTATGTTAATGTGTGTGTGCAATTTAAGTAGTAGCTTAAAACCTATACATGCTGAAGTTACTCTACAAGAAGATATATCAAAGAAATAATCAATCTTCCCAAGTTTTCTTCCGCCTGCTACTTCTATAGCTTTTCTTCTTCCTTCCTAATTACAACCCTTAAATAGAATTCGTGCCTCATATCAAATTTACCGAGTATCATAATTCTTCCAAGTGGTAAAGATACCTCAAGACAAATGCTGGGCATAGAAGCCACAGGGCATAAATATGCAAAGAAGTAAAAAGCTAACTTTTTCAAACAATAAGGCTTCTCTCTCACTTACCAACTTCACATTTCCCTGTATGGCCCCGGAAGATGACTGGTTAGCCAGAGACGGGTAAGATTCCTCAAGGGAGGAACAACCTAAGACAGGCACAGTCGCAGGGGGGCCATCAGGTGAGAAATTGGGGATCAACAGAGGTGAGGCTTAGAACCTCACCCCCCCGTTCTGAGAGAAATCTTCTGCATACGTGGATGTTTTATTGCCCTGGTCTAGCTTGGATTAACACATAGTCTACAGGCACACACCTGATCATCTACATGTGCTCTCTTACAACACTAAACTATGTTTTCTACCTTTATCTTGTATCTACCTACCACTTCAGCATTTTATTAAAAATAATAATAATAAAGAGAGAAATGTGGTATCCACATATAAATCAAGTATAAAAGCCAAATGTGTATTCATATTTGAACTGACTGTTTATAGTTCATAATGCATGAGCAAAACCGAAAGTTTCTGTGATGACTGCCCTTGCACTGTTCACTATGTAACTTATTCATTATGTAAGAATTTGTTCTACATGTAAAAACTTATTTGTTATGCCTCAGAAGATTGGAGACTGACAAAAATTAGGCTTGGGGTGGAATAATGATTGTGCATTGAGCATTGACTCCCCTATACAGAATTTTATTGTCGTTAACAACCATTTGATCAATAATTATGAGAGATGCCCTCACAAAAAAAAAAAAAAAAAAAAAAAAAAGGACAGACTTCCAATGGTAAAATAAATTAGTAACCGGGATGTAAGGTATAGCATAAGGAATATAGTCAAGATATTGTAACAGCCTGGTAGGGTGATAGCTGGAACCTAGAATTATGTATATAAATGTTCTACCACTGTGTTGTACACTTGAAACTCATGTAATGTAATACTGTGTGTCAACTACCCTTCAATAAAAAATAATTATTAAAAAAAAAAAAAAAAAAAAAAAAAAAAAAAGCTCTGAAGAGACATTTCCTCATAGAAGATGTACAGATGGCAAATAAAAATATAAAGAAGTGCTTAACATTTGTCAACAAATTAAAGCCATAGTGAAATAAGCCTACACACCTATTAGAAGGGCCACACTCCAAAACACTGCAACTGTCTTTGCTCTGACTACCTGTGCCACTCTCAGAGGACTTGGGCAACCTTGTTTCAGGTGACAGGTTATGGGTATCTCATTTCCCTTTTTGCCCTTGTTGCCAAGAAGTATCGACCTTCTTTTTCAATTTGTATTTTAAAGGTTGGCATTTTTTTATCTGTTTTGGAAAGCTATGTCAAATATATTTGTCTATATCAGTGTATGAATGAATAAATATGTACCTTTCTTATTATAGACATTTCACTCTTCTTTAAAATCTTTCATTTTTGAACTTATTTTTCCTGAAGGTATTTTGAGATATTTTTGAGTATGTATCACAAAGTCTTCTAGAGGCAAGGAAAAATGAAAAGCAAAAAATCTTTAAGTAACTTATTTTCAAAATGTAATTTTTTAATTATAGGAAATCAAACAAAAAGGTGCTTAGGTACTTCAGTAATTTTTACTTATTGTTTACATAACCCTAGAGAAATGCCTGAATTCAATTGTATGAGGTCAAGGATAAAAATTCTATATAACTCCTTTAGTGACATATACTGAACCAACAAGCTTCATGCGACTGTTATAAGGTTGTCCTCCCATAATTTAAGATATTTCACATATGATTTTTTCAAGTTTTAATTAGCCATTGTTGATTTAATTGGTATCACAAATCTGTACTCAAACCAAATAAGCAAACAACCAACTTGTTCACATTGAGGAATAAGTTACTCTACAAAGTAAGGTTTTTTTTAATTCCTTTAAAGTCCCAAATACTACTGTATTGAGTCCCTATCTAAATATACTGGATGCTTTACTCAACAGAGTGACCACAGAGTGATCATTGTTGGTAAACTAGGGCTGTTGTTATAACCCCTGGTATGGAGCTCTGACGTCACTGCAGCAGTCAGCGCAGACAGGTAGGGACCCAGAGCAGAAGCCAACCACTGTCAACATCCTCTGGAAGCTAGCAGACGTAAGAGGTCTACATCAATCCCCTCATTTATTCCTAACAACCATAGATTATCCCCAAGGTCTAGGCAACCAATTTAGGAAATTACATAACCTGACTGAGTCAACCAGGGAGTGAGAGAGAGAGTTTGGGTTTGTCTGACTCAGGGTCCATGCCGTTTGCAACTGAGCCTGCTGCATTTTAGGAACACCCACTTTCTTTCAGAAAAAGTGTCTGTCACTTAGAAATACACACACACACACACAATCATGGTGCAAATTTTAAAAATTACAAAAGTTTATCTCAGACCCTTTCCACAATGAGACACCAGTTCCCTACCACAAAAGGCCACCACTGCTATCATTTTCTCAAATGTCAAAGTCTCACTATAGATATTCTATTCAGCTTGCTTTAAATAAATGGTATGCTTTTAAAAATCTAATCTACCATCCACATTTTTGTCAATGACCTAGTAAAGTTCCTGGCAGCATTACTTTCCTCCAACACAAATTTTGGTCTAGGACTGACACTTCCCAGCTCTCTGCATCCTAGTCTCACAGCCGTGGTGGGAGCCTGGACCTCTTTGGGATTTTTATTTACAGGGAATTTGAAGATTTTGTTGTTTCTTATTTCCTGACATTGTGCTTATGTGCAGCTCTGTTGTCTTTAGTGTTCTTTAAAGTGTCTGATTTGGTTTGGGTTTGGTTTAATCTGATCTGGTCTGGTTTGGTTTGGTTGGAAAGAAGGGGATTCAGGATCAGAATCAAGCAACAGGCATTGCTCTCCATGCATGTGCAATTTTTGAGTAAAATAAATTCTTCCCTATAATTGGATTCCTGATGCATTCTGTTCTCATTCAATTTCTGATGTGTCTGTGGTTGGGACTGAGTCCTACTGACTATTGAAGAAGCCTTCCCAGTGATCTTTAACAATTTTCTATTTTCTATTTTATTTGCCATATTCATTAATAATGATTAGAGAAATATTCCAGTGACTAAACATTCTATCTGCTCCAAGAATGTATATTCTAAATCACTTATTTGCTGTGTTAGCTTAATCAATCTCTTTTTTTCAGAACCCACTCATTCCTCATGCATCTTAGTTACTCCAAGGACCCTTTGTTTCATATTGACCTAAAGTGTAAACTTTGTACCCTTAATCTATTGTAACATAAATTTCTTATGTCAATTAACTGCCATTTAGTGTGTGCCAGATCTTGAGCCAAAGCTTTATATATGTTATATCACTTAGCCTTTACATATTTAATGAGGTTTAATTTTAACACTGCATCTTTAGACATAAGGGCACTGGGGGCAAATTAGAACCCAGCTATGACTCCCAAATCCAGACTGTAAACCACTTTACTCTGATGTCTTTTCTTGTTAAGATTTTTATTTTTTACTTCTAGATTCAGTTGGTGATATTCTCTTGACATAATTAATTATAATATGGTTTTACCAAAAGAGTAACCAGAAAGCTGAAGTAAGTTATTTGCTTGACTAAAGATGATTGAGACCTGCTCTGGAAAAGAGGAGCTCAAAATCTTGAAATGCAATTATGGGAAATGGCAGTGTGCCAGATATGTTTTTGCAAGTGTCCTTCTGCATGGACTCTTCCCCGCCTGCACCTTGCTGCTCCCGGGAGACTGAGTCATGCAGAAAACATCAGCAGGTCCCTTTGTCCTGAGGCTTAGACTGGATTTGTTCAAAGGGAGAGTGGGAGGGAGGGGTAAGCTAAGGTTGGGGTTTTTATTTGCTGGGATTCTTTTCTTCAAGTCCATCCCTGGTTGACTACATTCATCAACCAAAAGTTACAGATTTCTCAAAGAAAGAATGAACTTGACCAACAGGGATTTTTTTCTTTGTGGTTAGGAATAGACATGTTTTTGAATATAAGTGGATGCTAATATCATAGAAAGCTAAAATTTAGCTCTTTATGTCTTTCCTTTTGGATAAAAATATATTTTTCTGTCTTATTTTACAGTTTCACTAAAATCCCCAAGAACATTATTATAATAAGAGATATAAAAATAAACTATTTGGTCTAATTTTACCAAGTATAAGTAAATTTACTCTCTGCTTCAGTTTATAATAATATCCTTGCCTCAATACATGATTGTAATTAAGTTTTTAAACTTTGATTTTCATCACAGTGTCTCATTTATCTTATAACAACTATGACATTGCTCGTCATCTCTACCATGTGGTATAATGAGCCTGACTCTTGTGTGGGAGCACTGGCCTACCAAAATAAATGTCAGAACAAAGAACATGTGTAGAAAAGTAGGATTAAAATTTTTATGTCAAATTTTGAGTCAGTATGCACTTACGTGTCAGTAATGTTTTATTGGGAATGGAATTATATCTACATAGTATTACTGATTTTCCTACCAACACAGCAAGAGAATGTTTTTCACAAAGTTGAAACAAATGAATATGAAATAAATTAGTAAATACTCACTGCTCTCATTTCAGAAATCAATTCAATAAGGACATATTGAGCAAGTGTTGCACTTTATCTCTGTATAAAATGTTACACTGGATTCATAAACAACTTTTACATAAGAATTAAAAGCTATTCTCTCTAAAGAAGTCTACCACTTTCTTAGGCAAGCAAGGAAACTAATTTAATACATTGGTTCACTGTTAGCATCTACAAATCCAGGGCTGTCAACTTATTTTCTTTCAATGAGGCATGCCCAAGAAAATACCTAAATGTTATTATCATTGAAAACCAGTCTATCTTTTAAATATTAAAATCTGTAAAATGTATGATCCTTAGAGGTTTTTCTTTTCTTTTATATTGAAAGGAAACTTCCATACAGTAAAGTAGACAAATCCATGATGTGTCTAAAAAATCTTACATATGTAAACACCCAGGTAGCCACCAGGTCGATCAAGATACAGAACATTACCGATCCCCAGAAGGTGCCCTCCGTGACACCTCTGAGTCAGCCCATGATGCTGTGCAGACTGTTATCACTATGGACTGCTTATGTTTGATTTTCAACTTCAGGTAAAGGAATTTATTCTATATGTACTATTTTGTGATGTGAAATTCATTTGTGTTCCTCCTTATATTAGCAATTTTTTCTTTTTCTATTTTGTTTGGTAGTAGGCTCTTGATGAATATGTCCCAACATATTTATCCATTCTGGTGTTATAGACATGGGAATTGTTCCCAACTTTTGGCAATTTTGAATTATACCAGTATGAAATTATTTTACAAGTCATTGGGTGGACTTAACAGTCAGGAGTGGATGTGCAGGGTCCTAGCATGTCCATATGATTAGCACTCGTACATACTGCCAAAGTATAGATGACAAAATAAAGCTGGTCAATTTAGTCTCCCATCAAGTAACATTGGAAATTTCAGCTGTGCCACATCCTTGTTACACTTGTTATCTCTCCTTTTTGTTTTAGCCATTCTGGTATGTTTATAGTGATATATCTCTCTCATTTCAATTTTTAATTTCCCAATAATTAATTTTCTGTATTTTTGTGACTGATTTTAGGACTTCCTTATATATCCTGGAATGAGTCCTCTACTTAATATGTATTGAAATGATTTCTTCCAATCTGCCTTGTCTATCCATTCTCTTAATGGAAGCTTGTTGACTTGCCGAGTTCCTTGTATTAATAAGGTTCTATTATTAATATTTTCTTTTATGGCTAAAGTTTCTGGGTCCTCTTTAAGAAGTCTCTGCCTATTCCAAGATAAAGAAGGTATTCTTCTTTTCTTTATTCTACAGATTGATAGATTTGTCTTTTACTTTAGGTTTATGATTTATTTCTGTGTTGTTACTCCATGGAAGGGACTCCCCATGGGTTTATATTGATGTAGAAAAAAATTCGTACAACAAATTAACTAGAATAAGATAAATTCTCTTGTCTGTAGTTCTGAGGACCTCATCCACCACTAGTAGCTAGAAGGAGAGAATTCATTTAAGAAAATGAAGAGAAATTGTGTGATTTTATTAATGCAAATTGCCTTGTGTAGTAGGAATTACTAACAGAAAAGACTTTGATCAATGACTCTTGGATCCATTAAGACAATTTCCTCCAACTGTGCTAGCTAAATAGTTGTTAAAAAATGTTTAAAAATTTCTAATCAGAGAAATGGTAGGCTTAGACTATCAGCTATACTTTATTTACATCTAGGTTTGTTACTGACTCTAAGAGGAAGACACCTTCAAATGGGCTTATTTCATATTGATTATTAACTTATTTTTGTCCTTATTAACAAATTTGTTGACAGTATTTAGATGCTAATAAAAACTGTAAAAGCAAATAAAGAGATTATTAATTCCCCAAGGAATTCACTACAATAAATATAACTGTTAGACATTCCCAAGTAATACAGAGAGACAGTTTCCAGGAAAAGTTCAAACACTTCATGCAAACATTTCTTGTTCGCTATTTAGTTATGGAATTGATTTTTCGTGAAAAACGTAGAATATAAACTAAATTAGTAGTGAAGAGATTTACATGTTCTTTGTATCCTTCTCATGGTCCATCTATATCAGAATCAAACTATATATGTTTTTAATTTTAAATCATAAGAGAATCAGAAAAATTATTAAAGTAAGAGAGTCTATAAAACAGATGTGAGGGGATTAAAGATAGTGGCGTGAGAGGAGAGACAGAGGCTTCCTCCTAAAACTGGATACAATTAGAAAATACAGTTGGCACAACTAATCCTGAGAGAGCAACAGGAAAGAGGAAGGCACCAGACTGCACACACCTGGAGAAAAGAGCAGACCTCACTGAACCGGGTAACATACCAGAGCTGTGGCTTCATGGAACCCGAGCCCCTCCCCCACCCCAGCTCACCGGTGGAAGGAAGAGGAAGGCTTGGGACTGCTGAATACCTAGCTCTGGAGATCTGCGCTGGGAGCACAAACCTACATTTCATGGTGCTTTCATCATACTCTTCTGATTACAGGGTTGGAAAGCTGGGACAGGCGGAGTTCCTGGGGAGACTGGGATTCTGGCCGCTGTGGAAAGCAGGGATCCATATCTGGCTGCTCAAGTCAAAAGCGTATACCTGCGTGCCTGGCCCACTGGTTCAGGCAGTGGAGACAGGCACAGCACCCAGAAAGTGCGGGGAACAACTCTTTCCTCACCCCAGGCACCAATTCGGCTCACCTGTGAAGCTCAACATTGCTTCAGGGGCTGAGCAGCTCCAGAATAAAGGCTCTGGACACTACAGGGCGCCATATACAAACATGAAACACCAAAGAAACCTTTTCCAGAGTAAAATTATTAATACAACTCCTGAGAAAGATTTAAGTGATATGGACCTCGTGAATCTTCCTGAAAGGGAGTTCAAAATAAAAATCATCAACATGCTAATGGAGGTAAGGAAAGACATCCAAGAACTCAGGAATGAATTCAGGTCAGAGATCCAATCGTTGAAGAGCACGATGGAGGGTATTAAAAGCAGGTCAGATATGGTGGAGGAGACGATAAATGAAATAGAAACTAGAGAAGAGAAATACAAAGAAGCTGAGGCACAGAGAGAAAAAAGGATCTCTAAGAATGAAAGAAAATTGAGAGAACTGTGTTACCAATCAAAACAGAACAATATTTGCATTATAGGGATACCAGAAGAAGAAGAGAGAGAGAAAGGGATAGAAAGTGTCTTTGAGGAGGTAGTTGGTGAAAACTTCCCCAATCTGGGGAAGGACATAGTCTCTCAGGCCATGGAGATCCACAGATCCCCCAACACAAGGGAACCAAGGAAGAAAACACCAAGACACATAGTAATGAAAATGGGAAAGATCAAGGATAAGGACAGACTGTTAAAAGCAGCCAAAGGCAGAAATAAGATCACATACAAAGGAAAGCCCATCAGGCTAACATCAGACTTCTCAGCAGAAACCTTACAGGCCAGAAGGGAGTGGCATGATGTAGTTAACACAATTAAGCAGAAGGGCCTGGAACCAAGATTACTTTATCTAGCGATATTATCGTTTAAACTTGAATGAGGGATTAAACAATTTCCAGATAAGCAAAAGCTAAGAGAATTTACCTCCCACAAACCATCTCTACAGTCTATTTTGGAGGGACTGCTATAGATGGAAGTGTTCTTAAGGTTGAATAGTGTCACCAGAGGAAATAAAACCACAGCAAAGAAAGTAGAACTTCTAATTACTAAGAAAATGCAAAATTAAATTAACTATCCCCAAAGTCAATCAAGGGATACACAAAAAGTACAGTATATGATACCTAATATATAAAGAATGGAGGAGGAAGAAAAAGGAGGAGAAACAGAAAAGAACCTTTATATTGTGTTTGTAACAGCATACTAAGTGAGTTAAGTAAGACTCTTAGATAGTAAGGAAATTAACCTTGAACCTTTGGTAACCATGAACCTAAAGCCTGCAATGACAATAAGTATGTACCTCTCAATAATCACCCTAAATGTAAATAGACTGAATGTACCAATCAAAAGACATAGAGTCACTGAATGGATAAAAAAACAAGACCCATCTATATGCTGCTTACAAGAGACCCACCTCAAACCCAAAGACATGCACAGACTAAAAGTCTAAAAGTCAAGGGATGGAAAAAGATATTTCATGCAAACAATAGGGAGAAAAAAGCAGGTGCTACAGTACTAGTATCAGACAAAATAGACTTCAAAACAAAGAATTAACAAGAGATAAAGAAGGACATTACATAATGATAAAGGGCTCAGTCAAACAAGAGGATATAACCATTATAAATATATATGCACCCAACACAGGAGCACCAGCATATGTGAAACAAATACTAACAGAACTAAAGGAGGAAATAGAATGTAATGCATTCATTTTAGGACAATTCAACACACCATTCACTACAAAGGACAGATCCACCAGACAGAAAATAAGTAAGGACACAGAGGCACTGAACAACACACTAGAACAGATGGACCTAATAGACATCTATAGCACTCTACATCCAAAAGCAACAGAATACACATTCTCCTCAAGTCCACATGTAACATTCTCAAAAATAGACCACATACTAAGCCACAAAAAGAGCCTCAATAAATTCCAAAAGACTGAAATTCTACCAACCAACTTTTCAGACCACAAAGATATAAAACTAGAACTAAATTGTGCAAAGAAAGCAAAAAGGCCCACAAACACATGGAGGCTAAACAAAATGCTCCTAATAATCAATGGATCAATGACCAAATCAACAGAGATCAAGCAAAATATGGAAACAAATGACAACAACAACACAAAGCCCCAACTTCTGTGGGATGCAGTGAAAGCAGTCTTAAGAGGAATGTATACAGCAATTCAGGCATATTTAAAGAAGGAAGAACAAACCCAAATGAATAGTCTAATGTCACAATTATCAAAATTGGAAAAAGAAGAACAAATGAGGCCTAAAGTCAGCAGAAGGTGGGACATAGTAAAGAACAGAGAAGAAATACATAAAGTTGAGAAGAATAAAACAATAGAAAAAAAATCAATGAAATCAAGAGCTGGTTCTTTGAGAAAATAGATATGCCTCTAGCCAGACTTATCAAGAGAAAAATAGAATCAACACATATCAACAGAATCAGAACTGAGAAAGGAAACATCACAACGTACCCAAAAGAAATACAAAGAATTATTAGAGACTACTATGAAAACCTACATGCTAACAAGCTTGAAAACCTAGAAAAAATGACAACTTCCTAGAAAAATACAACCTTCCAAGACTGACCAAGGAAGAAACACAAAATCTAAACAAACCAATTACTAGGAAAGAAATTGAAGTGGTAATCAAAAAACTACCCAAGAACAGAACTACCAGGCCAGATGAATCTACCTTGGAATTTTATCAGACTTACAGAGAAGATATAATACCCATTCCCCTCAAAGTTTTCCAAAAAATAGAAGAGGAGGGAATACTCCCAAACTCAGTCTATGAAGCCAACATCACCCTAATACCAAAACCAGGCAAAGACCCCACCAAAATAGAAAATTACAGACCAATATCCCTGATGAATGTAGATGCAAAACTACTCAACAAAATATTAGCAAATTGAATTTAAAAATACATCAAAAGGACCATACACCATAATCAAGTAGGATTCATCCCAGGGATGCAAGGATGGTACAACATTCAAAAATCCATCAACATCATCTACCACATCAACAAAAAGAAGGACCAAAACAACATGATCATCTCCATAGATGCTGCAAAAGCATTCAACAAAATTCAACATCCACTCATGATAAAAACTCAACAAAATGGGAATAGAGGGCAAGTACCTCAACATAATAAAGGCCATATATGATAAACCCACAGCCAACATCATACTGAACAGCAAGAAGCTGAAAGCTTTTCCTCTGAGATCAGGAACAGGACAGGGATGCCCACTCTCCCCACTGTTATTCATAATAGTACTGGAGGTCCTAGCCACGGCAATTAGACAAAACAAAGAAATACAAGGAATCCAGATCAGTAAAGAAGTTAAACTGTCACTATTTGCAGATGACATGACATTGTACATAAAAACCCTAAAGACTCCACTGCCAAACTACTAGAACTAATATTGGAATTCAGCAAAGTTGCAGGATACAAAATTAACACACAGAAATCTGTAGCTTTCCTATGCACTAACAAAAACTAATAGAAAGAGAAATCAGGAAAACAATTCCATTCACAATAGCATCAAAAGAATAAAATACCTAGGAATAAACCTAACCAAGGAAGTGAAAGACCTATACCCTGAAAAGTATAAGACATTCTTAAGAGAAATTAAAGAGGTCACTAACAAATGGAAACTCATCCCATGCTCCTGGCTAGGAAGAATTAATTTCATCAAAATGGCCATCCTGCCCAAAGCAATATACAGATTCGATGCAATCCCTCTCAAACTACCAACAGCATTCTTCAATGAACTGGAACAAATAGTTCAAAAATTCATATGGAACTGTCAAAGACCCCAAATAGCCAAAGCAATCCTGAGAAAGAAGAATAAAGTGGGTGGGATCTTGCTCCCCAACTTCAAGCTCTACTACAAAGCCACAGTAATCAAGACAATTTGGTACTGGCACAAGAACAGAGCCACAGACCACTGGAACAGAATAGAGACTCCAGATATTAACCTAAACATATATGGCCAATTAATATTTGATAAAGGAGCCATGGACATACAATGGGGAAATGATAGTCTCTTCAACAGATGGTGCTGGCAAAACTGGACAACTACATGTAAGAGAATGAAACTGGATCACTGTCTAACCCCATACACAAAAGTAAATTCGAAATTGTTCAAAGACCTGAATGTAAGTCATGAAACCATAAAACTCTTAGAAACAAACATAGGCAAAAATCTCTTGGACATAAACATGAGTGACTTCTTCATGAACATATCTCCCTGGGCAAGGGAAACAAAGGCAAAAATGAACAAATGGTACTATATCAAGCTGAAAGCTTCTGTACAGCAAAGGACACCATCAATAGAACAAAAAGGTATCCTGCAGTATGTGAAAATGTATTCATAAATGACAGATCCAATAAAGGATTGACATCCAAAATATATAAAGAGCTCATGCACCTCAACAAACAAAAGACAAATAATCCAATTAAAAAATGGGCAGAGGAGCTGAACAGACAGTTCTCCAAGGAAGAAATTCAGATGGCCAACAGACACATGAAAAGATGCTCCACATCACTAGTCATCACAGAAATGCAAATTAAAACCACAATGAGATATCACCTCACACCAGTAAGAATGGCTGCCATCCAAAAGACAAACAACAACAAATGTTGGCAAGGTTGTGGAGAAAGGGGAACCCTCCTACACTGTTGGTGGGAATGTAAATTAGTTCAACCATTGTGGAAAGCAGTATGGAGGTTCCTCAAAATGCTCAAAATAGAAATACCATTTGATCCAGGAATTCCACTTCTAGGAATTTACCCTAAGAATGCAGCAGCCCAGTTTGAAAAAGACAGATGCACCCCTATGTTTATCGCAGCACTATTTACGATAGCCAAGAAACAGAAGCATCCTAAGTGTCCATCAGTAGATGAATGGATAAAGAAGATGTGGTACATATATACACACAGGAATATTATTCAGCCATAAGAAGAAAACAAATTCTACCATTTGCAACAACATGGATGGAACAAGAGGGTATTATGCTCAGTGAAATAATCCAGGTGAAGAAAGACAAGTAGCAAATGATTTCACTCATATGTGAAGTACAAGAACAAAGAAAAACTGAAGGAACAAAACAGCAGCAGAAGCACAGAACCCAAGAATGGACTGACAGTTACCAAAGGGAAAGGAACTGGGGAGGATGGGTGGGAAGGGAGGGATAAGGCAGGGAAAAAGAAAGGGGGCCTTACGATTAGCATGTATAATGTGGGGTGGGGCATAGGGAGGGCTGTGCAACACAGAGAAGTCAAGTAGTGATTCTATAGCATCTCACTTCTCTGATGGACTGTGACTGTAATGGGGTTTGTGTTGAGGGGGAGTTGGTGAAGGGTGGAGTCTAGTAAACATAATGTTCTTCATGTAATTGTAGATTAATGATAACAAAATGAATAAAAATAACAGATGTGAGTAAATTAATATTACATACAGAATGTCCCTACACTCTCAGAAAATGAACACTTAATTCAATTTCTCCTCTCCTGACCTCATCAAAAAATTTAAGTTAAGGACACATTACATCAGCATTGCTTATCCTAGCTCTTCTGCACAGTGAACAGATGAAAAACATGTTTGACGGAAATTACTTTTATTTACACATAAATAAAATAGGGTCAACCAACTTCTATGGAAGAAGCTGCAATTAAAAAGACAGGTTAAATGATGGGTAGCAATCAAGAACTTCAGATATCTTCTATGATAAACTTCCTGAAGTTTCTGAGAGCTCATCTCCCTACTATTGTTCATCAGAATAAACATTCAATTCTTGTAGGCTAAATAAATAAAAGTAGAGAGATAGGGCCCCGACCTTCACTTCCACTTTGATAGAAGGCTGGATAAGAGGGTGGGGGAAGGCCTAGTCAAACAAAGGTCTTTCTTTTTTGCACTTAACATTCTCTGATTATGTTTATTAGCTGTGTGCCCCATGAGAAAGCCCACGAGAGAGCAGGGTCCCATTGTCGGCTTCATTCACTGTTGATTTCCCAGCACTTAGAAAGTGCCTTTCATATAGTGATATGAACTCCCATGATATATCAAAGGATTAAAAACTAAGGATTTCAGTTACAACCTAAGATGTTCTGTGGGGTAGAGATTCTACCATTGGCTAGATCATTGAATTAAATTATTATGTGTCAAATTGAACTATTCTTGTTTAACCAATTTATTGTCTATAATATGACAGGAAGTTATACATTGAATGAGGTCACTAGGGTAGACTGCTTTCTCTAAATTCATACAACCTATTATGTAATTATAATTACCAATGAGATTAAGTACTTCCCACAAAATGCTAGATGGAAACTGCCAATTGGAAATGATTGACATATATGATATTGCTAGCTTATTGCCTGACCTGCAGCAAGCATTCCCTAAATATAATTGCTATTCCTTCTTACCCTTCCAAATTGTATTCAGTTTAAAGTAAATAAAAAGCAGAGTAGTGTACTTTTTAAGTTGATAACTTAATTTCAAAGATAAAGAGGAATTGTGCCTGTACATGAAAATGTAAAATATACAATGTACTAATTTTATAATCAGATATTCAATAGAAAACACATAGGCTTAAGGAATTGGCTAACCTGGATTTGATATAGGTCCCATGTTTGTTAGTGGATTGACCTGAGATAATTGTCTTTTTGCTTACTTGAAGTTTATCCATAGGCAAAATATTGGTAATATTATCAACATCACAGAGGAGAAAATGGACTAATGTTCTCCCAGACATCCAGTCTGACTCATTTTTGTCAGGTTAGCCTGGTGTAGCACCGGTTTTAATAGGAACCCACTACAACTGTAGCAAAGCAAGCTGAAATAGACAAACTGCAAACAAGTGTACAGAAAGAACACAAACTACACAAGCCAAAGAAAACATTCAGGTCAGAAAGCAGAGCTTCAAACCACTCAGTAGAGACTGACCTGAAATAGAAATGTTTTACTTTTATAGAAAAGTGCTGTGGTCTCATGTTCATGAATAGAATTATCCGATTTGGATGACACATTTTGGTCAACCAAAAATAGTATTAATCCTCTTTGTAGAAATGTGACTGATTTGGCAAACATTTCCCTAGATCACTGACACTGCCAGTGAGATGACCTGCAATGTAAAAAGAAAGATCATGCATTAGGATTGCAGGGCCTCCAGCGAAGCGGCAGAGTGAGTGCTCTGTGGAGAAAGGAGATCAGCGCTCTGGAGCGCAGCACTGTCAGCAGAGCCGTCTTTCACATAAAAAACAAAATATGCACTGTGTTTCCACAACTAGAGAAAATGTGGCTATAAAAATCCTCCAAATCAAATGTTCCTTTGGTGTCTAGTAAAAAATTTGGTAGGGGTTACTGTGACATAAATCAATAATGTAAAATTTATGGTATGTTTTCAATTTTTAAGTTGTTCTTTAAGACATACTTTATAAAACCTTTTCTACACAAATGAATTTAGATGTGTCACATATTGATATGACAGTTTATGCATTTGGAGTGTCTGTTCTCATTATAATTTGTGTTTTATGAAACAAAGGCAATATGTTACTGTATGCAATGTTCTCAGATTCTGATGTAGCACAAATGAACTACAAATGAGTAACAATGTCTGCACCAGATAATGCCTTTACTTGGTAAACCATGTCAAGAAGCTGTAATATTTGTTGTTTTTAAGCTCATACTATATTCAAGAAACTAATATAAAAAGAGTATACTGAATACTACATACTAAACACAGAAATACAAGGCCTGGTCCTATCTACTGAGGAGCTCATGACATAGCAAACTGTGAGCTCCACATTAACACTCCTTTGTTTAGTATGTCTGAAGAATAATGCAATAATTCAGTGATGAACAGGGTCAAAAGAAGGAATAGTTGTTGGGGTTAAGGGATGGAGGAAAAGCAAGTAGATCATTTAGGCAGAAAAGAAGCAGGAGTGACAACAGGTTTGGAGCACAAGATAATGCAGAGGTAGGAATGGGCTTTGTGTATGAAGAGAATGGTATGAAGATGAATTAGCAATGAGGGACTGGTAAGAAAGTGAGGGTTAGTGACTGAAAGAAGTGAGTAGGCATTAAAATGTATACAGAGAAACTTGGCTCAGTACTTTGTTTTTGAATTCTGTAAAAATTAGTGAAGAAGGGCATGACACACAAAAAATCTTGCCTTCAGAAATGTATTCAGGGACTATGTTGAATGCACTGAAGGAGGGACTAAAACAGGAAGACCAACTCGGGAGCTGCAGCATGTAAAGATGCCCCACGCAGACCCCATCGGGGAAGGAGAGGCTGCCCAGCTGTGAGGCATGTCATGAGCTGACAGCATGCAGAGGTTAGTTCTGGCAGGACATACCTCAGCTTCCTAGCCCAGGACATGCTCTTCTCACCCTGCCCCATAAGGGGACAAGAGCCCACATGTGTCTTCCCAATACCCATCCAGTTGGTGATGCTTAGAAGCTAGGTGCCACACCAATTTCTCCACCTTTTAACCACCTGCTACATTTAATTCATCATCAAGTCCCATTAATTTGACTTCCAACATACACCCTGAATCTTTCCACTTTTTCCATTTCCATCTCCTAGGGCAGGTCATACTTTTACCATACTACTATACTACTAGCACTATTAAACAGCAACCAGGTTACATTGCTAATATTTGATTTTTTTTAACCCACAGATAAAGCAGTTTCAAATGGTCTGAAGTACTAATATCCTGTAAAAAATCTTTGATGCTTCTACATATGCCTGTGTCATTTAGGAGCGTTCAGCTATACATAGCATAAAACTCATGACTTCAATACATAAAGACTCACTTTTCTCTTACTAATAAGGAGTCCAGATGTAGGATATAAAAGGCTGGTGTGATAGTTCTACAGTCATCAGGGACCAAGGCTCACTTCTGATTAACTCTCTTTTCAGTGTGAAGCTTCTATTTTCAATCAAGGTCACCAGTTACTCCAACATGGCTGCTAGAACTCCATCCATCATGCTGACATTCCAGATATCAGAAAGAAACAGCACCTTCTAGGCAGTCTTCCCAGTCCACAAAATCTGGCATCTATCTGTTAGCAAGTAAGTAAACACATGGCCCCGACTATGCACAAAAGACTCTGGGATACAGGCTTTTAGCCAAGAACACATTGTTAATGATGAAGAAGAGAGAATGGATATTATATAGGCAAATGCATACCTTTAATGTCATTTTCTATGGCAGCCAGAGTGATCTTATTTTGTTTATTTTTAAAATAAACTCCATACCTTATTGGGATGCATTAGTTTTTCCTGATGTCCTTTTTTGCTCCAGGATCCATTCAATAATATTATATTTCATCTAGTCACTTTATCTCCTTAGGTTATTCTGGCTATTACCAGTTTCTCAGGTATTAGTAAAATTTCCCTCTCTTTAGATTTGTTTGGCATTTTTCTCAAGGTTAGGCTGGGGCTTTGTGCTTTGGGAAGGAAGATGGCAAAGGGAAATATGCTTCTCAACATATATCATGTCAAGGGTACATGCAGCCAGCATGATTTATCATTAATGATATTAACCTTGGTCCCCTAAGGTAGTGGTTACCAGGTTTCTCCACTGCAAGGTTAACTCCCCTATGTACTTTTTTTGGAAGCAAGTCACTACATGCAGACCACACTTCAAGGCTGCCACACCTGTTTGAGTGGGAAACATCTGTGTAAGGTATTTTGTGTTCTTTATGGGACGTTGTTGCCTCTTGATCTTTTAGTGGAATGTATGTATGCCACCTAATTGTGTATAAACACATCTACACTAAACTCAGCAGTTCATGCCACCATCCCAACTCTAATTCAGCACCCTGCAATTAATTCTGGCCTTTCCCCTTGCTTATCTTTACACAGTGAGCTTCTAAACTACATAATTCAGAAAATTCTTCTCTGTTTAAAACCTACAAGCCTTCTCACCTCAGGATAAAATCCAAGCCAACAATTCTGGCTCACAAGTCCTTATGCTACACTAGAGCTAAACTCATCATTTATTTTCTTAGCAATTAAGGACTATCTGTGGGAGAGGAAAGAACCTGTCTGTAGCCATTTTTCTCTTCATGCATCTGATGAGGAAAAGTCATAAAATAGAAATTTAAAAACATATACTTTGCTTGAACCATAAATTTCAAAGCCGAAGACATTGTATTAAGTAATGTTTAATCAATTAATCAATGTTTAATCAATTATCAACTGCATCAGTATTATATTGAAGTAAAAATAAAATTAAATTTGAAGTAATGTTTCTCAAACATTTAGCCACCATGGATCAGTTAATCTTGACTGTTCCTCACAGAGATAATACATTTTTAAAAAATCAAACACAGATATAATTATATGCATTCTGTGTGTGTGTGTGTGTGTGTGTGTGTGTGTGTGTCTGTATGTGCATGGACTCTCATATCAGGAAATCATACTGCTTTTAATTCTTGACACATGTATGTATATCAAACTCAAGAGAGCATGAGCAATAAGTAAGGTTTACCATGCCGTCAGTTCCTCTAACTAGTCTTTATTTAAAGTAGACATTTCTAATTCACGACTACACTTTAAGAAAGGGAAAGAAGTGTGGGAGTACTAGAAACTCAGAGTTGCCTTAAACAAGTTCAAAAACTTAGGAGGTGTTTTTCATAATAGATAAATAAATAATACATAAATGTTGGAAGTTTAAAATTTAAGCTTAGAAGAAGGCAAAGTAAGGATTTGCTATGATCTCTTTAGTTTCATTCATGTCTGGGTTATATTTCTACAGCTCTGTTGTTAAATTGAGACATGGATTTAAAATATTTAACAAATGGGTAAAACTCAATTATTCAATTGTCAAGATTCTCCACAGTTTGTTTCCCTAGAAAATGATAGCTTTTTGTCAACAATGAGAAAAAAATGTTTGCTCAGGACTGAAGTGAGAGGGTCAGGCTTTGCAATGTAACAAATAGTATGCTAAAATATGTCTTTCTGAAGAAATAAAAAGTGATATCCCTCATTCTGATAAATAAGGTGTACATCTATCCCTTGAACAGAGAATTTGCTTAAATGTGTATGGTGAACGTGCTCCTTTGCCCACTTCTGTGCCCAGCATGATGGATTGCTGGGCAGTTACGTCGATGATTTGCAAAAATCATTCCCTTCACCATTTCTTTCAACCATAAAGTATGTTATTTATGACCAACTGTCTATAGACAAACAGTCTGATGATTGGCATTAAGGCATTTTCTTTCTGTACCTAGAAATGTGGCTCTGTGAAAGATATTTATGCTGATTCTAGAATCAGTCTCTACCATCACTCAGAAAAAAGTCAGTAAGTTAAAAAATATTCTCATTCAGGGAAAAGCACTGAGTAAGCACTCTCCCTTAAACGATTCCCACATGTATGCCAAGAGCTGATTCATTCTCCCAAGTGATTTCATCCAGCTGCACACATATCATCACTCTTCTACTGATGTGTAATTCCCAGAGTGTCAGATGATAAACAGGCTGGCCAACGTTCATTCTGGCTTTGCCTCAATCAGAAGATTTTTTTTCGATAACTTTGGTACTGGTTTTTAAGCATCTTGATAATAGCTACTTGGACAAGGTTTTGCTATGACTAGTTTTAAAGATCTTAAATTATATTTCTATAGTTTGGGTCTCTTTTGAGACTTCAAGGCAAAAAACAATCCATTTCCTATTATAAAATGTACTTCTGATTATGCTCTACAAAACCAAAATTTTCAGAAAAATACAATTTTGCTGCCTTTATTACATTTTCTGATAAATTTATAAAAGGCAATGTACTGGGAACTAGGAATTTTTGGTATCAAAAACTTTTAGATAATTATAATTCTGCTTTCTATTCAAAATTTACTTTTTCAGAGTTTGAGTACAATCATAACATTTAAATATTCACTTCTCATGTTCCAAATTACACTCTATGAGTCATACTCTCATTGTACATCTATATTGTTATTTTGAGTTTTTATTTTTATGTTTTATATGTTAGTGTTTTCTTCACTAGTAATTACTACTTCTTGTCTTAATGAATCCTTTTGAGCCAGCCAGTGGTCCATGTTCACGAATCAGTGGTACAATGGACAATATTTTAGTAATAAAAATGTAATAACAGCGTAAGCAATGATGTAGGACTGAAATGAGAACAGGTTGCCCAAGAGGAATGGCACACAGCTAACTGAAGCCTGACAGGCACCAGGTTACTTACCAGTCATACTTATTACTCTACTCGTGTGAAAAACTTAATTTTTGGTTTAAAATTGTTTTAAACCAAGAAACCCAATAATCAGATAAATAATACTTAATGCAGTAATTTAAAAACAATAATTAATGCAGAAATCCCTGACTAACAAAATATCAACCTTTTAAATTAAGATCAGTACTGATTTTTCTTTTTTTGCTTTGGACTCCAGTACGATTCTGTACAAATAAATAAAGCACTGACTGACATAATACAGCCTCTATGCAAACCTATTCATAAGATAAACATGCAAGTGGAGGACTGTTTATAAATTGGATTGCCTCTGCCTTTACTTCTGAATCTTGCAGAGCAGTTGTGGACCAACTGATAACTATAAGCAGATTATATTATAAGAAAATTCATTGAGAAACACTTCTGCATTCCATATGTATGTTCTGTGGCTGGGAAGACTAGTATTTTGTGCATGCCTGCTTTTATTTAATGATAGTCAACTGTGGTATAGTTTGTGAAATTCTTTTGTTAATTGCAAAGCTGTATCCACATGTACACTATTACCATTATATATAGTAAAGGACATGCTCTACTCTGCTTTTGTTTCTAATGATTATAGCTTCATAATTACATTTTCAAATATCCATCATTACATAAGCCGACTATTCTATTATCATACATAAGCATATGAAATATAAAAGGAAACATCAATGTTTTACTTAAATTCTTTTTTACTTGGACTTGTTCTTACATGAAGCCATTCACATTAAGGTGAATATATATTCAAGTGTTATATATTTCATTTTGAGATATGATTTTGTTTGAAACATATTTTATCACATTCTGAAATGTGCAGTAATGAATATCACATTTTGAATGTAAGTTCTAGGCTTCCTCCATCAAAGGCAAAATTTCTTCCAGTAGCTTATAAAATGTTTATGATTCCTGAGCAAATGAGATCAGTTAAGAGATTATGTATGCAACATAGTTGATGTGCTGGGAAAAGACTAAAGAGAAATACAAATACAAGACTAAAGAGATACACATCATAAAAAGCATGAGACCATGTTTCAATCATTCCTTCCCCTGAGAATAAGAGCCCCAGGGCCCTAGTGTAACACTTGTGCGGTTGGGGCAAGTGTCACCGTGACTGAACTCCACCTCCATCCTCACTTCATAGGGTCTTGGGGAGCCTCTTAAACATGAGATGCCTGCTTGGAAGCTTTTATTTTTTAATATGAAGGGCTGGGAGGGACCAATAGTTCCATAATGTGAGGAGTTAATCTGAGACTATCATCAAAGCAGTCTGCTTACCAACAAGTCAGAAGTTTGTTTTTTTTTTAACTAAAGAATATAATCTTTTGTTCAGATTAAACTCAAACCATTGATAAGGTGGGAGTACTAAAGACAGCTTCTGTTCGAAATAATTTGGCCATGTTATTTGCCCTTTCCATTGGTTTAATGTCTTGAAGACATCTAAACTAAAAAGTAACTCGAAAAGCAATTAATATCATTTCTCACATTGAAAAAGATCTCAAGACCAGACAGACTTAGTAATATCAATTAAAAAATACATATATAAAGGCATAGACATATTTCATACATATATTATACATTCATATTTCAAAATAAAATCGATTTCAAATCTGTTTCCAACAAGCAGTCTTAGTGATAAATATTTCAAAAGAAATACTTGCCAATGCCATAAAAAAAAGGATAAAACATTGATTCCTTTAAAATAAAAAACAAACCTTCAGTAACTATTTAAATGTCTCCAGGTAGTAAGTGATAAGATTGAGTTGGAAGAGTCTTTGTCTTTTATCCTGATTTAATTTCAAAACTTCTTCCCCTGTGGGTGATAAATGGGAAACGTCTATCAGGGAGATAGAAAGCAATAGAGCTAGGAAGGTGGCTTCCAGTTTCGTTCAGAAAAATACCAGTGGCCTGACAGAATCGTTCACACATGAATGCAAGTCCAAAGGAGTCTCTCTGGTCACCGAGCTTGGGAGATCTGGGGGGTGATATTGAAGAAATGTACCCTTATTACTAGCGCAGTGTGATAACAGGGATGAATCACTTTAAAACGGATGGAATATAAATTATTAATATGTCTCTCTGGGAAGATACAGTACTCAATGCTTCATAAGTGGGCTTCTGTTTTGATAGCTGCAAGGCTGCTACTCAGTGAGACAAAACTAAGATTAAAGGTAGAAGTAATTGATCATCAGTTCAGGATGATTTTTAAGATGTATGAGCCTGTTAGAAGGAAGCCAAACTCGCTCCATCCTTTTGCTGCAGCTCGATGATGAGATGAGTTTGAAGACCTTGGATTTCTGATGATATGTGATTAATAATAATAAACAACTATAGTAACAATGGTTTTATTTTATTTTTTAATTAATAACCTTAATTTTTAAAGCAGTTTTAGGGTTCACAGCAAAATTGGGTGGAAAGCAAAATTGAGAGTTCCCATTTACCTGCTGTGCCCTGTATGTACAGCCCCCATCAGCACACCTCACCTGGGTGGAAGATCTGCTACAATCAATGAACCTACCTCAACACACCCTGCTACTCCCATTTTGAGTTTTTGTTCATACTTAAAACATGAACAAAATTTGTTTAAGTCATTCATTGATATTTTGTTCACAATTGTAGGTTCACATGCAGTTGTAAACAAACATGCTGAGAGAGCCCAGATACTATTCATCCATTTTCATCCAGTAGTATTACCAGCTTAACTGAAGTATGTTACAATAGGACATTGTAATGGTATGATGCATTGACTTCATTCAAATATCAATTTTATATTCAGTCATGAGTTTGTGTGTGTGTGTGTGTGTGTATGCATTTCATTCTGTGCAATTTGGTCATGTGTGTAGATTTATAGACCCACCATGACGGTCAAGATGAAGGACAGATTCATCATCAGGATCCCTTGTGCCACCCTCCTCCCTGGAAACCACTAATGCCTTCTTCATGTTTATAATTATGCCATTTCAGTAATTATATAAATTGAATCATAAATGTTTAATGTTTTGAGACTGACTTTTCTTCACTCAACAAAAGCCCCTTAAATCTATCTAAATTGTTGTGTTTATCAATAGTTTCTTCCCTCATGGAATTCCATGGTTTGATGTACCACCATTTGTTCAACCATCATTCAACTACTAAAAGGTGTATGTGTTGTTTCCAGTGTTTGGCTATTACAAATAGAGCTGTTAGAATCATTCATGTACAGGATTTTGTGCATGAAGACAAGTTTTATATCTCTGGAACAAATGCCCAGGACTACAGTTACTGGGTCTCTGGTAAGGACATGTTAAGTTTGTCAGAAACTACCAAACCATTTTCATAGGAGATATATGCTTATACTCCCAGCAACAATATATGAATGATCCTCTTCTTCCACATCCTAGCCAGCATTTAGTGTTATCATTCATTTGTTACTTTAGCCATCCGTTTAGGTGTATAGTTATACTTCACAGTGGCTTTAATTTGCATTTCCCTAATAGTTAATGATGTTTGACAATTTTTCGTATGCTTAGATTCCATCTGTAAGTTTTCTTCAGGGAAATGTCTGTCCACATCTTTTGACCAATTTCTAAAAATTGACTTTTGCTTTTCTTTTAATTTTCTACTATTGTTTTGAGATTTTATTTCTACATATGAATCATTTGTCAGAAATGTGGTTTGAAAATATTTTCTTCTAACCAATAACTCGAGTTTTCATTCTCTTAACAGAATAAAAAATTTTAATTTCAATGAGGTCTAACTGAAAACATAATTGTTTTAATGGAATGTGCATTGCCTGTCAGATCTAAGAATTCTTCACCAAGCTTTAGGTCTAATAATTTTTCTTCTTTTCCTTGAAATATTATAGGTTTATGTCTTACATTTATGTTTGTGATACATTTTGGGTTAATATTTTAAATAAACCTTGAGGTTTAGGTTGAGGCAGTTTGTTTGTTTTTGTTTTTATGCCTATGGATATCCAATTGCTCCAGCCACATTTGGTGAAAGCTTATCATTTCTCCTTTGAATTATATTTGCAAATTTGCCAAACCTCAGTGGTGCATATGTGTATGGGTCAATTCTCTATTCTGTTTCATTGATCAGTGTGTTCATCCCTCTGCCAGTCTTGATTACTACACATTATGTCTTAACAGCAGGTACAATGAACTACTTCCCCTTTTAATCTTTTTCAGATTGTTTTAGTGATGAAAGGTCAAGGGTCCTTTTGAGCAGAAATGTGCAAAGAGGCAGGCAGTCATTGTTATTGTACCTACCTGCAATTCTCAAGCCCCTCTTCCTCTGGCTGAAGTGATTTCTAGAGGACTTAAAAGGTCAGCAGACTATTTTTTCACCTTTATGATTTGCTTTTACTGCTTCAAGGAGCCAAATATTAAAGAGTAGTACATTAAAAAACACCTGCACATATGGGACAGATTAGAAACTGACTGTGCATGCCCAAGGAAAGTTTCAGAAAAGACCTAAGACCTCAACTTGATATATCAGGCTTATCTTCAACACAGAGAGAGCCTGAAACAATCAGAATATCAAAAACAATAACAAAAATAAGCAAACCCCAGGAGAAAGAGGAGAATCTGATTTTAAAAATTAGCAAATTTTTAGACTCAAATATCAAATGTCCAGTGTTTGAGAAAAAATCACAAGGCATACAGAGAAATAGGGAAGTATAGTTCATTCAAAGGAAAAAAAATCAACAGAAACTTTCCCTGAAGACCTGAGAGCAGATATACTACACAAAGACTTTAAAATAATCATCTTAAAGATACTTAAAGAACTAAAGGAATATATGGAGAAAGCCAAGAAAATTATTCATGAGCAATTACAAATCAGGAGACAGAAACCCAAAAAGGAGACCAAAAGGAAATTCTGGAGATGTAAAGTATAATAACTGAAATAAAATTCACTAAAGGGACTCAAAGGTAGATTTGATAGGACAATGGAAATTACTGACTTTGAGGAGTAGAAAGAAAACAATTGAAGAAAAGTCAATAGAGTCTAAGAGACTTATGAGATAACAACAAGGGGATAAGTATACAATACTGATGTTTTAAGTTGCATTTTTCTGATCACATATATGAGGCATCTTTTCATATGCTTATTTGCTGTTTGCCTATCTTCATTGGTGGGATGTCAGTTGAGGTCTTTGGCCCACTTTTAATTGGATTTCTTGTTTTCTTATTGTAAAGTTTTAAGTGTTCTTTGTATATTTTGTAGAACATTCTTTGCATTTTCTTCAAATATTTCACTCTGTGGCTTTTTTTTTTCTTAACACTGCCTTTTCAAATTTTAATAAAGTTCAGCTTATTAATTATTAATCATTATTAATTAATCATTAATTAGTTATTTCTCTTATGGATCATACTTTTGGTGTTGTATCTAAAAGATCATTACCAAACCCAAAGCCACCTAGATTTTCTCCTATGTTACCATCTCAGATTTTTATATTTTTACATTTTGTATTTAAGTCTGTGATCCATTTTGAGCTAATTTCTGTGAAATGTGTGAAGTGTGTTTAGATTCTTTTTTTTTTTTGCATGTGGATTTCCAGTTGCCCCAGCACCTTTTGTTGAAAAGACCATCTTTGCTCTATTGTATTTCTTTTGGTCCTTTATCAAATATAATTTTATTATATTTACGTGGGTTTACTTCTGGGCACTCTATTCCACACTGTCTCAGTTTTAATCTTCAGTACACTGCCATCTGTTTGCATTATCTAATATAATTGCTTATTCTCTTTCTTTAAATCTTTCTGTCAGTATATATTTATACTTGGTTTTTTTATGTATTATGAGCTTTTAGAAAAACAAATCTGACAGGTATTTTTTCCTAATATGAGAGTTAGCATTGTTGAACATAATAGACATGTTAATCCCAATTGTTATTTTCTTCATGTTATCATTGTTTATAATGTTTCTTTCAGCTTATTGATTTGTTTTCCTCTTGTATTTGCATATTTCTCTTTGCCTTCATTTCCTCTGATGATTAATAACTTCATAAGATACAGTGAAAATGGCATTTTTGTTCTTTTAATTTAGATTGGCAATTGACTCTTGAAATATAAAAAAATTAACATCTAGCTTATTTGACATCCATGTATATCATACATAAAGAACATTGCACAAATATAAATTTATATGTTAATGAACTATTACAAGTGAATGGAAGCAGTTAATTCTCAAATCTCTAGGTTTGTGAGATTCATCCATTTTTTTCCTTATAACAGTAGATTACTTTGATTGCTGCAGCATATTCCATTGTATAAATATTTCTTTCTAAATGGCATCTATTGAATAACAGAATTTATTAACTTTAATTTTAATGTGGTATTTTAGCAATATCTTCTTTATGGTTAAAACATCTTAAATTTCTGTTAAGGAATAGTTCTTCAAACTATTTTTTTATATATATTACCTATGATTTTATGTTTCACCATGACTAGGAGATTGGTGCCCAATATTTGATTATTCTGGGTAATTCTGTGAGGGTGTTTTTAAATGAGAGTAATATATAAATTGATAGACTGAGTAATGCAGACTAACCTCCATACATGAGTGTGCTTCATCAAATCAGTTGAAGACCAGAATAGAACAAAAATGATGACCTTCCTCAAGAAAGAATTCTCCTGCCTGCCAGTCTTTGAATTGGGACATCAGCAATGCAGATTTTGGGCTTGCCACTTTTATAATCACATGAAGCAACTGCATGTGAGAAATCTCTTTCTCACTACATGTGTTTCCTATTGTTTCTGTTTCTCTGGATAATCCTAGTATATTATCCATGTTATTTAAAGAGCTTTACTGTTACATGTTATACATTTAGACCTACAATCTACCTGTAATTGATTTTTTTGTCTAATATAGGGTAACAATTTTCAGAAGGTACAATAATTTTACATAAATTAACACAAATGTGGGCAAATTTGCACATCTATTCTCATAATTCTAGGAAGTTTCTGAAAGGATGCACTAGGAACTACTAAAAGTGATTATAGTGGAGTGAGGCTGACATCATCAGGGATGGGGTCAGAATTTTTTACTTCATATGGATTAAGAAAAATACAGTGCTTTTTAAAGTATGCTTAAAATCTGCCTTTTGCCAAATAGATCTCTAAAATCATTGTTTTGTAGTTTGATAGAAAGATTGAGTTGAAACATGCAAGGACATGTCTCTCATGAAGCAAACACTGTCTTTTCTCATTTCCATTGTTGTTCCAAAAATCAAAACCATAAAACATTTCTTCTTGCTGAGAGTCATTACTTTTTCTCTAAAATACCACTTGGATAGCCTGGGGAAACAGTGTGAGCTTTACTAGTTACACTATTTTTTTTTAATAACGATATAGAAAAAACATGCTGTGAGTAGGCCAAGTAATAAAGCCTGAGGGGATTAGAAAGCTCCTTATAATCCTGACTGTGATTTCCAAGAGACAAAACTAATTAAATCAATTCTAGCTCAGGTCTGATTTGACTATTTTATGGTATGACTTGGTATTGAGGGTGTCTTTGGTACAAACCTGTAAACACTTACTGTGCCTGATGGACTTTCAAAACCATTATTTTAATGATTCACAGCATAACAGAAGATTTTTACAATATGATCTGAGAATATTATAGCACTTTAGTGCAATACAACTTAGCACTCTCCTCATTCTGTCATGTAGGAAAAGAATGGAATTATTTAGTGATAAAAATGAGGAATGCACCATTGAATCTAGACTAATCAAAATCTAAGTTTTCTGAAGAAACCTTTAAAACAAATGGGGGATGAAGAAAAAGTGAAAATAAAGAAGTAATTTTCATCTAGCCAATACATGAATGTTTCATTGTGTTGTTAAAATGATGTAGTTGCTCAAGTATTGATCTAAAGACCAATTGTTTAAAAATGCTACTGAACATAGCACTAAGATACTGATGTATACTCCCTGCTAGCAGCCAGGCAAAACTTAGGGTTTATTTTATATGAAATTAAGGTTCATTGCCTCATGTAATGACTGCACTTTTGGAGTCCTCTTTTTGAATGAATCACGGAGAAGACTATAACTTTAAGTAAATTGAAATGTTAACTCCTCTTGAGATCAGCCTGCCCAGTGTGTGAGGTGGTACCAACTCTTGTTGGAAAGGTTGCACTGTGATCTTAGGCAAGGGTGTGGATTAGTGTTATGGTTAAGTGATCTGGTGTGGTGGTGTCATTGGTCAGAGTAGTACAGCTCACATTGACACAAAGGAAAACACCCTCTCAATATAGGTATCTAGGTCAGTATCCTAAGTTGGAGAAGAGCTCCTATTAATGATAGCTGATTAATGTTGGTTCAGCATTTTGTGTTTCTTTTAGATAGTAGTAACTTCAGCAAGTCATTGCTGCCAGAAGGAACTGACTCCCAGGATTTGACACTCCTGTGTGACAATGGCAATTCAGTACTTGGAAAAATTTGTGCTTGTAAACTAAGAGTGCTGTCAGATTAAAATTCACTGATCCAGAAAAGACAGTCTCAGTGTGTGGACAACTGCATGTAAGAGAATGAAACTAGATCACTGTCTTACATCATATACAAAAGCAAATTTTTAATGTATTAAATACCAAAATGTAAGTCATGAAATCATAGAACACCTAGAAAAAGCACATAGGCAAGAATCTCAGAAACAACAGCATGAGAAAATTTTTTCTTCCTATGTCTCCCTGGGCAAGGGATACAAAAGCAAACATAAGCAAGTAGGACTATGTCAAGCAAAAATGCTTCTGCACAGCAAAAGGAAACCCTCAATGAAACAATAAGTCAACCTACCATATGGGAGAGTACATTTGTAAATGATACATTCAATAAGGGGCTAATCCCAAAAATATATAATGAACTTATACAACTCAACACCAAAATCTACACTAAAAAATGGGCAGAGGATGTGAATAGACTTTTTTTTTTCCTTAAAACTTTTTATTATGGAAAATTTCAAGTATGTACAAAAGTAGAGAAAATAATATAATGAACCTCCATGCACCCATCACCCATCTTCAACAGTTACCAGCTCATAAACTTAAATGCCCATCTACTCCTGTCCTTTATTGGATTATTTTGATGCAAATATCAGACACCATGTCATTTCATCTGTGAACATTTCCTATGTCTCTCTAAAAGATAGGAACTTTAAACATGTAACCATGATGCCATTATCACACCTAAAAAAATCAACAACAAATCCTTAGTATTATCAAATATCCAGTCAGTGATCAAATATCCCAACTGCTGCCTAATTTACAAACATATAATGTATTTGTTTGAATCAAGAACCAAGCAAGGTCCACACATTTCATTGATTGACATGGCTCTTAAATCTCTTTTACTATACAGCTCTTCCCCACCCCCTCCACTTCCCTTGCTTTTTTTTTGTGAGGGCATCTCTCATATTTATTGATCAAATGGTTGTTAACAACAATAAAATTCTGTATAGGGGACTCAATGCACAATCATTAATCAACCCCAAGCCTAATTCTCAACAGTCTCCAATTTTCAGAAGCATAATGAACAAGTTCTTACATGGTGAACAAGTTCTTACATAGTGAATAAGTTCTTACATGGTGAACAGTGCAAGGGCAGTCATATCACAGAAACTTTCAGTTTTGATCACGCATCATGAACTATAAACAATCAGGTCAAATATGATTATTCGTTTGATTTTTATACTTGATTTAAATGTGAATCCCACATTTCTCCCTTATTATTATTATTATTATTAATAATAATAAAATGCTGAAGTGGTAGGCAGATGCGAAAGGTAGAAAACATAATTTAGTGCTGTAAGAGGGCAAATGTAGATGATCAGGTGTGTGCCTATAGACTAAGTATTAATACAAGCTAGAAAAGGGCAACAAAACATCCACGGATGCAGAAGATTTCTCTCAAAACAGGGGGGGTGAGGTTCTAAGCCTCACCTCTGTTGATCCCCAATTTCTCACCTGATGGCCCCCCTGCGATTGTGCCTGTCTTAGGTTGTTCCTCCCTTGAGGAATCTTACCCGTCTCTGGCTAACCAGGGCCATACAGGGAAATGTAAAGTTGGTAAGTGAGAGAGAAGCAATATTGTTTGAAAAGGTTAGCTTTTTACTTCTTTGCATATTAATGCCCTGTGGCTTCTATGCCCAGCATTTGTCTTGAGGTATCTTTACCACTTGGAAGAATTATGATACTCAGTAAATTTGATATGAGGCACGAATTCTATTTAAGGGTTGCAATTAGGAAGGAAAAAGAAAAGCTATAGAAGTAGCAGGCGGAAGAAAACATGGGAAGATTGATTATTTCTTTGACATATCTTCTTGTAGAGTAATTTCAGCATGTACAGGTTTTAAACTACTAATTAAATTGCATACACACATTAACATAATAGGAATACAGCTACATAACAAAAGCAGACCTACAATTACCAGCCATATCCAGTGAAACCAAAAAAACCAGTTAGGCATCTTAGGCTTTTGTGAAAACTTATCAATGATATGATGGATATTGTCTAACTGAATTTGAATAGTTTGAGAAAAATCAGACAAATTAAAACAACATACAGATAGCAAAAGGGCAAATGAAAAGATGCTCAGAGTCACGAATCATCAGGGAAATGCAAATTGAAACCACAATGAGATATCACTTTATACCTGACTGAATGGCCACTAGTCAAAAGACAAGAAATAACAAGTATTGGTGAGGATGTGGAGAAAGGGGACCCTCCTACATTGTTGGTGGGAAACTACATTGGTCCAACCACTGTGGAAAACAATATGGCAATCCCTCAAAACACTAAAAATAGAAATACCATATGACATAACAATTCCACTTCTGGGAATTTATCAAAAGAAAACAAAATCACTAATTTGAAAAAATATATACAACCCTATGTTCTATGCAACTTTATTTACAATAGGTAAGATATGGAAGCAAGCAAAGTGTCCATGAATAGATGAATAGATAAAGAAGATGTAGTACATATACACAATGGAATATTACTCAGTCATTAAAAAAGAAATCCTGCCATTTGCAACAACATGGATGGACCTAGAGGGTATTATGCTAAGCAGAATAAGCCAGGCAAAGAAAGACAAATACCATATGATTTCACTTATATGTGGAATCTAAAAAGCAAGCAAACAAACAAAAAAGATAAAGATTACAAATATAGAAAAACAGACCATTGATTACAATAAGGAGGGAGTAGGAGAATGAGCAAAATAGGTGGTGGGGAGAAAAAGATACAAACTGCAAATTGTAAAATAAATTAGTCATAGGAATGGAGGTATAACATAGAGAATATAACCAATAATATTGTAATATCTTGGTATGATAACAGGGGAACTACACTTACTGTGGAAAGCATCTAGTAATGTATATAATAATCGGATCACTATGTTGTACAACTGAAACCAACATAATATTGTACATCAACTTTATTCCAATAAAAAATGCAAAAAGAAAATTCACTGATCCCAAGACAGAGCACATTCTACATATCCTCTTCCTATACATTGTTCAAAAACAGTCAAAAGAGCAATTATTTAGAAAAAATAAATTACTGTCACCCATTTCATAGTTTCAAGTTGGGTTAGCAAAGAAGATTTCTGGCAGCTTTTGGGGATAGTCATTTTGCTTGAGAACTAAGCAGACCCCCGGATAAGAAATTGCCCTAAGAGAGTGTTTTTCACATCAGCTGATCTGATAGCAAATTCTTCACCATATCAGTGTCTGTCATGAGATTTCTTTTCTGACTCTACCAATTGAAAGAAAAATATTAATGGAAATTTCTACATTTTGAGAAACATGAACACATTTTAAAGAGTTTATCAGACATGTGGGATGGTTGGCCACACAAAATAAAATATGGTTTTAATCGGGGAAAAGAAATATTTTCCTCCTTCTGTCCTGAACAGACTCTAGGGAAGACAGCATCACTTTGTAATCAAAGAGCTTCATATCTTTGTCCATAGAGGGGAGGGTATTGAGGGGGTGGTGCTGGAATTTCCAAAGCCAAGGACAGGAGCACTCGTGGCTCATGGTAAAGCATCTTCTGGAAGCTTCAAGAACCTCAGCAATGGGCATCATGGAAGGGCTTTGGAATAAGACAGGAAGGAAACAACTAATGTCATCTTGATATTCACAAACTTAGAAAGCACATTTGAACAACCCTTTACAACATATCTGAATTCCAAGAAATGACTGGGACCAGGATCCTGCAAAGGCCTGGAAGCCTGAAGTGGCAAGTGCAAATGAAAGCCAGAGAATTGTGCTACTGACTAGGGTTCTGGGCGTGTTTGCATCTTCAGGCAGCACAAACCTAAGATGCATGATTTTTGTATGTTTGCATATTCCGTACCATCACCTTCTAAAATTTCTTGAAATAAGCCTTAAACATTTATTTTGTTGTCAGTATAAATATTTTAACTTATATAACACTCTCACCATGAAAAATATATTTCATGTCAACTATAATGTATGATCTAAAAACTTTCCTATGATGATGAATACCTACTAACTACACTAGTCTAGTAGTTTGTATATAATCTGTACAGGACATATAACAACATATGTAACTATATATCTATATAACTATATCCTGGTAACCATTGTTTTATATATAAACTTGACAGGATAACATTTCAAAATCTCATTGTGTTTGTCTGGGAAGTTGGCTACTTGTGTTACGAAATTTATGGGGATACCCCTGCAGAGAATAGAAAGAGTTGCAGAAGGAATATTCCATAAAATACTGCTTTGTGATCTCCAAAATGACACAAATAGATTGACAAAGATTAATATTTTAACTAGAACTCTGCCAACTGTTAGATCTTTCATAATTAAAACTAGGAAGATGCTATTTATTTTATAATAATATGAAATTTGACTTTCCTTGTAAATTGTGATCTAGTAACAAGCCAACACAAATTTTTTCTTTTCAAGTACAGTTGGCAGGCAATATGATACTGGTTTCAGATGTAAAACATAGTGATTTGACAATTATGTGCATCACTAAATGCTTACCACAGTAAGTGTAGTTACCATCCATCATCATACAAAGATATTATTGACTATTCCTTATGCTGTACTTTTATCCCAATTATTATTTTATAATTAGAAGTTTGTACCTGTTTATCCCTTTTACCTATTTCACCAATCCTCCCAGCCTCTCCACTATGGCAACCACCAGTCTTTCTTTTGTATTTATGAGTCTGACAACAAAAATGTTTGTTTTATTTTTAGATTCCACATGTAAGTGAAATCATACAGTATTTGTCTTTCTCTGCCTGGCTTGTTTCACTTGATATAATAGCCTCTAGGTCCATCCATGTTGTCACAAATGGCAGGATTTCATTCTTCTTTGTGGCTGAGTAATATTCCATTGAATATATGCAATACCTTTTCTTTATCCATTCTTCCATCTGTGGACACTTCAGTTTGCTCCCATATTTTGGTTATTGTAAATAATGCTGAAAGAAATATAGGAATGCCCATATCTTTCCATATTGGTAATTTTGTTTTCTTTGGGTAAATTTCCAGAAGTGGGTCACATGATATATCAATTTGTTGTTTGAGAAACTTTCATACTCTTTTCTGTAGAGGCTGTACCAATTTACCAACAGTCTAGGAGGGTTCCCTTTTCTCCACATCCTCACCAACACTTGTTATTTCTAGTATTTTGGATAGTGGCCATTCTGACTGATGTGAAGTGGTATTCATTGTGGTTTTGATTTGCATTTCCCTGATGATTAGTGATGCTGAGCATCTTTTCATATGCTTGTATACAGATGACATATGCCACCTGTATGTCTTCTTCATTGCAATATTCAACTTGCAAGTCTTTTAAATGTTGTTTATCCACTTTAGCATTGATGAAAAAAAAGAAAGATTCTCTATCAAAGGAAGTTAGGTGTATTCTCAAAAAAAAACTACATAGTTTACATGCTATGAATCAATACTACAATAGAAAAGCAGGAAGTAGAAGTTAAAATCTGCTACATTTAGAAATCAATCACTTCACTTTTTTAGAGTTATGGTCTGTCTTCCCTTTAAATAACTTCTCACACAAGACATAATCTTAGCAGAAGTCTTGCTATTAAGATGAAAAAGAAGAAAATCATATTTGCAAACATTTACTATGACACTTTTCTGGGAAGTAATTATAGCTCACACAGCCTCAAGTACTTATATATATAAAGAAGACAAATGAAATAGATATAAAAGATGACAGATCAATATATGATAGATAATTGGATAGATGATAGATGAACACAGAGATCTAAAGATAGACAAAGAGTTTTGATAATGCTTCACAATATCTATCAAATTTCAGTTTTCCATACAAATGATGAACAATAATCCAAAAACAAATTTTATTTCCTTTTGTGGATTTCATTCAAATATGGGATGATTTATAGCAATTCATTAAAAATAATGCATTATAAGACCATCTTTTCAGTGAATTGGAAAGCTATGCTTTCCGCAGTTACTTCAGCTTTTCTCTGACACTTCTCCCTGCTGAAATTCAGTAAAAACAATATTGGCAAAAATACTTGAAACACATTAGATGTTCAATTAATGCTAGGTTCTATTGCTTTTGATATTTCCATTTATAATAGAGAAATATGTGGAAATCCATTTCTATTTTCATTCTTCAGGATTAAAATGACATGCATTTGTCAAGACAAAACTTGAGGTCCATTTTGTTAGAGGTTGGCTCATCTGGTCTCTCAAATAAGTAACAGAATTTTGAATACAAATATAAATTTCTTGTCACTCCTGATAATGTTGTTCTCAAGAAAAAAATTTATTTAGAAATTTGAATTCAGCCTACCACATAACCTATAGACACTTTATTAGCGGCCGAAAAGGAAATCCATCTAGCATATTACAAGTATACTGTTTCAATGGCAGCATTCTGAAATTAACCATCAGTACCTGCCTATCATCATAGGAACAAAGCTCTTAGGCAGGAAGAAGTGGAGGCTTTAATTTAGTTGTGGAGTTCTTGTCAATTACTTCATTTTTTTCATTTATCATTTTTATTTTTACATATCCTAAGTGTTTGTGACATTTGTTCATGGTTGGGAGCGTTACTCTGGAGTCAGGCTGAGTTCAAATCCTTCTGTAAACCTTGCCGAATTACCTTACCCCAAAATCTGTGGCCAGAATTTTATCATCTGGAAGTGATAATAACACAAAATCCCTCACATGGGGTGGTTTTTAAGGTGAGATGTTGCAATACATATACAGGACTAGGGCTCTGCCTAGCACATGTAACCATTATTACTGGGCAAAGATACATGTTTACAGTGTAAGTTTTTACTCAATCACAGATTGATATAACTCATTTCAATTATATCACCATTTTTATTATTTTCATCTTAATTGACATTGCACATATTTTTGCAATTCAATAATTACAAGAGTTTAATATTTTCTGTGAAATTCCTTAAATATACAAAGTATTCAGTATAATTTACATACTAGGTATTTTCCCTAGAAACTGCCTTTGATAGTTGTCAACTTTCTTACTTGTTGTTTCTCATTTCCTACAAACCCTGTAAGAAAGAAAATACCTGATGTTATAGAAAGGGCTGAGACCATTATGGTTAACTGTGTGATGTCACAAAATAGAGTGTTGTAAATACAGATTAGAACTAAACAAAGCAGGTGACAAAGGTATTATAGGAGCCCTCGTTAACACTGCACTGTCTCTAATTCCATTCCCTACATTTTAAAATTTACAATGGATTAGCTGGATATAGTTTATACAGACCAAAAAAGATACCATAAATGAATGTAACTGAACTTTAGTTGAAATACATAATTTTAATCTGTATGAATGATCTTAGTCTGTTGGAATAATCATTTGTCTTGAAGTTGAAAGATCTGTGTTCTAATCCTAACCGTGCTATTTGTTCGCAGTGTTAGTTTGGGTAGGCGCTATTAATATCTTACGTGAGGACAGCAATGTGGCAGCTAAGAAAGTTTTTCTTTCATGCATCCATCTGGCTGCCAAGTCAAGTTCCTCAAGAGAGCATCACATTAAGGGCTGTCATGGCCCATGGTGGCTCTCAGCTTTAAACTTTTAGAACTTCAAATTTTTAATTTCTCTAAATTTATTGGTCCCTTTGGAAATGCATCTTCATAAAATTCACAAGAAAATTCTGAATGAACCAAAGTACAATTTAAAAAATACATAATGTAGGCAAAAACAAATAAACAAAAAAGCCCCAAACCTTCAAGTTCACTTGAAGTAAATATCCCAGGAAGTAAATATACTTGGAAAGACAAATTTATTCAGGAGATGCTTAGTGAACATGGAATCAGGGGAAATAAAAGTCTGATTGATGTCTTGACATAAACTAACCCTCCCATTTTTCATTTTTTTATATTCTAACTTATATTTCTCAACATGTTTGTTATGAAATTACTATTAACTTTGATTATTTTTGAACAAATAATAGATTAAAATGGAAACTTTCTTTAGAACCATTTTAAAGGAAATAGTGAATCTGTGGTCTGTCCTGTAATTTGAAATAATTCCCATATATTTACTAACAAAATAATTATAGTAATCTAACTTATTTTTACCATCACTGTTTGCACTTTGATTTTTTATCATAGCAAGTTGTCTTTTGTTTGGTTTTTTTTGAGATTATCCCACAAGATATGTTTTTTAGTTTTTGTTTTGGAACAATACAAATACACATAAAATAAAACTTCCCAGTGTCCTTACAAATCACCACTCAGAATTGAGTAAATCAATAGGGTAGTGGCCTACAGAGGTGCCATCAATTCTATTCTACATTAGAATTACTAGATTCTGAATAATATCTTTGTATCATAACAGATGGTAACTACACTTATTGTGATAAGCATTTAGTAATTTATGTAGTTGTCAAATCACGATGTACATCTGAAACCAATATAATATTGTATATCAACTATACTTATATAAAGAATAATAAAGTCAACTGGCTAAGTGATTTTGAGCAAGTTACTTAAATATCCTGTGTCTGAATACTTATGTGAAATTTAGAGATACTAAGAATACTTAACTATTGGGATATACATGATAATAGAACAATGCACATCAAATAGTAGTGTAATGTGATTTAACGATAATGAAAGAAATCTTTTTTAAATGAATCAAATCTCACAGTTGCAATCAAGATGAACTAGCTCTCTGCTTCCCAGGCCGCTTCTCCCAACTAGAACTGGGGAGCTGCCTAGTGACCTTGCAACTCGGTGAAGGATCCTGTGCAAGTCCACTGGCTCCTGTCGCCTCTCGTGTATCTGGACCACAGGGCAGAACACCCTCCCAGAACCTCCACAGGTAGATAGGAAGGCTCCAGGAAAAGGCAAGGGGCCAGGAAGGGTAGGGTAAACATAAAACCCCTCTCTGGCAATTCCTGTCCTAATCCCCAAATGCCAATGGGCAAACGCACTTGCACCCTGCCCCTGCTGGCCCTTTGCTTCCAGCGGCAGGTAGGCAACTGGGGCTGCCACTCAGATGGTCCTAAGGGCAGGTGGAGCTGACCTTCCAGATCTGTTCCGTGTCAGAGATGTGACTGCAGCTTGTGGGAACCCACCTGAACCTCGTGGAAGCCAGTGATGCTGAGTTCCTCCTTGGGAGCCAGACCTCTTCCTATCCAGCCTCAGTGAGGCTACAGTTGGTGGCACGGTGGCCTGTGCCTTCTGCTGTGTCCCTGCTTCCCCTGGTGTCCACAGGGCCCACAGCTGAGCATCCGCCTATAGCAACACAGGGGTAAGCCAGTTCCCCACTTTGTGCTGAGGTCTGCCCGTGGCAAGGAGCTAAGATTATACCACCCCTCTGAGGCAGAGGCAGTGCTGAGTCAGTACCCCACTTTGGCCAGGCACATGCCAGCAGGTGTCCACAGGTGCCAGCAGGTGTCAGTGAGTGCCAGAGATGTCCCCAGGCATCAGCACCAGCAGTCTCTATTAGGAGTCAGCAGGCATCATAGGTGTCAATAGGTATCAGCAGGTGTCCGCAGGTATGAGTGGCTGTCATCAGGTATCTGCAGGTGTTAAAAGGTGTCCTCAGGTGTCAGCAGTTGCCACCTGAGACTTCAGTTCTGCTGCCAGGGTGAGGTGGAGTATACACACCCACTCATCCTGCCTTGTTTCCCAAGAGGGGAATTGCTGGCTAAAAAACTACTAAAGAAAGAAAAATAAAATTCAGAGTTTCATAATGTATATATATATTTTTTCTTTTTACTTCTTTTTTTATTTTTTTTTTATTTTTATTTTTGCTATCATTAATCTACAATTACATGAAGAACACTATGTTTACCAGGCTCCCCCCCTCACCAACTTCCCCACACACACACCCCACTATAGTCACTGTCCATCAGTGTAGCAAGATGCTGTATAATCACCACCTGTCAAGCGAAAGGGACTGGGGATGATGGGCATAATGCATATTTTAAATGTCCAAAATACAATTAAAAAAGCATTCATTTATACAAAGCAGCAGAAAAACCACAATTCAAATGAGAATAGGTAATCAACAGACTCCAAGGCTGAGATGAATCAGATGTTGAAATTACACAAGGAGGATTTTAAAGTAGCCTTCAAAAATTATTCAACAAGTACTACAATCTTGAAATAAATGAAACAATATACAATTTTAGAAGAAAGAAATTATGAAAGTACACTGAATTGAATTATAGAACTAAAAAAATATCACTGACATAAATAAACTTTCTGGCTGGACTCAAATGTATAGTGGGAAGACAGAGTGTAGAGCCAGTGAGGTTAAAAACACATCATTAAAGTTGGAGAGAGAGAAAGAGAGAGAATAGGCCAAAGAAGAAAGGAAAATAATTGACAGCCTCAGGGCCTGTGAGGCAGTAACAGAAGAACCAGTATATGTATCATTGTATTACTGGAGTCTTGGAAAGAGAAGAGACTGGGACTGAAAATATATTTGAAGAGATAATGGCTGAAAACTTCACAAATTTGGCAAGAGGCATATCATAAGTGTTCAAGTAATTCAGTGATCTCCAAACAGGATAAATTCAAAGAAATCCACATCAAGGCACATCATCATTATACTTCTGAGTTTTAAGACATGAAAAACCTTGAGATCAGCTGAGAGAAACTATATATTACTAATAGGGGAGAAATTGAGTGAAAGTTGATTATTCAGATGAGTCTATAAACACCAGAAGAAAACAACACATTTTTCCTTTTTAACAGTTTTGTTGAAATATAAATCACATGTCATACAATTCACCCATTTCAAATGTGTAAGTCAATGTCCTTTTTTATTATTATATTTACAGAGCTGTGTAATAATCACCACAATCTGCCTTCAGAACATTCTCATTACTCCAAGAAAAACCCGTGAGCACTCCCCCTTCTCTTCTGTACCCCACCCCAGTAAGTCTAGGCAAACACCATTCTACTTTTTTCTCTATATTTGCCTATTTCATATATACGAAATCAAACACTATCTGGTCTTTTTTGATTGGATTCTTTCACTTAGCCTTATATTTTCAAGGTTCAATGACATTGTAACATGTCATCTCTGCATTTCTTTTTATTGATAGATGATATTCAATTTTAATAATATACTGTTTTTTATTTATCCATTCATCTATTGATGGACAATTAGGCTATTCCTGCTTCTCAGCTATTATATGAATATTGCTGTTCTAATATTATTACAAGTATACAAGTTTTTGTGTGGACATACAGATAATTTCAATTGTCTTGAGTATCCTCAAGATATACCTAAAAGTGGAATTTCCTGGGTCATATGATATCTGGCAGTTTGAGGAACTGTCCATAGACTCTTCTTGGTGGTACAAGTTTCCACACTCTTCTTGTTTTTGATGATCTTGACAGTTTTGAAAAGTCAGGTGTTTGTAGAATGGCCCTCTCCTGGGATTTTTCTGATACTTTTCTCACTGTTGGACTGGGATAATGTTTGTGGAAGAAATCACAAAGGTAAAGTGTCATTTTCATCACATCCTATCAAGGTTATATACAATCAGGCTGATTTATCACTGTGATGGTAGACCTTGATCACTGGTTGAGATAGTATTTCTCAGGGTTTTCCATTCTAAAGTTCATCTTTTTATTTCTTCCTTCCCACCCTTTTTGGAAGGAGATTATAGGCATAGGCTGTGCTTATGAAGTAGGGACTTGTGATCCTCCAATTTAATTATTTCTTCAATCATTTATTTATTTCAGTATGGACTCATGGATATTACACATTGGGTTATAATCTAATATAATCTAATCTATTATAATCTAATAATTCTTTACCTATTCTGTATCTTCTTCCAGCTTTAGTCACTGTGGTATAAAACAGTTCTATTGCCACCCACCCCCAAGTTCCCTCATGCCCGTTTATAATCAAACACTTCCTAAAAATAGGATCATATCCACTGATGTGTTTTCCATCCCTACAGATTTTCCTTCTCCAGAATGTCATAGAAATGGAAAAATTAAAGATATTTCTTATAAAGTGATTTTTTTTTGTAGCCTTCTGACTTTGATATTCAATCACCTTATTGTATCTAGGAGCAGTTGTTTATTTTTATTACTGAGTTGTATTTCATTGTATGGTCTATCACAATATATTATTCTTTCAAAAGTTAAAGGATATTTAAGTCTTTCCAGTTTGGAGAGTTACAGATAAAGCTGGTATAAACACTCATATGTAGGTTTTATATAAATATAACCTTCTTTTCCTTCCAGATAAATGCCTAAGAGTGGGATTGATGAATCATATAATACATGTGTGTTAAGTTTATAAGAAACTAACAAAATATTTTCCAGAGTGTTTTTAACACCTTACATTCCTGCTTGGTACTGTCAGTTTTTTTTAACTTTCTGGTAAGTATATTTTAAAATCTCATTGTAGTTCTAAACTACATTTCTCTAATGACCAACTGTGTTCAGCATCTTTTCTTTTGATTTTTTGCCATTCATATATCTTCTTTAGTGATATGTCTGTACAATCCTTTAGCCCAAAATTTACTTGCATGTTTTATTATTGAGTTTTGAGAGTTGTTATATTTTATGGGTAAAACTACTTTTTATAAATACATTTTGAAAATACTTTTCCAAGTCTGTTGTGTATTTTCCATTCTTATCAATGTATTATGAAGAACAGTTCTTCATTTTGATAAAGTCCAATTTATTGTTACTATTATTTTTTAAGGATTGTGCTTTGGGTTTTGTACCTAAGAAGTCTTTGCCAAAACGAAGGTACAGTATGTTCTTATATGTTTTCTTGATACTGGTCCAAGTCTCCCAAATTATCTACATTTCACTTGTCAGATGTCCAGCTTTCCCCATCAAGTCTTATATTTTACATGAGAACTTTCACACAAATAAGCCACAGTCAGGACCCAACACTGTGACTGATTTTCTCCCTTCACTTTCATCCACATGGCAGCAAAGATTATAAACTATTTAAGGCAGTTGTAAATTAAATTTAGACTTTGTAATTTTTAATTACTAAGTTCTGTAGTGCAGGTAAAAATGGCCAGCCCATCCTGCATTCTTGGCATGTCATATGCTATCCTAATGTTGTGGTACAGCAGTCCAACAGCCCAAAAAGAGCTTTGTCTTTGACTTGCACTTCATTCCAGGTATCTGTTCCCCTGCTGGTATCAAGAACTACCAAATATCCTATAATTTAATGGTAACTCTCACTGGCCTAATAGTAAACCCTGATTTATAACACCAGTTACTGTACTGGTCAGCGTATTGGCTGCAGAACATCAAATTCTTTCTTTTTAGCTTAAGCAGGAGGAGATATAGTAATATTGTTACATATCAAACCTAAATGGAATGATAAAATAATATGCATTTGTAGAAGTTGAAGAAATATTGCATGTAGGTTTAAGAATTACCTGTACATTAAAAGAGAGTTTATATATTTAAATGATGTAGTAGCACTGTGTCTCTATAAGAAGGAACATATCTTTGACAATGGTAGGATATTAATTTTATTATAGCATCTATGTTCTAAATGCTTTTGCCACTAGCTTTTGTCACAAAGTTATATATAGGACTCTTTTATCTGATAGTTTTTTTTAATAACCAAGCATTTTGGAAACCATACATAGGATACTTTTTGATAGCATGGCTACCAAACTGAAACTACTTTGGTGCACCAATACAGCTCACACAACTGGAGTTTCTAAAGCTTGATATTTATTTCAAAGTCATTTTCTTTTTGCATGAAATCACTGAAACCAATGCTCTTTGATATTATCAAGCAAACTGCCAACTTCAACTTTGGTTAAATTTTCAGGTTATTCCCTTATCTACTAAATTAATATAGTTATGACCTGGAATCACATATCTTTTCAGGTCTTTCTGTTTTCAGATACAAATTAAATAATATGAATAAGAATACGAGCAAAAAGTGTGGGCAATGTTTTCTTGTCTATGGTTGTGAAAGAATATATTATTTTCTTTCCAAATTTTAAGATATCAAAAATGCTTTGAAAATTGAAATCTAACTATGACCCCTCTGTGATAAGAGACATATTAACTCAAAGTGTTCTCTGTCGTTTTATGACTCAACTACTGTGAAGAGCAGTGACCACATTTTAAAGAATTTGAAAGTGAAATACAAAAGGGGAAGACAAGGTTCTGGTGATGGCATTTACTCCACAAATGTCATCATGAAACAGTGGCGAAGAGTATGTGAGTTTGATTTGTGAGACATATTGCCTTGTCAAAGAAGAACTGACAAGCCTCCTAGTGTTTCTAACTGAATAATTCAAGGAAATTTGATAAGCAGTTGAAAAAGTGCTGATCATACAAGCTGTACATTCAGCTGTGAGCTGTCACCTGAACTAGTTGAGATATTAATGCTGGTACTTGTGGTATTGTTTGGTGTTGGTAGAAAGGTCTCATGTCTTTGATACACGAAAAATGCCTCCCCCATGCATGATGTGAATCAGAAAGGATATCATTTAGTTGTAAGAAAACTGTTGATGACCCTAGCTTGCTAACAATTGAGCCTAGAATAAAACTGCTCCTCTACCGGGGTTGTCTTTGAGAATTTTGATCAAACATGTGGCTCTTCCATGTATTAGAATTTGATTTATATAGGAAAATTCTGAAATTTAGATCAAGTAAAGTATGGCATTTCAGTTTCACTTTCCTATGTAAGCATGTGTCTGACCTGATATTCAGCAGCTGAATAACCACAATATTTAGATAACAAAATTTTTCTCATCCAGGTTTCAAACTAAGTGCCCATTTCCATTGTTTGTACTAAAAGAGGTAAGATTAAGAAAATTGTGCCCAAATGTAATATTATGTACATGTACTATTAAGATATAATAGTAAAAGACCCATAGACCAATGGAACAGACCAGAGAACCCTTATATAAACCCAAGCATATATAGCCAATTAATATATGATAAAGCAGCCATGGATATACAATGGGGAAATGACAGCCTCTTCAACAGCTGGTATTAGCAAAACTGGACAGCTACATACAAGAGAATGAAACTGGATTATTGTTTAACCCCATACACAAAGTAAACTTGAAATGGATTAAAGACTTGAATGTAAGTCATGAAACCATAAAAGTCTTAGAAGACAACATAGGCAAACATCTCCTGAATATAAGCATGAGCAAATTCTTCCTGAACCCATCTCCTCGAGAAAGGGAAACAAAAGCAAAACTGAACTCATGGGACTACATCAAACTAAAAAGTTTCTGTATGGCAAAGGACACCATCAACAGAACAAAAAGGTATCCTACAATATGGGAGAATATATTTGTAAATGACAGATATCACATATTAGATATTCAGGCTATCTGAAAAGGGGTTAACATCCAAAATATATAAAGAACTCACATGCCTCAACACCCAAAAAGCAAATAACCCAATTAACAGATGGGCAGAGGATATGAAGAGACAGCTCTCCAAAGAAGAAATTCAGATGGCCAACAGACACATGAAAAGATGCTCCACATCAGTAATCATCAGGGAAATGCAAATTAAAACCACAATGAGGTATCACCTCATACCAGTAAGGATGGCCAGCATTGAAAAGACTAAAAACAACAAATGCTGGCAAGGATGAGGAGAAAGGGGAACCCTCCTACACTGCTGGTGGGAATGTAAGCTAGTTCAACCATTATGGAAAGCAGTATGGAGGTTCCTCAAGAAACTGAAAATAGAAATACCATTTGACCCAGAAATCCCACTCCTTGGAATATACCCAAAGAATACAACTTCTCAGATTCAAAAAGACATATGCACTCCTATGTTTACTGCAGCACTTTTTACAATAGCCAAGATATGGAACCAACCTAAGTGTCCATCAGTAGGTGAATGGATAAAGGGATAAAGAAGATGTGGTACATATACACAATGGAATACTATTCAGCCATAAGAAAGAAACAAATCCTACCATTTGCAACAACATGGATGTAGCTGGAGAACATTATGCTCAGTGAAATAAGCCAGGCACAGAAAGACAAATGCCAAATGATTTCCCTCATTTGTGGAGTATAACAATGAAGCAAAACTGAAGGAACAAAATGGCAGCAGACTCAGAGACTCCAAGAATGAACTAGTGGTTACCAAAGGGGAGGGTGTGGGAGGGTGGGTGGATAGAGAGGGAGAAGGGGATTGAGGGGTTTATGTTTAGTACACATGGGGTGGGGGATCACAGGGAGGACAGTGTAGCACAGAGAAGGCATATAGTGGATCTGTGGCATCTTACTACACTGATGGACAATGACTTAATTAGGGTGTGGGTGGGGACTTGATAATATGGGTAAATGTAGTAACCACATTGTTTTTTCATGTGAAACCTTCAAAAGAGTATATATCAATCATATCTTAATTAAAAAAATTTTTAAAGAAATAATAGTATTGCTGGGTAATGTAGTATATTTCTTATAAAATGCGCTGAATTAATATTAAGCACCCAAAAGAAAATAATACAATTTACAGATAGAAACTAGCCTAGTATAGAACAAAAGCCATAGAAATTAAACCCAGAATATCCTGGATGTGATTTCTCATCTGCTACTTTTTTTAATGTAATATTTATCAATCATAATAAGCTTTTTCAAATAGTAATAACAATAACTACAGGTTTATAAGAAACAAACATAGCCATCAATATGAAAATGCTTTTCAAGTTTTGATCTGGATATAAATGTGCTTAACATTATTAAATACCTGATTATTTTCCAAGAATGGGCATATTTTATTCCTGATGTATCAGATTTTATTGCCAAGTAAGATGTGTTAATATGAGACACTCATTTATGTGTAATAAGTTACATTGTTTCACATATTACATATTCAGAATAAAGTACAGCAACATGTACTGATTATCAAATTTTTAAGTATTTAAGCACAGTCAGCTTATGACTCATGATCTATATTGTACATTATCAACTTTTTGATGCCTAATCTGAAGACTCTTTATGACCTGGCACTGGGAAAAGTTCATTATATTAACATCAACTCTGATTTTTCAAGTAGAAGTGAATGTTAAAATAAAAGTCTGCTTGACAGAATGCTTCAAATTTTTACTGAGTCATGAAACATTTTTTAATTAGTTTTGAATTGTATAATTACACAAATTCAGAAAATATTAAAATGAATTTATCAAACCACCTATTTTTTTCTCACTGTGAAAAAGTGTGCTTCCTTGCTATTATTTTAGGTCACCATCGAATCAGAAATACTGATGACATATCACAAATACAGTAGTCACATTAGCTGCAAGGTGATGACATTATGACCAAGAAAGATCAAAGGCCTTGAAGAAACAGCCAAGGAAAGTTTTGTTAATTAGTAGTGAATGGTATTCTACATAGTTAGAAAAACTAACAAATAATTTGACTTGAATGAAACAACTGGAGAAATGTTTTAAATAAATAAACTTGTTAAATTTTTACATATGTAAGAGTCTTAAAACCAAAGCCACATCGTTGCTATAACTTTAAGACAGAAATAAAACAAAAAATTATTGTGTTGGTTAAGGCTTCATTTTTTCAGAAGAGCTTCTTTTATCTATTTGAGTCTTCATAAAATGCATATTCATCAAATGGACTTCAGGTTGCTTGACTATTTACTTCTATGAGAAATGGGAAATAATCAGACTATCTTATGTGTATGAATGGGCAATTTAAGCCTGTAATCTGCTATCTTCTCTGCAATATTTCAGTTTGGAGATGGGTAGCTTGTCCTCTTGTCTGTCTGGATTATGGAGTATAAGCAATACAGACCTGGGCTTCTGGAGCCTTCTTCCCTGCCTAGGGAAGCCACCACATGGAGAGCAGCACAGAGGAGAAGCGGAGAGAGGGATAGAGATGACGCCTGCCCACACGGGGCCCGCTTGGAGGCACTGGCTGCTGCAGCGCAGTCTCTTCCTTGAGCTTTCATGTCTGACCCAGCTATCTGAGTCTTCCCCGTTGTGATCATAGTAAATTCAGAATATGAAGCCTATCCGTTCTCTGTATCTGTGTTCCTGAATAAAGCAGTGTTCAAGTATTTCTAGAGTGTTTTAAAGGAGTGCTTTGTAGGAGTTCATGCATCTCTTGTCATTTCCCACTGCTAACCTGAGAACTGGTGTTTCCCACTGGCTAGTTTAAGAATGACCATCTCTACCTACTACCATCAGCTTTTCACTCTGTTCCTAAAGCAGGAGGAACCTCAGTGGCAACCTCTGGAAGACTTCTGCTTACAGTATGTTAGAGCTTTCCCCTTGCAGGTTACCGTTTGATAACTTGGTAGAGGTACGTTAGTGGTGCTCCTCAAATCCCAGTGTCCTGTGGAGTTTTTAAAAAATTGATCCTTCTGTTTTTGTTTATCACCCCATCACTCAGTGCTGCAGTGACCTGGAGAAGGAACAGGTGGCAATGACGGGCATCCTTCCCCTCTGGACAAGGGCTCTCTTCCGGAGTCAAGCTGCGTGCTTCTCATTCCGTCCTCCCTTTGGGTAAGCTCTTCTCAAGCTGCTTTCAGCTCCTTTAAAGTAGCTTTAAAGGGGATGTTTGCCACACAAGTTTGCCACACAAGCTTGCCAGACATACTTGAATTTCCTTTAGATTCGAACTGGCTCATTTATTTTGGATGTTTTGGCTAAAAAGAAATAGAAGGAAAAGCACATTAATAAAATATATGGACATACAACAATTTTTTAAAACAGAAATTTTGCATCACATTTTTTAAAGGAAATAGAGCCCTTTCTAAGATAACCATCCTACATTCTTTCTCAGCCAATGCCTGAGCAAGCCGTCTGCTCTCCTACCAAGTATTCTATTGGAACAAGAGGGTATTTGGTATCTGTGTTGTTTTCAGCTGTGTTACAATATCATTTTTGGTAATTTGTTGAAACCTCATATCACTTGTGGGAAGATTACAGGGCAATATCAAGAAAAATAATGATAATATTTTTGTAGACAGTAATCAAATATTTGTTTGTTTAGACTAGAGTACTTCACTTGATGTTACTCACTTTGAGCTGCATATTGTTACTTTGCAAATAAGATTAGATTAATAGTAAAATAAAGAGTTCTCATTGCTGAGAGACAATTTTTTTTTTTTGTAGATAATTATTTTTTATTGAAGGGTAGTTGACACACAGTATCACATTACATTAGTTTCAAGTGTACAACACAGTGATAAAACATTTATATACATGATAATTCTAGGTACCAGCTATCACCATACCAAGTTGTTACAATATTTGACTATATTCCTTATGCTATACATTACATCCCAGTTATTTATTTATTTTACAATTGGAAATGTGTACTTTTTTTTTTTTGTGAGGGCATCTCTCATATTTATTGATCAAATGGTTGTTAACAACAGTAAAATTCTGTATAGGGGAGTCAATGCTCAATGCACAATCATCAATCCACCCCAAGCCTAATTTTCATCAGTCTCCAATCTTCTGAAGCATAACGAACAAGTTTTTACATGGAGAACAAATTCTTACATAGTGAATAAGTTACATTGTGAACAGTACAAGGGCAGTCATCACAGAAACTTTTGGTTTTGCTCATGCATTATGAACTATAAGCAGTTCAAATATGAATACTCATTTGATTTTTATACTTGATTTATATGTGGATACCACATTTCTCTCTTTATTATTATTATTTTTAATAAAATGCTGAAATGGTAGGTAGATACAAGATAAAGGTAGAAAACATAGTTTAGTGTTGTAAGAGAGCAAATGTAGATGATCAGGTGTGTGCCTGTAGACTATGTGTTAATCCAAGCTAGACAAGGGCAATAAAACATCCACGGATGCAGAAGATTTCTCTCAGAACCGGTGGGAGAGGTTCTAAGCCTCACCTCTGTTGATCCCCAATTTCTCACCTGATGGCCCCCCTGCGACTGTGCCTGTCTTAGGTTGTTCCTCCCTTGAGGAATCTTACCCGTCTCTGGCTAACCAGTCATCTTCCAGGGCCATACAGGGAAATGTTAAGTTGGTAAGTGAGAGAGAAGCCTTATTGTTTGAAAAGGTTAGCTTTTTACTTCTTTGCATATTAATGCCCTGTGGTTTCTATGCCCAGCATTTGTCTTGAAGTATCTTTACCACTTGGAAGAATTATGATACTTGGTAAATTTGATATGAGGCACGAATTCTATTTAAGGGTTGTAATTGGGAGGGAAGAAGAAAAGCTATAGAGGTATCAGGTGGAAGAAAACATGGGAAGATTGATTATTTCTTTGACATATCTTCTTGTAGAGTAACTTTAGCATGTATAGGTTTTAAACTACTAATTAAATTGCGCACACACATTAACACAATAGGAGTATAGTTACATAACCAAAGCATACCTGTAATTACCATCCATCTCCTGTGAAACCAAGAAAACCGGTTAGGCACCTTAGGCATTTGTGAAAACTTATCTATGATATGGTGGATATTGTCCAACTGAACTTGAACAGTCTGAGAGAAATCAGACAAATTAAAACAACCCATTCCTGGGGACTGTTCACATCCCATATGTTCTCTTAACAGTAAATAGTCTGTAGTTGTAAGATTTTGGAGCGCTACAATTTGCACTTCTCCTAATTCTTGGTTGAGTTCCAACCGTATAGATCCAGTCAAATTTGTTGTTTTACTGTATGCACAGGCCAGCTTAGATATCTCCTTCCTCATTCCCATGGCAAGTCCAGGAACTGGTGGGATGAGTGCATCTACAGCTGTAGCAGTGCGTGGATCTTTGTGGGAGTTTTTTGATGATCATCTTCTGGCATGAGTCTTCCAGAGAGTGCTGATGTTGGAAGTTCTTTTTCATATCGTATCTTAGTTCATTTTCGGGGTAGCCCAATTAGGCTTTGATCCTCTGTATAAACACAAACAGGCCCTTTGCCTACACTTTTATATGCCCTTTATACCCTTGTGTAGAACTCGTTGGAGGTTACCACACAGGAACTGCCTTTTTTTTTTTTTTGGTATCATTAATCAACACTTACATGACAAATATTATGTTTACTAGGCTGAGAGACAATTCTTAATGTACTGTTAGAGGCTGGTTTATTTTTCAGCAGTTCATTTGCATTCTTTAGTTATAAATACAAGATGATTCCGATGATTCTTTATTTGTTTAATAACTATTTTAGACAGTTAGAGAATTATATACTGCTGGCTTTGGCTCCAGAACACAAAAGAATCCTCATGAGGCTTGGCAGCACATTTTACCTTGAATTTCTGGTCTATCTTTCCTTGAGTCCCCATTACCTCATAATCTGGTACATGTTCTGCTCATTCCCATGGTTAATGGATATTGTTATATTGTCAAGAGATGAACATACAATTAGTGTCATTTCAATGGTTATGAATTTCCATTTGAGAGGTAGTAAAAGAAATATCCTTGCTTTCCCAAATCACTAGCTGGGTCACAGTTAAGCACTCATGTGAAATCATTTAATGGGAATCTATTCTAATACTAGATTGTAAAAACTCAGTTTTCATGACATCTTTTTGGTATTTACTCACTGTGATTTAAAAACAAGGACAGAGGTCTAAGATCACACTGTTATTATTTCTATAATCTCAGTGAAAGTCTTGGATTTATGAAATCAATCAGTGCATGAGAAAGCCCTGTGCTAAGTTGTGTCACTGTTCTAAGAACATATAGAGGTGACTACAAACACCTTATAACCCTTCAGGCAACTCAAATTAACAGAATCATAAGCAGATGAATAGGAGAACTGAGGTCAACTCCCATTGACTAAGTGTTAAGTGGGTACTGTAGGGACATTAATTAGGAGCTGTGCAGGGTGACATTACATACAGCACAGAAATGGATAGAAAGCTGCTGTGTGATGTTATAATCACTTCATAATAATTATGTCTAGAATATAATTTGCTTCATATGCCTGTGATATGGTTGTGAGGTAACATGTTGATGGAGCATTAAAGAAAAAAAGAAAAATTTACCAAATGCTCTGCCCTTTTATAGGTCTTTGTAGTCCAAAAGTTCTTGGTGATGTACTTTGACTTTTGAGGCTACAAAACCAAAATCAGTGTTTCCTTTTCTTCTGAAATGCTGAACAGGATTTTTATTTAATTAGAACCAGTCACTGCACAGGGCAAAACTAGAAATTTATGTAATATATGTGATAAATAGTTATAATTTTTAAAACAAGTCCTGCTTTTAACATTTTGTGTATCATCTAATAAGAACTAAAATAGGATAGAAAGCAGATTTCTAGTCAATGATTAAGGTAATCTTCATATAGTGGCCACTAAATAAAAATAGCCAATAGAATTGTACTATTTTAAAATTATTTTTAAATTCCTTTCAGTATGAATATGTCTTTTATGAAGTTACTTTTTTTTAAATGGTTAAGTTATATGGTAGCCACTTTTAAAAATGATACATTACATGTATTTTTTTCTTTCCACTGTGTGACTGGTGAATCTGTGTGCTATTAAAAAAGGTACACACACACACACACACACCACCACCACATCTTTCTCTTTTGGGTATAGGTAAATAATATGAAATTTCTTTTTCAGTGAGTAAATCTGGATAACCCAAAAAGTGGACAAAATACATACATGCCTAGAGAAACAGCAAAAAAGCAGCATTTAAAATTTGTTAATATAATTTTTTTTTAAGCAGTAAATTGGTCATAAGAAAAAGCAGTTTTCCTTACACTTTATTTCCTTACTGTTAAATTAAGTAGCATTATTTTTATTTTAAATAACATATAGGATTACCAAAATATATTCAGTACATAAATGTCTTGTGCCTCTGCCAGGGAGACAGTTCTATGACCTCAGAGCAGACTTTCTCTCTGGCCCCATCTCCAATGTTCTCTTTCCCTTTTTGGTGGGTAGACCCAAGGGAGGCCCACCTGATCCTGCCCCCTGGTGCCCATGCTCTGTATAATCCCCTCCTCCTGAATATGGAGGGAACCTGTGACTTGCTTCTAGATAACAGAATATGCCCATGGAATTAAGGCCTCAAATCACTTGATTTTAAATCAGTCAGGGAGATGTCCATCATGGACCTGACCTAATGAAGTAAGGGTCCTTGAAAGAGGACAGGAACCTCCCTGAAGTGCAGGGACCTCCCTGAAGTGTAAGTCTCCCTTGTTAGCTTAATGAGATAATTGCACCTGGGAGAGGAGTCCTTATGACCAGGAACTGCAGACACTTCTAGGAACTGTGGGTGGCCTCCCAGGAACTATGTAGCTCACAGCCAGGTCCTCAGTCACCCAGCCACAGTGAAATGAATTCTGTCCATAAAATGAATGAGTGGATTCTTCCCCACTCTAGTCTCTGGATGAGAATAGGGCCCAGCAACAACTTGATTGCAGCTTCATGAGACTCTGGGTGGAGAATCCAGCAGAGCTGTGCCTGGACTCCTAATTCATGGAAAGTGTGATAATAAATGTGCATTGTTTTAGCCATACAATTGCAGTAATTTGTTACAGAGCAATAGAAAACTAATATATTTTCCTCCTTGTGGCCAACTTTCAAGACACTGCTTTTTCTTTCCAATTTAATTAAAATTTGCCATAATTATTAAAGCCTCAGGAAATAACTCATCTCTCGCTAGCAATTCCTAAAGAAAGGTTTCCATGTCTGTTGAACTGGACTGAGTCCCTTCCTCTGTGAATACTCCTTGACCCATTTTGGCAAATTTAATTATTTCTTTTTGTTTGTTTCCACCATCATAACCAATGAGAATCAACAGCCTCCCTTTTCTATTTTATTGAGTTCACATTATTATTTTGCCAAATCCAAGCAGTAAATTACACATTTTTCATGGGCTATATACTGGATTTCATTTTAGCTGAATAATGAAAGGATTTAAGAATATACCAATTGTTTATTTCTCAAGCACAAAACCATTTGTGCTTGAGAGAACACAAAATATTCTCATCACATAAATAGATAACTCTGTACAATTAATGATCAACAACTTTAGATTGTCTTCCTCTTTGTGAGTTCTTTTCTAAAGTTAGGTTATGCCTTTAAATATATTTTTTCAGTATTAATTTGTTATAGTTGTTTTCCTTTAGTTTCCTAAGTAAAATAATGCCCTTTCTCCTTCAAATCATGTGCACAGAGAATGAGCAAAATCATCATGAACTTGCATGACATCAACCGAAGGTCGTTGTGAAATGGGATAAAAATCAGTGTAAAAACAAGGAAGTGAAGCAAGATTGAAAGAGATGACCTGATGGTGGGTTATCGTAAAGAACATGCTTCCTTAATTATTGTCGGACTGGGAACAAGTCTCCTGCTCCCTGGGCCCAGCAGTGACTGGCAGAATTTGCTGACACAGCTCCATGGAACTCCAACTGTCATCTGCTGGCTCCAGTCCTGTGATGTTTTCTTTTCTGTTTTTTAAACTGATCTTATTTGCAATGCAAAATCATCTCATACTGTACCTCTTTCTTGTTTGTCTGCTGATATTCTCGGGATTTTTCTTGTTTACTGAAAAGAAAAGAGAAAAAAAACAAGTCATCTCTTTTACATACAAAATTATTTTTGCATTGATGTTTCCTTTTGATTATAAATTATGCATGTTGCATTGTTAGTTATGCTGTGTAATTTCCACTTAAAATTCGATAATCTTGTATAAGGAGATAGATTTTCAGCCTCATTTACTTTGACAGAATTATGTAATGCACAGTGAGCTAGATCTTTTGTCTCAGCTATTTCATGATATAAAAGTTAATACAATATTAGCCCAATCACACTGATATCAAATTTTTCTGTTTATTACTTTTTTAAGTGCAATAAATATTAAGGAGATAAGAAGAAAGGCAAGTGAAAAATAACATGTATTGAAAGCAAAACGCGTTAGTTTTTATTAGCTGCTATCTCACTGAGTTCTGAAAATAAAACAGTAAAGTAGATATTTTTAGTCTATTTTGAAGTTTGGAAAATTGCAAATCAGATAAACAAAATAAATACATTAAATAATATGTATGGAACATCTTCCGTAGGTGATGCCTATTTCAAAATCATAGAACACTTTGGTAACAAATTACAGATTAGATTCTAATTCTAAAAATCTATGTCTTTTTCACTATGAGGAAATGGTGAAGTAAAAACAAACTAAAACATGTTTTTTGAAGTGGGTGAGATTTGTTTGAAGTTCCTGCTCTCTTATTTACCCAAGATGTGGAACCAGGGCCACATAGCTTGACCTTCTGATTTTCAGTTTCTTAATTTGATTCCTGTAGTTGGTGGTGTCTTTCTCTTGCTGCCTCACTGGGAGAGGTTTAGGGAATGTCCAAAGTGTACACAGTCCAAGTCTGAGCCCAGCACATGAAACTTACTGTTACTCTTACTAGATGGCAAATGGATGCTCTAGATCTCAGCATGCTTACAATTGTAGCCCCGTAAATGCTTGCTACATTATTTAATAAATGCTACATCACTAGCTGCAAATTTAATGATTAAAATAATGTAATTTTTTTAAATGATTAAAATAAATAGAGAAATTATCTAATTGAAGAAATGAATAATTGAACAAGCTGATTGTCCCACATTCTTTCTTACATGAGATAATTCTTCCACCAACAAATTAAAAACATTGTATATTATTCTTCAGGATTTAGTATTAGGGAACAGGGTAGGTTTTAGAGAAGGGGTTTAGGGCAGATGCACACACAATGTCTTGTGAAAGGCAGGCAGCTCTGCTTGTTGAGCAGGATGGGGCTGGACTGCTGGGCCCTGGAGAGAAAGTGGTGAGTGAGGCAAAGATGTAACATTCCTCCAGCTCTTCCAGAAGACTCCTTAGTTAGACATGAAAGTTTAATCAACAAAAAGACTTGGAGCAAAACATAAATCTGGATAGATTATGGGAACTATATAGGGTACATGCTCATTGCCTAGATTTCTTGAAATTTTGTCTAAAGTTCATTTGTAATATTAACATTTTGGAAATCAGTGAATAGAGATCCAAATGTAAGTTTGGAAGTTTGTATCAGTAACCACCAGAAAGACTTTTTCCAGAACTCAAGAGTGAGATGTGTTCAATCTACAATTGACAAGGGGAAAGATACCCTTGGTTTTGCCCTGTTACAACATTCAAATTTTGAGGTTTAATGTCTCCCACCCATATGGTACTAAAGTCCCTTACATTTATGTTTAAAGTGGACATGTCTTTTGGAAACAGCATCCCTGGTCCTGCTTATTTGAGATGCTGAGGAGTTCTAACAACAGAATAATGGACACTAAAGAAACGGCCTGCAGTGGTTTATTATAGTGGCTGGCTGCAGGTCATATGCACTCAGGGAACATAATAGTTTTCCATAATAAAAAGCACTAAGAGGCATATTAGTTTCCTAGGGTCGCTATAACAAAGTACCAAAAAAACCACGCAGTTCAGAACAGCAGAAAGGTACTGTCTGACCATTCTGGAGGCTACAAGTCTGAACTCAAAGGGCCAGCAGGGCCATGCTCCCTCTGAAACCTGTAGGGGTTAGATCTTTCCGTGCCTCTTCCTGCTTCTGGCGGCCCCAGACATGCCCTGGCTTGCAGCCACATGACTCCAGTCTTCACACAGTCATCGCTCTGTGTTCAAATTCCCCCCTTTTGTAAGGACACCAGTCCTATTGGATTAGGGCCCATCCTAATGACTTCATTTTAACTTGGTAACCTCTGCAAAGCCCCTGTTTCCCACTAAGGTCACATTCTGGGGTACTTGGGGTTAGAACTTCCATATATTTTTGGAGGAGGACTGTCAGTCTGGGGAAAGGAAATCCCATGGTAAAATACCTCTAAAAACCAAAATCAGTCAAAGGAAGAAATAAAGTTTAAAACACATTTATTGCTCACAAACTGCAGTCCCAGGCCGTCTTTCTTCTCTGCTCCAGCGGCAACACCATCGGCCCTCCCCCTCACCTCTCAGGTACAGATAAGCCCTCTGTTGCCCAGGTAATCACACACTGATATAGAGATGACTTCTCCACCCCTGAGGAAAGATGCAAATGCACTAAAGCCATACTTCTTTCCATCTCTGAACGCCTATTGATATGCAGACATACCAAAGCAAGGTGAGATGTTCTGGAAATGTTACAATTTTACCCACAATCCACCCTTCCAGAAATCTCTTCTTAAAATTTATTCTATCCCCCTCTTCCAACCAATCTAGTAACATGCAATAGCAACAGCAATAAAATTTTGATAATTGTCAAGCCAGAGGATTCAGCCTATGCAGATTAAGCAAATGTACTTTACAGCACAATCTCTCACTAAGCACAAAATACGTTTTTACACTTGTTTACTCATTCTTAACAATCATGCTAGATTGCTCACAAAACTTGTACCAAACATTAGAACAAAGTCAAGCCTCTCTTTAAACATTATTTTCTTGACAACAGCAACACAATCATAATTCTCAAGCCAGAGGATTCAGCTAGGTTCAAAGTCCCATGCAGATTAAGTCCAAAGCTCATCCATTCCAGCCATCACGTGGCAGCTGCAGCCAGGGGGCGCATCCAGGACACCAAGACCGTAGAAGCAAATAACCATGATTGTTGGGAGCCAATTTGCTGGTATTAGAGGAATACACAGAAGGCCAGCTTCCAGGCCTTTTCCCCAAGGTGCCAGAAGAGCCAGCCATCGCGAATCCATGTGTTGAAATGCCCAGGGCCACGTCCATTTTGCTCCTAATTGCTGCACCCATCCTTGCAACACATGTCCAGTAAAGTGGGTACCTCGATCGCTCTCAGTAACCAGCGACCAGCCATAGGCTGCAGAGAGGTGCTCTAGGCCCCTCTTGGTGGTTTGCTGATCTGCAGAATGTGCAGGGCACTCCTTCTGGGCTCAGCTGACTTCTTCAAAGGTGAAAGACAAGCCACACCAATGGGCCCACATGGCCTTTTGAGGTGTCTGTGCCACACCACTCGGTGGCCTTTGGGTCCAGTCTCGCACCCACCCTGCGATGGAATAGGAGGTTATTACTTTGGTCGGAGCTGTTCTGGTGATGGGCTCTGCAGCCAGCAAGGTGTGGTACACAGCAACCAGTTGCTTCTCTATCAAGGTGACCCGGACCTCTGCTCCTTTCCATGGTTGTGGCCAGGCTCCGGCTGGCAGCAAGAGTAGCAGCAGCAGTGGCAGAAGCAGTAGCCTTAGGCTCGGGCCATGGGCCAGGGTCGGAGTGGCCAGCAGCGGTGGTGGCGCCTCCAGGACTACACGAGTGTAGACACATGTTCCTTGGCGTGAGCTCCGCTTCTCCCCATCATTTCTAGGGGCGGCCTTCCCAAAAGTCGCACCCATTATGACAGATTTCGGGTTCACAGGAGTCCTGCCGACTACGCCAATTGTCAGTCTGGGGAAAAGAAATCCCATGGCAAAATACCTCTAAAAACCAAAATCAGTCAAAGGGAGAAATAAAGTTTAAAACACGTTTATTTCTCACAAACTGCAGTCCCAGGCCGTCTTCCATCTCTGCTCCAGCAGCAACCACACCGAGCCTCCCCCTCACCTCTCAGGTACAGATAAGCCCTCTGTTGTCCAGGTAATCACCCATTGATATGGAGATGAACTTTTCCACCCCTGAGGAAAGATACAAATACACTAAAGCCATACTTCTTTCCATCTCTGAATGCCTATTGATATGCAGATATAGTAAAGCCAGGCGAGATATTCTGAAAATGTTACAGTTTTACCCACAAGGACACAGTTCAACCATAGCAGGTATGGGCAGAGCCTCCCACTCCCAGTCCACCTAGCCTTTGCTCTCTGCAGAGACAGGAAAAAGTTTACTAAGTTGTGACCTTCACTCTCCATCTCAGATGAAGTGTTGCAGGACCTTTGAACCTTGTAAGAACATAGCAGTGGTCCCTTCCTCTCTCACAAGGAGCATAGACTGAGGGCCATACAGGACAGAAGAAGGGACATCAGTTGGAGTCCTGGGGTTGCAAGAGCTCAGACTCCCCAATAACAGGGCCCTGTGAGCTGCCAGGTGTGGGCGGTGAGGGAGTGTGTGTAGACGGGATGCACACTGGCAGGTCATGTTCCTGTTTACACATTTCTAGCAAATTCCATAGGACAGAGGACTCAGAAGCATTGGGGACTTTCCAAGACTCAAGTCACTGGTTGTGATTAGTTTCCTCATTTTAAATAAATGTTTACATTTGTACCTGATTTTGTATGTGTAATTTTGTATTCTTTTCCTGAAAGTGGATTCCCCACCTTACATAAACTTCAAATGCCACAAACCCAGATCTGCCTCTAGGAGGAGGCAAGCCTTAGACTAAATATTAGGAGCTGTTCCTCAGGGAAGCAATTTTTATCAAGGGTAAATCTACACTGGTTATTCTCCTGTCTAAAATGTTTCAGATGCCTTTCTCCCTACAGCATGAGGTGTAAATTCCCAGCCTTGGGAGCCTGCACAGAGGGTCTCCATATGGGTCTGCATGCTGCTGGGCACCTTGGGGCTGCTGGAGCACCCACCCTCACAGCATGCACACTTAGGCCCAGCACTCCCAGCCTCAGCCCTTTTGCCCTGGTCTGCTTTGACTAAAAAGGAGACCCAGAACATCACCCGTTGGAAAACTCTTTTGGCTGCCCCAAGACAACACCTGGAGCCTACTGGGCACTGTTTTCAGGGCCACTGACTCCCACAGTTACCCTGTCCCACTTGGGCACCCATAGATGTCATCCCAGGCCCTAGAGTGTGGGTGACACAGCAGAGACACACACTGGCTGTTTTCTAAATCATGTAAGGTAGTGGCCTGGATATTGTGATGATAACTACAGCGTTTAGCAACAGCCACTCATATGTTTTAGTAACTTCCTTTACTCTCTTCCCTTACTCCCATGAGGAAAGCATCACCTCGCTGCTCTGTTTGAGCGTGCCCTCAACTCAGATTTTAACCACCATGAATACCATGCATACCCCTGAGACTTCTGCTCTTGCTCATATGACAACCCAAAATTAAGGTCTCAGATTTTACCTTTAGGTTAGTTTTTTTTTCCTCTCTAACAAGTATCTGTACTCTTCATTTTCCACTGTTACATGGTATAAATTCCTCTATATATTAAAAACTAATCTTGGTTCTTTTCTAAAAGGAAAGGATGGCAAAAGCAAATAGTCATGTAAGTCAAATCAATATTTGTATTATTGACTATTAAATACTATCTACATCTCTTCATTAATTTAGATATTCAAGAGTTTACATATGTGATAACATCTAGATGTTATACTCCCTTCATATTTCAACTAATAGCATTTCATTAGATGATTATTAATTTACTTTTAATTTATATTTTTTGTGACTGATAGTGTTGTTTCCATATTAAGGTATTATAAAAATTTCCTTAGAAGAATGGGATTTGATTTTTTTCCCCACAAAGAAATGACCCCATTATATCCTTCTACACTATTTTGCAGGTATATTTAGACATTAAATACAGCTACATTTTCTGTGAATTCTTAAAAAGATAACATATTTTGGGACCATTCTTCAGTAAAAGAATGTGGTAATAGTGATAGATAATGTAAGAAAGGCGATCACTTTTACACTTTTTGTTATCCTCTAATGTTAGTGATGTGCTTAGTATAGTACCCAAGATGAGGGGAATTGATGTGGAACTTTCTCACACCTACTCTGTACCAGGGTCTGCTGCTTCCTGGCCTCCCAGGGCTCTTTACAACAGAATTGATAATTTGGGTCCATGGCTGATTCATGACAATATCTCACTTTTGTAACAATGTCCCCACTGACTTTACCCCACAAAGGCAAATAAAATCCTTTCTATCAGTCCCAATTCACTTTCTCCTGGATCTCTGTAATCATCACTTTTTATCAGTGCTCATTTTCATCTCAATATGCTCATATCAAGTTTTCATTTGTAAGTTATACTTTTCAAATTAAGTAATTATAATTGATTAATAAATTATTTCCATTTATTAGTCTCTGGTTTTGAGTGACTTTTTGCAATTAGAATTCTTATCATTCCAATTGAAACCATATTGGACTAACTTCACCCATTTTAGTTCCTGATACATCCCCATCTGAACCCACCTAAACCTTCCATTGCTATGATATTTGAATATGAATTGTTATTCATCTAAATGTTCCTTTTTTATTCTTTTTATTTACATAATCAACATGGCTTTCTGTGTTGATAAGCATCATTCACATCTTCACATCACAAAACTCTTAGTTACATAATGAGTATGAAACTCGCAAAGCTTTATGGCAGTGTATAGCTGATTGACACGTGACTGATAATCTATTAGATAGATGCAAGTCTGACCATGATAACTGTCATCTTCAAGGTCTGTAAAAATGGTAGAGGCCAAGTTAGACTCAATAAAAGTTATCAATATGTTTAATTCAATGATTCCCACATTTTTTGTTTTGTTCTGCATTCTTTTTCTTCCTACAGATTATGTTACTCCTATGTAACATTTTTTGAAATGTTTGAAATGAATCAATTAAATATTAATCTGTGATGACTTATGAAGATGAACAATAAGCTTTTTGAAAAATACTTGAAAGCTTAAAATGTCCATCATTCACACTCACATACCTGGAAAGGCCAGATGAAACTATTACCCTAAATGTGGTGTAGGACTCTTGGAAACAGACATAATGATGCCCATTTGGCCAACAGTCTTCCATGGGAACTTTGTCACCACTTGAGAAGGTTGACAGAAGACAGTGATATTGTCCTCCTGAGGCCCAAACAGAAGTCTCCAAAGTGAACTGAACCCCACTGGGTCCTCCTTAGAGCCCTGAATGTCCTCTGCTTCCATTTACGGACAAAGCAGAGCAAAATGCTGTAGTTTCAGGGCATCATTTAGGACCAACCCCAATCATAACAGAAGCACAAATGAACTAACCACACAGCAGTGATCTGGGAGGAAGTGATTGTTGAAATGATCCTGGGTGGGCACTTGCCTGTGCATGAGCATGCATGTGTATGCACACACACACACATGTGCATGTACACATCCCTCAGATTAGTAACAAGAAGGAATCAAAATAAGTTAATCAGATTCTTAGACCACTAAGAAAAAACAGAGGCTCCATTTTGAGAAACTGTGATGAGTGATCACAAAACCTTAGCAAAGGATTAGGGACCTATCCTATGACCTCATTTAATCTTAATTGCCTCCCTAAAGGCCCTATATCCAAATATAGTAACATTGGGGATTAGGGCTTTAACATATGAGTCTTGAAGCAAGGGTTACAATTCAGTCCACAACGGATATTTATTAAATATTGTTCATGATATTTAAAATAGTGAATTACTGCCTTTGGGTAATCCAGTAAATGGGTCTTATTCCTAGGAGGCTGACTCCAATATGGAGGTCTGCATATATGAAATTTATTGGGGAGAATTATTTGAGTGGGACCCAAAGAAGAAAAGAGCTTTGCAAAAGATCCAGGCTGCAACGCAACCAGCCCTGCTACTGGGGCTCCTGACTAACCAAATTAACACTGGGATGTTTTTATCATCCCTGGTGGAAAATTCCATGTGGGGTCTAGAGAAAGCCCAATAGGAAAATTATAATATTTACCCCTGGGGTATTTTTTTTCTTTTTAATAGTCATTATTTTTAGAGCAGTTTTAAGCTCACAGCAAAATGGAATGAAAAGTACAGAAAGGTCCCATATATACCTCACAACCCCACACACACACAGCCTGTGCCAGAGTGGTACATTTGTTAAAATCAGTGAATCTGCACTGGAACATCATTATCATCCAAAGTCCATAGTTTACGTTAGGCATACATTAGATTAATTTTTGGTGATGTACATTCCATGGATTATGGTAAATGTACAATGGCATGTATCATACATTTGAGTATCATACAGAGTAGATCAATTGCCCTAAAATCCCCTGTGCTCCACCTATTCATCCCTCCATCCACCCTAACCTCTGGCACTTTACATTTATGTTTATGACCCATTTGAGTTAATTTTGCAAAGGGTGAAAGGCTTGTGTCCAGATTCATTTTTTTTTGCATGTGGATGTCCAGTACTCCCTGGGGTATTGAAGCAAGGTCATGCTGTCCGAAAAAGAGTATTTCCCATTTAAAAAACCAAACAAAGCAGATTTTGGCATGCTACTAGACCAGACACATATGAAGTGCCTGACTGTGGGCATTAAATGACCTGCTGGCCAGAACTTTCCATCGTGAGTTGAGTTATAGAAGATCCTCTACATCATAAGACCATCTGGGCCCAGTAGCAATTCACCTGAAGTTAGAAGGGGCACCTCTGGATAAGGAATGATCATAGCCACAGCCAGAGTAAGATCCTTTAGTAAGTGACCCAGCTCCACAACCTCAGGGCTGCCCCAGGGCTTGACTTTATGGGACGGGGTCACTGAGGGCCATCAATGGACAAGGAAATAGCTGAGGTTGGTTCACAGACTGGCGTGCTTGATCGTGAACACAAGCTGAAAATAGAAAGACGACATATTTGGGACATGTTATGGAAAACTGGAGAATGGCAGTCTCACAGAGGACATTAAAGTATGCCTCAGCTTTTCATCTGCTATGTGCAGAAACATAAGCAGTGTAAGATGGGGATACATGCATACAGATGGTTTGTCATGCTAGGCAAAGACCTACAAGGAGAAAAATTGGAAGATTGGAGACAAGGAAGTCTGGGAATAATCAGTGTAGCTGAATTTCTCAGAATGGACACAGAGCATGGTGAGATACAGGGAGCATGAGACTATACCCCAGTGGAAACTTGTAAGGGAGATGCTTGTTAATCAGGTGAAAATATCAAGAGGAAAAGACCACCTGGCCCGTGTGTTTCAGTAAACTTTTGTTTCCCCAGTGTTATGTAATTGACTTATAAATACACCAAGTGTGGTCATGGGTGGAGGCATGGGCTTTTTCTCACCCCCACTGGCTACCACACCTCCTAAGTGCTTACCAGTCCTTGCTAACTCTGCACACAATGTTGATAGGACACAATTCCCTGTGGGTAACCAGCCTCCTGGGAGTAGCAGCATACACTGAATAAATATCATCCCAGAAGGAACAGTGATTTTTCTCATTGGGAAAGATACTTTTCACATAAAATTTTCTTTCTTTGCCCATATTTTTGCCAGTGCTGCTATCTGTAGGCATTTAGAAATTTAGAATACTTTATTCCCCAAGATGGTATTCCACAAAACATTGCCTCTGAGCAAGGAATTTGTGGTACTCATTTCATCAAGGTATTGGCAGAAGGTGAGAGCGGCATAAATTAACAGTGGAAAGAGGGTGTTAATGATCATCATCTGGTCTAAAGATCATTTATAGAGATTGATCACGGCACCTCTGAGATGCTATCTTAATTATTTCTTCTTACTCCTCCTTCAGTATTCTATTTGTGCATAATTAGAGTCTAACATCATTATTTAGGTTCCATAAGGAAGTATAGCAATATTTATGTCCTACTGTGAAACACAGTGTCCAATGACACTTGTGACCCCCTTATACAGTGCTTAGGATGAGATTTTCTTCATGAGAATGAAAGGCAAGAAAGAATCCGAGTGGAGAAATGGCTGGGTTTTTCTGGTTATTCTCCACTTGCCTCTCCCAGATAGATGTTCCATTCTCTGTCCTCTGCTCTGCTCTGCCGCACACGAGCTCTCTCTTATGTTCCTCATCATTCCAGATCCTTCACCAGCAGACTTTCAACTGGGAAAGAGAATTGGGAAACACAAACATGCTATTGGAAGGCAGAACAAAACAGAAGTCAGTATTTCCTCCCTGCTCCCTCCAAGCTGGAGTGTCAAACAGATGCTCTCTTTAGATTTGTCAACTTGTATTGTCATTTTCCTTAGTCTTGACCAAACTCTATCAGTAGTTCCTTAATTAAGGATTCAACATTTAAATAATCTGGGATGGATTCTGTTTCCTACTGGAATTGTTCAAATTGGTGCAAATATTTGAATTATAGTACCCATATATTCTGACACAAGCAGTTTCCTTTAAATCCATGGAGATTTTAGCTATACCCAAGTGCCCATTGGCTGCATTTAGGCATAGCCATGTTGTTAGTAATTATTCCACATGGTGGAGTGTTTCTAGATTCATCTGAAAGTGTCATCATACAAGTTATCAAAGTCAATCATCTGCCCCTCCTTAAAATATGGTGTTTCTACCACCAAATTTGGGCAAATGAGCAGGCCTTGCCTCCTGTCTCAGTGAAGTGGTCTTTGAAGACATCTTGGTAAAATGGACAAATGGGAAACACACAAGAAATGTTTAAATTTCTAATATTCTAAGTTTAGATATTATTAGCACTGTGAAATAGCTGCTTGAAAGGATTCATTTCGTAAGGGCTTTGATCAATAGTCAGTGCTCTTGTGTGAGTTATCCACCAATTCAGAAAAGCTTTGGGAAGAAAGTCTCTTAAAAGACTAGGAAGGGGAAGCAAACGAAGTGCCTTATTACAAGCAATGCCCTAAAAAAAATCCAGAAAACAATGTCAGATCCCAAGTTTATAGATAAGAAACAGCCTTGGAGGGTAGAAGTGATTTGCCCTGCCCCACAGAGTCTGTGTGAGGCGCCAGGTAAGGAGAACCACCTGTGGTGTTACTACCTGGAAATCCTTCAGCGCTATTCCCACTATTTCTGTTTCAGGTTAGGGTTTAGAGCTTTTCCCCTCTTCTATTTTCTGATTAACAATGCAAAAAGTAAAAACCTGGTTGGTCTTTTATTGATAAACTGACCTCCATGTTAACATTTACTTCAGCTCAGAGTTTTGGGAATCACATGAATGTAGAATTGATATTTAAGTACCTTAGAGGCCAGTACTGTCACATAGGTGTTCAGTAAAAACTTCCTTGAAAATAAAATGTGCATTGAACATACTTCAGGGATTTGGGAGCAAGAAAATCCCCATAATATTGTAACCAAGCTATAACAAGTATGTGGGACTCATAATCTCTTATGCCATCATTCATTTTTATTAAATGCCTCAGCTCCCACCTCAGGCACCTACCTATTCCTTCCAAAGTTATTATTTCTTTACTCTGGTTGACAGGAGATTGATCAAATCTGCTTGTAGAAGTCAAAATAACATCAGTAATATCAGCAAGTTGGTCATGTTATTTTGAACCTGTCTAGAACATTTTTCCAGAACTAAGATCTATAAATGAAATTTTAAGAAACAAACCTAGGTTGATTATTTTCAACCAATAGATAATATTATGTGGGTTTAAGATTGTGCAATAAAAACTGTGAAGTCTAATGTAGTTCATGTGTGTGTGTTTGTAATTGCTTTAATTAAATAGTTATATGTTAATTATATATACAAAATATAGCAACATGTATTATATGTTATGTCATACAAAAAAGGTATTTGAAACTTTTTATTGGGTTACATTCAGACATAGTTTAAGAGGAAATTATAGATGCTTTACCAGGACACTTATTTATCTGGCTAACAAGCTCAAAGTTGTGCAAATGAGCAGGCCCTGCCTCCTGTCTCAGTAAAGTGGTCTTTGAAAACATCTTGGTAATATAGACAAATGTGAAACACACAAGAAAGGTTGAAGTTTCTAACATTCTAAGTTAAGATATTATTAGCACTATGAAATGGCTGTTTGAAAAGATTCATTTCATAAGTGTTTGTTAAATCCTTTCATCCATTCTATACATTTTGAATGTCTGCTTTGTACTAGACATCTAAAAATTAGATAATTTTTGAGCTCTTACTGAAAAGGAGGTTCACCGCCAAATATTGCATTTAACCTTGAAAGGGACATTGTACAATGTCCAGCATAAATTTGATTACTTTAAATCTGCATTTTCCTGTATATTTGTAACTGAATCTCTTCTTCTCTTAGATTTTTCTTCCCCAAAAAAGCAAAATATGAAAAATAATTTATTGTGCTCATCATAGCCCAGGTTATGGACTGTATGCTGGCCACGACTACTTTTATTAATTATAATCACTCCTATCCATGGGGCATCTCCATTCAGCCATGAACTGGGTTAGGTGTCCTACACAGTTTTCACATCACTCTGATGGCCCAAGTACCATAGTTGCTCCTTTTTCATAAATGAAGAAACTAAAGCTACCACATGATAAGAGGTTTGTCTGAGGCCCACAGGGTGTGTGACTGGATATTGGGACTTGAACATGGTGTTTGACCTGAAAGGGGGTGCAGGGTGCTGAACCCTGATGCTCCACCCATGGTTCCTGCCCCCGCTCACTCCATGGGGGCAACCTCGGGGTGATGGCAGCTAGTGGGAAAACTGACTCTCCAGCAAAGGAAAGGAAAAGCTACTTTTCTCAATACAAACTGGAAACTTTGATGGGAGAATCATCTCAAAGGAAAACTATACACATGTGGTGAGTCATGTCAGCAGCAGCAAGTGATGAGTCTCTTGTCTCCAACTCCAATTCATCACTTCTTATATGGACAGTTTGTCTACAATCAAAAATAAGTAAAGTTCAGCCTAACTCTCTCCCAATATCAGCATCATCTTTAAATGAACACAATATTCCTATCCCATTAATGAGTTTTCAAGAACATCAGGCAATTGCCAAAGAGTACATTTATTAAGGTTGATTTTTATTATCAAAAGAAAATGCTGTATTGACATGGAAGGCTAGAATTGAAGTTTAGAAAAGATTGTCTCTTTCATCGGTATGAATTAACAGCATGACACAAATCACTAGATAGTGTGTGATTATTAGATAATGACCCGTAATCATAAGTAATTTCCCATAAATTAAGTATTCATTAGAAAAAGTAATCATTATTAATTGCATTAGTCATTTCAATTATAAGGCAGAAATGCCTTTTTATATGAACCTGGGATCATTTAGTTACTCTCTTAGCAAAGTCTCACTTCTCTGGATTTTTAAAAAATAAAATAAGAATATGGATATTTATATACAATATTTCTTCAGTGTCTGAAGGCTTACTGAAGTGATTCCTCTTGGTATGGTCATTATTAGTTTGTAGTCATGTGAAATTGTAGACTCTGGAAAATTAATTCAATGTTCCCAGAAAAAAAGTAAAATATTTTTCTGCATCACACAATGGTTTATATGACACACTCCTTACAACTCAACATTTAGTCTGTATGAGTGACATTCTAATTTCCTCAGTACAATGTTAGGACACAGACCGTTGGTTAGTTTTATGTGTCATTTTGGGCCATGGGATGCTGAGATACCTGGTTAAACATTGTCTCTGAGTGTGTCTGTGAGGGTATTTCCAGAAGAGATTAGCATTTGAATTGAAGGACTGAGTAAAGCAGACGGCCCTCCCTGGTGTGGCCCTGACCACCTAAATAGAATAAAATGGTGGAGAAAGAGGATTTGCTTTCTGCCTGATGAGCTTGGACATCAACTTTCTGCCATCACCTCTCCCAGTTCCCAGGCCTTCAGATTCAGGTTGGAGTCTATACCAGCTCTCAGAGCGTTGAACTACACCACTTGTTACTCTGGGTCTCCAGCTTGCAGACAGCAGATCTTAGGATATCTCAGTCTTTATGATCTTGTGCGCTAATATCTTGTTAGTTCTGAACTGGGTCTTTACTATGATTGTATTTAAAGATGAGAATGACAATATTTCCACTAGTAAAGTAAGCACTATAATTCGTAGCATAATTTGGCAACAGCAATATAAACAATATCTGCATTGAATATTCCCCTAGTAAATCACTTACAAGAAGTGAGGAGCTAGGTGACTATATATGATACTTTAGAAAATTTTTGGAAAACTAACAAATATGATGATGTTGATTGCTCCCAGTTTTATTGGGCAAAGGGGAGAAAGATGAAGATTAGCTCAGGGATTCCAATTCCCAGCGCAAGTGTCACATAAATGACTCAAAGGCTACACCCTGCATCTTGAAGGAGACCCTTCCCTCCTGTAGTTGCAAGGCTGAAAATGGTGAAAATCAAATGCAGAATCCCATCTGTGATTGGCTGAATTGCAAGCAATCTGAATTCCTTATTTTGTAAGGTGTCTACCATTAAAGTGAGGGCCCTGATTAAGAAAGAATGGCACCCTGTAAATTGGAATGTGGAGGGGAAACCCTGATGAAGCTGAGGGTGCTGAGCCCCCAAGTTCTGATAAGCCTTCTTTCCCAAGTGGCCTCACAGTTCACAGTGGTGTCATCAGACTTTCCACCTCGGTCTGAGGGAATTGATCCTGTACTGCCCAAGGAAATGGTGATGGCTTCTCCTGAGGCAGTTGCCATGCAAGACAATGAGGGTTTCCTTGAGACCCACCCCATCACCCCTCTCAGTTTCTAGATGTAGACTCAAGTCCCAACAGGCCCCTAAATGTGTGGTACAAAGTGTGGTGCATGAGGAGGTGGTTTGCACTCCAAAAGAACAACTTGAATTTTCTAATTAATACAGACAGAAATCTGGGAACCCTGTGTACGATGCTGAGGGTGTGGGAGAGTGGTAGAGCATAAAGTAGGATCTGACCACATTTACTGATATTGGTTCACTAAGCAGAGAATCGGCATTTAATGCTGTAGCTTCATGAGTTAGTGGCTCAGGTTTGGTTGATGAGTTAGAGCAGCTCAGGCTTGTTTGGCTGGTGAGTTAGATTAACTCAGGTTTGTTGGTTGTTGAGTTAGGGTGACTCAGGTTTGGTTGGTCAGCTGGCTGCGACATAGGCCAAAAGAGGGTCTGGGATGAGAGACTGGAAATGCCCACTCCTCCCTGGCTTAATGAAGAAAAAGGAATTACTATGACTGAAATGTTAGAGTGGATTTGTCACTTAAGATCTACTCACATTGGACAGTTCCAGAAGACATACCTTTCCACACAACTGTAAGAAATAAATTTGTGAAGGGAGCCCAATACTACTGAAGATGTCTGTGATGTCTCCTCTGTGTAGGCCAGACTTTGCAGTGGGACTGCAGCCACATACTTGGGAAACCGAAATGCGAGGGGAGTGATTGGATCCTGGGTGCTGGACCCCAGGTGAGCTGGGGATGGTGACTCTAAAGGACAGCAGGGTCAGAGCAGCAACCAGAACAGTCTGGTGGGACCTGTGGCTTTGGCTAGTTGATCATGGTGTTCCTAGAAATTTAAAGACAAGGAAGCCCACTAAATTCTTACTCCATCTGTATAAGCAGAAAAGTTCTAGGTCGAGTCAACAAAGACCTAAGTGAATCATAAAAGCAGAGAGTCATGGTTTCTCTGCTTTTCCCAGACATGAGCCATTTTATAGACCCAGAACCCTTTGAAAGAAAGGGGTGCTTGGTACCCTTGAGAAAGGATCCTGGTATGCTACTAAAATTTATGCTGTCAATCTTCCTGCCAGCCTTCTCCAAAGGACCTACAGTCTTTCACCAAGGTAGATACACACTGGGAAAAAGGAAAATCAGACCTCTCAGAGATTATTGGACACTGAATTTCTTTTCTTCTTTTTTATTTTTTTATAGTTTTTTTCTTCATGAATTCATTCAGTTTACTCAGTTCATTTACATCACATATTTTAACTGAGAATAAATTCACAGAATATTAACTGGGCAACTCTAAAAGGAGCAACAGAGTGAGTAGCACTTCATACATTCACAACATTATACACGTTGCTACTAGTTCCAAAAGAAACCCAGTACTCATTACACAGTTGCCCCCCATTTCTCCCCATTCTCACCCTACACACTACAAATCTGCATTCTGTCTATATGCATTTACCTGTTCTGAATATTTTGCATAAATGAAATAATACAATACATGATGTTTTGTGTCTACTCTTTTCACTTAACAATTTTTTTGGGGGTTAAATAGTGTAGCTTATATCAGTACTTAATTTTTAATGGCTTAATACTATTTCCTTACATGTATATACCACAGTTTGTTATCCATTCATCCAATGAGGGGCATTTGTGTTGTTTCCACCTTTGGCTATTGTGAATAGTATTCTATGAATATGGAGGTACACATATTTGTTTGAGAGCTAGTTTTAATTTCTTATGGGTGTATACCTAGGAGTGGAATGGCTGGGTCAAATGGTGGTTCCATTTAACATTTTGAAGAACCATTACCTGTTCTGTACAGTAGCTTCACTATTTTACATTGCCACCAGGAATGCAGAAGACTTCCAATTTCTCCCCATCCTCACCAACCACTAGTTACTTTCCATTGCTTCTGAGCTGCAGTGATCTTTGAGTAACAAACCAGACTGCCTACAGCTTTGCCATCACGTCCTGCTCCCACAGTGCCCACAGATTGGCCTGAGTACAAGCCTAGGGTCCTCTGCTGTCTTTCCGAACATATATCCAGTGCTGGGTTGCACCTATGCTCCTTCTTTCCCTGGCATATATGGTACTTGTTCTGAGTCCTATTCCTCAGACTTCCTCTCTGCTTCCTTCTCATGCTCAGGTCTACCTGATTTTCAATTTGTTTGCCATAACTTGCCCCACCCAGGAGGACACAGGTGGCTGTGTATCTAAACATTTTGACAGTACCAGGACCACTGTCTGGAAAGTTCTTACAGTCCCAGGAAGTAGGGAGGAAAACAAAGGTCAGACTTTGTGCCTGCCCCAAAGTCCCTACTAGCCCATAACCAGTAAGTCACACCAGAAACATGGGCAGCTATACCACAGTTGTAGCCAATACCACCAGCTGTAGAATGGATGATGGGGGGCAGGTGGACAGAAACACCACCCTTTCTTATTAAAAAAATGACCCTTTTCTTTATTTAGCAGTCCTCTGGTTGCTGTAAGTTTTTTTTTTTTTTGGTATCATTAATCTACAGTTACATGAGGAACATTATGCTTACTAGGTCTCCCCCTTCACCAAGTCCCCCTAACAACTCCCATTACAGACACAGTCCCTCAGCGTAATAAGATGCTGTAGAGTCACTACTTGTCTTCTCTGTGTTGCACAGCTCTCTCCATGGACCCCCCACATTATACAGGTTAATCATAATGCCCCCTTTCTTTCCCCACCCCCTTATCCCTCCCTTCCCACCCATCCTCCCCAGTCCCTTTCCCTTTGGTAACTATTAGTCCATTCTTGGGTTCTGTGAGTCTGCTGCTGTTTTGTTCCTTCAGTTTTTTCTTAGTTCTTATACTCCACATATGAGTGAAATCATTTGGTACTTGTCTTTCTCCACCTCATTTATTTCACTCAGCATAATACCCTTGAGCTCCATCCATGTTGTTGCAAATGGTAGGATTTGTTTTCTTCTTATGGCTGAATAATATTCCATTGTGTATATGTACCACAACTTCTTTATCCATTCATCTACTGATGGACACTTACGTTGCTTCCGTTTCTTGGCTATTATAAGTAGTGCTGCGATAAACATAGGGGTGCATCTGTCTTTTTCAAACTGGGCTGCTGCATTCTTAGGGTAAATTCCTAGAAGTGGAATTCCTGGGTCAAATGGTATTTCTATTTTGAGTTTTTTGAGGAACCTCCATACTGCTTTCCACAATGGTTGAACTAATTTACATTCCCACCAGCAGTGTAGGAGGCTTCCCCTTTCTCCACAACCTTGCCAATATTTGTTGTTGTTTGTCTTTTGGATGGTGGCCATCCTAACTGGTGCGAGGTGGTATCTTATTGTGGTTTTAATTTGCATTTCTCTGATGACTAGCAATGTGGAACATCTTTTCATGTTTCTGTTAGCCATCTGAATTTTTTCATTGGAGAACTGTCTGTTCAGCTCCTCTGCCCATTTTTTAATTGGATTATTTGCTTTTTGTTTGTTGAGGTGCGTGAGCTCTTTATATAGTTTGGATGTCAACCCTTTATCAGATCTGTCATTTATGAATATATTCTCCCATACTGTAGGGTACCTTTTTGTTCTATTGATGGTGTCCTTTGCTGTACAGAAGCCTTTCAGCTTGATATAGTCCCACTTGTTCATTTTTGCTTTCATTTCCCTTGCCCAGGGAGATATGTCACCCTTTTCCTGAGGTGCTGGGTTCTCGCAGGTGTAGATGTAGCCTGGCTGTTGTACTGTATCTTCCAGTCTCTCTTTTAGGAATAGACATATTTGTTGTATTTTCAAAAATATATATGACTTTGGGGGGAGATTTCAGCTGTGCTACTCATGCCGCCATCTTGGCTCCTCCCTCTGGTTGCTGTAATTTTTGTATTCAATTCCAGAGTTTGGGAAAACTGATTCAAAAATTCTTGTTTTATGTGAAATTCTTTCTTATCCTTAAAATTTTATTTTTTTCTTTCAACCTTTAAGATTAACTTAGACTAAACTGAACGCTTGTTATTCTGTCTTACAAGTTGGGCATTTCTTGGTCTTACCCATCTCAGTAAATGGTAATCTTACTTTGCCTATTTTGTTTGGTTTTTGCTTGCTTTTCTCCAGTAGAATATAAAGTAGATTAGATTAAGACTTCAGTGTAGTTAATTTCTATATGTCTTCTATCAAGAAAATATAGACATTCTATAAATATTCATTGAATAAGTATAGAATTAAGTTTCTTCTTTCCACATAAGTACATCTAGATTCCTCACTATGAATATACTGAATATGAATTTTAAAAACTGGTATGAGTAAAACATACACCCTCAGTATGAATAAAACACTTGTAGTTTGTTTGTCTCTTATTACATTCTTACAACAGTGTCCCCACTTCAGTCATGTTTTTAAGTATAACTGCAGTACTAATCTCTAGATGCCTGGAGAATGAGGTTTCATTTAACCACCACAATACCTGGCCAGGAATAGATGCTCAGTTACTGTTAATGCTTTTTTTAATCTCCAGGATTCTAAAAGAACAAGGAGGAGTTTATTTATAGGAAAGTCATGAATCTGTATTACATAAATAGCATGATTTGTCCTCTAGAATGTCTCTATTCTATAGGTGGTCATTTCAAGCTAATCTATGCTCATTGTAATATGAGATTCTTAGTTATTAGTAACTATTACTACTTCTCTTCTCCACTCACATTTTATAGGGTCCAATAGCATGCTGTTGTATTTATCAATTTTTGTCTAAGACTCTAGTTACATTGCTTGGGTCCAATAATCAAAAATAATGAAAATAATGGGTGAAATGAGAGAAAAATTAATTTCACGGAGCTCATATATAAATGACCATTTCTGTTTTCTAGTTCTAGAGTTCTACTGTTCAGAAATACCACAAAGTCTTTTTTTCTGGACTAAGAATAAAATTTTTATATCGATCCATAACCCTTTTTAGTCCTTTTATATGTTTGGTAATTTTTCAGTAGTAGCTGGCTATAAAGAACAAACAATAGCAACAAAGAAGAAAATGTAGTTAGCAGATAACTGGAAACAAACATTAAGAACACATATTTATCTATCACATTATTTCTAATGGGACAAAAATGGGGACAATCATTTACAGTAAGGAAATTATCAGTGAATTTTGATGTATGGATACATAGAATGATATACTATGAGCTTTTAAATGATGTGTTTAAAATTATTGAGAAGTTCATTATATAAAGTCAGTTAAAAAGAGATCAAAATCTAATATGTTTTGTGACACATACTTCATTTGAGAAATTCCCAACACTTAATAAAATTGGAAGAAAATACATCAATGCTTTTAATTGTACTTCAGGATCCTGAGAATACAGATGGCATTTATTTTATAATTTTACAATGTTACATTGCCCAAAATATCCTTAATGTAAATTAATTGATTGTCCCTTTAAAGAAAAAAATTTTCAAAAAAGATAACATATGTACTTGTATGAGTTATCAATCTAATTTAGGTAATTCTGCATTAAAAACTGAAGGGTTTCTATGAGCCCTGTTATGCCCATAATTTGTCTCTTCATTCATTCAATCTAATGAATATTGTCTGAGTGAAGTATGGCAAGTATTGTGGTAGGCACTGGAGCTGTGCTGTTGAGTGAGATGGATGGGAACCTGCACTCATAGTCCCGCAGACCTTTCTAATAACTGTTGAAACTTGGCACTATGTCCCTGACCTGCTCACCTACTGGGCTGTGTGCCCTTTAAGGCCAAGCCTATGCCAGCCATCATTACATTTTTAGTACCTAGCATGCTACAGGCTATAAAGGAAATAATGTGTTACTAGTGTGTTACATGTAGTACCTAGCTGAATGCAGTAGCATCTTCTATGGTTTTTGAGTGAACATGTACAGTGGTATGTGTGAAACTCTAAAACTCAGTGTAAGTGTTCAGGGCAACTAGGAGTCACTAGGTGGTAGAATACAATTATAAGATATGCACAGGTAACACCTGCTCTCCATTTCTGATTTTCCTGCCATGAGAGAAAATTGTGTGTAAGCCACAGTACTATGATAGGAAAGCAAACGCTGATAACTGAAATGTTTTGGCTTCTAGTGTTACCAAATTTTAATAAAAAGTAATGTTGGTCTTTAGTTTTACTAAGTTTAATAGAAATGCTTTTAAAATTACATTTGAATACATCTTCAATAAATATATATTAAATATATTTTAATAAAAATAAATTTTAAATACACATTTAAGAATTAATTTCCTGCTTCTTATGAAAGAACTTTGAAGGAACATAAAGGAGCAAGCACCACACTTGGAAAGAACAACCTTGAAGGGATGGTTTGGGGAGGAAATGGTTCTTGTTTCTGATTTTAGGAGCAGAACCATCTAAGCTCAGGTCATGAAGTGGAGCTACTGAGTTCACATCTTGCTTCTTCAGGTAGGTGGAGACCCACCAGAACTCTTGGCTTTTCCCAGGAGCAGCAATGCCAAGTCTAATGGTGCCACATTCATGAGCCACACTCATCATGCAGGAAGTGCCCATCCCTGGCCCTTCAGACCTTGGATGTTAAGTGGACTAAATGTAATCAGCAGATGGCCATCTGTAGAGAGATGTGGTGTGAGTTCTTCTCCCTCTCCCTGAATGTTTTAAGCTAATGCATTGGCATTGAGAGCAAGTCAACATCTGGGCTCTCAAAAGATAAAACAGATGTTAAAAACAAAAACAAAAAACTAAAGCCACAAAAACAAAAAACTAAAGCCGCAAAACCTTCTGTAGCCAAATAAAGAAATAAGTTAACACTGAATGTGTTTTTTAAAATCAGAATGAAGAAAACAGCTTTCATTTTTTCTTCCTGGTAACTCCATATAATTGATAGGGTCTTGGTTTTTGTTACTGTTTCTAGTTTGCATGCCATTTGTTCAGATATAAAGAAGGAAATTTATGCCCATCCTATTGTTATAGTCCTGAACCTGTCTACAATCTAATCAACATATTTGATATGACTTCAGAAAGAAGGCAATCTATACTATATGAAGACCACAGAATTGCATTTCAGGTTTGATTAGGAATTATTAAAAATGAGTAGCTATACTAGTGGAGGTGAGGACTTAATAATAGAGGTAGCTTGAACCCCTGTGTTGTATTCTTGAAACTAATGTAAGATTGTGTATCACTGATACTTCCATAAAAAAAAAAAAGAAAAAGAAAAAAAGCTGAAATAAATATTAGTTTCCATCAACAGCAACAAAAAATTAGTGGTCCTAACCTTTTAGTAGCAACAGTTAAAACCTGGAGACAACCCCGATGTCTTGCAACAGATAAATGGTTAAAAAAAACTGTCATCCATCCATCCTATGGAAGGTTACTCACTGATGAAAAGGAACTAATTATATATACATGTGGCAACCAGAGAATTATACTTGGAGAAAAAGCCACACTCCAAAGTTATAAATCCTATGAGTTTCCGTTCATACAACACTTGCAAAATGACAAAAATATAGAAATGGAAAACAGATCAGTGGTTAACCAGGAGTGGAAGTGGCAGGAGGGAAGCGAGTGTGGCTCCTGAGGGACCTGCCATGACGGAAATGTTCTGTGTCTTGACTGTGTCAGTGTTAGCATCCTCATTGTGATAGAGTTTTGCAGATGCTGCTAGTTGGGGAGACCAGGTGAAGAGTACATAGACCTGCTCTGTATTAATTCTTACAACTGCAAATGAGCCTACAATTTTCTCAAAATGAAAAGTTTAGTTAGAAATAGGGTCCTCTGGACCTGAAATCAGTAAACATATACTTGAACCCTGGTAACTTTGCTAGCTATAGACATATAAAACTTTACAAGTTCTCTGGGTCTGAATTTCCCATCTGTAATATTAGGATGTTCCAGGGTGTTGACATGATTAATGAGATTATCCATGTAAAAATCGTATTTTAAAATAAAGGGTTGTATAAATTATAAAAATAGAGACCTTGTGATACATTCTTTAAGAAAATGCAATATTTTTCAACTTACAGGTTACAAAAATGTTTCGGTGTCCACATCTGCAAAAGATATAATAACATAATAGGTTTTGAACACTTGGCAGCAGGATCCACATGTTTCAGAACATCCAGAGGTGGATGAGGGTGGGGGCCACATCTTTCAGCTTCCCTTCCCCGTACCCCAGTGCTCTGAGGTTCTAAAATACTTTTAAAATGACAGATTTATAATATATAGTATTACTGTTTAAAACTTATGGGATTGTCATGTTCTTTTATTAATTTTATTACAGAGCATTCATTTGTTTATGCATATCTATTTCCCAGTTCACTGGATGCATTCAGAGGACAGAAATAGCTAACATCTTATTTATCTCTCTATCCCCAGCCCCAAACCCCTCCTGCCTTGTATATAACGGTTTTTCTGTGAGTGTTTATTATAAGTAATTGGAACTTTATAATGATTACTTAACATATTTATTTTGACTGGTGAACCATTCAGTTTACCCTGTTAAAACATCTTTTCACAGCTTACTGGACAAATGACATGGCCTTCTTAGAAGACATCTTATTATTCTTCTGGTCAGTTTATATATATATTTCTATATATCAGATCTAGCTCTGAACAGTCTGACACTATTCAATGAACTGATAAACTACCATTAATTAAAAAGTCATTAGTAACTCATCTAAAAAGAGCAATTGCATGAAAAGGTTTGCCAGTAGACAGTTTAAACAAATGAGATCTCATCAAGTTATTGTTCATGAGTCAGGTACAATGTGTATACTTTTGCAAATCAACCAGACAATCTATTACAATGGTGTTTTGTTTATTTTTCTCTCTGGGAAATGCATTACTGTTGGTTAGTCATCAGTCTCTTAGCAGGGAATGTGACTTAATTTTTTAGCTGCTTAAATTTTTCAGATAAGCAATGTATCATTACCTGTTCACTGCATAATCACATCACAATAAAGTAATTGTTGCATATCATTGTTACTGTCCTCTTTTTCTAACTTAAAATGACATCTTCAGGTAAATCACTGGTAAATATTCATAGAAGAATATGAAAATTAAATGAGACATTTCAAGGACAAAACAAATCATTAACTTGTCAAGAATAAATTTAAACAACCTGAAAAATGCTCATGACATTTCCTGACTACTAAGGGAACATTCATTTATTCATGAATTATTAAACTCACATTTTAAAACACTGTTCCCAAAATTAGAACAAAAGTTATCTGCCCTAATAAACCCCAAATTTTACAAATGACAATTTGATGCAGTGCAAAGAAAGACATTTTAATGACAAGAATATGACTCAGTGACTATTGAGAAAATGAATATGCATTCTCATAAAATATTACATTTATTGAATTGAAAATATAAAGCTAGATGACAAGTCTGATTCATAAAACATGAATATTCCAGAATAAAATCACATTATCTTACTAAGAAGTAGCAGTACTTTATAATTAGTGAGTTTAATGAACTTTCAAAACCACAGCATAGTGAACTAGGACTGACTGTTTTAGATTTCAGATGAAGTATTTTTAGAAACATCTGCTGAAAGACTAATTTTTACCTCTTGATTCACTATTGAAAATAGCTTAACAATGAGATCAGTAAAAAGGGAGAATCTTTTTCCTATATTCATGAATTTGTGGCTGGAAGTCAGTAGGTATTATGGGACCTTGTTAAAAGAAATAGAGGTTGTAGGCATCTGCTTATCTGAGGGAAGATTTTTTAAAAAGGCAGGAAGAAACAGAATGTGACTGATTCCTATCGTTAGGTCAAGGTGAATCATCAACACAGAATGCCAAAACATAATTAATTGGTGTGTGTTATGGAAAATGACATGGGTCAGGCGGTCTTTATTTTCAGTCTGTGGAATTGACATTAATACATTAATTTATAGTTCAGCTATGCTTCGGAGGAGGAGAGAGTTTGGTCTTTAGTGATTGCCAAATAGAAGATATGGTGAAAGAAAAAACATTCTACCTGCTTGGAAAGACTGCAAACACTAAAGAGATGGCTGCCCAATTTTCTGATTAAAATAATCTTTGGATATCTGAGCCAATAACAGACTGTAATAGAATAATCATCTCCCTACTTGCTCTGAGAGAGACCAAGTAACATGACTAGCAGCTTTATCTATCCTTTCTATTGGCCTTTAAATAGCGTAAATGTCTTTTGAATTCTGATGTCAAACAAATGTGCATTCAGGTTTTCACTGTTGTGTGCATTTGGGCACTTACCTTTTAGAAATGAAGTCCCAGAGTTGTAATCATTTTAGAACATTCTCGGAAGCAGAGGTGAGCTGGACCACAGGAACTTGAATCCTGGGCCCCATGGTAAATGGCAGCAGAAAGTGCATTTTAGGTTCATCTGTCTAGTACACCTCAACAGAGGAACACCTGAGGGAGTCCTCACAGAAACCAGAGACAAGAGCAAGAGTCATTGCAGCAATGGAATAAGACCAAAATTAAAGCCACAAGTGGAGCCAAGGAAATCTTTTGACAAATGAAGCCTAAGCAATAACACAGCATATTATTAAAGAGAGCATTTCTGCCTTGTAAATACAACTGTATACACTGAGCAAAAGTGTTCACCAATTTGTCCAAGTCAGCCCAAAAAGGACTTACATCTAAACATTTCGAAATGGTCTCAGAAACTTGCAAGTGAGAAGAGATTGTGATTCAAGACACTGGTTTTCAGAAATTTGTATTTAATGGTTGAAATCAGTAAAAAAATATTCTTGGAAATGGAAATTCTAAAAATACATGTCCCATTTTAAAAGAATCAATGGAAAATATATTTCTGATGGTCATAAGAAAAATCTGAAGGAAAGACTTAAGAACTTGCAGTGACATTAAAAAACTGGCAATATTCACCAAATGAATGCTGGGAATAGAAAAACTGCATATATTTATAAAGAAAAAAATGCAATCCCACTGTCTGATTTTCAGTGTCGGTGCCTTCATCCTAGAGATCAGGGGTCTGGAAAGCTCCTAGATTTTCTCATCATGGCAGGAATGTCCATTTTAGTCCTCAAGCTTAAGAAATGGCCTATTTCCTGGAGATTTACAATGAGAATGTTTGCGAAAATCCTATCGAAATGTGAAAGCATATTGGAAAAATTGCAGTGTCACTCCTATCATTAAGTTTTAATTTTGGCTAAAGATCTAGGTTTATTCATCCTCCTTTTTCAGAAACACTGAAAAGTATAATGGACAAATTGAATTAGAAGATACCAAAAAAGGTGGAGAGGATATTATACATGTCAAAAACTACCTAAAACACATTGATTTGGTTGATTTATTAAAATGCTTCCAAGGGGAAAACTGTGCTGAAAAAGATGTATATATTAACTTCAATCAATTGGAAAATAATCAGTACTATTTAATCAATTTAATCATTAGAAAATGAACCCTAAATTGTGTTTAATACAAAAAGATTAAAAATAAATAAATAAAAATAAAAACTGTCCATATTCACAGTGAAATTGGATACCACATACAGCTTCTTTTAAGGAGTGGCAGGTCCAGGCCCACCTGCTTCCCTCCTCAGTGACAGCTCCCTCAGTGGGGCCCTCACCTCACGTTGGAAAAGCCCACTCTTAGTCCCAGAGGTGAGGTGCACTGTAGGCTCCCTTCCTGCTCTCATCTGGTAATGCACCCATGTCTAAAGCAGTGCATTTCTGAAACTCATTTAGAGTAGGGAGGGGGTTGAGCCAGTTGGAGAGAAACACTAGCCCTTGCGCTTCAGATTCAGCACTAATAATGCAGTAAAATGTGCAAACGTTTCCCCAGCCAGCTATGTCCTAACCGGACAGAAGAAAGAATCTTTGCAATTAGTTTTCTTTAGTGTGACTACAGCTTAATGAGGATGTCCTCTCTCACCAGTGTGCAGAGCTGGGAGAAGAATAAGCCTCCAACTCCCTCAGACCAGGATGCCCTTCTTTATTTGTTTTCAGTTACATGGTAATACAAATCATCGGAACATAAAGAAAAAGAGAGAAACATTAGGAGAGGAGTAAATTGCTAAAGGTTTTAATACAGATCCCTTTCTTCTGCTACCTAAAAGGCTGCTCTGTTCTTTTTTCCCTTATTAGGCACTCCTAAAACTCTTGACACTCCCCTTCTTTCTGTGATGACACTTATAGGGCATTTTTTCAAAGGCAAAACTATAAGGACAGAAAACAGCCCATGGCTGCTTGGGAAGTCAAGGAAAGGCTTAACTCTGTCTGAGGGCCTGGTTTGAAACATACAATTGTTTTATATCTTGTGGTGGCAGGTAAATGACTCTATAGGTTTATCAGAACTCACAGAACTGTGCACTAAAATGGGTGAATTTTACTATATATAAGTTATACCTTAATAATAATGGAGAAAAAAACTAAACAAAAGCTATGTAGAAAACAACCAAATAAGAACTGTTTATGTATAGAAGGAAGAATAAGGTAGTAGATATAAGCTCATAATATAAGGTTGAGTGTTTAAATTCCACAACAAAGTGCTAATGGATCACAGCACGTGTAAAAATAATGAATAGTGTGACATCTTTTTAAATTAGTGCTCATACCAAGTGGTAAAAAATCCCACATGGATACCCTTCTTGCATACACAGAACATAAAAAGAGCCAAACGCAACCCAAATTGTGTATTTTGTAACCTGGTGAGCATCTTTATGATCATTAGCTCTTTATCAAGTAGATTGCTTATCTCTATTTCATTAAGATATGTTTCTGAAGTTTTTATTTTGTTGTTTCATTTGGATCATATTCCTCTGTGTTAGTTTCTATGTGTTATATAAAAAAGCTTCCAGACTTGAAGGAGTGGCCTTGTATGGGAGATGAACATCATTGGTCAACCCTGTGTCTGCTTTTGGTTGTCTCACAAACCTTTGTGCTCATCCAAGCAGCCTATTTTGAGTTTCATGGCTCCCAGTTCTGGAGGCAGTGCCAAGACAGGGTCCAAAGCGGTGATCTCAGCCAGCACCAACATTCTGACTGGAAGCCAGAGCCTCAGGCAGCAGCTTTCAAAGTGTGCAAATATATCCAGTCCTGTGGAGCCACAGCAGCAGCTTTCAAAGTGTGCAAATATATCCAGTCCTGTGGAGCCACAGCACAAGCCTTGCTGGCCCCCAGACCAGGCAATGCAGGATATCTCCTGGGCAACAGTCAAAAAAGCAGGGCTCCAGTCAAGGGGTCCACTCCTTTCTGGGAGATACCTGTGAACTGGTGTGAGGCAGAAGGGGAGCCCAAAGGCAGGCTGGGTTCACTGGCCTCAATTCCCTGAGAGCACCTGCATGGGCTCTTGGATGTGCACCAGCCCGGAAGCCTGCCCTCAGGCCAGTGCTCCTGGACAAGGAAACTGGCCTTTTTCTCAGAAAGTCTGCATTTGTGTTTCAGTCTGCTGTCTGTGCAGAGCCCTGGGATGGTAGCTGCCAAGGACTGACCCTCCGATTGTTTCAGTTCCATGGGACCCACTAACTCAAATGCCCCCTGGCTCTAGAGCCAAGCATCAGGGGGCATCCCCTGGGAGCAGTCACAAAATCTGGGGCCCAGGACATAAAACCAGGGCACCAAATGTGTGTAAGAGCTCCCCTCCAAGAGGTTCTGGAGCCTGAGAAAATGCACTGGCCAGCCTCCATCACCAGAGCACCCCAGCTGGCTCCTACTCTTCTTGCAAAACCTTAAGATTAGCAAATGAATCTCTTTCATAAAAAATCTGGGTGCTTTTCCAATGGCTGCTTCTTCCCTGGCTCTGAGACGAGTTCACATGGGAGCCCTTTAAGGGCCATTTCTCAGTTTGCCTCAGCACTGTAGTGTTCCTGGTTTTCAAAGCCAGATGTTTGAGGGTTCACCTCTCAGTGAAGGTCTTAAAATTTTGGGTGCCTGGTTTGGGATACAAATACTTCACATCTCAGGGAGAAGCCCTGGGTGTGTGAGTTCCCTCCCGACTGCAGGCTTTAATAGCAAGATTGGGTCTCTGCTTTTCACCCACTCGGGTATGGCCTTTTTCCTCATTTGGCTGATGTGAAGAGTTGCTCAGCCAGTTTTCAGGAATTTTTTGAGGAAATTGCTCCTTATGTAGCTGTAGATTTTGTGGGCAGAGATGAGGTCAAGATCATCCCACACTTATTGTGAACCACCTCTCCATCATTTTTACTTTTACAAAATTTTTATTGTATATTTAGGTGGATATTAGACATAGTCAACCTTCTCATTTTTAATTTTATAAATTATTTAGTTTCTCCCACTTAACTTTTTTCTGTCTCTGATTGGATTAATTTTAAATGTATATACAATGTTGTGGATAGTTTATATGTTTTTAATAGTAAATAATAACCCCAAACATATATTTACCTTCTGCTGGTATGTAGAAAAAGTTGAATATATCAAGTTTTAAACTATGCATCTTTTACATATTAAAATTTCAATGCCATTTTTTCAAAGAAAAGGTATCTTCTTTATTTAATATAACTTGGTTAATAGGCTCTATTATATTTTTTTCCTCAATTGTTTCTCAGTCTCTGTGAACTCAAATACTCTCTTTTGGATCCTTCATTCATTTTGTGGACAAACTTGGTTTGATTTTTTTGTTCCTCTTTAAGACAGCATGGGCATCTCAGAGACTCACAGTATTGGTGATAGAGAGCGGGGATGGTGGCTTCATGCTGGCCCTTGGGCTGGTCTTTTCTGTCTGCTGGATGTTGTTCATTGCATACTTGAGCCTGACATTGATTTTGGCTATTCAACTAGCAGTGGGAGCTCAAATCTGAAACTAGTGTGGCTAGTGGTCTGACCAGGGAGAGCAGTCAACTTCTCTTCCTGATTGGCTCCTCTAATTTTCATAAGCACTGGGACCCCTGCAGTCTGGTGTCCTGTCTATTGGTTCTGGGAGGTCTGTTCTCTGACAGGTACATGAGGGTGCCTTTCACCCGTGGCACTCTGTAATCATCTCTGTATCCCCCTTCTGGAGTGAGTGTGAGAATCTGGGTCTTTTCTTCACCACACATGGTTTAAGGGACGTTCCATCAAGACTGCTGATACACACTGTATCCTTCATGCAGTCTCAATTGGCCGTGATAATGAAAAAGAGAAATTGGAGGACATGCTACATAGTCATCTGCCAGACTACTAAGACTGTAGTGTTTCTATCCACCCCTCCCTCTTCAAGGTATTTCTGCAGGTAGGAGAAGCTGGGGGTCTGGCGTAAGATGTGAGGCAATCATTATATCTCAATAAAGGTACCTTAGGAATGTCAAATAAGTAAGAGAAGAAAACCTTTTTTTTTCCTGGTAAAGTAAATACACTTCATAGCAAGTAAGTTTCACTTCCCTTAAAACTGCCAAAGTATGGTTTCCACTGCGATGGGACGGGTTGTATGTCCTTACAGTTTGAGTGGCCAATGGTCTGACCATGCAGCACTCAGGACTGCTGGTGAATAATTGTTGTTTAGTACTTTGATTTTTTATTTATACTAATAAGTTGAAGTTATATTAAAGACTAACATTCTTTTTTTATAAAAAAGAGGTGAAGTAATGTTTTCTTCCTAGAAATTGACATAGAAAATAAGGCAAAATAATTTATTTCTCTCCACCCTTTTTTCCTCCCTTCCTCCTCACAGGGGAATCCCACACTTGGGAGGAAGATTAGAACCCCAAACCTCAGCCTTACATTTCCACGCTCTAAGTACCTTCTCCTTTTCACAGTCTTTGCAATATTTTTGCATTTGCAAGTTTTTCAAACTGGCAATTTTAAAAGAGAAGAAAGAAGAATCTCAGAGTCATAGAAAATAAAAAGAATTAGGAATTGTCGTGTTCAAGAAAGCTAGGATAGGATACAGTAAGAGTAATCAGGTACCCTTTCTATTAGGATAAGTTTTTGTAAAATAACATGAAACTTAAAATGCATTACTTCAGAGTTGGAATATATTATTTTTTTAAATAAACTTTCCACTACATAATAGTGTATTTATTACTTTTCATTTCTGTATAACCACCACCATATTATGAAATAAGATACTGCTATATTCTTAGTTTGTGTTGTCTTGAAAAGCAGAGCTGGAGGACATTGATAAAAAGTTGGTGTGAGAAGTGAGACAGAAGCCTCCTCCCAAACCACATGAACCACAAAAATACAGCAAATAACAACTCATTCTGAAAGAGTGACCAGAAAGAAGACTGCAAGAGATGGCTTACATCTAGGGAAAAGAGAAGGCCTCACAGAAAAGGGTAAAGTAGCAAAGCGGCAATACGGCAGGACCCAAGGCCTCACCCCACCCCAGCTCACTGGTGGGAGGAAGAGAAATGGAGCAATAAGGGAGTAGGGGTCCAGGAATGCTAAATACCCACTCCTGGAGATCTAGTCTGGTAGCAGGAAGCAGGAAAGAACTCCTTCCTCCCAGCAAGCACTGCTCACCTGAGGCCTCCACCATTGCTCCAGGTGCTGGGAAGCTCCAGGGAGTAGAGCTTCTGGGCACTAGAAAGCACTGCCTACATGAAGTTATTATTCTATATTATTCATTAGCAATATGAAATGGCAAAAGAAACTTCTTCAGACCAAAATCCCTCGAACATCAGAAAGAGTACTCAGTAAAACTGAAATCACCAATCTTCTTGATAAAAATTTTGAAATAAAAATCATAAGCATGCTCATGGAGCTACAGAAAAATATTCAAGATCTCAGGGAGAAAATGGTAAACAGAATAGAAATTAGAAAACAGGAATACAGAGAAGCTGAGACATGGAGAGAAAAAAGGATCTCTAGAAATGAAAGAATAATAAGAAAGCTCTGCAACCAATCCAATGGAACAACATTCACATTATAGGGCTATCATAATAAGAAGAGAGAAAAAAAAGGATAGTAAGTGTCTTTGAGAGTATAATTGCTGAAAAATTTTCCAATCTGGGGAAGGAAATAGGCTCTCAGGCCATTGAAGTACACAGATTTCCCAACACAAGGGACCCAAGGAAGACAACAGCAAGACGTATAATAATTAAAATGGCAAAGATAAAGAAAAGAGAGAGTATTGAAAGCAGCCAGAGAGAGAAAAAGATCACCTACAAAGGAAAACCCATCAGGCTATCATCAGACTTCTCAGCAGAAACCTTACAGGCCAGAAGGGAGGGGCATGATATATTTAATGAAATGAAACAGAAGAGCCTCGAACCAAGAATACTCTACCCAGCAAAATTATCCTTTAAATTTGAAGGATGATTAACAATTTCCAGATAAGCAAAAGTTGAGAGAATTTACCTCCCACAAACCATCTCTACAGTGTATTTTGGAGGGACTGCTATAGATGGAAGTGCTGCTAAGGCTAAATAGCTATTACCAAAGAAAATAATACCACAGTAAAGGAAGTAGACCAATTAATTGCTAAACAAATGTAAAATTAAATTAGCTATCCACAAAGTCAGTCAAGGGATATACAAAGAGTTCAGAATATGATACCTAACATATAAACAGTGGAGGAGAAAGAAAAAGGGAGGAAAAGAAAAAAAAAACTTTTAGATTGTGTTTGTGATAGCATGATAATCAAGTTAAGCTAGACTGTTAGATAGTAAAGAAGCTTCCCTTGAACCTTTGGTAACCATAAATCTAAAGCCTACAATGTCAATAAGTGCATATCTATCCATAATCACCCTAAATGTAAATGACTCAAAAGCACCAATCAAAAGACACAGAGTTACAAATGAATAAAAAAGAAAGACCCATCTATATGCTACCTACAAAGACTCACTTCAAACCCAAAGGCACACACAGACTAAAAGAAAAGGGATGGAAAAAGATATTTCATGCAATGAATCGGAAGAAAGAAGCAATAGTTGCAGTACTTGTATCAGACAAAATAGACTTCAAAACAAAGAATGTAACAAGAGACAAAGAAGGACATTATATAATGATAAAGGGATCAGTCCAACAAGAGGATAAAACCATTTAAAATATCTATGCACGCAACACAAGAGCACCTACATATGTGAAACAAATACTAACAGAATTAAAGGGGGAAATACAATGTAATGTGCATTTTAGGAGATTTCAACACAGCACTCACTTCAAAGGACAGATCAACCAGACAGAAAATAAGGAGACAGAGGTACTGAACAATACATTAGAGCAGATGGACATCTACAGAACACTCCACCCAAAAGCAGCATAAAACACATTCTTCTCAAGTGCACATAGAACATATTCCAGAATATATCACATACTGGACTATAAAAAAAGCCTCAGTAAATTCAGTATTGAAATTTTACCAATCATCTTCTCAGACCACAAAGATGTAAAACTAGAAATAAATTGTGAAAATAAAACAAAATAGCCCACAAAAACATGGAGGCTTAACAACATGCTCCTAAATAATCAATGGATCAATGACCAAATAAAAACAGAGATCAAGCAATATATGGAGACAAATGTAAAAAACAGCTGAACACCCCAACTTCTGTAGGATGCACCAAAGGCCATGCTAAAATGAAAGTGTATAGCAATACAGGCTTATCTCAAAAAAGAAGTACAATTCCAAATTAACAGTCTGAATTCACAATTAATGAAACTGGATAAAGAAGAACAAATGAGACCCAGAGTCAGTAGAAGGAGGGACATAATAAAGATCAGAGAAGAAATAAATAAAATTGAGAATAATAAAACAACAGAAAAAATTAATGATACCAAGAGCTGGTTCTTTGCAAAAATAAACAAAATAGATAAACCCCTAGCCAGACTTATCAAGATAAAAGAGAAAGTGTACAAACACAAACAGAATCATAAATGAGAAAGAAAAAATTACTATGGACACCACTGACATACAAAGAATTATTAGAGAATACTATGAAAAATTATAGGCTAACAAATCAGATAATCTAGAAGAAATGGACAACTTCCTAGAAAAATACAACCTTCCAAGACTGACCAGGGAAGAAACAGAAAATCTGAGCAGATCAATTGCCAGCAATGAAATTGAATTGGTAATCAAAAAACTACCTAAGAACAAAACTCCCATACTAGATGCTTCACCACTGAATTTTATCAAACATTTACCTAATACCCATCCTCCTTAAACTTTTACAAAAAGTAGAAGAGGGAATACTTCCAAACTCATTTTATGAGGCCAGCATCACTCTAAATACCAAAACCAGGCAAAAACCCCACAAAAAAGAAAATTACAGACCAATATCCCAGATGAATATACATGCAAAAATGCTCAACAAAATATTAGCAAACCGAATTCAAAAATACATCAAAGAGATCATCCAACATGATCAAGTGGTATTTATTCCAAGGATGCAAGGGTGGTACAATATCCAAAAATCCATCAACATCATAGACCACATCAACAAAAAGAAGGACAAAAATAACAAGATCATCTCCGTAGATGCTGAAAAAGCATTCAACAAAATTCAACTTCAATTCATGATAAAAACTCTTGACAAAATGGTTATAGAGGACATGTACCTCAACATAATAAAGGCTGTATATGACAAACCCACAGTCAACATCATACTTAACAGCAAAAAGCTAAAAGCTTTTCTTCTAAGATTGGGAACAAGTCAAGGATGCCCACTCTCCCCACTTTTATTCAACATAGTACTGGAGGTCCTAGCCACAGCAATAAGACAACACAAAGAAATAAAAAGCACCCAGATTGGTAAGGAAGAAGTTAAACAGTCACTGTTCGTACATAAAAAAATCCTAAAGAATCCACTCCAAAACTACTAGAACTAGTAACTGAATTCAGCAAAGTTGCCGAATACAACATTAATACACATAAATATGTTACATTCCTATACACTAATGATGAACAAGCACAGAGAGAAATCAGGAAAAAAATTCCATTTACAATTGCATCTAAAAGAATAAAACACCTATGAATAAACCTACCAAAGGAAGTGAAAGACCTATAGCCTGAAAACTTCAAGACAAAAATAAATGGAAACATATTCCATGCTCATGAATAGGAAGAATTAATATTGTCAAAATGGCCATCATGCCTAAAGCAATCTACAGATTCAATGAAATTCCTATTAAAATACCAACAGCATTCTTCAATGAACTAGAACAAATAAGTTTAAAATTCATATGGAACCACAAAAGACCCCAAATACCTAAAGTAATCCTGAGAAGGAGGAACAGAGCTTGGGGGATTATGCTCCATAACTTTAAGTTGTACTACAAAGCCACAATAATCAAAACAATTTGGTTCTGGCACAAGAACTGACCCACAGAGCAATGGAACAGAATAGAGAGCCCAGATATAAACCCACACATATACTGCCAATTAATATATGATAAAGGAGCCATGGATATATAGTGGGGAAATGAAATCCTCTTCAACAACTGGTGTTGGCAAAACTGGACAGCTACCTGTAGGAGAATGAAACCGATTATTGTCTAACTCCATACATGTAAGTAAAATCAAAATTGTTCAAAGACCTGAACGTAAATCACGATACCATAAAACACTTAGAGGAGAACCTAGGGAAAAAAATCTCTTGAATATCAACATGAGCAACTTTTTCCCAAACACATCTCATTGGGTAAGGGAAACAAAAGCCAAAGTAAGCAAATGGAACTATATCAAACTAAAAAGCAAAGGACACCATCAGCAAAAGAAAAAGATACCCTACAGTATGGGAGAATATATTCATAAATGACTTATCTGATAAGGTGTTAACATCCAAAATATATAAAGAACTCACATGCCTCAACACCCAAAAAACAAATAACCCAATTTAAAAAAGTGCAGAGGATCTGAATAGACGCTTCTCCAAAGAAATTCAGATGGCCAAAACGCATATGAAAAGATGCTCTGCAACACTAATTATCAGGGAAATGTAAATTAAAACCACAATGAGATATCACTTCACACCAGTTAGGATGGCCCATAGCCAAAGGACAAGAACAATAAATGCTGGTGAGGATGCAGAAAAAGGGGAAACTGCACACTGTTGGTGGGAATGTTAATTATTTCAACCATTGTGGAACACAATACGGAGGTTCTTCAAAAACTAAAAATGGAAATACCATTTGACCCAATAATTCCACTCCTAGGAATTACCCAAAGAAAACAAGATCCCTGATTCAAAAAGACATATGCACCCTTATGTTTATCACAGCACTATTTATAATAGCCAAGAAATGGAAGCAACCTAAGTGTCCATCAGTAGATGAATGGGTAAAGAAGATGTGGTACATATACACAATGGGATATTATTCAGCCATAAGAAAACAAACCCTACCATTTGCAACAACATGGATGGAGCTAGAAGGTATTATGCTCAGTGAAATAAGCCAGGCAGAGCAAGACAAGTACCAAATGATTTCACTCATTTGTGGAGTGCAACTGTAAGAATGAGAATAAGTTAGCATAAGAGTAGCCATCTTAAGGGCCTAGAAGCAGTTTTCTGAAGTTGTGACTTAAAAGAGAAAAAAAAACTGGAACTGAGTAAGGCCTTGGAAAACAAGTTAATCATGAACACCGGGATGGGGGCAGCTGTGGCCTTCGGTCAGCTAACCTTGGTCAGTTAATCCTACATACCAAGCTTATCGTGCAGAACCTCCCTAACAATTGAAGAGTGGTCTTATCTTGCTCTCGCTTAACCCCAGGATGTATGTCTTGCAAAGATAATGTGCAGCTGTGGAAAATTACTAAGAGTTAAGTGTTTTGAAAATGCCATATAAACCCTTGGTTTTGAGTGCTCGGGGTCCTTGTTGAGACCCGCTGCGTCGGGCTGACACTTGGACCCCAGCTAGCTGGTCTCTAAATAAATTCCTCTTGCTTATTGCATCACAGAGACACCTTCTGTGAGTGATTTGGGGCGGCGCTCTCCTCTGGGAAAAATCCAACACAACAATGAAAAAAAACTGAAGGAATAAAACAGCAGCAGACTCACAGACTCCAAGAAGGGAGTAGCGGTTACCAAATGGAAGTGGTTATAGAGGGTGGGTGAGGAGGGAGGGATAAGGGAATTAAGGGGCATTATGAATAGCACACACAATATGGGGGGCACGGGGAAGGCAGCATAGCACAAAGATTAGTAGTGACTTTAGAATCTTACTACACTGAAGGATAGTGACTGCAATGGGGTTTGTGTGGGGGACTTGATAATATGGCTGAATATAGCAACCACAGCGTTGCTCAGGTGAAACCTTCATAAGATTGTATATCGATGATACCTTAATTAAAAAAAAAGTACACATCAACATCTAACCAAGAGCTTGGTACAGAGCGTCCTCTGAGTGTTGTTCCCATCACAAGGACAATCAAGGGCTACATCTTGAAATAAAAGAGAACACACACAAAAAATAAATAGATAAATAAATAAATAAAAAGCAGAGCTGGACACAAGGACTTGTGCATCATTAAATTTGAAAACTTATCTGAGAAGAGAATGGGGGAATTTGGAATAGTGAAGTAAGGACCAAAGGAAAACCAATGCAATGGTAGAAAACTGAACTGGTTACCACTGTGCATAAATTGTCCTGAATCCTATAGAGACCCCCTGAAGACCTGGGAAGGACTATCTTCTATGTACATACAATAGGAGAGATTTATTACTGCCACTGTTCCCATTGCCCATAGTTTTCCCTCAACACTTCCAGGTTTTGTGCACGTGCTTTATGGCTCAGAAGGCTCTTAGGATAATTTATGGAACAGAAGACATATATACAGTAAAAGTGAGGAAATGTGTTCCCAGGATATACTTAGGCTCATCTGGTGACTATAGCAATGGCCAAATTACAAACATCAGATGGTGCATAATAAATTTTCAGCACAGCCCACCCCTTGCATTTGGGATCCATTTGTACCCTCCACTAAGGAAGTCTGCGATCACAGAGTCTGCAAGGTGGTAGTTGGTTACAATTTCTACAAAGGATTCAAAATAAAGGATCATTGAAACAATTTATAGACTGACCAAATATAATGGGCCTGAGGCTGTAATTTATATTCTAATATCCATTCTCTATTATCCATTTTAAATTTTTTCTCATCCTGGCTAGAGAGGTGAGGTGAATAATCCAATAGATTAGAGCCTTTAGTGGCTTTTGCCTTTATTTGGGCCATAACTGAAGCAACTGCCTATTAACGATTATCACTGTATATACAAGCCCTGTGAGATAAATTGTGCATATGCTGGCCAGATATATTCCTTTCTGTGTCCATTGTATAGTATCATGACGAGGTCCCCATAAAAATTAGTTTCAATTAATCCTACCAATGTAGTACTTCATTCACTGTTTACTAGTCAAAAAGCAGGAGAAGCAAAAAAATTTCAGAGAAAATCATACCTTTGGTTTGAATAAAACCCTTACTGTTTACCTGTAGGAAAGTTACCAACCTCAGCACACACACACACCTACTGGATACAAGGACTTCTAATCCAATATAATAGTGAATACTTAAGGTAACAATTGCTCTATTGTGTTACTGGGAGTGATGTTAAGAAAGTTCAATCCTCCTTCTAAGCGTCTATGTCAAAATTGATGTATTTTAGTTATTATAGACACTGTACAGTATTTTAACTGTTGGTTCAGTGCATATACTATATCCTGCAGGATAGCACTCAAAAACCAACCTGATATTGCCACTGAACATTTAATAAGCATTCTGTCACTATACTAGGCTAGCTCTTCCCAAGGACTGCCACATATGAGCAGAACACTCTGGCCTCTTGGTTAAGTATCCATTTTCATACATCCACCATAAAAAGGTTCCTTGGTTTAAGGTAATATTATTCAGGGTCCTATGTAAATCAAGTATTCTGTAAAGCCTCAGATGGTGATTTTAACAAAGGTATTTTGAACAGGGAAGACAAGTCCATTTCCAGAGTAGGTACGAGTTTAGTGAAGACAAATTTCCATTGCTTTCAGGATGGAAGAGATCCAATATAATCAATGTGCCACCAAGAAGCTGGCTCATTTCCCTGAGAAATGGTGCAATATCAATATCAAGGGCTCAGTGTTGGTTGGTCCTCCAGCAGGCAGAGTATTTATATTGCCTTAGATGGAACTCATACTTTTGAACCATTAATAGGCTCTATTCTGTCATCACTATTCTATTAGATAGTTCATGTGACTGAGAATAGCTAACTAGATAAACCATCATAATTGCCCAGAGGACACATCATCCTCTCTAATTGCTGAGTGATTCCTCTGCACATTGATTTGATATAATATGAACAAAGCCACAGGTTTTTGTTCTTCTTTACAGTTAGTTTGGTAAATGACTTCAGCTTCCTTTGGCAAAATTGGGATAATGTTTGTTGTATACACATGAGACAGGACTTAGGATCCTTCCCCAAATGAAATTGTACTTTCCTTTTTATTGTAGGTCTCTGATCATAGAATTGGCTTAAATTTGGAAATGAGAAGAACTGCAATTTTCCATTTTTATGGCTGAATTGTCTTCCGCTTTCAAGCTATCATTTTTCTTTGTTGAAGTCAAGTAATATTCTGTCTTCTTACCCATCTATCCCTTCCCTAGTATCATTTGGAAAAGGAAGTACATCCACCTTGCCTTTGTCACCTGGACAGTTCTCGGTGGAATTTTACTGATCCTTAACATTGTCATAGGAGACATGTAAGAGTATTCTCTCCCTGCACCTTGGCTCCTCTTACAAGTACATTCTGGACCTAATTTTTAGCACATCCCAGTCCCTAGCTGAAGGAGAAAAGTCTTTTTAAATGCTGTCATAGAAGATCTTTGGCTTTCCCCAGGTGCTTTGAGTTGATAGCTGGCTATTTTCTTCTTCTAGGATTCTAAAACCTTTAACAACCCAGGTAATAGTCTTAGACAATATACTTTTTAAATGCCACACCAATACTTAAACCAATGCTTCATTTTTCATTTGTACCTCATTATAATCAACCATCAATTAGGTCTTAGTACTTGTAATGTTATTGCATTTTAAAGATTACTAATACCTATTTTACCTGCAGTTGGATTTTATTTGCTTCTGATCAGAAGTATTCATATTCCAAAATCCCATCTCGACGAACTTCTTCCAAGTGTACAAATATATTGTACTTGGATTTTCCTAAAACTAGAGCCTGAGACAAGGAATTGTGAACAAGTAGCTAAGTATAGGAAGTAATGAAAGAGAACATAATTGAAGATACTAAAAACAGAGAAACCCATAAAGAGGGAAATACAATCCAAGAGTGCATATTGAGCTAATTACTGTTGTGGGTAATTGGGGCTCAGTTCATCAGGGGATCTCAGAAGCAATTGTGAATATACCTCAGAACTATCTGCATGAAGCAAAGAGAAGTATCAAGAACAGCTCTAATACTGGCAAAGGGTACAAAGGACAATGGCTACCTTGCATTTACATATTTGCATAAGTTACAAAATGTCTGAGGGGACTCCTTTTGTTATTCCATGTGGCAACTGTAGAGAAGCTCCAGGCAGAAGATAAGAGACAAAATCCAAGTGATGTAGCCAGAGGGTACCAGTATTCAGCTAGTGATGTAATGTATTTTGAGGATACTTGCATTTAGCTTGGTGCTAGCACAAGGCTGGCACAAGAGAACAGGAAGAGAGAAAAGTGAATTGCAGCATAAAGATGACCCAACTCAGTACTCCACAATTCCTCCCTGTGTCCCAATCTGGTGACTACCCATCCCAAAGATTAATACTTTTCTGAGGTTTAACATCTTAGATTTACAGGTGCCAGTTTTTGAACTTAATATAAACGGAATTATATAATATAAACCATTTGAAATTAGATGTTTTTCACTCAGTGTTGTATTTCTGAGATTCTTCCATGTTGTGCTTATCAGTAGTTCATTCATTCTTACTGTCATTTAGTGTGAATTTATATGATTATAGTATACCTTGTCCTTTGACTGCTGATGGCTATATAGGTTATTTCCATGTTATTGCTCTTATGAATAGGTCTGCTATTAACTTTTTTGTGTGTTTTTTGATGCATAATTGTACGTACTGCACTTCAGTCTGCACTTTGGAATGGAACTGGTAGATTACAAGCAAACACATATTTGCTTAACTAGATATTCCAAGCAGTTTTCAAAGCAGTTGTAAAATCTGCATTACTACCAATAGTGTGTGAGGACTCTGGTTACTCATTGCTAATCTTCATACTGCAGTTTTCATTTCACTGGTCTGCTAAATCCTCAGTAGATTCTGAGACTGATGAAGTCAAACAGCTTCATAAGCTTGTTGACCTTTTAGAAATTTCTGCTTATGAGGTGCCTGTTTAAGTTTTTGCCTTTTTTCCATTTATATAACAGGTTTTTTTTCATTGAATCACAAATATTATGCCTGTAGTTATTTGTCCACACCCACTCTGATATTGGTGACTTATAGATTTGTTTCTGTTATCTGTTTTTCTCCTTTATTTGTCTTAGTATGCTATCGAGACAGGGACCATGGGTGTAGTCAGAGTAGGGTGAGGGCCTCTGGAAAAACCAAGGCAGAATATTTACAGTCAATGTAACTACATGCAAAGAAACCCCCTACCAAAACTCTGTGTTAAACATTAAGCTCTAGAGTCATTCTTCAATGAGATCAGTTAATATTCCCCAGATAAAGGAAAGTAGCCCATGTTTTTTATTATACTAATCATTTGTAATCATGTGTAACATTCACCTTAGCATGCTAAAAGGCCCAGGCCTATGTACTGTCATACCTCCTTCAGACCTGATGAGGTGATTTGCAATTTGGGCAACTAATTTAGCATGCAGGCCCAGTCATAAACAACATAGTAAAAGGCAGGAAGGATTCCACCTTAAAACTAAGATTGCATTTTAATACCCAGGAAGTTAAGATGTAAGTAAGATTCTTAACTTACTCTTTAGCAAACAGACAATACCTCAGCCCACTCTGGGGACTGGGCAGGTGGTCTTGTTTGATATGCTCCCAGACCAAGATGCTGGTATCTCAGGGAGAAATTATAGCAGTAAATTTCTTGTGATAAGTTCATTTTAAATATTCAGGGACCACTTAACAAATCCACACCCCTAAGCCCTTTATCACATTCCCAACTGCCTATAAAACCCCTAGACATTGCACAACTTGTCCTCTCCTGGCATGAGCCAAGAGCTCTGTTCTTCCACTTTATCTCTAAATAAACACCTCTGCCTTGCTCTCCTAACTTGAGTGTTTGCTAACTTCATTCTTTGACTATGCAAACAAGAACCCTGGCATAACTATTACTTTTTTGAATGACTACTGGGAATTTTATATGAAAAACTGAAGAGGTTATAGATGACATCCTTTCCCTTCATCAAGGTTTATCTTACCCTCTGGTGGTTTGGGCAGGAAACAGAATGACAGATCATCTCGACTCTATCAGTAGCTGATTCATGATTTGTTTATAGTATCTGGAAGGTATAATCTCCTTTGGCTCACCCACATTCCAAGGGCACAGGTCCCCAGGAGACATAACTGACAGCCAAGGATGATCCCTAGAGACCTTCTTCTTTTGGAGTCTTATAGTTCATTTTTATTCCTAGTAACTCTGTTCTGCTGTGCAGCCTCTATTTTGCTTTGCTTTTTACTCTCCTGTATTACATAGATGACTTTCATACTCTCTTCTCTGCAGATAAATGTGGGCCCTGACACAAGAGAACACATCTCTGCATGACCCTACCTTCTACAGTCTTGGCGTCTGAACAATTAGTTGTCCTGACTTATTAGCTCCAATTTTTTCATTCTCTGTACCTCATGAGATTGCCCAAACTTTTGTTGGCTCCTCTTCATCTTAGCATCTTCCCTCTGTCTGACTTTAAAGCCTCTTTCCCTGCACAAAATATAAGCAAATGACCAAGAGGAAAGTGGGTTGCATAAACTTAAGTTCTCCTGTAGAATTTTCTCATTCTCCAGGAGCTGGCCTTTTCTATCCCAGATATGGTAGTAGCCTACCAATTCCTAAAAACAATTGTTGGTTTTCCCAACCAACTGTTCTCAGTAAAGGAATTATCTGTTTTAACCTTCTCTATCAGTAGCCAAGAGGATACATTTCCAACAATATAATTTTGATTTCATTTTCTGTCCTCCAATAATTTCCTCTGGTAAGTATTCCTTCTTTTTCTTTCACCTCTATTTTTAACCACCTTCTCTGGAGTAGAAATTTTTCCTCTAGCTTTTTACATTCTAACTTTTCTGACAACAAAATGGAAAACAAACTGACCTTGTCTCACACTTGAAAAACCCCTTTTCTCTTCTAAAGCAAGTTTCTTTAAATAAAAAAGACTTTATATCTGCTATCCCTATTTTCTTATATCCAAATTCCTCCCTAAAATGCTAGCTCTGTTACATATTTTTCAGTCCTACTGCTCTGCTGAAACTACTCTGGATTCATTCAAAGCTTTTTTTTTCTTTTTAACTGAAACTCAGTTACACAGGACAACAACACCTCATCTTCTTTTCTGAAACTGGCTATTTTTTTTGGATCTGTGCTCATCTCCAAAAATCTGGTGTTTATCTCCTTCTCACATTGTCCTCATCTCTTTCTGCCTCTATATGTAATGCTTATATTTTATAAAGTCAACCCATTCTTCTTAATTTCCCTGATTTCCTTGGGCAATTTATTTTTTATTTTTTTTTACTTCCAGCTGTCAAACTGCTGATGACATGAATATGTGGATTTTTATCCCAACTCTTGACTATTGCCCTGATACCATAGTAGTCAAGAGTAAGGATTCCAGGGATACCATGGTTGGATGTGAGTCTTGGCCTTGATCATTACTATTAGAGTAACTCTGAGTAATTAATTAACCTCAATAAAAAAGACATGATAGAAAAAAGGAGGGGAAAGAATGGCAAAGTAGGAAGGAAAGGAGGAAACCTCCTCCCACATACACACCAAAGAAGCACCTACAGCAAAACAGCTACCCAAAGACAACCTGAAGACTGCAAAACAGACCATTTATATCTGGTGAAGAAGAAAAGACCACACAGAAAAGAGAAGGTGGCAGAACCACATAAATTGGGACCCAAGCCTTTCCCTTCTACCAGCCCACAAGTGGGAGGGAGAAGAACAGAGTGGGGAGGGGTAAGTGAGTGCTCAGGAACTCTGCACACCTGAACCTGCACATATGCTCTGGGAACATGAGTCCACACTGCACTGGGCTTTGGTGCCTAACAGGGAGAATTGTAGCACTCTGGGAGGCTGAGACTCCTGCCACTTGTGGAAGACAAGGATGTTCTGTCCCAGTGAGACCCAGTTCAGAATTGGAAGTTGGTAAGATTTACCAGCAGCAAAAGGGTGCCAGAGGGGCAAAGGTTGGGTGGAGCTCTCTCCACAGGACAAAGGGCAGGTGGATGACACTTCCCCAGCCCTCTCTCAACCTAGTTGGTCAGGCATGTGTGGGAGCCATCTCCGAACTTTATCCCCCTACCTGTTGAGGTACTTCCTTGTGTACCTGTCTGACTTCCCAGCTCACTCAGCCCAGACTTTTCTGCCTGTCAGGTGAAGAGAAGTTTTCTTGGCTTTCCTAGCCCTCCCTCAGCCCAATCTGGGATGCGCCTGCAGGACTCAGCTCTCAACACCTCCTACTCTCTGATGGCCCAGCCCCAAGCCTGATTCCTCTATGCACCCACTCTGCCCAACTTGCCTGCCTAGCAGCACCACCATTGCTGCCAGGCAGGCAAAGGCAGCTCCAACCACAACAATCCCAGAAGAAGGTCACTGCTTGGCTCACAAGGGGCCTCAGTGGACAGAGGTCAGCCACCCCTGGCCTACACGCAGAAAGGTAGTCCTTCCCACAGTCCACCAACAGCAAATGCAGTTCCACCACAAATGAGAACCAGGCACAGGTGAACAGAGTCTTGAGCTCTGGACACCACAGGATGCTTTCCTTATAAATCGTTATTCTATAGAGCAGGAAGCAAAGCAGATCTATCTCATACAAAGAAAGAAACACAGAAACTCAGGCAAAATGAGGAGACAGAGGAATAATTTCCATTCAAAAGAACTATATAAGACACCAGAAAGAGGGCTAAATGAAACAGAGATCACCAATCTTGTGATAAACAATTTATAGTAGCAGTTAAAAATATGCTCACCAATCTATGGAAAAGTATTGATCTCAGGAAGGACTTCAGCAAAGGGATAGAAGAGTTGAAAAAAAGACACTCAGAGCTGAAGAATATAGTCACTGAAATGAAAAATACAATGGAAGGAATGAATAATAGATTTCTGCAAGTAGAGGAGACACAATCAATGAGATGGAAATTAGAGAACAGGAAAATAGTGATGCTGAGGAACAGTGAGGAAAAAGAATCTCAAGAATAGAGAGGATGTTAAGAGAGCTGTGTGACAACTTGAAAAAAAAACAATATTTGCAAAATAGAAGTACCAGAATAAGAGAGAGACAAAGGAGTAGAAAGTTCCCCAATCTAGGGAAAGAAATAGTCACTCACGTCCTAAAAGTACAGAGGGCCCCTAACAAAGGCAACCCCAGGAAGACAATACCAAGACAAACACGAATTAAAATAATAAAGATTAAAGATAAATAGAGGGTACTGGAAACATCTAGAAAAGGTAAAAGTTTGCTTATAAGGAAAACCCCATCATGCTATCAGTAGACTTATCAGCATAGACTTTACAGGCCAAAAAGGAGTGGCATGAAACATTTAATACACTGAAACAAAAGGACTTCTATCAAAAATTCTCTACCAAGCAAGGTTATCAATACAGAATTGAAGAAGAAATCAAGTTTCCCAGATAAACAAAAGTTAAAAGAATTCACCACCACTAAGCTGACCTTATAGGATATATTAATAGAACCTCTATAGATGGAAATGTTATTAAGCTTAAATACTTTTTATCAGTAAAAATAAATGCACTAATTACTAATTAAGCCAGTATCAAGTTAAAAAAAAGAAAAAATATAGTAAAATCAACTATAAACAGAATCATTCAAGGGATACACAAAAAATGCAGATTGTGATATTACTGAAAATTTGGAGGAGGAAGAAGAATAAAAAAGATGTACTTTTTAACTGTTTGAAATAGAGTAACCAAGCATGACTGTTATATATCCAAGAAACTATCAATGAATCTTATGGTAACTATAAACCTAATATCTATAATAGGTACACAAAATATTTTTTAAAAATCCAATCTAAACACTAAAGTAACCATCAAAAAACAAGAGAAAGTATGAGAGGAAGAAAGTATCATACAGGAACTACAAAAACAACCAGAAAACAATTAATAAAATTACAATAAGTACACACTTATCAATAACTACCTTAAATGTAAATGGACTAAATATATCAGTCAAAAGACACAGGAGGGTAGAATGGGTAAAGAAACAAGAACCAGCTATATGCTGCCTACAAGAGACTCATTTTAGACCCAAAGACATACACAGACTGTAAGTGAAGGGACAGAAAAAGATATTTCATGCAAGTAACAGTGAGAAAAAAGCAGGGGAAGCAACACATATCAGACAAAATAGACTTCAAAATGAAGAAAATAACAGGAGACAAAGGAGCACATTACATAGTGATAAAAGACTCAGTCTAACAAAAAGATATAACCATTATAAATATCTATGCACCCAACACATAAGTACCTAAAAATGTAAAACAAATACTGATAGGACAGAAATGGATGGAAACCCAATCATATTAGGAGACTTTAATGCCCCACTTACCTCAAGGGACAGATCATCCAAAAAGAAAAGGAATAAGGAAACAGAGATTAAACATTTCTGACCAACACATTAGATCAGATGGACTTAAAAAGGTACATACAGAACATTGTACCCTAAAGAAGCAGGATACACATTTTTCTCAAGTACACATGGAATATTCTCCAGAATAGATCACATACTATGACACAAAATGAGTCTCAATAAACTAAAAGAGATTGAAATCATGTCAAGCATCTTTTCAGGTCACAATGGCATGAAACTAGAAATTACACAAAGAAAAATAAGGCCACAAACACATGGACGCTAATCAACATGTTTCTAAATAATCAATGAATCAATGAACAAATCAAAGTAGAAATCAAGGAATACATGGATCCAAATGAAAACAAAAATACAACAGCTCAAAAGTTGTGGGACACCACAAAAGTGATTCTAAGAGGGAAGTACAAAGCAAGCAATACAGGCCTACCTCAATAAACAAGAACAATCCCAAACATACAGTCTAAATTAACAACTAAAGAAACTAAAAAAAGAAGAACTAATGAAACCCAAAGTTATTAGAAGGAATGATAAAATAACATCAGAGCAGAAATAAATAAAATAGAGAAGAATAAAACAATAGAAAAATCAATGAAACCAAGAGCTGGTACTTTGAGAAGATACACAAAGTAGACAATGTCCTAGCCAGATTTATCAAGAAAAAAATAGAGAGGACATAAATAAACAAAATTAGAAATGAAAAAAGAATAGTCACAACAGATACCAAAGAAATGAAAGAATTATTAGAGAATTGTAAGAAAAATTATATGCCAATAAATTGGACAACCTAGAAGAAATGGACACATTCCTAGGAAAGTACAACCTTCCATGATTAACCCAGGAAGAAACAGAATATCTAAACAGACCAATTACCAATAGTGGAATTGTACTGGTCATCAAAAAACTCCCCAGAAACAAAATGCCAGGACCAGGTAGCCTCAAAGATGAATTCTACCAAACATTTAAAGAAGACCTAATACCCTTTCTTCTCAAAGTATTCCAAAAAGTAGAAAAGGAGAGAATACTTCCAAACTATTCTAATACCATCATTCTAATACCAAACATTATTCTAATACCAAACCAAAGACACTGCAAAAAAGAAAATTAGAGACCAATGTCCCTGATGAATAAAATGCAAAATTTCTCAATAAAATATTAGTAAAAACAATAAAAAATACATCAGAAGGACCACCAATCACAATCAAGTGGGATTTATTCCAAAGATGCAGGGGTGGTACAGTATTTGTAAATTGATCAGTGTGAAACACGACATTAAATAAAAAAGATAAAAACTGTATGATGCTAAAAAAGCATTTGACTAAATTCAACATCATTCATGATAAAAACTCCCAACAAAATGGGTATAGAGGGAACATGCCTCAACATAATAAAAGCCACATAGGATAAATCCACAGCTAACATTACACTCAATAGCAAAAAGCTGAAAGGTTTTCTTCCAAGATCAGGAAAAAGACAAGGGTGTCCATTCTCAACACTTTTATTCACCATGGAACTGGAAGTCCCAGCCATGAAAATCAGAGATGATAAAGAGATAAAAAGCATCCAAATTGGTAAGGAAAAATTAAAACTGTCACTATTTGCAGATTGCATGATACTGTATATAGAAAATCCTAAAGACTCCATGAAAAATCTATTATAACTAATAATTGGATTCAGCAAAGTTGCAGGATACACAATCAATATACAGAAATCTGTTGCATTCTTATATACTATCAACAAACTATCAGGAAGAGAAATCAGGAAAAGAATTATATTTACAATTCATCAAAAAAGAATAAAATACCTAGGAATAAACCTAATCAAGGAGGTGAAAGACCTGTACTATGAAAAGTATAAGACACTCTTGAGAGAAATTAAAGATGACAAAAGTAAATGGAATCTATCCCATGTTCATGGATAGGAAGAATTAATATTGTCAAATGGCCATCCTACCCAAAGCAATTTACAGATTCAATGCAATCCCTATCAAAATACTGAAGGAAGTTTTCAATGAACTAGAGAAAATAATCCTAAAACTCATATATGACCACAAAAGACTCTGAATAACAAAAGCAATCTTAAAAAATATAGAAGCTAGGGGTATTACACTCCCTGACTTCAAGATATACTTCAAATCTACTGTAATCAGATCAGTATGGTACTGTCACAAGAACAGACCTATAGATCAATGGAATAGAATAGAGAGATAGAGAACCCAAATATAAATCCATGCATATATGGCCAATTAATATACAATAAAGGAGTCATGAATATTTAATGGAGAAAAGATAGTCTCTTCAATAACTAGTCTTGGGAAAACTGAACAGCTACATACAAGAAAATGAAACTGGGTTACCGCTTAACTCCATACACAAAAGTAAATTCAAAATTGATTAAATACCTAAATGTAATACATGAAAACATAAAATTCTTAGAAGAAAACATAGGCAAAAATCGCTTAAGCGATTTTTTCTTGGACACATCTCTTGAGGCTAGGGAAATAAAATAAAAAACAAACAAGTGAGCCTACATCCAACTAAAAAGCTTCTGTAGAGCAAAGTACACCATCAAAAGAGCAAAAAGGCAACCTACAGTATGGGAGAATATATTCAGAAATGATTTATCTGAAACAGATTAACATCCAAAATATGTAAAAAACTCATATGACTCAACAACAAAAAAACAAACAACCTTATTAAAAAGTGGGCAGAGGACCTAAACAGATGTTTTTACAAAGAAGAAATACAGATCACAGTCACATGAATTGATGCTCCACATCACTAACTATTAGGGAAATGCAAATCAAAACCACAATGAGATACCACTTTGCACCAATTAGAATGATCACTATACAAAAGACAGGACATAAGAAGAATTGGCAAGGATGTGGAGAAAAGGGAACCCTCCTGCACTGTTGGTGGGAATGTCAGAGCAGCCACTGTGGAAAGCAGTATGGAGGTTCCTCAAGAAAGTAAAAATATAAATGCCATAAGATCCAGTTTATCTGAAGAAAACAGAATCCCTTATTTGAAAAGATATATGCACCCCTATGTTTATTGCCACATTATTTACAATAGCCAAGATATGAAAGCAACCAAAGTGTCCATCAGTAGATGAATGGATAAAGAAGAGGTGGTACATATACATAATAGAATATTATTCAGCCAAAAAAGGAGAAATCTTTCCATTTGTGACAACATGTATGTTCTAGAGGGTATTATACAAGTAATTAAGCCTTGTGTAAAAAGACAAATACCATATGATTTCATTTATGTGTGGAATCTAAAAAGAAAACAAAACAATATGAATAAAATAGCAATAGACTCATAGACACTAAGAAATGACTGCTTACCATGGGGAAGGGTTTGGGATGGAGGGATAGGTGAGGGGGTAAAGGAGCACAAAAATTTTCAATCATAATGTAAGTTGTTCACAGGAATGGTAGTACAGCATGGAGAACACAGCCAATGATTTTGTAACATGCTCCTATGTTGACATAGTAACTGCACTTGTTGGGGTGAGGATTTAATAATGTGGTAACTGTTGAACCATGTCTTGTGCACTTAAATCCAACAACAGTTTGTATACCAACCATATTTCAATTAAAAGAAGATGGGTGTGATAACAGAGTACCTGTTTGAGTATTTGTGAAAATTGTTCTGTGTAATCAAAATAAGACCACCAGGGACAGATCCGTAGTCCAATAAAGTCAAATTTATTGGCTCATAGCAATGAGGGTAATAGAACACCAGGGCTGTTACATTAAAACAAGAAAGAAAGGAAAAGATTGAGTTGTTGGGTGGGAGAAGGTTGGAGCCTATATAAATTTCATAGAAACCATCTGTATCTGTGTGTTATAGGAAGATTCAGAGCAGAATACACTGGCAAAAGTTCAGCTTGAAACCGTTCTTCCTGGATTCAGTCCTGATTCCACCAATTACACACTATGTGACCTTGGGAAGTTAGTAAACCATTCTGTGTCCAATTTTCTCATCCACAAAGTGAGATTAGTAATATTTCAAAGGATCATTCTGATGATTAAATGAGTTCATTAATGTGAAACATTTTGAACAATGCTTGGCACATAAGAAATCTTTTGCTGCTAATAGTGTTATTAGTTGATAGATGCAAAGAAGATGCATAAATACTGAAGAAATACCTGGTATGTAACAAAGATATGTATCCACTTTAGAGAACCACTAATTATGTATAAATAACTTTTGAGACAAATAATGGCTGAATATTTTTTTAACATAAGTGTATTCAGAATTATAGTCTAACTAGACTAGCACTTTCATTAGGTTTAGGCATTCGAAAGGTTTTGAGTTGATTTTTATTAGTTGTTCTTCAAATAATTTGGGGGCAAAAATGCAGTTCAAAGTTTGAGAAATCTGTCTTTAATAACAGCTTTTATTTACCTAGAATCTTTCTTCTAAATATTTTTAAACTTTCAAGTATACATATATGGAGAAAAGAGAAAACATTTAAAGGAAAAACCTTATTACTTTTAAAAGAAAGTTGATTTTTTTCCCATAAAAATATACATTTATTTGATACATTTGGAAATATACAAGTTGAAAACATAAAACATATATTCATAATCCCACCACACAAAGTTATCTGTTTCGGTATGTGGGTACATTTAACTTTATATTTTTATAGACATTGATTTTGAATTTTAAGTGTCCTTATTTAGATGTAATTTTGTTTAGTAGGTTTCCTAATAATAAGTAGCACTTGAGGAGAGACTTCTTAAAAGAAAAAATGTCTCAGTATATGTTTACATATTATTCACATAATGAGGGGGAATAATTTATATGAAATAATTTTCCCTTACTTTTTTTATTTCCTGTTTTGAAAGGAGATATCAATACTTACATTCATTTTAGTGGCTATTTCATTCACGTGATTAGCAGAGATTCTGAATCTTGAGTTTGAATATTTGCAGGACAAGTCACACAGTTCACAACTTTTCTCAACTGCCAACAATTTCAGTTAGAAAATAAGTATCTTGCCATTGTTCGGTTGGTTAAGATAAAGCAATAGCTTTCCTTGTTCTTTCTATCATTTATTCTTAGTTATAAATAGAATGAGAACAATGACAACAGCTCTTGCAGTTTTGTTGTTTTCTCAATTTTTAAAAAATGTTTCTTCTAAAAATAACATTTTTTATTGTAAAATTTAGCCTATTATTTTTTCTTTTTAAAAAAGACAATAATTTTCCATCTTAATATTTCATTTTCTTCTGCAATTCCTGTTAGTGACTATAGCCCAAGAATTACATGATCTATCAATTGATCTGTCCACCCACCTATCACTTATCTATCATCTATCAATCCATGTATGTCTTGAAATTAAAATATACCTATGTTATAATAAATTTGTAATTATGTTACAAATAGAAACAAAATGCTTCCAGAAGATTCAGGATTATGGGCTAAAGACTCCAATACATTTTAGAAAATATTTCATAATGAAGCCATTAAAAAAAATCTTTTATCTATCAAGAATTCTATTTATTTGTAATAATAACTTCTTCACATCTTTTTCTTCATAAAAGGCATTATAAATTAAAGAATTCCTGTACCTATATACCTATACAGAACACTATATTCAGTATTCTTTAAAATAATGTTTGTCAGGGTAGAAAGATATCAGTAATTATAGGCACACACTGGTTGACAAAATCCCCTATGTAGAAGATCATTAGACCCACATTAAGGACTGTGTTTTGATTTGTGTCATTTTGGTATCTTTGTTGCCAATTATGGGACTTTTGTTAAATTCAGAATTATTAATAAATTAGGGATTGAAACTTAAAGAGTATATGACAGGTAGTGTATTCATTGTTCTTAATAATATAACTTTTAATATGTGTATAATTCATGATGAATTGGAAGATGGCCTTAGCATAAACACAGAACTCACCAGTATACTAGACAGAGCTGACTTCACCTATGAGGATTTGCTAGTTTTGTACATTAGTGGAAATTGGACATATAAATTACCCACATAAAAAGAAATCATATTAATTACATATAATCTACATTCACTGGCCACACTGCAATTAAAAAAAAGAAGTTAAAAAGGAATTGCAGCATTTTAATAGAATAAAAATCCCCTTATTGCTGAGATATTCATTGGAATGTTTATGCATTATTAATGATCTTTCCCAAAAAGCACAATCCTTTTGCTATAAATACAGAAGATAATTTCTTTAAGGTAAGAAGAAGTAACTGAACAATGGCTCAACATCTGGCTTCTTAAACATAGTAATTATATTAGAACTTCTGGGAAGATTAATACTATGCATAACCCAAAAGAAAAAATAATCCTAAATAATTTCTTTCTCTTTTGAATGGGCTTCTATCACTGGTTTATATTTGTTTTCTGCACTATTGATAAAGCAAGTAATATTATTTTAGTAATAGCTTTTTAGAGATAAAATTCACATACTGTAAAATTTCCATATTTTGAAGTAGGCAATTTAATGGATTTTAGTATATCACAAAGATGTACATCCATAATGACGAGCTAACTTTAGAACATTTTCACCACCCCCAAAAGAAACCTTATTAGGAATCAATTCTCATTCTATTCCACACCCGCAGCCATAAGCAAGAACTGACCTACTTTCTGTCTCTATAGATTTACCTATTCTGGATATTTCATGTAATGGTCATCAAATAATCTGTGGTCTGTTTTTACTGACTTCTTTCACTTAACCGTAATGTTTTTAGAGTTCATCTATACTGTAGCATGTATTAGTACTCCATTCCTTTTTATGATCTGGCAATATGACATTTTATTTTTTCTTTCATCAGCTGATAACATTGTAGTTGTGCCCACTTTGGGACTGTTATGAATAATACATGCTGGGAACACTCTAGTTTTGTGTAGACATGTTTTCATTTCTCCTGGCTATATATGCAGAATTGCTGTTTCATATGCTGACTCTGAGAACTTGAGTTGCCCGAGGTGCTTTTCATGTGCCTACACCATTTACATTGAAGCACAAAGGTTTTAAATTTGATGGAGTCCAATTAATCTATTTTTTCCTTTTGTCACATGTGCTTTGGAATCCTATCTAAGAAATCACTGCTTAAGCCAAGGTCATGAAGACTTATTCCAATGTTTTCTACCGAGAGGTTTACAATTTTAGCACTTAAACTCAGGTCTATGGTCCGTTTTCAGTTTTTGTATATGGCATGAGGTAGAGGGTCCAACTTCTTTCTGATGTGAATGGATATCCTCTTGACCCAACACCATTTGATGAAAGGACTATTTTCTATCATTGAATTGTGCTGGCACTTTTGTCGAAATCAATCGACCATAAATGTAAAGGTAAATTTCTGGACTGTCACATATATTCCACTGATCTACATGTCAATCTATTTTTCTATCACCCGTCTTGTTTACCACAGAAGATTTTGAAATTGGGAAATGAAAATCTTCCAACATTGTTCTTCCTTTTTAAAGTTGTTTTGGCTATTTTGGGTCATTTGAATTCCAGTATGAACTTTTGTGTCAGTTTGCTAATCTCTGTGACAAGTAAGCTGTGATTTTGACAAGGATTGTATTGAATCTGTAAAACAATGTGTGGCGTACTGCCATTTTAACAATATTAAATCCTCCAACCCATGAACAGAGATGTCTTTCCATTTCTTAAGATTGCCTTTTTCAACAATGTTCTGTAGTTTTCAGTATACAATTCTTATACTTCTTATGGCCAATTTACACCTAAGTACATTATTCTTTTTCATGTTATTATAAGTGGAAATTTTTCTTAATTTCATTGTTCATTGCTAGTTTGCAGAAATACAATTTTTTACAATGATCCTTTGTCCTGCAAATTTTTTGTACTTGATTATTAGTTGTAACAGTTATTTTTTAGTAGATTACTTAGGATTTTCTGTGTTTAGGGTCATGACTCCTGCTGCTTGAGATAGTTCTACTACTTTTTTTTCCTAATCCAAATATCTTTGTTTTCCCTGGCTGGAAGCTCCAGCACAATGTTGAATAGAAATGGCCAGAGCATACATCCCTCTTTTCCTAATTTTTCGCCATTAAGTAAAATGTTCATTGTGGGGTTTTCCTGGATGTCCCTTATCAGTTAGAGAAAGTAATCTTCTATTCCCAGTTTGTTGAGAGTTTCTATCCTGGGAAGATTTTAGATTGTGTCAAACCAGTTCTCATTGCCTATTGAGATGACTGTGTGGTTTTGTTCTTTATCCTATTCGTTTTTGCATTATATTGATTTTCAGGTTAAAAAAATAAAACCTTGCATTCTGGGGGAAAACCCCACTTTGCCATGGTGTAAATCATTTTTATATGTTGCTGCATTTGGTTTGCAATTTTTTTGTGTGTGGTAAAGTATCCATAATATTTATCATTTTGACCATTTGTAAGTGTGTAATTCAGGGGCACTAAATACCTTCACAATCTGTAAGCACTGCAATTATCTATAACCAAAACATTTTCATCATCCCCAACAAAAGCTCTGTATTCATTAAATGACAACTCCCCCATTCATCCCTTCTTCTAGTCCCTGCTAACTTCTATTCAATTTTCTGTCTCTTTGAATTTGTCTATTCTGGGTCCCTTACATAAGAGTAATCATATATTTGTCCTTCTGTGTCTGCCTAATTTTATTTAGTATATGGTTATCAAGATCTATTCATGTTGTAACATGTTTGAGAATTTCATTCCTTTTTATCCTGATTTATATTCCATTGTATGAATATACCCTATTTTATTTATCCATTCATTTGTTGATGGGCACTAAAGCTGTTTCTACCTTCTGGCTATTGTGAATAATGCCACTGTGAACATTGGTGTACAAATACCTGTTCAATTCCCTAATTTTTTTCCAGATGTAAACCTAGGAGTGGAATTGCTGAGATGCATGGTTATTCTATGTTTAATTTTTAAGGAAGCACCAAATTACTCTCTGTGGTGGCTGTACTAATTTACATTCTCACCAGCAGTACACAAAGGTCTCAATTTCTCCACATTCTCTTCACCAACACTTTTTACTTTCCTTTTTTTAAAAATACCAGTAAAATAGGTGTGAAATAGCACATCACTGTGGTTTATTTACATTTCCCAATTGACTAATGATGCTAAACCATCTTTCTTGTGCTTATTAGCCGTTTATATATCTTCTTTGTAGGAATATCCTTTAAGTGCTTTACCCAATCTTGAATTGGGGTTGTTTCTTTGTTGTTTAGTTTTAGGATTGTTTTAAAATTATGTGTATTCTATATAGTAATCCCTTATCAGTTATATGATTTGCAATACTTTTTCCCATTCAGTAGGTTGTCTCTTTGCTTCCTTGATAGTATCCTTTGACAAACAAAAATTCAGGTCTACTTTACCTATTTTTCCTTTTGTTTCTTTTGTTGTCCTATCTATGAAAATTGCCAGTTCCAATGACCTGAAGAAATTCCCCAATGTTTTCTCCTAATAATGTTATAGTTTCATAACTTTAACTTAGATTTTGATGCATTTTTGGGTTAATTATAATAGTCCAAATTCATTTTTTTGCATGTGGATATCCAGGTTTCACAGCACCATTTTTTGGAAAATTAGTCATTTCCCCATGAAATAGCCTATCCACCCTTGTTGAAAATCAATTGATTACATGTTTCATGATGTTTTATTTCCAGAGCTTCACTTTCATTGGTCTATTTGTCTTTTCAATAAGTTTTGATGTTGGAAGTGTGAGACTTCCAACTCTATTTTTTTTTAAGACAGCTTTGAATATTCAGGCCCCCTTGCAATTTCATATAAATTTGAGGATTGACTTTTCTACTTATGTGGAAACAGCTGCTGAAATTTAGATAGGGATTTCACTGAATATGTAGGTCATTCTCCTTAATATTGACATCTTACCTGTATTATGTCTTCCTACTCATGAATATGGGATATATTTCTATTTATTAAGGTCTTTCATTTATTTCCACAATGCTTCATAGTTTTCAGTATACAAGCCTTGCATTTCCTTAGATTTAGTTCCATGCAGTATTTAGTTTTTTTTATATGCTATTGTAAATGTAATTGCTTTCTTAAATTTTCTTTTAGATTTTTCATTGCTGGTATATAGAAGTTCAAATAAAATCTGTGTTTTGATCTTGTACCCTGCAACCAACTTTGCTCAATTCATTTATTATTTTCTGTATTCTTTGTGATTTTATATATATATATACATATATATATATGTAATATATATTAGATAGTGATTATAGATATAGATATGTCCATGTCAATTGCAAATAGATTTAGTTTTAGTTTTTTCTTTCAATTTGGGTGACTTTTATTTCTTTTTCTTGTCTAATATCTCTAGCTAGACTTCCAGTACTATGTTGAATAGTAGTAGTGAAGATGGGCATCTTTGTCTTTTCCTGTTATTAGAAGAAAAGCTTTCACTCTTTCACTTTTGAGTATAATATTAGCTGTGTTTGTGTTTCATAAACACCATTTTTCATGTTGAATAATTCTCTCTCTAGTCCTAGTTCTCTGAGAGTTTTGACATAAAAGGGTATGGGATTTTTTTCCAGTGGGCTTTCTGTACCAATTGAGATGATCATGAGGTTCTTTTACTTCATTTTCCTAATGTGATTGATTTTCTTAGGCTGAATCACCCTTGCATTACCCAGATAAATCTCACTTGGTCATAGTAAAAACCCTTTAATATGTTGTTGGATTTGATTTGCTAATATTTTGTTGAGGATTTTCACATCTATATTCATAAATGATATTACTTTGTGATTTTTTTTCTATGATAGCTTTGGTATCAGAGTAATTCTGTCCTGAATATAATGAGTTAAAAAGTGTAGACTCTTCTTCATTTTTTGGAAAAGTTTGAGAATTGCTGTTAGCTGTTATTTAAATGTTCATTAGAATTCACTGAAGGCATCTTGTATGAACTCTTGAGAGACTTTTTATTACCGATTCCATCTCTTTACTTGTTATAGCTTTTCTGAGATTTTTCTCTTTCTCCTTAAGTCAGTTTATGTAATTTCTGCATTTAAAGAGATCTGTCCATCTCTTTGAGGTTATCTCTTTTGTTGGCATATAGTTGTCCTGAGTATTCTCTTCCAATCCATTTTATAGCTTTAAGGTCAGTAATAATACCTTCAGCCTTCTGATGATTTTAGGTATTTGTGTCTTCTTGTTTTTGTTTTTGTTTTTGTTTTGTCAATTTAGCTGAATTAGTGAATTTTGTTGAACTTTTCAAAGAACAGTCATTGGGTTTCAATTATTTTCTTTTGCTTTTCTATTGTCTATTCTATTTTGTTCTTAAATCTTTACTATTTCTTTCCTTCTGCTGGTTTGGGTGTAGATTACTCATCATTTTCAAGTTCCTTAAGGAGTAAAGTTAGATTATTTATTTCAGATCTTTTTTTTTTTCTTTTTCAATGTGGGCATTTTAAGCTATGAATTTCTCTTTAAGCACTCTGCTTTCACTGCACTCCAAATTTTGATATGTTGTGTTTTTGTTATCAGCCATCTCTACATATTTTCTAATTACCTGTTTAATTTCTTTTCAACCAGCTGATTGGTTGTGTGTGTGTTTTTAAATTTCTACATATTTGTGGAATTTTCACTTTCTTTTTGTTATTTATTTCTAACTTTATACTGTTGTGGTCAGAGAATATACTTTGTATTATACTATGTTATAAAATAAATTGAGACTTGTTTTGTGTCTGAATATACGGTCTATCCTGGAAAATGTCCCATGCTCACTTGAGAAGAATGGGTATTCTGCTATTTTGGAGTGGAGTTTTATGTGTATTTCTGTTCATCTATTGAACTAGTTGGTCTATTGTGTTGTTCACCTATTTCCTTACGTATCTTATAATTTATCTAACATTCCTTTACTTTTACCTTATCTGTGTCCTTAGCTGCAATGGAATTTTTTAATTGATAACATAGAATAGTATGTTGGTTTTTTAGCCACCCCAACTGTCTCTCCTATTTGTTATATTGCTGTATTAGACCATCCAGACTAAAAATAATTATTGGTATAGTTAGATGATTATCTGCCATGTCTTTAATCGTATTTTTGTGCATTGTTTCTTTCCCTCCCTCTTATTCTGCTTTTTCTGGCTTAATTGAGCATGTTCTATAATTCCATTTTATATTCTCCTTTGCCTTGTAAATTTTATATTTTTAAAACATTTCTACACTTATAATTAATATATTTATACATTAAAAAGCACTATAATTCTTCATGTGTAATACAGGCATCTTGAAACATTCCTAATATCTTCTTTCCATCCTTGTTCTAATGTTTTATATATTTAACTTACGCATATGCTATATTTACATTGCATTATTACTATTATTACTACAAAAATATTTATCTTTAGGAGTAAAAATAAGAAAAATAGAATATTTTCTTTACTTTTTTTCTTCATCCTCTGATATTTATGTAGATCAAAGTCTGAGATATCATTTTCCTTCTCCTTAAAGGACTTTTTTTTCTTGCTGAGTTCATATTTTGGCATTGAATTCCTGCATATTTTGTCTGAGGACTTTTTTTTAATTGGTCCTCTATTTTTTAAAGAAAATTTTGTTAGTTATTAAAATCTATATGTTGGAGTTTTCATTGAACACTTTAAAATTTTCACTGCTCTGTTTTCTCACTTACATGCTTTCTAATGGCTATATTCTTACCCTTGTTTTTTGCTTTTCCTTTGGGTTTCTGTAATTATTTTCTCTTTGCTGTGGTTTTCTGCAGTTTATGATATGCTTAGGAGAAGGCTTTTAGGTATTTACCTATTTTGTGTTCCCTGAGGTTCCTAGATTTTTTGTCTATTCTCTGTCATAAATTTTAGAATGTTCTTATCCATTATTACTTCAAAATTGCTTATTTTCCATTCTTGATTTTTCTCCTATTTCATCCTAATATTACACATATGTTACAACTTTTAGAATAAATTCTTGGATTTTTTTTTCCTTTCATTGTTTGGTTTTATATTTCAGGTTGGTAAATTTCTATCCTTATACTCACTGATTCTTTCTTTGGATGTGTCCAGTCTACGCTGAGCCCATCGAAGACATTCTTCATTTCTGTTACAATTCTTTTTAATTTTTTAATTTCTAGTATTTCCATTCTATTTTTCCCTGCAGTTTTCACCTCTCTGTTGACATTTCCTGTAGGGGCCGGCCTACGGCCGAGGCTGAGTCCCTCTATGGCTGAACACCGCCCTTCCACTGTAGCTGACCAACGCCCTAAGATGGCACCCACTTCCTGGGCGTCACCCTTCCTGGTTTGGTGGTATTAGCATAAGGAAGTTGCTCCTATAGGCTTGCCCCATGCTTCCGCGCTCGTGCTCAACTCATGCAGAAGGCATGCTACCAATCAGCTTAAAGGTCACGCATGATCTTGATCACCATAGGCCAGCTTCCTATATATAAGGCATAAGCAGGAAAAAGAAGCTCTCTCTCTCCTCTCATTCCTCCTCTCACTCACTCCCTCTGGCTGTTGCTTCTTCTCACTCACCTTCTCCAGACCTTCCGAGCAACAATAAAGAACTGAAGTGAACCAGGTCTGTGTATGTATCGCTGTCATCACCGCCACAAGGAGCGAACGCGATAATTACCCATCAGTGTTTGCATATTACCTACATTTTCCATTAAAGCCCTATTCATATGAATCAGAGTTATTTTAAATTCCTTATGTCATACTCCCAACACCTGTGTCATATCTGAGTCTGATGCCTGCTTTTTCCTTCAGACTGTTTTTTTTCATGCTATTTTACATGCCTTTTACTGTTTCATAGAATGAAAACATATCATATCAGTTAATAAGAACTGAGGTAAAAAGAACTTTGGTGAGATGATTTATGAATCTGGCTCTGAGCTGTGTTTTAATGTTTGCTGCTACCGTAAGTGTCTCGGCTTCGTTGTCCTTGTTCTTGCCATCCCTCTCAACTTGGGCTTTCCATAATACCCCTCCTCAGAGAGATTTCTTACCTTGCAGCTCTTTTAATTTTAAACCACTGTTATTATATAGGAATCCCATTGGTGGTTTTGTAAGGAAAGGGAGGGAAATATTTCTATAATCTTCTGATTAAAGCTCTTTTTTTCCATGGCCCTGTGATTCTGGACTGTAATTTTCATTAGTGTTTCCCCACTGATACGGATTTTTTTCCCCCTCATTGTGTGAGATGTTCAGGTTAGAGTGACCTGGAGTTTGAGGAATGCTCCTAGCCCATCTGACAAAAGGCCCTACCATAAATTTCCCCTAGAGGGTATGGGTTTTTGATGCAGAAAACTCTAAACACATTTCACAATGATTGCTTTTCTCCTCCCCTTCTAGAGTCAAAAGGAGTTCTTTCTGGAGCTTCACACTGAGGACATGGTGGGCTCCTGTGGGTAATGCCCATAAAGTCTGGTGAGCTCTGCAACACTGCAACTTAAAGAGCTTCTCATTACCCCATTTGTCCACATTCAGCCTCCAGTGATTTATGAAAATTGCCACTGGGGTATCTCTGCCAGTTTATGGCTCTAGAACTCCTTCCCCAGGTACACAGACCTGTTTCTGTATTTTTCTGGTTATGTTTGTCTCTTCAAATTTCAGGATATTTTTTTGCCTCCAACCGCAGTTCTCTGATTGGTCCAATAAAAGTCACTGAATTTCAATTTGTTCTGTTTTTCTTTTGCTGTTAGTATTGTTGAAGTTGTGTTGTGTTGTCATAATAATAGGAGTGTCATCTTTCAAACTCTTAACACATCAGTGATGAAAATTGAAGTCTCTTAATGTATCATTTTATTCCTTTGTGGTTTATTTCAATATACTTTCTTAATTTCCTATTTATTACTCTCTGGATTATAATTAGTGTTTTGACATAAAGCAATAAAAAAGCATTTTCTTTCTCATTATATGTGTTAATTAAATGATGAGATCCAAATCTTGGTGACTTAAAACTAATAAAAGTTATTATGACAGATTAATATTATCAAGCTATACTAAAGGTTTAACTACAATAAAGGTATTTGAAACTTTATAGTCTATTCTCTTTAATACTATAAATTTTTTACAATATAACATGTGTGCATAAGTCAAACTACAACCTAAAATTAATGACAAATGAAGAGTCAAGTCCTAAAGTTTTGCTGTTTTTGGTAACAGCTACTTACTTTGTCTTACATTTAAAATATTTTTGTTCCTTTTTCTCCACTGGTTTGGACATTGTATTTTCATTCTGGCAGTGGTTGCCCACAAATATTTCATATTCTTATTTTGACATGTAATTTTCTTTAAGTGTATCATATTAAACCTTAGCTTTGCTTCCTTTTAGGATAAGGAAGATACCTTTATATTCTTACTTCTTCCTTTCTGCCTGTTTGATATCATTTTCTAGGATTCTATTTTGTTTTAAATAAGCACACACATTCATATACAGTTGGTAGCATTACTGTGGTTATTTTCAAGAATGTATTTTAGATGTAGTACATGCTTTACTGATGTTTTACTCACCATTTTGGGAGGGGGTTCATCTTAATTTGAATTATACTTTATTACATCCTCTAGCTAGTAACACCTTTGCAAAAGGTCTATGCATGTCAAGTTCTCACTGCTCCATTATATCTGAAAATGTTTACTTTAGTCTCACTTTGGGGTTATACTTTGTCATAGAATATAGGCATAGAATTTTAAATAGATAGTAATTTCCCTGCACATTTTGAAGATGTTGGTACATTGTCTTATAGCATTTTATCAATTCTGAAACAACTGTTTTTGCTCTGATTATTGTCCCTTTTTTAATGCTGTTCTTTTATTTCTCAAATTCTGCTCCTTTATTACGTTATTGCAAGGGGCTATTGGCCTGACTCAGAAACTTTGGGCATCACACTCTTCCTTATTCTACAGGTTTGAATTTAGGATTGACTGTGTATCTACTATACATGTATAATAGATACATACATTAACAGCTATATAACAACCATATAGCTGTTACAGTTGGAGGATAATACATGAGGACTGTGTATATGCCTACAAGCCCAGCTTGACAATGTCCCCTATAGCTTTGTGTTTTGCTGTATATATGCAAGGTGAAGGAGGCCATGGGAGATAGCCCTGACATACATCCAGACTAGCCTTTCCATAGAAATGCTTGAGCCATTTCTGTGCCTGAATGTATGTGTGCAAATATGGCTGTGCCTTGAGAGTCAGCACTGAACTTTTTGATATCTTACATGACAATTACTCACTCAACAATCATTCACTCAAAGCTCTATATCTACCTTGAAAACATTTTAGGACCTGGAAGCTTGTACTTCTGTCTCTCTCAGACAGTTTTGGCATACTTTCTGGCATTAATCTTGATTATGCTGACTTTCTTCTGTTTCTTGAGATAAATTAATCCTGTTTGGCTTGCCAGTTACTATCTGTATTGGGTCTACCTGCCAACCCAAGCCAACTCATTACTTTATCAGTAGAGCTGCATTCCCCATTCCCATGTATGCATTTTGTTTTCATTTACAACTTATCCTGGTCATTATTTGGAGCCATCTGTCACTCTGAAGATTCATGTCTTTCTTAATTTCTGGAAACACTCCTGACTGTATCCATTAAATATTGCCTCTTCACCATGTTCTCTGTTTTTGTTTCTTACACACCTTATTAGATGTATATTAGAGCCTCTCCATCTATGCTCCATTTTCTTATTCTCTCTCTCATAGTCTCTAACTCATTTTCTATAATATCCAAGGTTTTACTTTCTAATTTCTTAATTTTGGGGAGATTGGACAATGTCCTCTTAATGAATTTTTCTTAGGCAATTACAAATCTATTGTATAAGTTTTATTGTATTGATTACATATTTTAATCTCTAAAATGTCCACTTGATTATTTTTCATAACTAATTTTCATTTATATCTGTTCTTTTTCATAGATTTCTGATTTTATTTCATGGAGTTTCTTTTTTCCTTTTTCTTTGGGGTGATTTTGAACATATCAATGTAGCATCCTTTTTTTAGGTATCTTGATTGATTCCATTTTTTTTTCCTAACTGTGGCATATGCTAATTGCCTTTTATGGGATGAGATCTGGTATCTCTTTTGATTTAACAGAAATGTAGAGATATAGCTGATATTTAATAAATGTATTTGGTGCTCTTCATTCCTTGTAGAACATCCGTATATCCATAATGCATATCATGTCAGATGAAATGGTGAAATAAGTGTAACAATACTAAAAGCTAACAATTATATAATGCTGTCTATAGATCTTTCATATAATTATCCACCTAATCCTCATTAAAATCACTTGAAGTTGATAGAGCTATTAATCTCATTTTATGAGCTGGAAAACTCAGGCAGGGAATGGTTAAATTAAATGTCCAAATGCACTCAATAGCAGGTGAAGAACCAAGAATAAAAACCTAGAAAGCACCACTAATATGACAACATAAATTCAGGAAGATATTCAGACAAGTCCATGAGTGCTAAGCTCAAATATATATCTCTTTTGAATATTCGATACTATATGGCTCAAAACTGAGTTCAGCAAATGTTTGCAGATATAAGCTTGACACCTAAGAAAAATAGATAATATTCACTCTAAAGTTTTAGCACTTTTTAAGGAATTATCTAGGTATATATTATACAAAAAGTTATTGTATGTAGAAAATAATTTTTCTAAAACAGTTTGTATAGTAACTGAAAATCCATCTTTGTCTATAAAATTTGAGTTTTCTGATTGCTTACATTCTTTAATAATTATTGAAAAGGTAAAATTTGTGTAATATAGATAGAAGCAATGCAGTATTACAATCTTGAGAAGTAATGGACTACACAGAATGGGGACTGCCAAGACAAAACAGAGGTATGGGCAGCATTTGTCTGCTGCACTCTGTACGCTGGAGCTCACCTTTGTAATCTACACCCTCAGACTCATGAAGATAGCACTTTATTTAAAAAATTTATATAGGAATTTAACTCTGTAAGAAACTACCAAACCATTCCTATTAACAATGTACAAGTTCTGATTGGTCTGCAACCTTGCCAACATTGATTATTGTCCTCTTACTTAATCTAGGATATTGTATTGTGGTTTTAATTTGCATTTTCCCAGTAATTTTACTAACCATGTGCTTATTGATCATTTTATAGCTTTTTTTGTAAAGTATGTGTTCTAGTTACTTGTTTTTTCATTGTTTTATTTTGTATTTTTGTTGTCATTTTGTGAGATTTCACTTTACATTTTGAATTTTAATTTTTTGACATATATATATTACAAATATTTTATCCCGTATTGTGGCTTATTTTTTCAGTTTCTTAATCGTGTGTTTTGATAGAAGATTCTAATTTGAATAAGGTTTGATTGATCATTTAGTTTATAGGTATAGTTTTTGTGTTCTCTTTAAGAGATCTTTACCTCCCCCAAGTTCACAAAGCTTCCCTCATATTTTCTTGTTGGGACATTATAGTTTTAGCTCATATATTGTGAAGAATCCCTTTTAAATCTGTGAAACTGGCTCCTAGTCTATCACTTCCCAAAACCAGTGATGGAAAATTTACTTACTGGAGATGCAACTGTTACTGGGCTTTGTGTTCAGAAAATAAACTGGTAATTTATCCAATAAAACAGCTCACAAGAAAGTTTTAATATTTCTCACCTTCTGTTGGATGAGATTTTTGGATTAAATTCTAAGCAAACAATAAATGCTAGTTGCAGACTTCCAGGTTCAATGTCACTTCACCAAGGATGATATTTGAACATATTTGGATTTTCCCAGGGCCATTAATTATACCACTGGAAGGAATATATTCAGAAAAACTGGAGCAGATCTCTCAAGTATTTCTTCCTCCCAAACAGACATTTGTTATATACCATTTGCAAGTCCCAGAGATGCTATGGGTTTACTATGATTTAAAAGCCAGATTGGTAGCTAAACAGTAATCTCAGCTAGTGAATTGATAAGGATTGGACATTATTTAATTTGAGACTACAAAATCATCTGCTGACCTCTAGGGTCTAAACAACAAATTTGAGAGGTTTCTTGATCTTCCATTTCTTTTGTTCTGCTCTACCATTACCACCAACATCAAAAGTGCTGGATACAGTATAATATACCAGGGACACTGATGGGTTTTTTTATCACTGCTACCTGCCATTTGCTGCTACATTCTATCATATGAATTTCTTTTCCTATGTCAAGCAATACAGTAAAAAGAGACTTCCTTATTTTCACTCCCTCATCTATTTTTTTCTTGCTTCCCTCCTCAAGTGACATATTAGAAGTGCTGCTTTAAGACTAATAGTCAATGAGGATGTTTAAATCAAAACCTAAGTTATAATCAGAGCTCATTGCTTTCCACAAAACGGAGGAATGCGGCCATCAGTGCCAGGTTTCCTTTAGAATTATGAACACTTTTTCATGCATTCACTTTCAATTCTAGTATGTACATGCACTTGTACTTTTTAAAAATACACCTAACTTAAAATATATCTCCTGAGAGGTATATTTGTGTAGGAGAAAACCATAAAATACAGCTTTCCTGCTGATTGAAACATACTTAATATGATCTCCTGCTGCATTTCTGTGATTTTTCATAAGTCTTTCAGAGACAAGCTATAAACCCTGTTTAGGCTGATGTACTTGAAAAAAATCAGGTCAGCATTATTCTTTTTTCCATGAACCAAGAAAAAGGTTATTCTATGTTTGCTTCCTTAGTGACATAGGTGGAATCTCACTAAGTAGTTGATTAATGACTGTGTAACCTGACTATTACAGTTTACACTTCTATTACAAGCAATTTCATAAAGAGAATGTAATTTAATATAAATTACTCACTTTTTTCTATTAAAGTATTATTTATATATGCTCTTATGAAGGTTTCACATGAAAAACAATGTGACTACTACGTTCACCCATATTACCAAGTCCCCCACCATTCCCCAATGCAGTCACTGCCCATCAGTGTAGTAAGATGCCACAGAGTCATTACTTGTCTTCTCTGTGCTACACTGTCTTCCCCATGATCCCCCCCATCATGTGTACTAATCATAATATCCCTCAATCCCCTTCTCCCTCCCTCCCCACCCACCTTCCCCACCCCTCCCCTTTGGTAACTGCTAGTCCCTTCTTGGAGCCTGCTGCTATTTTCTTCCTCAGGTTTTGCTTCATTACTATATTCCACAAATGAGGGAAATCATTTGGTATTTGTCTTTCTCTGCCTGACTTATTTTACTGAGGGTAATATGCTCTAGCTCCATCCATGTTGTTGCAAATGGTAGGATTTGTTTCTTTCTAATGGCTGAAATAGTATTCCATTATGTGTATGTACCACATCTTCTTTATCCATTCATCTACTGATGGATGCTTAGGTTGCTTCCATTGCTCACTTTCTAGAGCTTCTATTTTCATTGTGTGGGAATTGAGACTACTTGGACGACATATATTAATATGTATAGAGTCGAGCAAAATACAGTATGTCTATGTCAGATAATAGCTTATTAAATTAACTATGACAATAAAAATTAAATACAGGGATTACACTGTGCATTCAACATTTTAGGAGTTGGGTTTTACTAAATCGGATCAGACAAATTTTTAATAAAGGTGGACATCCCCGTTGTCTTTCAGATTTTGTGCTTATTAATCATAGTAGACTATTGATTAGTCTAGCTTTTTCTTTTGGAAAGGAAAATGCTTTGTTTTAGTAATTAGTAGTTGAAAAACATAGCCATTTCCTATTTGAACCTGTAAAATAATATTTATTAAATTTAAACTACTTTCATAACGCTTGGGTTCTCCTCCAGAAAGCTCCAATACCGGCATCAATCCAAGTCCAAGGATTAAGTTATCAAATTTCTGGGGATTGGCTCCTCAACATCCATTTGATCCTCAAATTAAGCTGTTTTTCATAATCCCTTTCTCTTTCAGAGTGACTGGTTTAGGAATGGCCATGCGACTTGAAACTCCAAAGGAAAAACTTTGTGTTGGCTGGTGGTGAATTTCCTAGTTGGCAGTGGATTTCATGTAGGAACTGCATCAATCTTCTTACTATGAGACTTAGAATAAAGCCAACATACCAAGAGGAATAGAGTCAAACATGCACCAAAGTAAATCTAGAGCTCTGCCACTCCATTATGGATCAGTCCTATTTCAGACTTATTTTTTGGGAGATAATAACTGTCCTTATTGTTTAAGCCAAAATGAATTGAGTGTTTCTTTTCCTGACCACCAAGGACATCTAACCTCAGATATTACTTAAATATTCATTGCAATTAACACAATTAACAATTAACAAGTTGCAATTAACAAATATTTATTGCAATTTTCACAAATAAGTGAAATTTCTACTTATTTGAAAAAGACATTAAATGTCTTTGTTATGGGGTCATTTTTCAGAGACAAAATTTATTTCTCAATATAAGAATATGAAATTTGAAAAAATCTGTACAACCTACAGATAGAGTCCTATCTTTACTTCTAACATGGACATGGTGCTTGTCTTGTTTTAAATTAATCTACCTTAAGATATATCTTCTGATGAGTATATTTGCATAAGAGAAAGCCATAAATTATGCAACACTCATTCTGATTGAAACACACTTGAAATAGTCCCCTTCTGAATTTATGTAAATTGTGTGAATCTGATAGAGGGTTCTGAGAGTAGTCGTATTTTCAGCTGTGTACCTTGTTTATGAAAGGAGACTTGGTGAAAGTTCAGATTATCATTATACATTGTTTTTGTGAGTTAAAAAAATAAGTTTTTCTGTGTTTGCTCCCCTGATATGGATGGGATCTTACTAGCTAGTTATGTAACTGTAACCCCAGGCAAATACCTTTGAAACAGAAATCAGTCCAAGGGAGAAATTAAGTTTACTTCTCATGAGCAGTCGTCCACTTTTGCTTGCGTCACTTGCGACATGGCTGCAGAATAAGAGGCCCCCTCCCAGCCTCTCTAGTCCAGATAAGCCCTAGCTTGCCCCTGTAATTACCTATTCATACGGAGATGGACTACTCCTCTCCACTCCCTGGAAACACCTATTGTATGGAGATGCACTAAAGCCAGGCGAGAGATTCTGGAAATATGGCAAATTTACCCACAGTAACTTCAACACCATTCTTCCCATCAATTCAGAATTTGAATGTATAAATTATAAAATGTATCCATCATTGTGTAAAAAATAGGAAGACTTTTAAATATGTCCATTCATAATAGCTCTTTGTGAATTAGTAGTGAATCATTTTGTCTGCACTAATAAAGGCATCAGCAACTTCTATCATCTCCAAGCATTGTTGCCACAGCTGTGGCAGCTTGAGAGCAGACAGTGGGGGAATGATGTATTGGGATTTGATAACAGGCACCATCTGAACATTATAATCATAATTTCATTGCCTTTTATTGTTTTCAACTGAATTTTAGGAATTGTTTTCTGAATAGAAAATAGCACCGTTCTGTAAACATTTAATATTTCTGATCATTCCAATATTCTGAATATTAGAACATTATTTCCCATTACTTCATATAATGTGGACATTAGCACTTATTCTTCTGATATGAATCCAATCACAGAATTATAAACAACCTTAATATACTGACATCCAGATCAGGGAAAGCTACTCTCATACAAATGTTGTTACATATTTTAAGAGAGGAAAAAAAAACAAATATGGTGAGAGTCCTTACTCAATAGTTTTCATTTCCTTGTAGAATTCACTAGTAATCATCAGTCTGCTAAAATAACACTTTGAAGTTTGAAAAATGGAGAACATAGTTTCTGTTTGTGTCACCTTTATTAGGTTTTACATAAATATGCAGAATTTATGCTGGATACATCAGGTCCATGGTTGAAATATAAAAATTCCATCTTTTCTTTTCTCTACAATATATTATTTTTGTGGTTGATAGTGAGGGCATAAGAAACTATGATGAACTTGAGCCCATTTGATTCTGAACGCATGTCATTGTCAACAACTATCCATTCCCCAGTATAGACACTAAGGGGATAGCTTCTTTAAGTTATATAATCTCAAAGCAACTTTGTTTATTCACACATTCCTGAGAAGTCATGGGTTTTCCCAGAATTTTTGGAAAAGAATTGGAATGACACCTATGCAGTTGAAATGAATAAATAACAACATAAAATGTGAAAGTCCTACTTGCAAAGTAATCTATTAATAGAAAAAGAAATGCATGAAATGTTTTTTAAAATATTAAATAGGAAACTATACTCGAGAAGATCATTATGAAAATCGTGGCTCAAGACAATGGCTCTGTGATTAGATAACAGGGAGAGAGTCCGAATTTTTTAATGTTTATTCAGCCCAGTTGGAAAGTGAGACAGAATCTTATGTTTTGTTCTCAGACATACAAATAAAATGGTCATATATTTAATATATAGTTGAAAATGTTTCTGATTTGTAGTGTAAAAATATAAAGGAGTACTGAACTGGGTATTTGAAATTAGTAATATCTCTTAAAATCCAGACATATGGTAACTATAATTATAAAGTGTTAGCCCCAGGAACACATATATGAAGCATGAAACCAAAAGGAGAGACATTAAATATGGCAGCATGAGAGGTAAAACAGAGGCCTCCTCCCAAGAGCACACATAATACAAAAATATAATTAATACAACTAATCCTGAAAGAGCAACAGGAAAGAAGTCTGCTCCAGGCTGCATACACTTGGAGAAAAGAACAGACCTCACGGAACAGGGTAACATTAACATACCAAAGCCATGATCTGGCAGGACCCAAGCCCTTCCCCCACCCCAACTCACCAGCAGGAGGAAGATAAATGGAGCAGGGAGGGAGTGGAAGCCTGGGACTGTTGAACACCTAGCCCTGGAGATCTTCTCTAGGAGCACAAACCTACATTGCATGGTGCTTTGGTGATTAGTGGGATTGGAAAGCTAAGACAGGGAGAATACCAGAAGAGACTGTGATTCCAGCTGCTTGTGGAAAACAGAGATCTACATCCAGCTGTTCTGGGACAAAAGAGTGGGCAGTCTGAAAGACTTCCTAACAGTGAGAGGGTGGATAAAGGGGCAAAGACTGCACAGAACTTACTGCTCAGAAGAAAGGACAGGTAGACAAAATTGTCCAGGTGCACTCTGCCCAGTAGGTTGGAAACTTTCAGGAGCTTCAAGTGCTCCATCCCCCTGGCTGGCTATGCAGCTCCAAGGCCCTCCCTCCATGATATGCAGCCTGCTGTACCTTCCTCCCAGCCAGCCCGCACCTCGCTCTCAAATCAGCAGGCCCTGCCCTAGCTACAGGCCAGGCAGAGGGAAGACCTGCCTACAAATGCAAAACATAGAGGCTTACAACTGTATGTTCCTCCCACTGGTTCTGGCAGTGGAGACAGGCATAGCTGCTGGGAAGCAGGAAAGAGCTCTTTCCTCCCTGCTAGACACCAGCACCACTCCCCTGTGGTGAACATCACTCCAGGGGCTGAGCAGCTCCAGAGAGTAGAGCTTCTGGGCACTAGAAGGTGACACATACAAATATGAAACATCAAAAGAACCTGGTTCAAACCAAAATCCCACAAACACCAGAAAGAGTCAAGTGAAATAGAACTCATTAATCTTACTAAAAGAGATTTCAAAATAGAAATCATAAACATGCTCATAGAGGTACAGAAAAATATTCAAGAAGACAGGAACAAATTCAGGACGGTGATCCAATCATTACAGAATACAATGGAGGGATTTAAAAGCATATTATATATGGGGAAGGAGAGATGAATAAAATAGAAATTAGAGAACAGGAATACAAAGAAGCTGAGGCACAGAGAGAGAAAAGGATCTGTAAGAGTGAAAGAATATTGAGAGAACTGTCTGACCAATCGAAATGGAATAATACTCGCATTATAGGGGTACCAGAATAAGAAGAGAGAAAAAGAGATACAAAGTGCCTTTGAGGAGGTAATTGATGAAAACTTCCCCAATCTGGGGAAGGAGATAGTCTCTCAGGCCATGGAGGTGCACGGATTTCCCAACACAAGGGATTGAAGGAGGACAATACCAAGACATATAATAATTAAAATGGCAAAGGTCAAGGATAAGGACAGACTATTAAAAGCAGCCAGAGAGAGAAAAAATATGACATGCAAAGGAAAGCCCATCAGGCTATCATCAGACTTCTCAGCAGAAAATTTACAGGCCAGAAGGGAGTGGTATGATATATTTAATGCAATGAAGCAGAAGGGCCTTGAACCAAGAATATTCTACATGGCAAGATAATCATTCAAATTTGAAGGAAGGAGGGATTAAACAATTTCCAGAAGCAAAAGCTGAGAGAATTTACCTCCCACAAATCATCTCTACAGTGTATTTTGGAGGGACTGTTATAGATGGAAGTATGCCTAAGGTTAAATAGCTATCACCAAAGGTAATAAAACTACAGAAAAGAAAGTAGAAAAGTTCATTACTAAGCAAATGCAAAATTAAATCAACTTCCCCAAAAGTCAGTCAAGGAATAGACAAAGACTACAGAATATATAACCTAATATATAAAGAATGGAAGAGGAAGAAAACAGAGGAGAAAAAAAAAAAGAAGCTTTAGATTGTGTTTGTAATAGCATACTAAGTGAGTTAAGTTAGACTCTTAGATAGTAAGGAAGTTACCCTTGAACCTTTGGTAACCATAAATCTAAAGCCTGCAATGGTAATAAGTACATACCTGTCAATAATCACCCTTAATGTAAATGGTCTGAATGTACTAATCAAAATACATAGAGTCACTGAATGGATAAAAAAAAAACATCTATATGCTGCCTACAAGAGACTCACTTCAAACTCAAAGACATGCACAGACTAAAAGTGAAGGAATGGAAAAAGATATTTCATGCAACTAGTAGGGAGAAAAAAAGCAGGAGTTGCAGTACTTGTATGAGGCACAATAGACTTCAAAACAAAGAAAGTAACAAAAGACTAAGAAAGACATTACATAATAATAACAGAGTCAATCCAACAAGAGGATATAAACATTATAAATATCTGTGCATCCAACACAGGAGCACCTACATATGTGAAACAAATAATAACAGAATTAAAAGGGAAATAGAATGCAATGCATTCATTCTAGGAGACTTCAACACTCCACTTACTCCAAAGGACAGATCCACCAGACAGAAAATAAGTAAAGACACAGAGGCTTTGAATAACACATTAGAACAGATAACCCTGACATCTACAGTACTCTACACACAAAAGCAGCAGTATACACATTGTTCTCAACTGCACATGGAACATTTTCAAGAATAGATCATTTACTAGGCCACAAAAGAGCCTCAGTAAATTCAAAATGATTGAAATTGTACCGACAAGCTTCTCAGAACACAGAGGTATGAAACTAGAAATAAACTGTACAATTAAAATGAAAAAACCCACAAACACATGGAGGCTTAACAACATGCTCCTTTATAACCAATGGATCAATGACCAAATAAAAACAGAGATCAAGTAATATATGGAGACAAATGACAACAATAATTGAACACTGCAAAATCTGGCAGATGCAGCAAAGGCCATGCTAAAAGGGAAGTATATTGAAATACTGGCTTACCTAAGGAAAGAACAGTCTGAACTCACAATTAACGAAACTAGAAAAAGAAGAACAAAGAGGCACAAAGTCAGTAGAAGGAGGAACATAATAAAGATTAGAGCAGAAATAAATACAATCGAGAAGAATAAAACAATAGAACAAATCAATAAAGCAGGGGCTGGTTCTTCAAGCAAATAAAATAGATAAACCCCTAGGCAGACTTATCAAGAAAAAAAAAAGAGATTCTACACATATAAACAGAATCAGAAATGAGAAAGGAAAAATCACTACAGACACCACAGAAATACAAAGAATTATTAGAGAATACTATGAAAAATTATATGCTAACAAACTGGATAATCTAGAAGAAATGGACAACTTTCTAGAAAAAAAACAACTTTCCAAGGCTGACCTAGGAAGAAAGAGAAAATCTGAACATACCAATAACCAGCAACGAAACTGAATTTGTGTTCAAAAGACTACCTAAGAAAAAATTTCACAGACCAGATGGCTTCACCATTGAATTTTATCTAACATCTTAAAAAGACATAATACCCATTCCTTAGAGTTTTCCAAAAAGTAGAAGAGGACAGAATACCTTCAAACTCATTTTAAGAGACCAGCATCACTCTAATACCAAAACCAGGCAAAGACACCACAAAAAAGAAAATTACATACCAATATCCCTGATGAACATAGATACAAAAATACTCAACAAAATATTAGCAAACTGAATTCAAAAATACATCAAAAAGATCATCCATCGTGATCAAGTAGGATTTATTTCAGGAATGCAAGGATGGTACAATATTTGAAAATCCATCAACATCATCCACCACATCAACAAAAAGGACAAAAACCACACAATCATCTCCATAGATGCTGAAAAAGCATTCAACAAAATTCAACATCCATTCATGATAAAAACTCTCAACAAAATGGGTATAGAGGGCAAGTAGTACCTCAGCATAATAAAGGCCATGTATGACAAACCCACAGCCAACATTATACTTAACAGTGAGAATCTGAAAACCTTTTCTTTAAGATCAGGAACAAAACAAGCATGCCCACTCTCTCCACTTTTATTCAACATAGTTTTGGAGGTCCTCACCATGGGAATTAGACAACACAAAGAAATAAAGGCATCCAGATTGGTAAAGAAGAAGTTAAACTGTCCCTGTTTGCAGACGACATGATATTGTACATGAAAAAACCCTAAAGAATCCACTCCAAAACTACCAGAGCTAATATCTGAATTCAGCTAAGTTGCAGGATACAAAGTTAATACACAGAAATCTGCTGCTTTCCTATACACTAACGATGAACTAGCAGAGAGAGAAATCTGGAAAACAATTCCATTCACAATTGCATCAAAAAGAATAAAATACCTCGGAATAAACCTAACCAAGGAGGTGAAAGACCTATACCCTGAAAACTATAAGACACTCATGAGAGAAATTAAAGAAGATACCAATAAGTGGAAACACATCCCGTTTTCATGGATAGGAAGAATTAATATTGTCAAAATGGCCATTCTTTCTAAAGCAATCTATAGATTCAATGCAATTCCTATAAAAATACCAACAGCATTCTTCAACGAATTAGAGAAAATCGTCCTAAAATTCATATGGAACCACAAAAGACCTCGAATAGCCAAAGCAATCCTGAGAAGGAAGAATAAAGCTGGAGGACTTACGCTCCCCAACTTCAAGCTCTACTACAAAGCCACAGTAATCAGGACAATTTGGTACTGGCACAAGGACAGACCCATAGACCAATGGAACAGACTAGAGAGCCCTGATATAAACCTAAGCATATTGAGCCAAGTAATATATGATAAAGCAGCCATGGACATACAATGGGGAAATGACAGCCTCTTCAATAGCTGGTGTTGGCAAAACTGGACAGCTACATGCAAGAGAATGAAACTGGATTATTGTTTAACCCCATACACAAAAGGAAACTCAAAATGGATTAAAGATTTAAATGTAAGTCATGAAACCATAAAAGTCTTAGAAGACAACATAGGCAAACGTCTCCTGAATATTAGCATGAGCAACTTCTTCCTGAACCCATCTCCTCGAGAAAGGGAAACAAAAGCAAAAATGAACTCATGGGACTACATTAAACTAAAAAGTTTTTGTACAGCAAAGAACATCATCAACAAAACAAAAAGGAATCCTACAGTATGGGAGAATATATTTGTAAATGACATATCCAACAAGGGGTTAACATCCAAAATATATAAAGAACTCACACACCTCAACACCGAAAAAGCAAATAATCCGATTAACAATGGGCAGAGAATATGAAGAGAGAGTTCTCCAAAGAAAAAATTCAGATTGCCAACAGACACATGAAAAGATGCTCCACATCACTAATCATCAGGGAAATGCAAATTAAAACCACAATGAGATATCACCTCACACCAGTAAGGATGGCCAGCATCAAAAAGACTAAGAACAACAAATGTCGGCAAGGATGCAGAGAAAGGGTAACCCTCCTACACTGTTGGTGGAAATTTAAGCTAGTTCAACCATTGTGGAAAGCAATATGGAGGTTCTTCAAAAAACTAAAAATAGAAATACCATTTGACCCCAGAATCCCACTCCTTGGAATATACCCAAAGAATACAACTTCTCAGATTCAAAAAGACATATGCACTCCTATGTTTATTGCAGCACTCTTTACAATAGCCAAGATATGGAAGCAACCTAAATGTCCATCAGTAGATGAACGGATAAAGAAGATGTGGTACATATATACAATGGAATACTATTCAGCCATAAGAAAGAAACAAATCCTACCATTTGCAACAACATGGATGGAGCTGGAGGACATTATGCTCAGTGAAATAAGCCAGGCAGAGAAAGACAAATGCCAAATGATTTCCCTCATTTGTGGAGTATAACAATGAAGAATAACTGAAGGAACAAAATGGCAGCAGTCTCAGAGACTCCAAGAATGAATTAGTGGTTACCAAAGGGAGGGGTGTGGGAGGGCAGATGGGGAGGGAGGGAGAAGGGGACTGAGGGTTATTGTGTTTAGTACACATGGTGTGGGGGATCATGGGGAGAACAGTGTAGCACAGAGACGGGACATAGTGGATCTCTGGCAACTTGCTGCACTGATGGACAATAACTACATTGGGGTAGGGGTGGGGACTTGATAATATGGGTAAATGTAGTAACCACATTGTTTTTTCATGTGAAACCTTCATAAGAGGGCATATCAATCCTATCTTAATAAAAAAAAAAGATGTAGTTCAGTAGATATGGTCTACTCAATGGTTACTATTTGCATGCACATTAATGTCCTAGGAGATCAAGAGGAGGACATATTTCTCAGCCCAGGACAAAAACACAAGAAAAAAATCACAATAAAGACAAAATGATAGATTCAGATTTTAGATGTAAATAATATATCCAGAGATGAAAAAAAGGCTGATAAAGGAGGAAAATGATAAAGTCAATAATAAAATACAACTTTCCTGAGAAAACACAACTTTTCCTGAAGAAGATATACAATTTTGGGTTCAATGAGTTCAAGTCCTAAAATAGATTAATTAAATGAGAAGAACACCAGAGCATACCAAGGATAATTCCTAAATATTCTCAAACTCCTAAATTTCAAAGATAAGAATAAAATTCTGCAGGTAATCTTAGAAAGAACTGTTAAAGAAAAAATTAAACTGATATCAGTGTTCTCACCTGCAGTGTTGAAACTGGATCAACAGAATATTAAGAATAGAGGAATGAACTTAATAAAATGATATATACAAGAAAGATATCTTCCCTGCTGGGGTTAAAGAGAGATGCATGGATTCAGAGTGTATACTATCCTCATAACACATCGGAGACAACCTTTTACTGAACTCTTTTATGTAACTAGAATTTTGCTAGCATTTTGTATACATCATTTTATGTCATCTTTACAATTTTCTGAGATCAGTGGGTTTATTCTGTTTTTATATGAAGATCCATTGGGTCAAAGAGGTTAACAAATTTGGGCAAAGCACAGAACTGACATACTATCTTTGGATGAAAATTAACTTGTCTGATCATATTTACTTTTTTAAAACATCACAGGTTTTTTTTTCCAGATAGCTATTGTTGTAATGGGAACTGCAAATACTAGTTTTATATTTATCATAGTATTTTTTGGCTGAAATGGAAATGTTGGCAATTTATTTCTTTTTATTTTTTTTGAAATAAAAGAGAATCTCCCAATAATGCAATAGCCTCTAACAGATTGCAGTTTTCAAAAAGTATTTCTAACTTTTAACTTTAACATAAGGTTTGTACATCTGTGTGTGTGTCTTTAATATACATATTTAAGGTCAATAGCCAAAGTAAATGCCTAAGAAAATTCACAGCTTGGCAAGTTTTCTATGGTTATGTTCAAATCTTTACCCTTGTCAAATCGTTGGGACTCCTAGGATGAAAAAGGAAAAGATAGCAGTTGTTTCACAGATTTCAAAATGCTAAGGCAGACTTCTCAGCAAACCAGAAGCAATTACTGAGATACAAATTGTGTCTGTGATGATCTCATAAACCCAGTTCATTTCATCTTAGTGATGGTATATCAGCTTTTTAAGGAGACATATTAACCATGGTATTACTTTATATTACTGTAATGTAATACAAAACATTATAAAATGTTAAATAGCTCCCATGAAGCTTGAAAGTGCTAATAGACTTCTGACACCTATTGACTTATACGTCAGACACTGGGAGGAATAGACAGAGTGTTATTTCCCATGAGAACACTCATAATGAAAGAACAGGGCTTTGACCTTTTATTTTCTATAATGAAAGTTCTAGTTCACACTTTGTACAATTCCTGCTTCCTTATGACTATCCACTGTAGTCTGTCCTGTGTACAGTTAGTTCTGCATTATGAAGGCTTAGTTTATATGACAGATTATAGGATAGTTTCTAACCAGAAATTTGTGTTATTTTTCTTCCAAGTATAGATAAAGAAAATGACTCATCTCAAGAATTCTAAGAAAGTGTCATTGTTTTGATGAGAGTTCCACAGAAAACTACAATATCCCTAAATTATTTTGAAAGTGAAAAAAGGAGTATATTCTAAAAAAGTATGGTATCAGTATCAGTAGACACTAAGGAGAAAGAAATCTACAAAGATAAAAATGAGAATTACATATCACAGCTTTAAAGCCAATTGAATGTATTCAGAATTAATGTTTAAATTTATGAGGGAGTAAAAGTTATTTCTAATGAGTACACTGAAAGACATATGATAGGTGTAGATATTTTTGCATGCTAATGGTTAAATTAATGTGCTAAAAATATTCACAGTATTGCTAGCTTCTTTTTGGCTGCCTTAAGTAATTTTATTAGCTTTGATTATGGGCTGTTGTAAACATGATACTAAAAGACCATTCCAGTCAGTTACATGCTGGGGAGTTTTATTATACTCTGCTTAAAGATGCTGGCAATATACCTTTGTTTGAGAGAGATACCTTTTATTTGACTTTAATGCTTGGACCCTATGACCTGGTTAATAAACCAAAGCAGTAGATAAACAGTTTTATTAACACTAAATATTGTTATGATGACTATGACCTTTCACCTGTTTACCAGAGACTAAATGCTCAGTAAATCTTCATCAGAGACACTCTACCATGTTCTTACGCTGTATTATACGACTACCTCTGTAGGAGGTTATGCAATGAAATCACTGAATAATAAGGCATGCAATTGTTGAATAACTGTGCTCTATGCTTGAAACCAATATAATACTTTACATCAACTACACTTCAAAAAAATCAAAAATAAAATAAAATAAAATGATTATAAGGTAGTTATCAATCACTGCAATAAATAAACTTCATTGCCTGTGTTTCTTGGAAAGCAGCTGAATGTCCCAATGGTGAGTGGCAGACTCAGCACTCAATGACTTCATTTCTGCCATTGTGCAATTAAGATCAAGAGCAACTTGAGGGAGAAAATAAGGAAATGCCTTTATATCAAATGGAATAGCAATAGAATAGATCATTCAGGCATAATATTCATTTCTGCGCCAACCCCCCCACCCACCACCCTCCCCCCTCACGCACACACAGAGGCAGCCCCTGTGCACCTGTGTCAGGCGGGCCTTCCTTAGATGGGGAAGTTCCTGTGCTCCTGGACAAGGCCAGCTGCAAACTTTGGTCTGAAATCTTCAGTGATTAAGGAGTTCTCACGTGAGGGAATGTAAGGAGTTCTCACTAACATGAAGAAAACTGTATAAGGTGCACACTGAAAAAAAATGTATGTTTTCATGAAACATGATCTATTGTAAGAAAATTTAGTTTTCAAATTATTTTATATATTAAAAAGAATCAGTCATTTTTGTTTCAATCATGAAAAAAATCATTATTTTCTACTTTGAATAACATCACTGCATTTTATTCAACTTGATAATTCTCAAATTCAAGTAGCTTGAATCTTTTATAAGAAGTCTTTGAAGGCAAATATAAACTTTACACACTATCTGGTTAAAGAAATTAAAAAGCATAAAGCAGTTAAATTCAATAATGGCTTTGGGATAAGTGCTGTGGCTTTTTAAATACATTAATGCAGTAAGTATTTACACTTTTTGATAATACATTCTGTGTTGTATTTAATTACTAAACTCTTCCAAATATGTTTAATAAAAATGTATTTAGTGTACATATATACTATATAGTAATTGTAAGATACAGGTATTCCAGTCTCCTACACAAAAGAAGGTTGTGTATTTCAGAAGAAAACATAAATAAAATAAAATGTTAATTATTTTATGTCAAAAGTTAGGTAATTTAATAATTACTTATTGAATCAGTATGTGTGAATCATGCAACATGGGAGAAATAGTGTTAAGGAAATGGATAGCAGTGAGGCACTGATAAGCTTGTGAACTAAGGGAGACTTTATAGGAATAGCAATATTTCAGCTCAGTCTTTCATGGTTAATAGAATTTTGGAAGGTACATAGGGAAAGCAATGAGTATGTTCATTGTAAATTTAAAGAGTCTGTTGTAAATGTATCTGCAAGATAGGATTCTGTGAGCTTCAAACAGAAGAAGAAGAAGTCGGAGAAGGAAAGTTAGAACCAAATTTGGGAACTCTTTTATTCCTGGCTACATAACTTGAAATTGCTTTCACATGGGAGAGAGAATCATCAAGAAATATTTGAGAGCTGGAATTATATGAATAGATCCATTAATTTATACTGGTAAATATTACAAGAATAGGAAGTGGTGATTGTCAACCCTACCTTCATTTTGAATCATGAGAGGTATTTTAATATGCAGTGGTCATGGAAGTATTGGACTCTTGTCCATATCACAGAAGAAGCTGAGCAAAATGAAAATCAATTTCTGATTCTTTGATCTACCCATGTAACTCTGTTACACCTTTTTAGATGTCTATTCCTTAATTACTTAAATTTTGGTATGTCATTATAATCAATACCATAATTTCAAATATAATTAGAACCAAAAATTACTTATATTTTGGTATGTTATTAGTACCATAATTTCACTTTCTAATTAGTTATTTCTCTTTGACCCTCTCACTCTATTTAAAGATTTGTCAATTATTTAGCATAAAAACTATAATGACAATCAATAGGACCATTTGCACAGTGTTGCTAGAAAAATAATAGCTTGTATCTCTAACCCACTGCTTTATACTCCTAAGATTATATATACTTTAGAGTATCCCTTTCCCTATCATTTTCTGTATTTATAAAAATTATTTACACCCTTAGATTGTGTTAGTGCCCCCTTTCGGGACAAAAAGGTTAAGCAGGGCAGTTGATGTGTACAATAAGCAAATTAAAATAAGCTCATAATATATATATTAAATTTTAACTGAGTTGAGATATATTTATTTATCTATACATATACATTTGAGTATAGAATAATAAACTAAAATACTTAACAATAAGTCCAAGATATCTTTCTAAGTCCTTAGAAATTCATCTTGAAAGCTGTTTAATACTGCATACCTTTTGAAAGCACTATAACATTGTTGGAATTCCATTTTATTGTATAATATTTCATGTAACAATCATGCTGAAATCCTCTATTTATTCTCAAGGCATTAGCATATCAATGGCCCTAGGAAATCCTTTATTGAACACATGTTTGATTTTACCTCAGATTTCCCGTTTATTTGACAAGAAACTCTGCTTTTTACAGGTTACCTATTATCATTTATCAAAATAATCATCTCCAGAAATTTTTCAAACAGATTACTGGGTGTCATAAATCATGAAATAAAGATATAGTCACACAATGTTCATTTCATTAAATATGTATTTTGTGGTAAAGTGTCTCCACCCATTACTAGATTATAGGAATACATGACTAAATAAGCCACTATTCTGAACTTTATGACATTTATGAACTCATATAGTAACAATAGAGATAGACCAAAACCAGTTATGTTATCCCCAGTTCTAACATAGAATATATACAGAGTGCTCTGGGTGCTGACATGCACCCACACAGTGCAGCCTGGTAGGGGGTGGCATCAATACCTTCTGCAGTAGGTCCCCCCATGGGGCCTCAAACACTGAGCAGGGACAGATGGGGAAGACACAGAGCTCAGAGGGAACTGGATGGCCTAGACAAAAGCACTCCAGGCTGTTTGTGTCTAACTGGAAACTGCCGCAGGTGGGAAAGGGAGACACAGATGAACTTGGAGAATGTGCTGTGGAAGTACCATGAGTCTGTGCCAGGGAGGTGGGTGGTGGGGTGGGAGGTAAGGGGCCACTTTTTAAAGGTTAAGCAGTTGATGTGGACAAATTTCTAATTTGTTTGTTAGGGTAAGTTTTGTAGGATTGGTTTGAAGGGAAATTTCTGAGGCAAAAGGCAGTAAGAAGATTATTGGAGCTCTCAAGGGAAGATGGGATAAAGGCATGAAAATTATTTAGGGTTTGTAACAGGAGGACAATGCAGGTCAAGGTAAATAGAATAAGTAAGTTCAGCAGACGTGGCACTTAGTTGGAAGTGGGAGATGAAAGATATGATGAGGTCAGGTTTGTGCTCCTGCAGTGAGATTTGAGAACACAGCAAGAGTTAGAGAGAAAGGAAGATGCGTCCCACTGTTGCCCTGCAGGGTTGGAGTCATCCCAGCACACTCAGGCTGATATATCCTGCAGGTAGTTAAATGGTAAAAAATCTTGCACGGGCAGCTGGTGATTTAGGATCCTGGAGTGGGTTAATCCCACTGGAGGAATTTACACCCACTGGAGAATGTGTAGCATGAGCAAAAGGGGAACAGAGGATTGGAGGACAGGGAGACCTCATTGTTAGGAGTGTAGAGATTCGGAGAGACTAGAGTGCATTAGACACAAAGTGTCAATCAAAGCGTGGTTTTACTCTGAGGAAGAGCACAGGAACATCAGGGTTGGAAAAAGTTGCGGAGTCTGACACATGTACATCCATGTTTCAGCTCAGCCATGAATTATGTGACTCCATATAAGTTAATGAGTTTTGTGAACATTTTTTTATATAGACTTTATTTTTAAAACAGTGTTATGTTTACAGCAACTATGAAGGAAAGATATAAAGATTTTTCCTAGGTCCCTGACCCTCACATGCACAGCCTCCCCATAGTCAACTGCCAGATGGTGCATTTGTAACTGCTGAACCTACACAGACACACCAAAGACCAGAGGTTACAGTGCCCTGCACTCTTGGTATTGTGCAATCTATAATAGTATAGAAAAGTGGGTGACACCACCCTTCTGGTGTCATGCAGAATACCAACTGCCCTAAGAATCCTCTGTGAGCATCATCTTTTCGTAAGTAAAATATGTTTAAAAACATATACCTTATAGTGTCCTTGTGAAAATCAGATCACATGAGTATAAAGTATTTAGCATAATGCAGAGTTCAAAATAGATATAGTAAGCTGTGATAATAAAAATAACAATGGGACATGTTTCTATTGAATTTCATATTCAAAATATCATTGACGCATTTTGCAAAATAAGTTTCAGGAGAGTGGTGGGGCCAGACAGAAAAGGTGAATGGACAGTGCTGTGAAGGAGAGGTGAAGACAAAGAGACAGTGGAAACATCTGTGCTTCTGAAGAAATCCACCTGGACAGCAATGCCTGGGCTATACTCAGAGATCATTCAAGATCAAGGATTGAGCCCATTTCTTTTGTTTGTTTTAGGTGGGGGACTTGATTATAGGCTTCTGGGAGCATATGGAGGTGGAAGGATAGGATGAGGACATCAGATAGAGGTCACGTTAGGCCAGTTATCCTAAAAACAGTCCCTGGCCCATAGTAGCCTCTTGCTGGGTGTTTTTGCATTAATTGATTACTGGGTTTAAATAATTAGGGCACAAGGAGAGTGTTGGCCTCAAGCTGCTAGAAGCAGAATCTAATTTTTCTAAATGTTGTCTTTTAGAGCTAATTTTCATTTGCTTCTTTTTAAATTTAATTTTTATTATTTTATTGACCTAGTTGATACACAATATTATGTTGGTTTTAGGTGTACAATATAGTGATTCAACAAGTATATACATTATTAAATTGTCACTGTGATAAGTGTAGTTATCATGTCACCATGCAAAGAGATCACAGTATTATTGGCTATATTCCCTATGTTGTACTTTCATCCCTGTGACTTATTTATTTTAAAACTGAAGGGTTGAATTTCCTTTATCCCCTTCACCTATTTTGCCCATCCTCACATTTGCTTCTTTAAAATACAAACACAATTAATATTGTGATCAAAGAATGTCCAAAGAGAGTAACAATCTTTATACGTCACCAAAATTTTCCCAAAGATTTCTGAAGATCTAAAAGATTTCCAAAATTTAAAATACTAATAGAAGTTGGACTATACAAGGAAATCATTTCTTATGGTCCTCTTTAAAATAGCCATTTCTGGGGAAAAAGCAGTAGTAAGACTCAGTCAACAAGAAAACCTCCTGTGAAAATATCCACTAACTGGTGTGTTTACGTTCAGAAATCCTGCATTTCCATACAATTCAAGAATAATGTTCTTGATAGCCAGGAAATGTTTATAATAAATCATGGTTACATATAAAAGAAAAACTGCTTGCAAATGATTATAAAATTGATCAGCATGTGACATTTTAACTTACACCACTTGCATGTTAAATATTAGGTCTAAACACTTATCAATTTGCATTAAAATATTTCTGCTGATTAGTATTACAGTTGCCACATCAGTACCCAGAGTACTGTATTATGATTTACATACTTGCAAAAATATCGTACACATTTGGTTCCTCTCAGAGTTCTTTAAATTTGCTATTCTCTTACTCCCTAGTAAACTGGTGTTATCTTTTCCAGTTTGGTTTCTATGAACTATACCCTTGTCTCTTTCTTAAAAGTGGTGAGTAAGATAAATGGAGCCATTTTCTACCATAATCAAAACTGAAAGAGGCTATAACAAAAGTAAACTTCGCCTTGTTCCCTGCTGCCCTGCACATTACCCAGCTGGTACCATGAAAAATAACCGTTTCTCTAATCGTCAACTGCCGCAGCTTTCACCTGCGATACATCACATTAGGAGCTTACTGTATTGCATCCTGCAGAACTGAGGAATTTCTTTTGTCCCCTCTGCATCTTGTATGGTAGTGGTGGCCTTTTTACTTTTTACATTCCTGCAAGATTCCAAATGAGGGGCTGTTTTATTATTTCCCAAGGGTCTGTTAGCTGAGTCAGCTTCTCAACATTTTTAGGGCACAGCAGTGTCTTTCCATTAATGGATTTTCTGTGTGGCACTGCAGGTGGCTTCAAAGAGTTAGTTGGCCTGTTGACCCCGACCATTGCAATACCCATCTAAAGCACACACACACACACAAACACACACACATGTAAGTGCACACAGAGTGGAAGGGAGGCAAGTGGGGTCAGGAAAAATAAACCTCCCTTTCTTTTGTTTCCCATTTATTCTCTCCCCTACATTTATTCCAACACATTGGTTTTGGCTTATCTTTCAGGCAAGCTATTTTACTTCAATGAATGGTTTTGGATTTTTTACCAAGAATTGTGTATTTTATGTTTCTGTGGTTTTGATTATTTTCATCAGAAGTGATTGAGATGTTTGAGGTAAGGGATTCCAGGTTTAGTACAGGAGAAATCTTCTTGATTTGAATTATTTTTGGAGATAATTAATTAAATAAAGGTGTAAAGCAGCATTTATTTGAATCATCTAAGAGCAAGTGGGAACATCTACCATTGTTAGAACCCCAAGAAGGGGAAAATTAGTCATAAAGGAGGAAAAAGCAAAGCTCTTGCCCATTTAGAGCATCCCTGTGTACTACGAAATGCATAGTCCACTAATTTCATTAAGAATATTTTTTTAATATGGAAATGTATTTTTTAAGTACTATGGAAAACTGTTGTTTGTATTCTGCTTTGTTTTTTTTTCTTCTTACCATATTACCAGAATTTTCTTTTTAAATAGTTCAAGGCACAATGTATATTGCTTTTTCCACAAAATTGAATCAAACATCGTTTTATTATGTTTCACAAGTTCCTAATAAGTAATGACTACTTGAATGAAAAATGTATTTAATGTTTCCCAGGGTTCAGACATGTAAGAAGATTTAAAATTTTTAGTTATTTTATAATTACTTTTATGAATTTTTAAAAAATTAGTTTTTCTCCCTAGCATAAATTCATCATACTGGAGTTATTAGTTTTTAAGTATTATTATTTTATAAGTATATACTTATTTTTAATATATTTTAAATTTTCAATTTTAGAATAAAGAAAAAGTGAATTTTAAATTTAACAATCCCACATATTTCATATTATCATATAATCCCCAAATACCTGAATATTCATCCTAATAACCACTGCACAATTAATAAAATAGGAAAACTTAACATTGACAAAGTACTATTATCTAACATATTATCCACATTCACATATAATGACTTGTCACCCTTTACACTAGACATAACCCCATATCAGTTCATAGAGGACTGTTGCATTTTTTTATCACTTTTTACATTGTGGCTGTGCCATAGTTTACACAAGCAATTTTATATGGATAGGCGTTTTGAAAAATGTTGAAATAACATAATCTCAAAAGGAAGTCAACACTTTAAATATATGTAACTTTATTAGAAACTTAGCCTTCTAAAATTTAATTCAATTTAATTTAATTTTTCATTTTACTGTGGACAATAAATATCTTTATAAAGACCTGTGCTAACCTGTGGGTCAGCATTTGTAAATCCATATATATCTGTATACGGTCTGACATCTTTGCTTGAAATTTTTTTGTGGTCAAAAGCTAATGTGCCTATCACACACACACAAACACACAAAATGAAATTACAGACATGATACATCATTTAAACTAATATTCCATCATTTAATGGAAACCATTATTCTCTTGTAGGTTTTTTAAAAATTGAATAATAAACACTGACTAAGAGATTTCTGTGAACATTTTTAATTTGAACCAAGAATTAGGTATTTTCCAAAGTTAGCAAGGAGCCTTTTCTTTGCAGCTTTTAAACAAGGGCTGTCTTCCAGGCTGGTTTTTCTCTAAGGTGATAGATAGCAATATATTTACTCTGGGCATGTGTAGTTTCTTTCAATGCAGTAACACAGGATGTTTCTTAACTGTACTTCATAAAAGGGTAGATCATGTTCTTCCTTTTCATTGCATGTCGTGCAGCATTGACATGGATGCTATGCAGGCAGAGTCTTGCTGCCATGCTTTGATTCCCGTGTGTTGAGGCACAGGTGGTGTGGTTATGAGGCACTACTGCAGTAGGTAGCTGGTGTCAGCACTCATCTACTTCTATAAATGCACACACTCCTATCCAATTATTGGTTCCATGATCTGATTTTCTCCAGGTACACCTCTTCTTCTACCAGGGGATAAGTTATAATTTGCTCACTTTTTGTTAGCCCTTCTCTCCTGTCACTCCAACTTTTGCAGCTCACAAAAAAATGTTTGTCTGGCATCATGCAAACTTGACCATACAACTCCTTGCCTAAGGTTACATTCTCCACAGTTGATGTGAATGGCATTTACTTTGCAGTTTTTGAAATGGTCCTCAAGGGCCCCATGAAGGAGAGACATCGATCATTTGTCCCCTGGTTGAAAAGCTATATTCTTGGCTCTGACCTTGTGCTACCTGTGATCATGTCACTGTGAATTTAGTGACTTCATTTTATGTCTATGAAGAGAGAACAGATGTTCTCTGGGCACAAACAGAAAGCTAGAATTTTAGAGTTAGAAAACAAATTGAAAAGAAAACTCCCAGTGGCTATTGTTTGTCTTCAGATGGCAAAATTCAGGGAGGAAGCAAGTGATGCAAAACAGTTTTTGCAATGACCTTCTGAAAAGCAGTCAGAGATAAGACATAGGCAGAAATGGAAGGGGCAGCCAGAATTTTTATCCATGGCACTCGGCTGTATTTACTAAATGGAATTTCAGAGACTGTCCTGAATTTGAAGAGACAATACTTGACAAAGGTATCAGAGAGCCCTAGTGAGGAAAATCGAAGCACAGGGAGTGAGAAGTAGCCCCTAAGCCCAGTCCCAGAGCAGACAGCACAGTTCATGAGCCTCAATCAGTATGGGTCTGCCCCATTGCCACATGCTCATGGCTTCCTGGAAGTGTTAAAAAACAACATTCAACTGAGTCAATTTGAAGATCAAATTAGCTTTATTCAATGCCTCATGAATCTGATAACATCTCACCTAGCAGTAGAAAGGGGCTCTCAGGAGCTGGACCATATGGAAGTCTTTATAGGCAGAAGGAGGAGGGATGAACAGGAATTTTCTAGCAAAAAGTGGGTTGTTTCAGGCAAGGGGAAGGCAGAGGTCTTTCAAGCAGATTACCTCACTAGCTGATCAGGTGATTCCAGTTGAACTGGTTAAAGGTCACATTCCTGGGATACCGCTGAAATGGCGATTAGGTAGGTGTTAAGTATTGGTTTGCTGATGAGGGACTTAGCATAAATAACTCCATTTGGGCCCTGTTTCTTTTTTTTGCCCAATATTTTATTTTAATTTAACTTAATTTAATTTTATTTTATTTTATTTTATTTTATTTTATTATTTTATTTTATTTATTTTATTTGTTTTGTTTTGTTTTATTGTTTTGTTTTATTTATTTATTTATTTTTCTTTTTATTGAAGTGTAGTTGATATGCAATATTATATTTGTTCCAAGTATACAACACAGTGATTCAAAAGTTACACACATTATTAAATCCTCACCCCAACTACTGTAGTTACTACCTGTCAACACAGAGAGATGTTACAGAACCATTGACTGTATTCTCCATACTGGACTTCCATCCCTGTGACCAACTTAGATTATGATTGAGGTTTTGTGCCCCTTTTATCCCCCTCACCACGCAACCCACCCACTCCGTCCCCTCCCCCATGGTAACCACAAGTCACTTCTCAGTGTCTGTGAGTCTACTGCTGTTTTGCTTGTTTTGTTTTGTTTTATTTTTAGATTCCACAAATAAGTGAAATCAGATGGTTTTTTTTTCATTTAGCATAATACCCTCTAAATCTATCCATGTTGTCACAAATGGCAAGATCTTTCTTTTTTACAGCTGAATAATATTCCACTGTGTATATGTACCACATCCTCTCTATCCATTCATCCATCTATGCAGATTTAGGTTCTTTCCATATCTTTGCTATTGTAAATAATGATGTAATAAATATGGGGGCACAGGTATCTTTTCAAGTTAGTGTTTTTGTTACCTTTGGATATATTCCCAGAAGTAGAATTGTTGGATCATACATTAGTTCTATTATACTGTTTTGAGGGTCCTCCATACTATTTTCCATAGGAGGTGCAGCTGCACCAGTTTATAATTCCACCAATAGTGCACAAGGGTTTTCTTTTTTCTTTTTTCTACTCTGATTGATAATTTCAATTGTTCTGTCTTCCAGACCTGTGATTCTTTTTCTGCATGGTTGAGTCTGCTTTTGAAGCCCTCTATTGAATCCTACAGTTCAGTTACTGTATTTTTCAGCTTTAGCGTCTTTTTTTTTTAATGGTTTCTATATTGGTAAAACTTCTTGTTTTATTCATGGATTTTTAAAAAATTTTCATTTACTTTGTTTGCTTGTCTGTGTAGTCTTATAGTTCACTAAACTTGTTTATGAGCATTATGCTGAATTCTTTGATCCTAAAAAAATGGAGACTTGACTTTTGAAACCAGATATTAAAGCTTCATCAGTTTCCTATGGTGACCAATATTTACCTGATTTTTTGTGATCCAGGTTCCAACAATTGGTATCTGTGCATCTGAGTAAGTGGTCTCCTCTTCCAAACTTTGCAGGTCTGGCTTTGGTGGACATGGTTCTCTACCAGTCAGCTCAGCTTGGCTTTCTGGATATGTTTGCCCATAACAACCTTGGGAAGGTGGGATCTGCTATTAGGGTCTATTTTTGGAAGAGTCAAGTATTCTAGCACTGAGGGCAGGGATAGGTGTTGTACCGCTGTCTGAGAACAGCTGGATAGGACTGCTGGCTTGGTTTCTCACCCACGTGAGGCTGTAGGATAGGATTTGCAGTTGCCTGAATCCTTGGTCTGGTTTATTAGGTGGTCAGGATGGGTATAACACACAGCAGTATGTGGGGTTTGAATCAGCCTCCCAGCTGTTTGGTGGTCCAAATCAGGCTTGAGTGTGTAATGATTTTCCTCCTCAGGTGAGGCAACCAGTTTCACTCTACAGAAGGAGAAAACCATGAGCTATGTGCTGTGTTCAAGTGCCACTGTAAGCAGGGCTGTCGGGTGGGCTACGGTCCTTCCCATGTGCTCTAGTAAGTTTCCCAGGTCAAGCAGGCTGAAGAGTTAATTCAGCATTAAGTGGAACTAAGAATTAGTTTCCCTGCCCAAATGCAGCAAAAGAAACAGCTCTAAGGCTACTAAAATTGCTTGTCTGAGGCCTTGAGTCAAACCAGCTCATGCCCCAAGTCCTCTGGCTGAACAGGTTTTGATCTAGGGTCAATTAGTTCTACCTGCCTGTGTTCCAGAGATGCTGTGCTCTGCAGCTTCTAAGTATTCTCACAGCCCCTCCTGTTAGATGGGGCTGAGGCTATGCTCTGCAGCAGGTGGGGCTGCTTCTCTGACTCCTGCCTGGGCAGGACTGGGAAGGCTCACTTTAGGCAGTCCCAATTTTCCCAAATGGGCTTTCTGGTCAGGAGGAGCTGGGAGCCATGCTCACAGGGGGTGGGGCTATGACTCAGGTCTTCTGTCTGGTGTGGGTAGCCTGGCTCCAGAGCCAGCAGAACTCCTTGTTTCATGACCTGAAGTAGGTGGATCTGCACCTGCCAAATTTGCTGGTCAGAGTGCACCCTTGAGGTGGTTCTACAGCTGAGAAAACTTGAAAATATCAAGGGAAGAATATATCTGATAACACATGAAAATTACATTAAATCCAAATTTCAATAACCACACATAAACTTTAATTAGAATATAACCATGCTCAGTCATCTACATATTGTCAATGACCGCCTGGGCACTCAAGCAACAGAACTGAGTAGTTGCTATAACAACTTCACAGTCTGCTAAACCTAAAATGTTTACTATCTGCTTATTACAGGCCCAATTTGCCCACCCTTGCTCTGATCTCTTTGATTTGAGAAAAAGGCTTGGCATTATGACTCATCCTTCCATAATCAAATGACAATTGGACTAGGAAGAGCCTTTATGTATCAGTTAACTTGAGACCTTATTCTAATGCCAGCAAAGAAAGCTCAAGCACCCATTTTTTTCAAACAAGAGCTGGCATGCATGACTACCATAATATTTGGTAGTGATCAAAACTTCTACACCTAGAAGATAAGATGTTTAGTTGATTTTCCAGATCTTTGAAACCATTCACCTAAAATACCTCTAAAGAATGGAAATAAAATCTACACTCAGAGTGCATCACCCTTGATACTAAAATTTAAGGGTGTATATGAAAAATGGCATCCTTCAAGAAATTATCATTTCTGTGTGTGTTCAGTATATCCCATAGAATCTGTAAGGCTTAGAACACAACATTTTTTCTCATCACTGTTCATTATTTTTAGAGGGTTTTCGTTCTTTGATTTTAATGTAGAATTGAAATCATGTTGGGAAAAGGTAGTTTGAGATCCAGGGCCACATCTGATGTGCTGTATGACAGAGAGGCTGAGCTGTTACTACATATAAACCATTATATATTTTTCTGGAAATGGTGGTTTTCATTCATATGAGATTTTTAAAAATTTCTTAGAGATAATTTTGTGGGAAGTCAAGAGGCCACCCAATTCTTTAAGAAGTCAACACTAACAATGAATTTTCTGGAAAAAATAAAGAAATCAATGCCATTTATAATAGCATCAAAAACAACTGAATTCTTAGAAATAAACTTAACTAAGGAGGTGAGGGATCTCTACTCTGAAAACCACAAGACACTGATGAAAGTAATCGAAGAAGATGCAAATGCGTGGAAAGGCATCCTGTGTTCATGGATTGGAATAATTAACATTGTTAAAACATCTGTACTATGAAAAGCTATACAGAAACTCAGTGTAATCCTTATCAAGATTCCAATGACATTTTTTTAAAGAAGTAGAAAAAGACAATCTTAAAATTTTTATGGGACCACAAAATACCCTGAACAGCCAAAGAAATCCTAAGAAAGAAGAATAAAGCAGAAGGCATCCACATTCTGATTTCAAGCTATATTGTGAAGTAAAGTCATGGTATGGTGCTGGTATAAAAAAAAAGGCAAATAAATCAATGGAACAGAATTAAGAGCTCAGCAACATATATGGTCAACTAATACTTGACAAGAGAGCCAAGAATACTCAATAGAGAAAGGAACAGTCTTTTCAATAAATGGTGGTGAGATAACTGGATATTCACATGTAAAAAAGTGAAGTTGGATTACTATCTTACACCACTGACAAAAATTCACTCAAAATGGATTAATAATTTAAATATAAGATCTTAAGCCATGAAAACTCCTAGGAAAAAAACATAAATAGAGCTCTTTGACATGGATGTTGGCAATGATTTTTTGGATATGAAAGCTAAAGCACAGAAAAATAAATAAACAAATTAAAAAAGGTATTACATCAAACTCAACTACTCTGCTCAATGGAAGAAATCACCAACAAAGTGAAAACAAACCTACAAAAGGGGAAAAAATTATTTGCAAATCATATATCTGCTTAGGAGTTAGTATCCAAAATATATAAAGAACTCCTAAAACTCAATAGCAAAAATCAAATAACCCAATTTAAAAATGTGGAAAGGGGCTGAATAAACATTACTGTACTGAACAAGCTGTATTTATTTTCATTTCAAAATGGAATAAAGGGGAAAGACTCATAGGGCAAAGTCCAGAGGAAACCAGTTTTCACCTTCCAAGAGCTCTCTCCCAAAGGAATCCCACAGGAGGGCTTCTGCTCCTCCAGGAATGAGTGGTAACAGATGTAAAATGTTTTCCACCAGGGATGCTTATTTGAGAACCAGTGCCCAGGGAGTTAAGTGGGGGCTGGTTGCACAGGCAACCTTGCTTAGAACATAACCAAATTTCATACTCAGAAGGAAAGTAGGAATGTGTCATAAAGCACATTGTACAAACTATGTAGGCACAGTGAGCCACTATCAGCTTTGGAAATTCTGAGAGCTCTCTTCAAAACTAAGTTCCCAGATGCAGCCAGGGACCAACGTTGCAAGCAGCATTTTTTTAAGGATAGCAGTCAGTATTGCTGTGTTAACTCTTTTCTGCCCGAGTGTTAGGATAATCAAATAAAGAAATATCTCTAAGGAAATAATTCAATCTCAAATAATTCAAAATTTAGTATATATCTTCTCCTTTATCTTACTCATGTTCCTTCACCTATAATTATCCATTTGATGAATATTGTTGCCAAACTCCCATTATAGTCACTTATTTTATGGGGATTTAGGAAAAATATTAGGTTTTCTGTTTCTATTTATTTCTATCTAAATATAAGAAAATAATTAAGTTTTTATTATTTAATACATAGATTGGCACTGGTACTTTGACTTGTTCTTCATGACCAGTGTATCCACAAGTGTAAAGTGATGTATGGTTCATAAAGACAATGTGGAGGTAGCAGGGTCAAGTTAAAGTTCACGTAACAAAGTTTCCTAAACTTAAATTTCATAAGCTGTGGAGGTGAGTAAAAAACTATCTGCAAAGAAATTGTGAATTGGCTATATGAATAAAGTAAGTATAAATAAACAAAAAAATCTGACACATCTGCTAATCACATTAAAAGTTTTCTGTTTGACTATTTCATGGGAACAAAAATAATGATCTAATTACATCCGATAAGATAAGAGAGAGAAAAGAGAACTTTCAAAGTGAAGACCTGAAAATATTACTGACTTTTCTATGCAGCTAATTTTGAACTAGCTAATGAATAAGTGTACGCCATGACTTGAGTTATTCTCTATAGGTGAACTGAAGTCATATGTATAGTGACCACATGTTTAAAATGATTTCATTGATGAAATGTACTGTCAGAAAACTTGGACTTATTGGAGTATCATTTGCAGACAGTCCATTGTTTTGTTTAAATCTTTGCCAGTGTTTGTTTGAGATGAACATTCAGTCCACTTCTCCTCCTATGTATAAATAGTAATTGATTTTGCTTAACCTTGGCATTAGTGATTCTAAAACCTTCACAGAACTGCATAATTGTAGGCTGGTCCTTTCCATCATTCTCTTGTAGAAATCAATGAAAAGTTTCCCTCAAGCAAAGTCAGCCTTAGAGCAGGCAATTGCACTGTAACCACTGAATGGATCATGGCTCCCTACATTCAGTGAGCTCTTCTATTTTTACAATGCCAGACAAATTAATTAAATTTACAGGGTGGTCTGGTTCATTAGTCTGGGATTATTATATGATGATTTTGTATTATACCCTATTTTCCTGGATACTAGATAAAAAATAGTGAAAAAGACATGGTCCCTGCCTAGCAGCAGAGGAAGACAGTCATAAAAACAAACAATTTTAATAGAGTGGAGTAGATTCTGTGGCAAAGTTAACTAAGGAGTTCTATAAATGTCCACAAAATGCATGAGCTTTAATATGTATATTTCCTCATTTTTAAACTTTACACAGATATGTATTGAAAAATTGAGAGTATTTTTAAACAGAACTACTTATTTAACTGCCAATGTCAGTGGGATGTTTATGGAGTAACCATCACTCTGAAGACATTAATGTAACATAAGCCAATTTAAAAATGACTTCAAATCACCTCTAGTTTGTCAGCCAAAATATTTCCCAAGAGAAATTTGAATCCTAATGCTCTCTTTTCCACCACACTAAACAATGGCATTTTTAGGAGTTTTTCAGATTGCCTTTTCTGTTTGGCTAAGCTCATTGTTTTCCTGTGTGGTTCTTTACATCAAGCTGCTACATTACCAACTTCTAGATTTTGGTGACTACTTCTATTCAGATCAGGGCTGCTCTATTCAGAAGCCTCACACCTTAGAACCACACTAAGTGAGCCAGCCTCAGCAAAGGTTCCACAAAAGGAAGAATAGTGTATATAAATACATTTGAATAACAACAGCAAGATAATATAAAACATATTTGCAACTATTGGACAAGGGGCTTTAGCTATTTACAACTATTATACATGGAAATTGAGGCAAGCAATTAGGGATGAGGCTGTAAGTGATCCATACTACCATTCCTGTTTTAAAAATAAAGCAAAGGGATTTTGGAGATATGAGAGCACAAATGATGACATTGTTTAGATGACAGCAGTAGTGATGGTATAACTTTTTAATTTCCCTGAAGCTCTAATTCATAATTTCAGTTACAAAAAAACTAGGTGACAAAATATCCTCAAAATACAACTGGGTGGAGAAAATCCACATAAATACACTGAGTACCTATGTGCTGTCTGTGTCTGTACAGGAAGGATTGAAAGGAACAAGTGAGGTGGGTGATAAACCTGACAACAAAACAGCCCACAGGCCATCAAAGCAGGGCAGGGAAAGCAGGTGAAATGGGGCAACTTTGGCTCCATCTTAAAGTTTTTGTGAACAGTGGGTCCAGTATGGGAGGATTGAAAAGACCAGCTCTCAAACTTCTGTGACCTCTGAAAACTGACCAGCTGGAGCAAACTTTCAGGGCGCCATCTGAGCACAAAGTACCAAGGTGGAAACAAATTGATTAGGACAGGGACATTGAGACAAAGGAAAGCAAAACCTCAGTTCAAATTAATGAGGGAAACAGGTCCAGAGAACCAAAAACAAATGCAAGAAAAGTACAGAAGAAAGGGCTCTGAGAAGTTAGGAAAGCTATACTGAATATTGACTTCAGGAAAACTGATTTTACATAAAAAGTGAGTCATAGAAAAGTGTGAACATCTAATTCCACATAGAGTCATTAAGAATGATTGAGGAGCAGCACAGTGTCCCCACTGACAATGAAAGAATGCCAGTATACTTTCTCATAAAGCAAATTAAAATGTCACCTACTGTTTTGAAATGTGAAAAAATGATAGAAAATGATAGAAGAAATAAAGTACAGCAAGATGAGAAAAGCTCAGGAGTAAAATGAAATATTTCAGACTGAATTGGAAATTAAAAACAAACATTTCAGCATAAAGAAAAAATCAAACGAACATACAAATAAAAATAATGGATAATGAGTAAAAAGAAACACAAAGAGAAGGACATAAAATATTTTAAATTGTTTTAAATTTAAAACAAAAGGGATTTCCAGCTCTGAACAATATGGAATAATGCAGTAAAATACTAGAAACTTAACAAAATATAAGAAATACTGTTTTTCAGGCATTAGACAAGACACCACAGCACTAAATTCACAGAAAAGAGGAAGACCTTATTGGTCAAACCCACAGTAGTTCCCAATTTATGGTAGAAACACCTTCCAGTCTGCAATGTCACCCTGACACAGCCTGTTGATCCCACTGAGATGAAAAACACAGACCAGATGTCAGAGAGGACAAGCCAGCAAGGTCACAGGATGGAGTTACAGGGTGACACAGAGCATCTCCCAGAGCATCCCCCAACTCCTCAGCTGAGTGCTGATTGGGGTATGCCGATGAAAAAAAAATGCTTGAGGCTAGGGAAAGAACCACCATAAATGAGTACATGATTTCTAGTGCCCCAATAGCCTGGGAATACTTTATGTCTGCATAAAGAAGAGTGAATAAAACCTCTAAGGCTGCAGAACCTGGATGTACATCACCAAATCTCAAAAATAAACCTGAACAGATTCAATCGATTCAGAGGAATTTAACTGTTTGCCTGAAAAAAGTCAGACTTTATTGAAAGAAATACAGCAGAATACAGCAACCAACATAAAATTCTAATGTAGGGCACCCAATCAAATATGTTCCGCTATTCAAGAAGACATGAAAATGAGACTCATAAACAGGAGAAAAAGCAACCAAAAGGAATATGTACAGGGATGATAAAGAGAACTAACAGACAAGGACACCTAAGATGAACTATAAATATGCTATATATGCTTAAGAAGGTTGAAGACACCATTACCATCATAAAGTGATTAATGGAAGACATAGATTCAAATTAATTTTCTAAAGACAGAAAATATAGTATCTGAAATTTAAAAAAATTGGATGACATTAACAGCAGATTAGTTGATACAAAACCCAAAACAACATACTTAAATTCATAGGAATAAAATTATCCAAAATTTTGTCCCGAAAGAAAAATAATTTAAAAAGTAAGCACAGTATCAGTGACCTGTGGGACAGTATTAAGCAGTTTAATGTTGACATAATTGGAATTCCAGAAAGAGAGATGGCATTTATCCCAGAAACTGAGTGAATAAAATTAGAGTAAACATAAATGAAACTATATGAAATCATGGTGAAGTTACTGAAAACCAATGAAAGAGAGAAACAATCACAAAGGAAACCAGAGGAAAGAACACTCATGAAATTAGAATAAGAATAGCAGCTGATCTCTCATAAGAAAAACATAAGTCAAAACAATGGAGATACACTTTTAAAATACTCAGAAAAAAATATATATGTACATAAACTCAAATTCTTTACTCACCAAAGAAGTCTTTCAAATTTAAAGGCAAAATAAAGACTTTTGGAGACATACAGTAGCTGAGAGGTTTCATTATTAGGAGAGCTACACCAAAGTAAATACTAAGGAAGTCTTTCAGGTTTCTCTCATTTGGTAATCTCTTTCAAAATGATTAAGTTTTTAAATTAAAAAAGATCAGCATAGTGTGGAGCTTATAAAATATATAAAATAAAACATCTGAAAATAATAGCACCAAAAATGAGAGGGGAGATTGAAGTATATTATTGTCAGTAGTGAAGTGGTATAATATTAATTAAAGACAGATTGTATTAACTTTAAACCTGGAGCAGCCACTAAAAGAGAGAAAGGGAGGAACTGATGAAATTTAAAAAATAGTTGAGATAAAATAGAAACATTAAAATATTTAGTTAATACAGGAGTTAATTGAGATAGAGGAAAAATGGAACAAAGTGCATATAAGACAAATAGAAAAAAGAAGAGCTCTCCTGTATCAAAAGGAAAAAAAAGACAGATGGCAAAAAAATTTAACTGGTGGATTTAAGCTTAGCCATATCAATACTCACACTAAATGTAAATAATCTAAAGAGGCAAATTAAAAGGCAGAGATAGCTGGATTGGATAGAATAAAGACCTAACTATATGCTAAAATAGATCTAATTTAAATAGCAATTCAAATACAGATGAAAGTGAAAGGCTAATGGATGAAACAGATATACCATACAAACATTAAGCCATAAATAAAAATAAATAAATGGTTGAATAGCTATATTATCACAAGCAGAATTAGACTTCAGAGAAATTAATATTACCACGGTCAAAGGGAGTCATTCCAAAATGATGAAAGGATTTATTGATCAGGAGGATGTGGCTATACCAAGGCATGCACTTAAAACCTAGCTTTAAATACTTACAACAAAATGTGGGAATGTAAAGAGAGGGAAATCCTCAAATACATTTGGCAATTTCAACATTGATAGAACAAGTACATAGAAAATTAGTAGAAATACTCAAGATAGGAGCAGCATGGTAAACCAATTTGACCTAAAAGGGGATTATAAAACATTTAACTAAAATTAGGTTAACACATTCATCTAAGTGTACATGTAACACTCACCAGAACAGACCATACACTGAACCATAAAACAAATCTCAATGCCTTTGTGAAGGTTTAAATACTACTAAATATCTTCTCTACCCACAATGCTACTAAACTAGAAATCAGTTACAGAAAGATACTTGGAAACTCCAAGTGTAGGAAAATGTTAAAATACACTTCTAAATATCTTCTAGGTGACATAAAAAATTTGATAAGGGAAATTAGAAAATATTTTAAACTAAATGAAAATTAAAACACACACACTTACACATTTGTGAGACATACAGCTAGAGATTAAAATTATAGAATTATATACTTATATTAAAAGAAAATAGTAAAATCTAAATAAAGATAATAATAACACAAATCATTGACAATAAAACACAAAAGCAACAGAGCAAATCAATGCAACTCAAATTTAATTCATTGAAAAGATTAATCAATTTATAAACCTCTAGTGAAACTGTTCAGGAGAAAAGGGACAAACCATAAATTAGTAATATCAGTACTACCACTACAGATTCTACAGAAATAAAAGTATAATGTGAAAATAATATGAACAGTTTTATGTCTATACATTCAATAACTTAGAAGAAGTGGATGAATTCCTTGAAAAGCAACAGTTACCACAGTTATTAAAGAAGAAATAAATGATTTGAATAATCCTATATCTAGTAAATAAATTCATTTATAGATTAAAACCTTTCCAAAAAGTAAACTCCAGGCCCACATAGTTTCAGTGTTGAATTGTATCAACCTTTAGGGAAAGGATATTAAGAATTCAGATTCTGCCAGAAAAAAAGAGAGACATCTTCCCAACTAATTCTATGAGCTCTTTATAAATCCAGCATTATCTTGATATGACAGCCAGATAAAGACATTGCAAGATGAAACTGAAGATCAATATAAAAAAAAAAAAAACTAAACAACGTTTTAGCAAATTAAATAAAACAATATATACAAATAATACACCATGATCAAATTGCATTCATTACTGGAATGCAAGGTTTGGTTAACATTTATAAATCAATTACAATAATCACCATATTAACTCACTAATCACCTGCTTTTGATGAATGTAGTGAAATACGTTTGACAAACTCATGTCCATTCATTAGAAGTGTTTTCAGTAAACTAGGATGAGTAGAAAACTTTCTTAACCTCATAAAGAGCATCTATGAAATATCTGTAGCTTACTTTATCCTATACTTTATACTTTAAATTATATATTATACTATTTTGTAATACTGATGCTTCACCTCTAAAATGAGGATTAAATGGCAGTGCTCATCTTTGCAACTTTTATTTATCTTTGTATTGATAGAATAGGCTGCACAATAGAGAAAAAGAAATAAAAGTTATCAGATTGGGAAGGAAAAAATACAGTTGTATATATTGGCAGATGACATGATCATCTGTAGAAAATTCCACAGAATCTACAAAAAAGCTACTAAACTAGTAAATTAATATAGTAGGATGACAGGATATAAAGTCAATATACAACAATCAGCTGTATTTCTATGTATTTGCAATAAAGAATAAGATGCTTACATTTAGATGTCTAGTTTAAAATGCACTTAAAATAACATCAAAATATGAAATATTTAAATAATAGGAGAAAGGTTATAATGGACTTCATTAAAATGAAAGATTTTTATGTTCAAAAGGCACAGCTAAGAGAATATCATATTTTGTTTGGCTATGCATTTCAGTTTCCTTTTTAATAATTTTAAGAGGATATCTTTCTTTTTATTAAGGTATCATTGACATACACTCTTATGAAGGTTTAACATGAGCAAATTGTGGTTACTACATTCACCTATATTATCAAGTCCCCCCCACCCCCATTGCAGTCACTGTCCATCAGTGTAGTAAGATGCGACAGAGTCACTACTTGTCTTCTCTGTGCTACACTGTCTTCCCCATGATCCACACACACACTATGTGTGCCAATCATAATGCCCCTCAATCCCTTTCTTCCTCTCTCCCCACCCAGCCTCCCCCACCCCTCCCCTTTGGTAACCACTAGTCCTTTCTTGGTGTCTGTGAGTCTGCTGCTGTTTTGTTCCTTCAGTTTCACTTTGTTGTTATACTCCACAAATGAGTAAAATCATTTGGTACTTGTCTTTCTACACCTGGCTTATTTCACTGAGCATAATACCCTCCAGCTCCATCCATGTTGTTGCAAATGGTAGGATTTGTTTTCATCTTATGGCTGAATAATACTCTGCTGAGCATATGTACCACATCTCTTTATCCATTCATCTACTGATGGACACTTAGGTTGCTTCCATATCTTGGCTATTGCAAATAGTGCTGCAATAAACATAAGGGTGCATATTTCTTTTTGAATCTGGGATCTTGTTTTCTTTGGGTAAATTCCTAGTAGTGGAAAGAGTGGGTCATATGGTATTTTTATTTTCAGTTTTTTGAGGAAACTCCATATTGCTTTCCACAATGACTGAACTAATTTACATTCCCACCAACAGTTTAGGAGGGTTCCTCTTTCTACAGAGGATATCTTTTCCTATTTCTTCATTCCCACAACTCATCCCTCCCTATTAATACACCCCTCTCCCCATTTTCACACTTTCAAGTTATCTACTGTTCTTCTAGATCAAGGATCAACAAACTTTTTCTTTAAGGATCCAGATAATGAATCTTTTAAGCTTTGTGGGCCATATAGCCTTTGTCACTACTATTCAGCTCTACCATTGTACCACAAAAATGTCCTTCAATTATAAGTAAATGAATGGGCATGAATGTGTTCCAATGAAGTCTGAGAGTCTGCTGCTGTTTTGTTCCTTCAGTTTCACTTTATTGTTATACTCCACAAATGAGTAAAATCATATATTTTATGTACAATGGAATTTTATGTACAAAATTGGCAGTGAGTCAGATTTGATCCAAAGCTGTAGTTTTCCAATCCCTGCTTCAGACTGGTACTGTGAGCTATAAATGCCATCCACATCTATAATTTCAAGTTTCCTACTTGACACAAAAAAGTGTTTTAAAAGTGACGTCTATTTTAGTGTATTTTATTTGACCTAAATATACAAATTTTATCATCTCAGCATATAACCAACATAAAACATTATTAATTAGATATTTTACATCCTTGGTTTCATCTCAAGACTTTCACATTCCAGTGCATAATTTGCACTACAGCACTTCTTAATTCAGATGAGCCATATGTGAAGTGCTCAGTAGCCACATGTAGCCAATTGCTACCTTACTGGCTAGCTTAGCACTCAATGCTTGAGAGATGAGTATTGCCAATGACTTGGCACCTCTTAGAAAGGTTGATCTTGGTGGAACCTGCAGATGTTCCAAAGGAGAGTCCAGGAGAACATTATTTTATCTTTGGCTCATGCTTTTCTTGCCTGGGATTATTACATTGCAGTATATGTGAAGATGTGTTGATATGTGTTTGGCTGGTTGGTTTTATAAACATTTTAGATTCAAAGTTAATGTTTTTGCTGCAGATCTCTTTTGTCATTGGTTTACAGCCTGTTTTTATGCTAACTGCTATTTCTATCTATACTCTTTCTTTTCTCTACACCTTGAAATGGGAGGTATCCATATTACAATACAGTATTTTGGGAAACTGCACAAAGATTTCAGTACTCACTAAATTAAAAATGAGAAAATAATGGAATGCTGATATTTAAAATAAAAATGCAATAATTATTTGGATAGAGTAGAATTATATCCAAGTATATGTAGAATAGCAACACAGAATAAAAATAATTTAAAGTAATGCTTTTTCTAATTAGGATTTGTGACACCTATTACTTGCAGTTTGGGACACTTCATTCTCAGATTTATAAGAGGGACAAGAAGATGTAAGTAGCCTCTATGGAAAAAAGGTTAATGAAACAGTTTATATGGGATAGAGTAGTCTGAAGGAAAATTAGACTGTATTTCACAGCATTATATTTTGGGGAAATTGCCCTCTATTTTCACTAAGGACATAACTGAAGAAAATTAGCTTCAACTGTAATAGAAGCAATTTAGCCCAGATATTACAAATAAACAGTTTTCAACATGAGGGTTGCAAGAAAGTGTTGCCATGGGAGTCCTTGACATTTCATTTTCTCAAATATGTACATTTTAAAGGCTACAGTAAACATATAATCATTTGAGAGTGTTACTGGGATATAACTTGCCCCTAAAGTACAGAGAAGTAATAGAGAAACAACAATGGCTCTTTTCATTCCCTTAATCCACTGTTCAAAATTAGATACACAAGCATTTGTCCCAAATGAAAAGACAAGACAGAGATGTGCTAGCAAAGATGAGGACCCTGTACTGAAGCATGTGGACCAAAAGCTTGTGCAGTCATTATCACTCTCAGGCTGTTATTTTTTGTTTTAATATCAAATAGCAAGAATTACCAAAAAACTACTTTCTCACACTTTGATCTTTAAAGAATACAAAGACATTTTTCAACTGTAAAGAGAACTATATTTCTTTCTGTAGGCATCATTTTCTAGTGTTTATTCAAAACTTGATGAACACCATTCTTGATTCATTTTTCTACACAATACATCATAATGGCCAATTCTACATTTTAAATAGGCATTTCTCTTATGTGGGAAGTTGTTTGGCAAATAGGTGGTGATATCCACACAGATGCTTTCAATGGTGACTTATTTGAAGAAGGTTGAATTTCTTAGGGAAGAGGAAACAGAAGCCATATTAGGGAATAGATTTATGTCCACTTTAATCTTAATGCCCACAGTGGTTTGTATGTTTTTCAAAAGAACATTAAGACTTCCACAAAGAAAAATTGCAATCAAAATCTTCATAACTTTGTGTGGCATGAAATGACCACCTAACTTGTTTTTCCATGGCCACCACTAACCAATGCACGTGTTATCTCAGGAATGTTTCCCTGGTTGACATGTATTAAGAAAATAGTTTTTAAATTATTTCTCCCCATTTATCCTGCCTCTGATTGGCTTCTCTTACCTGACTGCATTGATTAATATCTTAAATACATGGCTAAATGAAAATAGAAAGAGTGGTCATTTTTCCCCCCATAGCTTTAAAAAAAATAATATACTTTACTATTTACAGCACGTTTAATTTTGCAAAAAGCTTGTGCAAAGTTGAGTTCCTGATTGGTTGCTTCCAACTTCTGTCAGCTATGAACAAAGCTGCTCTAAACATTCATATGCAGGTAGTTGTGAAAATACGTTTCCAGTTCCTCTGTAAATACCAAAGGAGTACAAATGCTGGATGTTATGGTAAAACTAGGTTTGACTTTATAAAATACTACCAAACTGTTTTCTAAAGTAACTGTACATTTTGAACTTCCATCAGAAGTGAATAAGAGTTCCAGTTGTTTCAGATTCTCTCCAGGACTTTGTGTTGACAGTGGTTTGGACTGCAGTCATTCTTACATAAATAAACTAATACCTCATTGTTTCAATTTGCAATTCTTTAATAATATGATTTTGAGCATCTTCAAATGCTTATTTGCTATCTCTATATCTTCTTTAATGAAATGTTTGTTCAGATCTTTTGCCCATTTTTAAATAAGGTTGTCTTTGTTGTTGAGTTTTAAGAGTTCCTTATGTAGTTTAATACTAGACTCTTTTCAGATACATGATTTGCAAATATTTTCTCCCATTTTGCAGGTTATCTTTTTAACTTCTTGATAATGTCTTTTGATACAAGAATGTATTTAATTTGATGAAGCCTCACTTATCTTTTTTTCTTTTACTGGTCATGTTCTTGATGTCATTATCAAATGCAAGGTCCTGAGAATTTACCTGTACCATCTCTTCTAAGAGAAACTTACATTTAAGTATCTGATCCTTTGTGATTTAATTTTTGTGTATAATGTGAGGTAAGAGTTCAATTTCATTCTTTTGCTGTATATGTTATTGTGTGCTTGTTGATATCTTGTATATTAACATATATATTGTTTTATAACAGAATTTGTTGAAGAAGCTATTTTTTTTCACATTAAATGATCTTGGCATTTTTGTCAAAAATCAATTGGCCATTCAGTATAGCACAGAGAAGACAAGCAGTGACTCTATAGCATCTTACTATGTGGATGGACAGTGACTGCAGTGGCGTGTGTATTTGGAGGCAGGGGACTTGATAATATGGGAGAATGTTATAAACCACAGTGTTGCTCATGAGAAACCTTCATAAGACTGTATATCAATGATACCTTTAAAAAATCAATTGGCTATAAATATATTAATTCATTTCTGGACTTTCACTTCTAGTACTTTGGTTTATATGTCTTTTCTTATGCCAGTACCACACTGCTTTGATTAGTGTTGCTTTGAAATATGATATGAAATTGGGAAATGTTGATCCTCCAAATTTCCTTCAATATTGCTTTAGTTATTCAGTGTTCCTTGCATTTCCGTATGAATATTAGGATTGATGTTTCCATTTTAGAAAAAAAGACCATTAAGATATTGATAGAGATAACATTGCAACTGTAGACCATCATAGCAATATTGTCTCATAATCCATAAACACATGATGTCTTTCCATTAATTTAGAACTCTAAAAATTTCTCTCAGTGATGTTTTATAGTTTTCAGTATACAAGTACTACAACTTTGCTAAATTTATTTCTAAGTACTTTATTCTTTGGGATGCTATTGAATATGTAATTGTTTTCTTATTTTCAATTTTTGATTGTTGCTAGTGTATAGAAATACAAGTGATATTTGTGCAATGATATTAGATCCTGCAATTTTGCTGAACTTGCTTATTACATTTAACAGTTTTGTTTGTGGGTGTGTATGGGTGGGCGGATTCTTCAGCATTTTTTAAATGAAAGATCACATATATGTCTGTTAGGTCTAGTTAGTTTACAGTGCTGCTTAAGTCCTCTACTTCCTTACTGATCTTGTGTCATTTTTTTCTATCTATTATTGAAAGTGTGGTAAAGGAATCTCCACTCTTACTGTAGAACAGTCTATTTCTTCCTTCAATGCTGTCAATTTTTCCTTAATATATTTTTGATATATGATATATATATTGACAGTTGTTATATTTTCATGATAAATTGACCTTTTATCAATATACAATGTTGTCGCATAACAATTTTTTACTTGTAATCTATTTTGTCTGATAATAGTATTTGCCATATCTACTCTCTTTGTGTTACCAATGCATGGAAAATATTTTTCTGTCATTTTACTTCCAACTTATTTCTGTCGGAGCTGAAATAAATCTCTTGTAGACAACATATAGCTGGATTAGTTTTTGTTTTTTTAAACACTATTTTGCCAGTCTCCAGGCTTTTGATTGGAACTTTAATGCATTTGCATTTAAAATAAATACTAGGTAAATATGATAAACTTAATATTGATAAGGACTCATTTCTGCCATTTTGCTGTTTTCTGTTTCTGATATCGTTATTATTCCTTATCTCCTTCATCACTGCTTTTGCTTTGCATTTGATTTTTTCTTGTCAACCATTTGATTTCATTTTCATTTCCTTTTCTGCATAATTTTATGTTTCATTCTTACTGGTTACCTTTGGCTGACAATTTACATCTTCAACTTATAACAATGCAGTTAAATTATTGTCATTCTGGCTTCAGTTGTGTGCCAAAACTCATCTATACAGCAACATTCCTCCTCCTTCTTGTTGTTATCACAAATTATATCTTCACAGATTTTGTATATATTAACATACATTTATAAGTGTGTTTTATACATTTGTCTTTTAAATCATGTTGGCAAAAAAGGAAAGTTACAAGTAGAAATTACAATAATGCTAGTCTTTATGTTTACCTACGCAGTTACCTTTGGCAGAGTCCTTTATTTCTTCATATGACTTTGAATTACGGTCTAGGGTCTTTTCATTTCATGCTGGACCCCTTTAGCTTTTCTCTTAGGGCAGGTCTACAAGCAATGCATGTTCTCAGTGTTGTGTATCTGGGAATATATTAATTTCTTTTTAATTTTTGAAGCATGTATTGCTGGATATAGGATTCTTGACTGACAGTTTTTCTCTTTCAGCATTTTAAATGTTTCATCTCACAGCTCTCTGTCTTTTGTGTTTCTAATGAGAAATTGGCCATTAATCTTCTTAAGGAGTATCAGTTGCTGTTGTCAAGAATCTGACTTTGTTTTTTACTTTCAATAATTTAATTATGTTTCTCATTTGTAGATTCATATATGGAGATATTTGGGGCTATTTTTTATTCAAATATTCCACCTATTTCTTAAAATATGCCTTTGCCCCTTTATTTCTCTCATTTTCTGGAACTCCCATGATGTGTATGTTAGTATGGCCCATGGGATCATACAAGTCTCTTAGAATCTTTACATTTTTCTTCATTCTTTTTCTATTTGCTACACAGACTGTGGGATTTTAATTGGTTTGCTATTAAGTTTGCTCATTTTTTCTTCATCTTTTGAACATTGCTAGTGAAATTTTCATTTCAGTTATTTTATTTTTAAACTCCAGAATTTGATTTTTGTTCTTTTTTATGAATTCTCTTTATTCATATTCTCAATTTGTTAAGACATCATTCTCTTGGTTTCCTTTGGCTCTTTGTCTATGATTTCCTATAGCTTTTTATATAAAGCAGTTGATTCAAATTCTTTATATAAGTCCATGTTTGTGCCTATTAAGGTTTAATTTTTGTTTATTTAGTTTTTCTGTATGAACAGCTATAATTTTGCATTAAAAATTTTTTTGTTGAACCTTAGACATGTTGAATATTATACTGTGATAAATCTGGAAATTAAATTATTCAACCTCCTTAAGTTTCTTGTTCTTTGCTATGCATTGTAGTTGCTTGCTGTGTAATACTTTTCATATAATATTTTTTAAAGATTGAATTCCTTATTGTGTGGTTTCTGAAGTCTCTGTTGCTCCTTTAGCTTATGATAAGCTACTAGCTTGACAGAGAATTCCTTAAATGTGTAAAGCCATGAAAAGAAAAGAAAAGAAAAAAATGAAAAGGAAAGGAAGGGCAGAGAAGGGAAGAGAGCGGAGGGGAGGGGAGGGGAGGGGAGGGAAGGGAAGGATATAGTCTCCCAAGTGTTTACTTATTGGTTGATTGTGGTTGATTGTGACAGATTGGCTCTGATCGTGGTGGTCAGTCAGTGATTAGCCTGCCCTGCTTACACTGAACCTGAAGATCAGCTGCAGGGGAAAGCTTGGGGCCTTCTCCATTCTTTCTTGAGCATGAATTTTTCCACTTTCATGCCCCAAATTAACTCTCCCTAGTCTTTCCTTCAAAGCTTTTTGGCATGTCTATTGTTTATCCCAACTGTAATCTTTTGTCCCAGACAGCAGCAGTTGTTACTTTTTCTTTCAGTGTTGTCAAGCAATACCATCTACTTATGTTTATACCCTGAGAGAATTCAAATAAAGTAAAGGCAAATGCCTTGCATTAGTCAGCTGGAGAACCCCAGACAGTTCAAAACAGACAAGCACAATACCTTGAGAACAAAATCTACTCTGTTCCCTCTATAACCAGATTACCAAAGCAGGGCCACCATCCTCAGTCACCACCAAGCCAAAAAAGGGGAGGTGAGATAAGATGTTAAAATGTCCCAAAGCCTTCTCACTAGGTTTAAGTTACTTTTCCTGATTAATTATTCAGTTTCTATAAATCTTTGTTTTCTAGAGTTCTGACAAATATATTCTTTTGCTTATTTTTCTTACCCCAATAGTTCTGTAGAAGAACAGTCCCTTGGAGCTTCCTCTCCATAAAATTATCATATGACCTGAAATGATCATTCTTGCCTAGTTCCTGACTTAAGTGAAATATTAAATAAGTAAATGTGGAGGCTTGGGACTGCAGTTTGTGAGCAATAAATGGGTTTTAAACTTGATTTCTCCCTTGGACTGATTTTGGTTTTTAGAGGTATTTTGCCCCGGGATTTTCTTTCCCTGGACTTATAATTGGCATAGTCAGCAGGATTCCTCTGAACCTGAAATCTGTTATAATGGGTGCAATCTTTGGGAGGGCCACCCCTAGAAATGATGGAAAGAAGCAGCACTCGCACCAAAAGACATGTGTCTACACTCGTGTGGTCATGGAGGCGCCACCACTGCTGCTGGCCATGCCAACCCCAGCCCGTGGCCCGAGCCTAAGGCTACTGCTTCTGCTGCTGCTGCTGCTCTTGCTGCCGGCCTGAGCCTGGCCACAACCATGGAAAGGAGCAGAGGTCTGGGTCACCTTGAAGCAACTGGCTGCTGTGTACCACGCCTTGCTGGCTACAGAACCCATTGCTGGAACAGCTCCGACCAAGGTAATGACCTCCTATCCCATCGTGGGGTGGGTGCAAGACTGGACCCAAAGGTCACAGAGTGGTGTGGCACAGACACCTCAAAAGACAATGTGGGCCCATAGGTGTGGCTTGTCTTTCACCTTTGAAGAAGTCAGCCGAGCCCAGAAGGAGTGCCCTGCACGTTGTGCACATCAGCAAACCACCAAGAGGGGCCTAGAGCATCTCTCTGCAGCCTATGGCTGGTTGCCAGTTACTGAGAGCAATAGAGGTACCCACTTTATCGGACATGTGTTGCAAAGATGGGTGCAGCAATTAGGAGTAAAATGGACGTGGCCCTAGACATTTCAACACATAGATCGGTGATGGCTGGCTGGCTCTTCTGGCACCTTGGGGAAAAGGCCTGGAAACTGGCCTTCTGTGTATTCCTGTAATAACAGCAAATTGGCCCCCGACAATCATGGTTATTTGCTCCTACCATCTTTAGGTCCTGGATGTACCCCCTGGCTGCAGTTGCTGCATGTTAGCTGAAATGGATGAGCTTTGGACTTAATCTGCATGGGAATTTGAACCTAGCTGAATCCTCTGGCTTGAGAATTATGATTGTGTTGCTGTTGTCAAGAAAATAATATTTAAAGAGAGGCTTGACTTTGTCTAATACTTAGTAAAAGTTTTGTGAGCAATCTAGCATGATTGTTAGGAATGAGTAAACAAGTGTAGAAACGTATTTTTGTGCTTAATGAGAGATTGTGCTGTAAAGTAACCTAGCTGAATCCTCTGGCTTGAGAATTATGATTGTGTTGCTGTTGTCAAGAAAATAATGTTAAAAGAGAGGCTTGACTTCGTCTAATGTTTGGTAAAAGTTTTGTGAGCAATCTAGCATGACTGTTAGGAATGAGTAAATAAGTGTAGAAATGTATTTTGTGCTTAGTGAGAGATTGTGCTGTAAAGTACATTTACTTAATCTGCATAGGTTAAATCCTCTGGCTTGAAGATTATCAAGATTTTATTGCTGTTGCTATTGCATGTTACTAGATTGGTCGAAAGAGAGAGATCGAGTAAATTGTAAGGCGAGATTTCTAGAGGAGTGGATTGTGGGTAAAATTGAAACATTTCCAGAGTATCCCACCTGGCTTTAGTATATCTGCATATCAATAGGCATTTAGAGGTGGAAAGAAGTATGGCTTTAGTGCATTTGCATCTTTCCTCAGGGATGGAGAAGTTCATCTCCATATCAATGGGTGATTACCTGGGCAACAAAGGGCTTATCTGTACCTAAGAGGTGAGGGGGTGGGTTGGTGTGTGGCTGCTGGAGCAGAGAAGAAAGATGGCCTGGGACTGCAGTTTGTGAGCAATAAATGGGTTTTAAACTTTATTTCTTCCTTGGACTGATTTTGGTTTTTAGAGGTATTTTGCCCTGGGATTTTCTTTCTCTGGACTTACAGCAAATAAATATGATACTGGCTTTTAGGCAGAGAATAAGTGTTTTGTGTATTAAAAAAGATGCATAAATTTATATTTCATATCATTTTTGGTTGTTTAAGGTTTGTTTTGTCAAATGTTTTCTGTGCAAGTATGCAGGTTTCCACATTATTTTTCTCTTAATTTATATGAAGGTAAATATTTGAATGCATATCTTCATTATGATAAACCTTTCATTACTGGAATCAATTCCATTTGGTTGTTATGTATTACTTCTTCAGTTTTCAATTTAACTCTATTTGTTTCTGTTTTATTTGGTACTTGTGTGTTGGTATTTAAAGTGAAATTGGTTTAGAGTTGTCTATTTTGTGCAATTTTTATATGGCTTAGGTATATCCCTGTTTCTTAGAAAAAATTAGAATTTTCCCTTTCCTTTCTATGCCTGGGGGCAATTTAAGTAGCCCTGACATTATGTGACATATGCCAGTGTTTTCAAATACTATTAAACTTAATATTATGAGGAAAATAGTAAGTTAGTTTGAGATGTTGAATATTTTCTTCCAAGGTTTAATTTTTTGATGCCACTGGAATAAAATGAAGCAGAATAAATCAAACATACTATTCAGTGCCTTGTTTTAAAGAAGGATTAATCTCTAACAAACTAAAATTAAAAATTATTGCTACTTCTACCTATCTTTATCTTATCCTACAATGCTCCTTGACATTTATAAATGGAGAAGTGGATAAGTTAACCTTCTCCTCCCAGGATGCAAATGAATCAAATGTACCAGGTGCACAATTTCATTACTTGAAAAAGTCCCTTCAGTTTCAAGGTGTGAACATAAATGTTAATCTTCCAGCTATCTTCAATAAAACTGTTAATTAAAAAGTTCACACTTCTTCAGATGTTTTATAAAGAGCTTCCATAGGATAGAATTCCTGGGGCAGTTTCCTAGGTAGTAAGCAAATTACTAGGGAAAATAAGTATGTTTGCATCTCAAATTTGAAGAAAGAGTGGGATTAAAATACATAGTTTGGGAGTGGGAGACCTGACCATAAGGGACAAATTTTTAATATTGTTCAGTAGAAGAAAAGATATGTGTGATTTAAGAATTATTTATAAAAGTAAGACAAGAACACTTGCAGAAGAAAATGGTATACACACTTCTTAAAGAAAGAGTATCACGTAAACTAAAATTCAGTCTTTTTAACAAGACTAACAGTTTTCAATTATTTAATTTTCCTGCAAAAACTTTTTTCAGGTAATTATGGACAAATAGTCTTTGAATGACTGGATTCTATGCACTTTGCATAGAATCAAGCTTCCCTTCTTAGAAAAAGTCAGAAGCTAATTATGTATTCATATCCCTGCAAAATAACCTGTTTTTACAGAGAATGTTATCAGATATTTCACAAAGTATCTAGAAAATTACTGATTCAACATCTGAGATTAACAGAGCAAACCAGCACCACAAAATATGGAGAGACAAGAGAATGCAAAGAGAGAAATATTTGTTTAACTGGAATGAAAGTCACAGACAGTATAATCTAAAAGGAACATGTAAATGGTAATTTTGATGAACTTCTCCAGGCTGAATGTGAACTACTGTGAGAGTGAGAAATTCCTAGAGATCACAATCTTGGTGAGGGGTGTACTTTCCTGGGCTTCAGGCTCTTCATGTAAGGACATCCTTCTGCTTCTGGCAGAGGAGCAAAAAGTAACCATTGTGCAAAGCATCAATATTGTCCAGACAAAGTCCTACACTCTAGGGAAAATCATGCTACAGCCCAACTCTGACGCTTATCCTAAATTGGTGAAGGGAATGCCTCCATACTCCTGCCCTCCCCAGACTTCCTACATAAGCTGAGGAGAGATAACCCTTAGCCAATAGGAGTAATGATTCAAGGAAAAGCACTGGAAATGTTGCAGGCAAGGAAGAGAATAGGACTCAGAAAAATACTCAGATTCTACTGGAGAAGGATTCAAGGTGAGAAACCCAAGATATAGGTCAAAAAAGAACAGATTTAGTTGGGAGATTACAGAAAGCCTTAAGAAAGTCATGACCTTACAACTACAACAGGACTCTAGTATAATAAGAGTAGATTATAGCTGAGAAGAGCTATAAGACACAAACTCTCTGAAGAGCAATACACATGTATGATGGTTAATTTTACGTGTCAACTTGACTGGGCCACAATTCCCAGATATTTGGTCAAATATTACTCTGGATGTTTCTGTATACAAGGTAAATGAATTAAACCATCCAAGAATCCAAAATTCAGTTTAGATTCACAGACAGGAATAGGTTGAAAAGTAAAGGCTGGAAAAATATGTTCCTACGAATATACACCAAAGAGAGTTGGGGTGACCATACCAATACACATCAAATTAGCCTCAAGTTAAAAACTGTTACAAGGGAAAAAGGAGGAATCCTTATATTGATAAAGGGTCAATTCATCAAGAAGTTAGAAACATTTTTAAACATGAATACATCAAACCATAGAGTCTAAAATATATGAAGTTAAAATAGAATTAAAGGGAGAAATAGACAGCTGTACATTAATAAAAGGAAATTTAAAAATCCTATTATGATAGTATCCAAAAAGATAGAATACAAAAAAATTAAGTACCTAGGAATAAATTTATCCAAGGAAGTAAAACATTTGTTCAATGAAAAAATTTAACATTAATGAAGGAAATTAAGGAAATCCCAAATAAATGGAAAATCAACTCTCATTCAAGACCGGATGACTTAATATTGATGTCCTTACTACCCAAAACAATATACAGGTTAATGCAATCCCTATTAAAATTCCAATGGCATTTATCTATTACCTATGCATCCATCATCTATCTATATATTTATTGCAGAAATGGAAAAACCAAGGTCTAAATTCAAATGGAATTGTAAGTGGCCAAGACAATCTTGAAAAAGAAGAACAAGTTTATAGGTTCCATATGTCTTAATTTCAAAGCTTACTATAAATTCACAGTAATCAAACATGCGGTATGGTCAAAATTATACATATGGAATTGAATGAGAGACCAGCAATAAGCTCACACATCCATGGCCAACAGATTTTTAACAAAAGTGTCAACACTATCATTGCAAAAATATTCTCTTCAGTAGTGCTGTGATTACTGGATATCTATAGCAAAAGAATGAAGTTGTACTACTACCTCACACCATTTATACAAAAAATTAATTAAAAGTGGATCAATGACCTAAATATAAGCTCTATAATACTATAAATTCAAGAAAAAACAGGAGTAAATCTTTATAACCTTGGATTTTTCAATGGATTCTTACACATGACTCCAAAAACACCAGCACAAAAGGAAAAATAGATATATCTGACTTTATCAAAGTTAAAAACTGTGTATCAGAGAACATTATCAAGAAAGTACAAAGAATCTACAGATGGGACAAAATATTTGCAATATACCTGTTAAGGAGTAGTATCAAGAGTATATAAATTCTTCCAACTAAAAAATAAAAGACAACTCTATTAGGAAAATTTACAAGGGACTGACTAGACATTTCTCTATAGAATATGTGGAAACAGCCAACATGCACACAGAAAGATGTTCAAAATGATTATTCCTTAGAGAAATTCAAATCAAAACCACTGTGAGATGCCATTTCATACCCACTAAGATGACTATAACATTTTTAAAAACAGGAAATAACAAGTTTTTACAAGTTAAAGAGAAATTGGGATCCTCACAAATAGTTGGGGGACAGTGTAAAATGTCTGAGCCTATGTGGAAATAGTTTCACAATTCCTCAAAAAATCAAACATAGAATTTTTCTATGGGCCCATAATTCGACCCTCAGGTATATAACCAAAGAGTTGAAAACAGGTACACAAACCAGTACATACATATACATGTTCATGGCAGGACTAATCACAAAAGTCCAAATGTGTAAACAACCCAAATGTTCATCAGTTGATTCATGGACAAAAAAGAAATGTGCCATATGAACAAAATAGAATGTTAATGTTACTTAGCCATAAAAATATGAAGTACTTGAATGTTCTACAACATGGATATATGCTACCACATTTTTAAGAAGTCTAATATAAAACTTCACATATTGCATTGATTTATGTGAATTAACCAGAATAAATAAACTCATAGAGATAATGTTGGTTGGTTGCAGAGGGAAGAGGTTGGGGAAAGTAGTAAGAATGATAAAATGTGCTTAATGAGTAGGGGTTTTACTTTGGGTTGATGGTAATATTTTGGAACTAGATAGAAGTGGTGATTGCACATCATAATGAAAGCACTGAGAACCACAGAATTGTTCACATTAAATTTTTAAAATTAGAATTATAAAATATAAAAAATGGGGTCAAAAAAGCATAAAGGATTCTAAGTAGTCTTCTTATTACTAGCATTAGGGATATTGGAAAGACAGTTAAATTAGATTCTTAAGCTAGAGATGCCTTTTGTGTCTAACAAGTTCTCGGATGCATAAAGCATGTTGAGTTGATGGGATGTTACTAGGTTACTGATAATTGCTAACACTCCTGAGTGACAGGATGATTTGAGCCAAAGGTTGAAATCAATGTCAGTACATCAGTGTTGGTGCGTCTTATGAAATTTTGTTTCCCTTAAGAGTAATATTTTTCTATAAAGTTTAGACTCACAAAAATAGGAAACCAGAGAAAGCCAAGGGGGAAAAGGCTTTAATCTTTAAAGAAGAATAACATCAAAATGTTATGGCTACTTAACATAATAAAAATAGTATTGAGTTATATCCCTGCTAGACAGAACTAATTTAATATTCATATATTTTAAAAACTATAATTAAAATAACCTAATGAGATGTGATACTTGAATCTTGTTTAGGAGCACTTAAAATCAGATGCATAATCAAGAACTTAAATAGAATCTACAATTGGACTTCTTTTTTTAAAATAAGATACAAGTTTTACTAATAAGAAAGAATATTCTTAATGTTATATCATTAGTCCTGGTGGTGTGTCCTGAATCCTTTATTACCTTTTCTTCACTATAATAAGAAAATAAATACTAAAATAGAGACACTCGTGTTTCAGGACATAAAACTGTTTTCCTGTTTTACATTTGGAAATGGAAGTCTATTAAAAACTATAGAAAGTTTTTGGAACGCAAATGAAAGGATATCTGAACATGGAGAAGTGAGAAATATGTGCATAGGTATGGTAATCAAGGTTACTAAAAAAAAAGAACACAAAGAGTAGCAATTCAAAGTCAAATGAACACAATACATCCACAAGTAAACTGAAAGAAGAACACCAGCCAGTGCCTAAATAGTTAGAAAAAGACTGATGGTACTAAAATAATATGATAACTAAGATGCTCATCTTTCTCCACTGATGATGGAAATTTCTTTTCTCCTCACCTTTATGCACTTTTGCTGTTGTAATCCCTTCACCACCCACAGAATCCTAAAACAACCCCAACCTTCCTTTTCATTACTTGGTTAATATGTCTAGCACATTACTGAATAAGTGAATTTAGTTAATCTTTTAGAAATTCTTGTGCCCATTACATTTTGTTTTAAAAGCAGTTTGTTTATAGTAATAGTCCCTGGTCTTCAGCCTTATTAAGATTCCATTTTTTTTTTTTTTAGATAATTATTTTTTATTGAAGGGTAGTTGACACACAGTATCACATTACATTAGTTTCAAGTGTACAACACAGTGATAAAACATTTATATATATAATTCTAGGTTCCAGCTATCACCCTACCAAGCTGTTACAATATCTTGACTATATTCCTTATGCTATACATTACATCCTGGTTACTTATTTATTTTACCATTGGAAGTCTGTCCTTTCTTTTTTTTTTTTTTTTTTGTGAGGGCATCTCTCATATTTATTGATCAAATGGTTGTTAATGACAATAAAATTCTGTATAGGGGAGTCAATGCTCAATGCACAATCATTAATCCACCCCAAGCCTAATTTTCGTCAGTCTCCAATCTTCTGAGGCATAACAAACAAGTTCTTACATGGAGAACAAATTCTTACATAGTGAATAAGTTACATACTGAACAGCACAAGGGCACTCATCACAGAAACTTTCGGTTTTGCTCATGCATCATGAACTATAAACAGTCAGTTCACATATGAATACTCATTTGGTTTTTATACTTGATTTATATGTGGATACCACATTTCTCTCTTTATTATTATTATTTTTAATAAAATGCTGAAGTGGTAGACAGATACAAGATAAAGGTAGAAAACATAGTTTAGTGTTGTAAGAGAGAAAATGTAGGTGATCAGGTGTGTGCCTGTAGACTATGTGTTAATCCAAGCTAGACAAGGGCAATAAAACATCCACGGATGCAGAAGATTTCTCTCAGAACGGGGGGGGATGAGGTTCTAAGCCTCACCTCTGTTGATCCCCAATTTCTCACCTGATGACCCCCCTGCGACTGTGCCTGTCTTAGGTTGTTCCTCCCTTGAGGAATCTTACCCGTCTCTGGCTAACCAGTCATCTTCCGGGGCCATACAGGGAAATGTAAAGTTGGTAAGTGAGAGAGAAGCCTTATTGTTTGAAATGGTTAGCTTTTTATTTCTTTGCCTATTTATGCCCTGTAGCTTCTATGCCCAGCATTTGTCTTGAGGTATCTTTACCACTTGGAAGAATTATGATACTCAGTAAATTTGATATGAGGCACAAATTCTATTTAAGGGTTGTAATTAGGAAGGAAGAAGAAAAGCTATAGAAGTAGCAGGCAGCAGAAAACATGGGAAGATTGATTATTTCTTTGACATATCTTCTTGTAGAGTAACTTCAGCATGTATAGGTTTTAAGCTACTACTTAAATTGTGCACACACATTAACATAATAGGAGGATAGTTACATAACCAAAGCATATCTGTAATAACCAGCCATCTCCAGTGAAACCAAGAAAACCAGTTAGGCACCTTAGGCATTTGTGAAAACTTATCTATGATATGGTGGATATTGTCCAACTGAATTTGAACAGTCTGAGAGAAATGAGACAAATTAAAACAACCCATTCCTGGGGAATGTTCACATCCCTTATGTTCTTTTAACAGTAAATAGTCTGTAGTTGTAAGATTTTGGAGCACTACAATTTGCACTTCTCCTAATTTTTGGTTGAGTTCCAACAGTATAGATCCAGTCAAATTTGTTGTTTTACTGTATGCACAGGCCAGCTTAGATATCTCCTTCATTCCCATGGCAAGTCCAGGAACTGGTGAGATGAGTGCATCTACAGCTGTAGCAGTGCGTGGATCTTTGTTGGGGTTTTTTGATGATCATCTTCTGGCATGAGTCTTCCAGAGAGTGCTGATGTTGGAAGTTCTCTTTCATACCGTATCTTAGTTCATTTTCCGGGTAGCCCAATTAGGCTTCGATCTTCTGTATAAACGCAAACAGACCTTTTCCTACACTTTTATATGCCCTTTATACCCTTGTGTAGAACTCATTGGAGGTTACCACACAGGAACTGCCCTTTTTTTTTTGATTTGTTTTGTTTTGTTTTGTTTTTGGTATCACTAATCTAAACTTACATGATGAATATTATGTTTACTAGGCTCTCCCCTATACCAGGTCTCCCCTATAAACCCCTTTACAGTCACTGTCCATCAGCATAGCTAAATGTTGTAGAATCACTACTTGCCTTCTCTGTGTTGTACCGCCCTCCCTTTTCTCCTACCCTCCCATGCATGTTAATCTTAATACCCCGCTACTTCTCACCCCCCCTTATCCCTCCCTACCCACCCATCCTCCCCAGTCCCTTTCCCTTTGGTACCTGTTAGTCCATTCTTGAGTTCTGTGATTCTGGTGCTGTTTTGTTCCTTCAGTTTTTCCTTTATTCTTATATTCCACAGATGAGTGAAATCATTTGGTATTTCTCTTTCTCCGCTTGGCTTGTTTCACTGAGCATAATACCCTCCAGCTCCATCCATGTTGCTGCAAATGATTGGATTTGCGCTTTTCTTATGGCTGAGTAGTAATCCATTGTGTATATGTACCACGTCTTCTTTATCCATTCATCTATCGATGGACATTTAGGTTGCTTCCAATTCTTGGCTATTGTAAATAGTGCTGCGATAAACATAGGGGTGCACTGATCTTTCTCAAACTTGATTGCTGCATTCTTAGGGTAAATTCCTAGGAGTGCAATTCCTGGGTCAAATGGTAAGTCTCTTTTGAGCATTTTGATGTACCTCCATACTGCTTTCCACAATGGTTGAACTAACTTACATTCCCACCAGCAGTGTAGGAGGGTTCTCCTTTCTCCACAGCCTCGCCAACATTTGTTGTTGTTTGTCTTTTGGATGGCAGCCATCCTTACTGGTGTGAGGTGATACCTCATTGTAGTTTTAATTTGCATTTCTCTGATAATTAGCGATGTGGAGCATCTTTTCATGTGTCTGTTGGCCATCTGTATTTCTTTTTTGGAGAACTGTCTGTTCAGTTCCTCTGCCCATTTTTTAATTGGGTTATTTGTTTTTTGTTTGTTGAGGCGTGTGAGCTCTTTATATATTCTGGACGTCAAGCCTTTATCGGATGTGTCATTTTCAAATATATTCTCCCATACTGTAGGGATCCTTTTTGTTCTATTGATGGTGTCTTTTGCTGTACAGAAGCTTTTCAGTTTAATATAGTCCCACTTGTTCATTTTTGCTGTTGTTTTCCTTGCCCGGGGAGATATGTTCAAGAAGAGGTCACTCATGTTTATGTCTAAGAGGTTTTTGCCTATGTTTTCTTCCAAGAGTATAATGGTTTCGTGACTTACATTCAGGTCTTTGATCCATTTTGAGTTTACTTTTGTATATGGGGTTAGACAATGATCCAGTTTCATTCTCCTACATGTAGCTGTGGAGTTTTGCCAGCACCACCTGTTGAAGAGACTGTCATTTCGCCATTGTATGTCCATGGCTCCTTTATCAAATATTAATTGACCATATATGTCTGGATTAATGTCTGGATTCTCTAGTCTGTTCCATTGGTCTGTGGCTCTGCTCTTCTGCCAGTACCAAACTGTCTTCATTACTATGGCTTTATAGTAGAGCTTGAAGTTGGGGAGTGAGATCCCCCCTACTATATTCTTCTTTCTCAGGATTGCTTTGGCTATTCGGAGTCTTTGGTGTTTTCATATGAATTTTTGAATTATTTGTTCCAGTTCATTGAAGAATGTTGCTGGTAGTTTCATAGGGATTGCATCAAATCTGTATATTGCTTTGGGCAGGATGGCCATTTTGACGATACTAATTCTTCCTAGCCACGAGCATGGGATAAGTTTCCATCTGATAGTGTCCCCTTTAATTTCTCTTAAGAGTGACTTGTAGTTTTCAGAGTATAAGTCTTTCACTTCTTTGGTTAGGTTTATTCCTAGGTATTTTTTTTTTTTGATGCAATTGTGAATGGAGTTGTTTTCCTGATTTCTCTTTTTGTTGGTTCATTGGTGGTGTATAGGAAAGCCACAGATTTCTGTGTGTTGATTTTGTATCCTGCAACTTTGCTGTATTCTGATATCAGTTCTAGTAGTTCTGGGGTGGAGTCTTTAGGGTTTTTTATGTACAGTATCATGTCATCTGCAAATAGTGACAGTTTAACTTCTTCTTTACCAATCTGGATTCCTTGTATTTCTTTGTTTTGTCTGATTGCCATGGCTAGGACCTCCAGTACTATGTTAAATAACAGTGGAGAGAGTGGGCATCCTTGTCTATTTCCCGATCTCAGAGGAAACGCTTTCAGCTTCTCGCTGTTCAATATAATGTTGGCTGTGGGTTTATCATAGATGGCCTTTATTATGTTGAGGTACTTGCCCTCTATTCCCATTTTGCTGAGGGTTTTTATCATGAATGGATGTTGAACTTTGTCAAATGCTTTTTCAGCATCTATGGAGATGATCATGTGGTTTTTGTCTTTCTTTTTGTTGATGTGGTGGATGATGTTGATGGACTTTCGAATGTTGTACCATCCTTGCATCCCTGGGATGAATCCCACTTGGTCATGGTGTATGATCCTTTTGATGTATTTTTGAATTCAGTTTGCTAATATTTTGTTGAGTATTTTTGCATCTACGTTCATCAGGGATATTGGTCTGTAGTTTTCTTTTTTGGCGGGGTCTTTGCCTGGTTTTGTTATTAGGGTGATGTTAGCTTCATAGAATGAGTTTGGGAGTAACCCCTCCTCCTCTATTTTTTGGAAAACTTTAAGGAGAATGGGTGTTATGTCTTCCCTGTATGTCTGATAAAATTCCGAGGTAAATCCATCTGGCCCAGGGGTTTTGTTCTTTGGTAGTTTTTTGATTACTGCTTCAATTTCATTGCTGGTAATTGGTCTGTTTAGATTTTCTGTTTCTTCCTGGGTCAATCTTGGAAGGTTGTATTTTTCTAGGAAGTTGTCCATTTCTCCTAGGTTTCCCAGCTTGTTAGCATATAGGTTTTCATAGTATTCTCTAATAATTCTTTGTATTTCTGTGGGGTCCGTCGTGATTTTTCCTTTCTCATTTCTGATACTGTTGATTTGTGTTGACTCTCTTTTCTTCTTAGTAAGTCTGGCTAGAGGCTTATCTATTTTGTTTATTTTCTCAAAGAACCAGCTCTTGGTTTCATTGATTTTTGCTATTGTTTTATTCTTCTCAATTTTATTTATTTCTTCTCTGATCTTTATTATGTCCCTCCTTCTGCTGACCTTAGGCCTCATCTGTTCTTCTTTTTCCAATTTCGATAATTGTGACATTAGACCATTCATTTGGGATTGCTCTTCGTTTTTTAAATATGCTTGGATTGCTGTATACTTTCCTCTTAAGACTGCTTTTGCTGTGTCCCACAGAAGTTGGGGCTTAGTGTTGTTGTTGTCATTTGTTTCCACATATTGCTGGATCTCCATTTTGATTTGGTCATTGATCCATTGATTATTTAGGAGCGTGTTGTTAAGCCTCCATGTGTTTGTGAGCCTCTTTGCTTTCTTTGTACAGTTTATTTCTAGTTTTATGCCTTTGTGGTCTGAAAAGTTGGTTGGTAGGATTTCAATCTTTTGGAATTTTCTGAGGCTCTTTTTGTGGCCTAGTATGTGGTCTATTCTGGAGAATGTTCCATGTGCACTTGAGAAGAATGTATATCCTGTTGCTTTTGGATGTAGAGTTCTATAGATGTCTATTAGGTCCATCTGCTCTACTGTGTTGTTCAGTGCTTCCGTGTCCTTACTTATTTTCTGCGCAGTGGATCTATCCTTTGGGGTGAGTGGTGTGTTGAAGTCTCCTAGAATTAATGCATTGCAGTCTATATCCCCCTTTAGTTCTGTTAGTATTTGTTTCACATATGCTGGTGCTCCTCTGTTGGGTGCATATTTATTTAGAATGGTTGTATCCTCTTGTTGGACTGAGCCCTTTACCATTATGTAGTGTCCTTCTTTATCTCTTGTTACTTTCTTTGTTTTGAAGTCTATTTTGTCCGATATTAGTACTGCAACCCCTGCTTTCTTCTCACTGTTGTTTGCTTGAAATATGTTTTTCCATCCCTTGACTTTTAGTCTGTATATGTCTTTGGGTTTGAGGTGAGTTTCTTGTAAGCACCATATAGATGGGTCTTGCTTTTTTATCCATTCTGTTACTCTGTGTCTTTTGATTGGTGCATTCAACCCATTAACATTGAGGGTGACCATTGAAAGATATGTACTTATTGCCATTGCAGGCTTTAAATTCGTGGTTACCAAAGGTTCAAGGTTAGCCTCTTTAGTATCTTACTGCCTAACTTAGCTCGCTTATTGAGCTGTTATATACACTGTCTGGAGATTCTTTTCTTCTCTCCCTTCTTGTTCCTCCTCCTCGATTCTTCATATGTTGGGTGTTTTGTGCTGTGCTCTTTCTAGGAGTGCTCCCATCTAGAGCAGTCCCTGTAAGATGTTCTGTAGAGGTGGTTTGTGGAAATCAAATTCCCTCAGCTTTTGTTTGTCTGGGAATTGTTTAATCCCACCATCATATTTGGATGATAGTCGTGCTGGATACAGTATCCTTGGTTCAAGGCCCTTCTGTTTCATTGTATTAAATATATCATGCCATTCTCTTCTGTCCTGTAGGGTTTCTGTTGAGAAATCTGACGTTAGCCTGATGGGTTTCCCTTTATAGGTGACCTTTTTCTCTCTAGTTGCCTTTAAAATTCTTTCCTTGTCCTTGATCTTTGCCATTTTAATTATTATGTGTCTTGGTGTTGTCCTCCTTGGATCCTTTCTGTTGGGGGTTCTGTGTATTTCCGTGGTCTGTTCGATTATTTTCTCCCCCAGTTTGGGGAAGTTTTCAGCAATTATTTCTTCTACGATACTTTCCATCTCTTTTCCTCTCTCTTCTTCTTCTGGGACCCCTATAATACAGATATTGTTCCTTTTGGATTGGTCACACAGTTCTCTTAATATTGTTTCATTCCTGGAGATCCTTTTGTCTCTCTCTATGTCAGCTTCTATGCGTTCCTTTTCTCTGATTTCAATTCCAACAATGGCCTCTTGCATTCTATCCATTCTGCTTATAAACCCTTCCAGAGTTTGTTTCATTTCTGTGATCTCCTTTCTGGCATCTGTGATCTCCCTCCGGACTTTATCCCATTTCTCTTGCGTATTTCTCTGCATCTCTGTCAGCATGTTTATGATTCTTATTTTGAATTCTTTGTCTGAAAGACTGGTTAGGTCTGTCTCCTTCTCTGGTGTTGTCTCTGTGATCTTTGTCTGATTGTAGCTTTGCCTTTTCATGGTGATAGGAATAGTTTGCAGAGCTGGGACGAGTGACGGCTGGAAGGACTTCCTTTCTTGTTGGTTTGTGGCCCTCCTCTCCTGGGAGAACAGCGACCTCTAGTGGCTTGTGCTGCGCAGCTGCGCGCTGACAGGGTTTCTGCTTCCTGCCCGGCTGCTATGGAGTTAATCTCCGCTGTTGCTGTGGGCGTGGCCTGGCTCGGGCAGCTACTCCAAAGTGGTGGAGTCGCGTTGGAGCAGGAGCGGCTGGGAGGCTATTTATCTCCGTAAGGGGCCTCCCTGATCCCTGCAGCCCAGGGGTTAGGGTGCCCAGAGATCCCTGTATTCCCTACCTCTGGATTAAGTGTCCCACCCTGCCCCTTTAAGACTTCCAAAAAGCACCCGCCAAAACAAAACAACAACCACCAAAAAAAAAAAAAAAAATTTTAAATTAAAAAAAAAAAAAAAATTTTTTTTAATTAAAAAATAAGGTGGTCGCTCGTTTTTCTTTATTCTCCGGTGCCAGCCTCAGGCCTCTGCTCACCGGTCTTGCTGCCCTGTTTCCCTAGTATTGGGGTCCCTATCCCTTTAAGACTTCCAAAAAGCGCTCGCCAAAACAAAACAGTAAAAAAGCAAAAAAAAAAAAAAAAGGTCACGCGCTTTTCTTATGTCCTCCAACACCCGGCCTCCAGTGCCCACTCACTGTTCTTGGTGCCCTGTTTTCCTAGTATCGAGGGCCCTGCACTCTGGCCCGGATGGCTGGGGCTGGGTGTTCGGCAGTCCTGGGCTCCGTCTCCCTCCCGCTCTGCCTATTGTTCTCCCACTGCCAGGAGCTGGGGGGAGGGGCGCTCGGCTCCCGCCGTGCCGGGGCTTGTATCTTACCCCCTTCGCGAGGCGCTGGGTTCTCTCAGGTGCAGATGTGGTCTGGATATTGTCCTGTGTCCTCTGGTCTTTATTCTAGGAAGGGTTGTCTTTGTTATATATTTCATAGATATATGTTTTGGGAGGAGATTTCCCCTGCTCTACTCACGCCGCCATCTTCCACCCCTTCTAAGATTCCATTTTTTATAATAATTATTTCTTCATTTAGTTTTTATGATACCTGAGAATAAAATAGAAAACATTAAATCCTAAAGTCAGTAGCACATTGATGATGCAAGGAAGAAGTCTTCCTCAGGGAAGAATACATAAATTTTAGTATTGAAGGAGATTGTGAAAAAGATGGAAGAGTAGGAAGGCAAGGTGGAAACCTCCTCCCACATACACACCAAGGAAGCAACTACAGCAAATACAACTAACCCTGAAAAAGACCTCAAAACTGCAAAATAGAACATCTACACCGGGTGAGAAGGGAGGACCACACAAAGAAGGGTAGAGTGGCAGAGCCACGATCAGTTGGGACCCAAGCCCTTCCCCACCCCAGCCCACAAGCCAGAGGTGGAGGAATAAAGTGAGAAGGGGTTAAGTACTTAAGAATTGTGCACACCTGACCCTGGAGATCTGCTCTGGGAACAGGAGTCCACATTACATTGACCTTTAGTGATTAACTGGGGTGGACACCAGGGAGAGTTGGAGCAATATGTGAGACTGAGACTCCTGCTACTTGTGGACACACACTTTCTGTTGGTCCTGCTGAGATCCAACACAGAGGTGACAGTTTGACAGGTTTACCAGCAGTGGGAAGGGTGCCAGAGTAGGGGTTTTGATGGAGCTTTCTCCAGAGGAGAAAGGGAAGGTGGGAGATGCTTCCCCAGACCATTCTCAGCCCAACTGGTCAGGTGTGAATGGGAGCCAGCTCTAAATACTCCTACCTACTCACTGGCAGCCAAGCCCTTTGACCTGCTTTCCCTACATATATGCCTCACCCACACCATCAGCCCAGAAGAAACACCACTGCTGCAGGGCAGGCAGAGGGTGGCTCCTCCCACAAAGATCCAGCAGAAGCATTGTTGTTTGGCTCAGAAAGGGCCCACTGAGGCAAACTGCTGTCTGAAGTGGACTGAGATAAACCAATGCCAGCAGACAGACAGAAAGTTGGCCCCTCACATAGCTCAAAAACAGCAACCATGGCTCCATCAAAAAAGGAGAACCAGGTACAGGCAAGTAAAGTCTTGAGCTACTATGCACCACAGGATGCCTTCTTCATAAAGCCTTTATTCTCTAGACCAGGAGGCATAGTTGATCTATCTAATACAAAAAAATTAACACAGAAACCCAAACAAAATGAGGAAGCAGAGGAAGACATTCCAATCAAAACAACAGGATAAGACACCAGAAAGAGGGATGAATGAAATGGAGTTCACCAATCTTCTTGATAATGATTTCAAAGTACAGTCATAAATATGATCACTAATCAGCAGAAAAGTATTGACAATCCCAGGGATGACTTCAACAAAGAGATAAAAGATTTGAAAAAGAGCTACTCAGAGATGAAGAATACAGTAACTGAAATGAAAAATATAAAGGAGGGAATTAATAATTGCTGCAAGTAGAGGAGACAATCAATGAGATGGAAATGAGAGAACAGGAAAACAACAAAGCTAAGGAACAGAGAGAAAAGAATCCCTAGAAATTAAAGGATGTTAAGAGAGCTGTATGACAGCTCCAAAGGAAACAATATTTGCATAATAGGGGTACCAGAAGGAGAAAAGAGAGACAAAGTGGTAGAAAGTCTCTTTGAAAAATAATTGATGAAAACTTCCCCAATCTGGGAAAGGAAATAGTCACCCAGATCCTGGAAGTGCAGACAGCCCCTAACAAAATGAACCTAGGAAAACAAAACCAAGACATAATAACTAAATAGACAAATATGAACAATAAGGAGAGGGTAGTGAAAGAAGCCAGATAGAGAAAAATGATTATTTATAAGGGAAATATCATCAGGCTATAAGGAGATTTCTCAGCAGTAACTTTACAGTCCAGAGGGAGAGGCAATAAATATTTAATGTATTGAAACAGAAGGACCATTAACCCAAAATTCTATACCCAGCAAGACTGTCTTTCAAATTTGACTAGATTAAAACTTTCTCATATAAACAAAGGCTGAAGGAATTCACCACCACTAAACCAGCATTACATGGTAGGTTAAAGGGACTTTTGTAGATAGAAATATGCTTAAGCCTAAATAGTCTTTAACAGTGAAAAAAAAATGAACAATAAACATATTAGGCCAATTAATTACCAGGCAAGTATGAAATTAAAACAAAACCAAAATAGTAAAACCAACTATGCATAGAATCAGTTAAGTGGTACCAAAAAAATGCATATTATGATATCTTTGCTTCCTATAAGAGACTCATTTCAGACCTAAAAACATACATAAACTGAAAGTAAAGGGATGAAAAAAGATATTTCATGCAAATAATAGAGAGAAATAACAGTAGAAGCATTACTTAGACAAAATAGTTTTAAAACAAAGAAATTAACAAAAGACAAAGAACATACTACATAAATATAGAGATCAGTCCAACAAGAGGATATAACAATTATAAACATCTTTTTACCCAAAGCACTTAAATATGCAAAACAAATACTAACAGAACTAAAAGGGGAAATAGACCACAAAACATTCATAATAGGGGACTTTAACAAGCCATTTACATCACTGGACAGATTAACTAGACAGAAAATAAAAAAGGAAACAGAGGCACTGAATAACTTATTAGATTAGATGGTCTTAACAGCTATATATAAAACATCCACCCCCCAAAAGAAGCATACAAATTTTTCAAAAATGCACATGGAATGTTCTCCAGAATAGATGACACTAGGCCACAAAAGAGCTTCAATAAATTCAAAAAGATTGAAATTTTATAAAAATATAAAAAAATTTTTATCAAATTTTTTCATATCTCAAAGATACAAAACTTGAAATAAATTACATGAAGGAAACAAAAAAGCCCATAAACATATGGCAGCTGAACAACATGCTTCTAAATAATCAATGGATTACTGAACAAATCAAAGAAATCAAGTAATACATGGACACAAGTTAAAACAAAATTATAACAGTCCAAAATCTGTGGAGTGCTGAAAAAGCAGTTCTAAGAGGGAAGTATATAGCAACAGTCTACAATCACAATTAAAGAAACTAAGAAAAGAAAACAAATGAAATCCAAAGTTAGTAAAGGAAGTGACATAATAAAGGTCAAAACAGAAATAAATGAAATAGAGAAGAATAAAATAGAAAAGAAATCAATGAAACAAAGAGCTTGTTCTTTGAGAAGATAAAAAAACAAACTTCTAGCAAGACTTATCAAGAAAAAAAGGAGAAAACACAAACCAAATCAGAAACATAAAAAGAACAGACACAACAAATACCACAGAAATACAAAAAATTATTAGAGAGTTCTATGAAAAATTATATGCTAATAAATTATATAGCCTAGAAGAAATGGACAAATTCCTAGAAGAGTACTACCTTCCAAGACTGACCTAGTAAGAAACAGAAAATCTGAACAAACAAATTAGCAGTAACAAAATTGAATTGACAATGAAAAAACTTCCCCCCCAAAATTCCATACCGGATGTCTTCACAGCTGAATTCTATCAAACATTTAAAGAAAAGCTAATACCCATCCTTTTTAAAATACCAAAAAAGTAGAAGAGGGTGGGAAATTTCCAAACTCATTCTATGAGGCCAGCATTACTCTAATACCAAAACCACAGAAAGAAACTACAGAAATGGGAAATTATAGACCAATATCCCTGATGAACATAGATGAAAAAATCCTCAACAAAATATTACCAAACTGAATTTAAAAATACATCGAAAGGATAATCCATCATAACCAAGAAATATTTACTCCAGGCATGCAAGGTTGGTACAACATTTGTAAATCAACCAATGTGGTATACCACATTAAAAAAAGAGGGTTAAAACCACACAATCATTTCAATAAATGCTGAAAAAGAATTTGACAAAATTTAACATCTGTTCATGATAAAAACTCAACAAAATGGGTATCCAGTGTACATACCCAACATAATAAAACTTTTCCTCTAAGATCAGGAATAAGACAGGATGTCCACTCTCACCATTTTTAGTCAGCATAGTACTGGATGTCTTGTCCATGGCAATCAAACAACATAAAGAGATAAAATATATCCAAATTGGTAAGGAAGAAGTAAAACTGTCATTATTTGCAGATGACATGATATTATACAAAGAAAACCCTAAAGACCCCACCAAAAAACTATTAAAACTAATAACTGGATTCAGCAAAGTTGTAGAATACACAATCAATATACTGTTGCATTCCTAATATTATCAACGAACTGGCAGGAAGGGAAATCAGGAAAACAATTCCATTAACAACTGCATCAAAAAGAATTAAATACCTAGAATTAAGCCTAACCAAGGAGGTGAAAGAACTGTACTCTGAAAACTCTAAGACACTGATGAGGAAGATTGAAGAATACACAAATAAATGGAAATTATCCCATGTTCATGGATAGGAAGAGTTAATGTTGTTAAAATGCCCATCCTGCCCAAAGCAATTTACATATTCAGGGCAATCCCTATTAAAATACCAAAGATATTTTTCAGTGAGTTAAAGCAAATAATCTTAAAATTCTTATGTAACAACAAAAGACCTGAATGGCCAAAGCAATCCTGAGAGAGAACAAAGATGAGGTATTACACTCCCTGGCTTCAAGCTATACTACAAAGCTATGGTATATAGTATAAAACAGTATGGTACTGGCACAAGAACAGAACTATAGGTCAATGGGACAGAATAAAGAGCCCAAATATAAACCCACACATATGTGGTCACTTAATACACGATAAAGGAGCCATGAATATACAATGGGGAAAAGACAGTATCTTCAATAAGTGGTGTATTAGGAAAATTGAACAGTTACATGCAAAAGAACAAAACTGGATTACTAACTCCATACACGAAAGTAAATGCAAAATGGATTAAAAACTAAATGTAATACATGAAACCATAAAACTCTTAGAAGAAAACATAGGCAAAAATCTCTTGAATATAAGCATGCACAATTTTTTTTTCCTGGACACACTTCTCAGGCAAGGGAAACAAAATATGAAATTAAAAAATGGGATGAGTTTAATTCTTTGAAGAATTGTCTTTAAAAATGCCTCATAACATCATACCAGTCAATAATAGTACATTGCCATTTTATCAGTCATATTTGTTGATCTTGTATTAGTTAATTTCTTGCTTTCTGGAAAATGTATTCAGTAAATTTATTTTTAAAACCCTTAAAAAAAATGGGCCTTCATCAAACTAAAATCGTCAGTACATCAAAGGACACTAGTAACAGAACAAAGTGGCAACTTACAATATGGGAGAATATATTCATAAATGATTTACCTGAAAGGGATTAACATCCATTTATGTATATATTTTTATACATATTTTATATATATTATATTTATATTTATATGAAATATATAAAAATACCATAGGACTTAATACCACAAAAACAAACAACCTGATTGAATAATGGGCAGAGTACCTGAACAGAAAAAATACAGACAGCCAACAGGCACATGAAAAGATGCTCCACATTGCTAATCATCAGGGAAATGCAAGTTAAAACCACAATGAAATATCATCTCACACCAATTAGAATGACCATTATCAAAAAGACATTAAGAAATGCTGATGACAATGTGAAGAAAAGGGAACTCTCCTACACAGTTCATGGGAATGTAAATTGGTACAACCACATGGAAATCAGTATGGTGTTTCCTCAAAAAACTAAAAATAGAAATAATATTATAGGCCCAGTAATTCCACTTCTAGGAATTTACCCATAGAAAACAAAATCCCTGATTCAAAAAGATATAGGCATCCCTATATTTACTGCTGCATTATTTACAATAGCCAAGATATGGAAACAACCAAAACTGTCCATCAGTAGATGAATAGATAAAGAAGAGGTGGTACATATACACAATGAAATGCTATTCAGGAATAAAAAAGAAAGAAAACCTGCTTTTTGTGACAACACGGGTGGACCAGGAAGGTATTAAGCTAAGCGAAATAGGCCAGGAGGGGAAATACAAACACCATATGATTTCACTTATTTGTGGAATCTAAAAAGAAAACAAAATAAACAAAATAGCAATATACTGATAGACAATGAGAAGAGACTAGTGGTTACCATAGGAAAGGGGTTGGGGTGGGTGAGTATGGAGGGTGAGGGGAATAAAGGAGCACAAAATTCTCGATCATAATATAAATTGGTCACAGGGATGATAGAATAGCATGGAGAATACAGCCAATGATTCTGTAACATCTTTCTATGTTTACAGATAGCAACTGCACTAGTGAGAATGAGGATTTAATAATATGGGTAACTGTTGAACCATTGTGTTATATACTTGAAAATAATATAAGATTGTATATCAGCTATACTTCAACTTTTAAAAAGTTAGATAATAAATTAGAATTGACTGTGAAAAACTTATGATAAACCTCAGTTTTGCTGAGGTTGTTTTCCTAAAACACAAAAATGAGTGAGGAGGTGTCCTACCAAATATCAGACATTGGATTGTAAGTGGCTCCCAAAAAGAGGTGATGCAAAGGCAGTCAGATTCAATACCTGGAGGATTCAAGGTGTTAATTTGACAAATATTAAAACTTATAGTTTAGTGTGCAAAGTATTATGAATTCAAAAATACAATCTGGTATGAAGGGACAGGAGGAAGTAATTACCTTGTGTGGTTAAGTGCTCTCTTAGTAGAAGGATGGGTCCTGTCAATCATATGCAGGATTAGATAGAACTATTCTACCTGTTCTAAGATAAGGTTGTTCTGTTGGGTGAGCTATCAAGCTGTCTTGTAAATTAAGGCAGATAAATCCAGTAAGATAGGCCATTCTCCCCACTTCAACATGCTCTAAGTCAACAATAGATTGCTTGCAAGGAGATGAGACCACTAAGTAAATATCCTTACAGGGATATTCAGTCTTCCCTTTGGTTTGTGATTCTCTCATTCACCCAGGTGTAACTGCCCAAGTACCAACTGAAGTTCATTACAGGCCTGATCATTATGGTCTGGTTCACTGCAGATGATCCCCTAATAATGTCAAGGGATTCCACTGGGCCAATGAAAAAGGGTACAATGGAACAATGGGACAAAGGGTCTACAACCGTGCCTGGTGGAAGCTGGACACCAAAAGCCATAAAATGGATGCAGGATGGGCATTTTCATTTTTGTAGTCCTATTACCAAGCCCCTACCATACAAGATTCTTTTTCCCTTCAATAGTTCTGTTTGAATTCCTGAAATATTCTCTACCTAGTAGGGAACCCTAGATTTGAAGGTGTTTAGTGGAGGCTTTTTCTGTCTAAAATATACTTTAGAATTTTGACTGAAGTTGCATTTAATAGATTAGTGATCAACATATACCTTGAACCAAAGCAATAGATAAAACCCAAGCAAAGTATGTACCTGAAAGGAAAACTAAGGTGAAGGTGTATTCTCGTTTTGGTGGTGGTGGTGTTTACTTTTTTTTAAGTTTTTATGCTAGACTTCACCACTGATAGGCAATTCTAAATAGGTATATAAACCTCTACTACTAGAATGTATATGTATAGTGATTACTTCAAATGTTGCTATGGTGTGTGGGGCGTGATGGTGATTGGAGAATTAGCAGGAGAGATCCACATCTGAGGTAAGCAGAGGAAAGTAGGTATGACAACTCAGTGAGGTGTCATAGTAATTCAGAATAAAATACTTTATTTTCTGCTGGCCAGTCACTAAGTTTCCAAGATACAGATGATCCTAGAGAAGGTTGCTGAATAAAAAATTGAATATTTATAAAAAGAAGAATTTTCTAGTAAGAAGGTAAATATTTGTTATAATGTGTGTCTTGAGAAGAAAGGCTTAGGCAAAGAAACAACTGAGGATATAATAATCATGAAATCTTATTCAGTGATGAAAACATATAGGCACTCATTCATATAGTGACACCTACTGGGTGAGTTGGATAGTCCACAGTTATCATACTTACTTACATGGGACTTATATTCCTGTGTTAGAAAGAAATACACAGGCTCAATATGGTGTCACTTGTACTAGGCTAAGTAACCAAACACGGGCTTAACAATTAAATCCAATTACAGTTTCAAACTCCCACAGAAGTGCAGTCCATCAGGAACTTTCTTGTCAGCATCATTGATAAGATAATGTGTCACATGAACCTTCTCCATCTTCCCTAAAAGAAAATAAAGTGATCTGTATTATAAGGTCCCCTATTTTTCCACCTAAGGGAAAGTGACTCTGTGTGACACAATCCCTTCTTTTTTTGCTAACTTTCTCCATCCTCCTTCCCATAAAAACCTTCCATTATGCACAACTCCTTGGAGCATCTCTAATTGCTAGAGGGGGTGCTGCCTGATTCATGAATCACTTAATAAAAACAATTAGATCTTCAAATTTCCTTGGATGAACTTTGTTTTTAACACATGCTTCAGTTCTCAGCTTACCTCCCTATCCCAATATGTTCTCTCCTCCCCAGACAAGTTAGCACCAGCAGTACTTGAGGTCTGATGCAAGCCTTCCTTCCCCTGATCTCAGAAGACAGTTGGGAGCACCTGTGTGTGAGCACAGAGCCACAGGGCAAGGGAGAAAACTCAGGCCCGCCCCAACTGACCTATTTCTCAGTGTGTGTGTCTAGACCTTTCCCTGCGAAACCTTGAAGAGCCCCCTACAATCAGAGAACTGCTGTGTTTTTAACATCCACCTTCTACTGAAGAACAAACTCAGGCATTTTCAAAGTCAGGATTATTCTTTGTGTCTTACAGGATTTACCTAGAATTGTACAGAAGTGGGAAAGGTCCTCAAAGCCTTTCATGCAGTGCCCAAAAAGAGGGTTCACCAGTTAGGCCCCTGACAGAGAATGTCTGTGAGGATGAAGATGACATGGGGGCATGCACTGGGAAAGCCACACCACCTTCAGCCTGATGGGCAGCCAATCCTGTCCCCAGGATGGGATCTTCTAGAGTGTTAACAACACGATACTGTATTACTATTTTCTCGTCAAATGTATCTCAAACATTGTCCCAAAGACAGTTGGAAAAACAAAATTAAATAATGCAAGAAGAGAACTATTTTGAGAAAGGAGCTTAAAAATGAGAATGTAATGATACTCAGAAAATAGAATCAAATTGCACTCTCTTTAACTGCACAGCCAGCCCCCAGGAAAGTGCTCTTAGTTGTTCTACCTAGGATACACAGGATGCTGTTACTGGCTGAAGATGTGCTTTGATTTTACCCAAACTATTTAGGTGATTCTACCAAAAATAGCCCATTTCATTATGTCTGGTCTAAATACATTTATGGTATGTTTGGAGATAGACGTTCTGACAAACTGATGTCTGCATTCAATGTAATTCCATTCAGAATCTCAGAGGGCTTTTATTTGCTGGTGGGGTGGGGTGTTGGAAGTGAACAAGGTAATTCTAAAATATATAGGGGAATGCAAACAGTTTTATAAAGAAATCAAAATTGGACAAATTTTACTATAAGAAGTCATTGATTTAGCAAACAAAAAAATGAGAATGAGAGTAAATTCATTGAAACATCTAGTGAATAATAATGAGATATTTGTCTTTGGTTTCTTTTTGAAGTCAGCTTTATTGAGCTGTAATATACATATATATATGAGAACAATTAACTAATTTCAAGCATATAAATGAACTGTGGTAAATGTATACCTCATTTAACCAGCATCACAAATATGATACAGAATATTTCCATAACCACCCCCCCAAAATACTCTCACATCCTTGATAGCCAGTCCTATCCTCTGCCCACCCCAGCCCCAGGAAACCACTGATCCACTTTCTGTCACTGTAAGCTGTGCATTTCCTAGAACATGATATCCATGGAAGCAGACAGTACAGTCCTACTTGTCCAGCTCCTTTCACTCAGCATATGCATTTGAAATGTATTCATGGTGATACAGCTATCAGTGGTTCATTCCCGTCTAGTGCTGAGTGTCATTCCATGGTATGGCTATGCCACAGTTTATCTATTTACCAGCTGATGGATATTTGGGGTGTTTCTAGTCCAGGTCTACTAAATAAAGCTGCTATAATAATTCAGGTAGCTGTCTTTGTGTAGAAATATGTTTCATTTCTTTGGAGTAAATACTTAAAAGTAAAATTGTTGTGCCCCACTCCTAATGCCTAACTTTAAAAGAAACTGCCAAACCATGTTTCAAGGTGGCTGTATCTCATGGCCACCAGATACACGAAAAGATGTTCAACATCACCAAGCATCAGGGAATGCAAATCAAAACCACAATGAGACATCACCTCACACCAGTCAGAACAGTTAGTATCAAAATGACAAGAAATAATGAGTGTTGTGAGATGTGAGATGCAGAGAAAAGGGAACCCTCCTATACTGTTGGTGGGAATGTAAATTGGTGCAGCCACTATGGGAAACAGTATGGAGGTTTTTCAAAAAACTAAAAGTAGAAACACCATACAACTCAGTAATTCCACTTCTAAGCATCTACTCAAAGAAAACAAAAACACTAATTCAAAAAGATTGTATGCACCCTATGTATATTACAGCATTATTTACAATAGCCAAGATATGGAAGATATCATCCATCAATAGATGAATGGATAAAGATGTGGTACCTACAATGGAATATTACTTAGTCATGAGGAAGAAATCTGCCATTTGTGACAACATGGGTGGACCTAGAGGGCCTTATACTAAGTAAAATAAGCCAGGCGGAGAAAGACAGATACCATATTATTTTACTTATTTATGGAATCTAAAAACAAAACAAAACAAAATGAACACATTTAGCAGTAGACTTAGAGACACTGAGAATAGACTGGTGGTTATCATGGGGGAGGGGCCAGGGTGGATGGGTATGGAGGGTGGGAAGGGTGAGGGGGATGAAGGGGTACAAAAATTCTCAATCATATAATTGAGAATAATATATATAAATAATGTATATATATATAAGTTGGTTGCAGGGATAGTAGTACAGCATGGAGAATATAGACAATGATTCTGTAACATCTTCCTATGTTGACAGATAGTAACTACATTACATTAGTTGGGATTAGGACTTAATAATGTGGGTAACTGTTGAACCACTGTGTTGTATGCTTGAAACCAATAAAGATTGTATATCAAATACATTTAAATAATAAAATAAAATCTATTTCTTTAAAGAAACTGTGCAGAAAGTAATTAGTGAAATAATCATCACAAAATAATAAGCATCATAAAAAGGATAACAGATATTTTAGGATCTTCTCTTGCCAAGATGTTCCTCATATACTATCCTTAGATCTCAGTCAGCCTGGCAATTCACTATCATTATCTTCATTTAAAAACAATAAATAATTATTGCTGATGTAGGAGTGATATCCAGTATAGTTAGTCATTGTTTAACCTACATTTCCTTTTGAATGTACAACTTATATTTCTTCTTTTCTTTTTCTTTAGATGTTCACTTATTTCTAAATGGTATCTTTCATTTAGAGCATCTGCATTAGATAACAGCAGTGTCAAACTGCTATGTATCTTCAGCTCTTAAATACAAACATCTTACAGCATCATCTACTGCAATTATGCAGAAACAAAAGTGTTTCTAGGAACATAAGGTCTTGGAAATCGGACTGAACTAAGTTTTATATAACTGAAAACATATTGTACTTATTTGATCTTGAGCATTTCACTTTGAAATCATAAACTTAGTTCAGCGATCCTATTAGGGACACAATTAGAAGATATTTCCACAAAAAGGATAGTTGATGCCTATTAAGAAGGCAAGGGCAGTGGGTGGGGGAGCCAACATGGCGGCGTGAGTAGGACAGTGGGAATCTCCTCCCAAAAACATATATACTTTTGAAAATACAACAAACACAAGTAGCCCTAAAAGAGAGACCAGAAGACGCAGGACAGTGGCCAGACGGAAGCTACACCAGCGAGAACCCAGCGACTGGTGAAAGGGATAAGATACAAGCCCCGGCCCGGCGGGACCCGAGCGCCCCTCCCCCCAGCTCCCGGCGGGAGAAGAATAGGCAGAGCGGGAGGGAGACGGAGCCCAGGACTGCTGAACACCCAGCCCAAGCCACCCCCAGCAGAGCACAGACACAGTGCATGGGCAGAGGGCCCTGGATACTAGGGGAACAGGGAGTAAGACCTCTGAGCGGGTGCCGAAGCTGATGCCCCTGTGACAAAGAAAAGCGGGGGCTTTTTGAAAGTCTTAAAGGGACAGGGACTTAACAGCTTGATGGAAACAACCCAGGTCACAGTACAGCAGCTGGAAATTACAGGGAAAACCGGGTGCACTAACCCCCTGGGCAACAGCTCTGAGACCCCTCATGGAGGCAAACAGTCAAGCAGCTCCCCCATCCATTACCCCACCGGGCGCTGCGAAAGCAGAGAAGCAGCCTGAGACAAATTCCGCCCACAGAAAGGGAAATTTCTCCCTTCCCGCCAGGCAAGACACAAAGACCCACTCTACACGCAATTACCCAACACAAGCCACTAGGGGTCGCAGTTGTCCCAGTAAAGAAAGGCCAGTAGCAAGTGAAAATTTTGACCCTCCCAGCTGACAGTCAATAGCACCTGTCAACATGAAAAGGCAAAAAAATATGATCCAGACAAGAGTAACCCAGACAGCTTCAGCATCTGCTACATCTTCCCCTGAGAAGGAACCTGGGGAGACAGATTTAGCCAGTCATCCTGAAAAATAATTCAAAACAAAAGTCATAACCATGCTGATGGACTTGCAGAGAAATATGCAAAAACTAAGGAAGGAGAATACAGAAATAAAAAAATCTCTGGAAGGACTTCAAAACAGAATGGCCGAGATGCAAGAGACCATTGATGGACTAGAAAACAGAGAACAGGAACGCAGAGAAGCTGGTGCAGAGAGAGATAAAAGGATCTCCAGGAATGAAAGAATTTTAAAAGAGCAGAGTGACCATTCAAAAAGGAATAATATAGGCATTATAGGAATACCAGAAGGAGAGGACAGATAAAGGGATAGAAAGTGTCTTTGAAGAAATAATTGCCGAAAACGTCCCCAAACTAGGGTAAGAAATGGCTTCTCAGACCACAGAGGTACACAGAACTCCCATGACAAGGGATCCATGGAGGGCAACACCAAGACACATAATAATTAAAATGGCAAAGATCAAAGACAAGGACAGAGTATTAAAGGCAGCCAGAGAGAAAAAAAAGGTTACCTACAAAGGAAAACCCATCAGGCTATCACCAGACTTCTCAACAGAAACCCTACAGGCCAGAAGAGAATGGCATGATATACTTAATGCAATGAAACAGAAGGGCCTCGAACCAAGACTACTGTATCCAGCACGAATATCATTTAAATATGAAGGAGGGATTAAACAATTCCCAGACAAGCAAAAGTTGAGGGAATTTGCCTCCCACAAACCACCTCTACAGGGCATCCTACAGGGACTGCTCTAGATGGGAGCACTCCTAAAAAGAACACACAACAAAACACCCAACATATGAAAAAGGGAGGAGGAGGAATAAGAAGGGAGAGAAATAAAGAATCATCAGACTGTGTTTATAATAGCTCAACAAGCGAGTTAAGTTAGACAGTAAGATAGTAAAGAAGCTAACCCTAAACCTTTGGTAACCACAAACTTAAAGCCTGCAATGGCAATAAATTCATACCTTTCAATAATCACCCTAAATGTAAATGGACTGAATGCACCAATCAAAAGACAAAGAGTAATAGAATGGATAAAAAAGCAAGATCCATCCATATGCTGCTTACAAGAGACTCACCTCAAACCCAAAGACGCGCACAGACTTAAAGTCAAGGGATGGAAAAAGATATTTCAAGCAAACAACAGAGAGAAGAAAGCAGGTGTTGCAATTCTGGTATCAGATAAAACAGACTTCAAAATAAAGAAAGTAACAAAAGACAAAGAAGGACATTACATAATGATAAAGGGCTCAGTCCATCAAGAGGATATAACCATTATAAATATATATGCACCCAATACAGGAGCACCAACATACCTGAAACAAATATTAATAGAACTAAAGGAGGAAATAGAATGTAATGCATTCATTCTAGGAGACTTCAACACACCACTCACTCCAAAGGACAGATCCACCAGACAGAAAATAAGTAAGGACACAGAGGCACTGAACAACACACTAGAACAGATGGACCTAATAGACATCTACAGAACTCTACATCCAAAAGCAACAGGATACACATTCTTCTCAAGTGCACATGGAACATTCCCCAGAATAGACCACATACTAGGACACAAAAAGAGCCTCAGTAAATTACAAAAGATTGAAACCCTACCAACCAACTTTTCAGACCACAAAGGCATTAAACTAGAAATAAACTGTTCAAAGAAAGCAAAAAGGCTCACAAACACATGGAGGCTAAACAACACGCTCCTAAATAATCAATGGATCAATGACCAAATAAAAATGGAGATCCAGCAATATATGGAAACAAATGACAACAACAACACTAAGCCCCAACTTCTGTGGGACACAGCAAAAGCAGTCTTAAGAGGAAAGTATATAGCAATCCAAGCATATTTATAAAAGGAAGAGCAATCCCAAATGAACGGTCTAATGTCACAACTATCGAAATTGGATAAAGAAGAACAAATGAGGCCTAAGGTCAGCAGAAGGAGGGACATAATAAAGATCAGAGAAGAAATAAATAAAATTGAGAAGAATAAAACAATAGCAAAAATCAATGAAACCAAGAGCTGGTTCTTCGAGAAAATAAACAAAATAGATAAGCCTCTAGCCAGACTTATTAAGAGGAAAAGAGAGTCAACACAAATCAACAGTATCAGAAATGAGAAAGGAAAAATCACGACGGACCCAGCATAAATACAAAGAATTTTTAGAGAATACTATGAAAACCTATATGCTAACAAGCTGGGAAACCTAGGAGAAATGGACAACTTCCTAGAAAAATAAAACCTTCCAAGACTGACCCAAAAAGAAACAGAACATCTAAACAGACCAATTACCAGCAATGAAATTGAAGCGGTAATCAAAAAACTACCAAAGAACAAAACCCCTGGGCCAGATGGATTTACCTCGGAATTTTATCAGACATACAGGGAAGACATAACACCCATTCTCCTTAAAGTTTTCCAAGAAATAGAAGAGGAGGGGATACTACCAAACTCATTCTATGAAGCTAACATCACCCTAATACCAAAACCAGGCAAAGACCCCAACAAAGAAGAAAACTACAGACCAATATCCCTGATGAACGTAGATGCAAAAATACTCAACAAAATATTAGCAAACCGAATTCAAAAATACATCAAAAGGATCATACACCATGACCAAGTGGGATTCATCCCAGGGAAGCAAGGATGGTACAACATTCGAAAGTCCATCAATATCATCCACCACATCAACAAAAAGAAAGACAAAAACCACATGATCATCTCCATAGATGCTGAAAAAGCATTTGACAAAGTTCAACATCCATTCATGTTAAAAACTCTCAGCAAAATGGGAATAGAGGGCAAGTACCTCAACATAATAAAGGCCATCTATGATAAACCCACAGCCAACATTATATTGAACAGCGAGAAGCTGAAAGCGTTTCCTCTGAGATCGGGAACTAGACAGGGATGCCCACTCTCTCCACTGTTATTTAACATAGTACTGGAGGTCCTAGCCATGGCAATCAGACAAAACAAAGAAATACAAGGAATCCAGATTGGTAAAGAAGAAGTTAAACTGTCACTATTTGCAGATGACATGATACTGTACATAAAAAACCCTAAAGACTCCACCCCAGAACTACTAGAACTGATATCAGAATACAGCAAAGTTGCAGGATACAAAATCAACACACAGAAATCTGTGGCTTTCCTATACACCACCAATGAACCAACAGAAAGAGAAATCAGGAAAACAACTCCATTCACAATTGCATCAAAAAAAATAAAATACCTAGGAATAAACCTAACCAAAGAAGTGAAAGACTTATACTCTGAAAACTACAAGTCACTCTTAAGAGAAATTAAAGGGGACACTAACAGATGGAAACTCATCCCATGCTCGTGGCTAGGAAGAATTAGTATCGTCAAAATGGCCATCCTGCCCAAAGCAATATACAGATTTGTTGCAATCCCTATGAAACTACCAGCGACATTCTTCAATGAACTGGAACAAATAATTCAAAAATTCATATGGAAACACCAAAGACCCCGAATAGCCAAAGAAATCCTGAGAAAGAAGAATATAGTAGGGGGGATCTCACTCCCCAACTTCAAGCTCTACTATAAAGCCATAGTAATCAAGACAATTTGGTACTGGCACAAGAGCAGAGCCACAGATTAATGGAACAGACTAGAGAATCCAGACATTAATCCAGACATATATGGTCAATTAATATTTGATAAAGGAGCCATGGACATACAATGGCGAAATGACAGTCTCTTCAACAGGTGGTGCTGGCAAAACTGGACAGCTACATGTAGGAGAATGAAACTGGACCATTGTCTAACCCCATATACAAAAGTGAACTCAAAATGGATCAAAGACCTGAATGTAAGTCACGAAACCATTAAACTCTTGGAAGAAAACATAGGCAAAAACCTCTTAGACATAAACATGAGTGACCTCTTCTTGAACATATCTCCCCGGGCAAGGAAAACAACAGCAAAAATGAACAAGTGGGACTATATTAAACTGAAAAGCTTCTGTACAGCAAAAGACACCATCAATAGAACAAAAAGGATCCCTACAGTATGGGAGAATATATTTGAAAATGACACATCCGATAAAGGCTTGACGTCCAGAATATATAAAGAGCTCACACGCCTCAACAAACAAAAAACAAATAACCCAATTAAAAAATGGGCAGAGGAACTGAACAGACGGTTCTCCAAAAAAGAAATACAGATGGCCAACAGACACATGAAAAGATGCTCCACATCGCTAATTATCAGAGAAATGCAAATTAAAACTACAATGAGGTATCACCTCACACCAGTAAGGATGGCTGCCATCCAAAAGACAAACAACAACAAATGTTGGCGAGGCTGTGGAGAAAGGGGAACCCTCCTACACTGCTGGTGGGAATGTAAACTTCTTCAACCACTGTGGAAAGCAATGTGGAGGTACATCAAAATGCTCAAAACAGACATACCATTTGATCTAGGAATTGCACTCCTAGGAATTTACCCTAAGAATGCAGCAATCAAGTATGAGAAAGACCAATGTACCCCTATGTTTATCGCAGCACTATTTACAATAGCCAAGAATTGGAAGCAACCTAAATGTCCATCGATAGATGAATGGATAAAGAAGATGTGGTACATATACACAATGGAATACTATTCAGCCATAAGAAAAGGGAAAATCCAACCATTTGCAGCAACATGGATGGAGCTGGAGGGTATTATGCTCAGTGAAACAAGCCAAGCGGAGAAAGAGAAATACCAAATGATTTCACTTATCTGTGGAATATAAGAACAAAGGAAAAACTGAAGGAACGAAACAGCAACAGAATCACAGAACTCAAGAATGGACTAACAGGTACCAAAGGGAAAGGGACTAGGGAGGTTGGGTGGGTAGGGAGGTATAAGGGGGGGCAGAAAAAGAGGGGTATTAAGATTAGCATCCATAGCAGGGTGGGAGAAAGGGGAGGGCTGTACAACACAGAGAAGACAAGTAGTGATTCTATAACAGTTTGCTACGCTGATGGACAGTGACTATAAAGGAGTATATAGGGGGGACCTGGTATAGGGGAGAGCCTAGTAAACAAAGTATTCATCATGTAAGTGTAGATTAATGATTAAAAAAAAAAAAAAAAGCAGTTCTTATGTGGTGACCTCTAATGAGTTCTACACAATGATATAAAGGGCATATAAAAGTGTAGGCAAAGGGTCTGTTTGTGTTTATACAGAGGATCAAAGCCTAATTTGGCTACCCAGAAAATGAACCAAGATACGATATGAAAAAGAACTTCCAACATCAGCACTCTCGGGAAGACTCATGACAGAAGATGATCAGCAAAAAAAAAACTCCAACAAAGATCCATGCACTGTCACAGGTGTAGATGCACTCACCCCACCAGTTCCTGGACTTGCCATGGGAATGATGAAGGATATATCTAAGCTGGCCTGTGCATACAGTAAAACAAAAAATTGGACTGGATCTATACTGTTGGAACTCAACCAAGAATTAGGAGAAGTGCAAATTGTAGCACTCCAAAATCTTACAACCACAGACTATTTATCGTTAAAAGAACATATGGGATATGAACAGTCCCCAGGAATGGGGTGTTCTAGTTTATCTGAATTCTCTCAGACTGTTTAAGTTCAGTCGGACAATATCCACCATATCATAGATAAGTTTTCACAAATGCCTAAGGTGCCTAACTGGTTTTCTTGGTTTCACTGGAGATGGCTGGTAATTACAGGTATGCTTTGGTTAGGTAACTATATTCCTATTATGTTAATGTGTGTGCACAATTTAATTAGTAGTTTAAAACCTATCCATGCTGAAGTTACTCTACAAGAAGATATGTCAAAGAAATTATCAATCTTCCCAGGTTTTCTTCTGCCTGCTACTTCTATAGCTTTTCTTCTTCGTACCGAATCACAACCTTTAAATAGAACTCGTGCCACATGTCGAATTTACCGAGCATCATAATTCTTCCAAGTGGTAAAGACACCTCAAGACAAATGCTGGGCATAGAAGCCACAGGGCATAAATATGCAAAGAAGTAAAAAGCTAACCTTTTCAAACAATAAGGCTTCTCTCTCACTTACCAACTTAACATTTCCCTGTATGGCCCCGGAAGATGACTGGTTAGCCAGAGACGGGTAAGATTCCTCAAGGGAGGAACAACCTAAGACAGGCACAGTCGCAGGGGGCCATCTGGTGAGAAAATGGGGAGCAGCAGAGGTGAGGCTTAGAACCTCCCCCCTCATGTTCTGAGAGAAATCTTCTGCATACATGGATGTTTTATTGCCCTTGTCTAGCGCGGATTAACACATAGTCTACAGGCACACACCTGATCATCTACATTTGTGCTCTTACAACACTAAACTCTGTTTTCTACCTTTATCTCGTATCTACCTACCACTTCAGCATTTTATTAAAAATAATAATAATAGAGAAATGTGGTGTCCACATATAAATCAAGTTTAAAAATCAAATGAATATTCATATTTGCACTGACTGTGTATAGCTCATAATGCATGAACAAAACCGAAAGCTTCTGTGATGACTGCCCTTGCACTGTTCACCATGTAACTTATTCACTATGTAAGAATTTGTACTCCATGTAAGAATTTGTTTGTTATGCATCAGAAGATTGGAGACTGACGAAAATTAGGCTTGGGGTGGATTAATGATTGTCCATTGAGTATTGACCCCCCTATACAGAAATTTATTGTGGTTAACAACTATTTGATCAATAAATATGAGAGATGCCCTCACAAAATATATATATATATATATATATATATATATAAACACACTTCCAATGGTAAAATAAATAAGTAACCAGGATGTAATGTATAGCATAAGGAATATAGTCAAAATATTGTAACAACTTGGTATGGTGATAGCTGGTACCTAGAATTATCATGTATATAAATGTTGAATCACTGTGTTGTACACCTGAAACTAATGTAATGTAATACTGTTGTCAATTACCCTTCAATAAAAAAATAAAATAAAATAAAAAATAAATTAAAAAAAAAGAAGGCAAGGGCAAAAAATTCATGGGCAAAGGAAAATCTAATGAATTAAAAAAATGGCCACTGTATATTTGAAATAAATAAAGAAATTTTGATGAAGAAGAGTAACTGAAAGTAGGATGATTTACTAAAAATACAAAAAATATTAAACTGTACATTTTAAGAACACACCAGTTACTCTTCTAAAAACTGGAAGCACTGGAGTCCTCTGTGCTATTAGTAGAACAGAAACATGCTTTGGAGATACCATTCTCCTTAACCAGTGGCATTCAGCCAAATATAAAATGAAAAATTATATCTACGAAAATGGTCTTTATGTATAGTAAAATTCATTGTATCCTCAAGTTTGTTCATTTTAATATACACTATTCTAATATGAGATCATTTTGTCTTCCTACATAAAATTCAATAGTTAAAATTGTTATAAATATTAGAATGCTCCTCCCTATTTCATCTACTGCCCTGACATAGTCAATATAGGAACAAATTATTCGATAGAAAGAACTATGCTTCATTAATACTTAAAATAACATTTGCACCCTAGTCTATTATCTTGTTGTATTTAATCACAAAACTCCTCTTTATGTAGCCAATAGACAGAAAATAATCCAATGCAACATAAAGAGAGCATTTATCCTGGAAGCAAAATGTGGTTTGTCACTATTTTGTACAGTAGATCTCTAGGTTTTGTCAATCTTGCATAACTAAAACTTTGTACCCTTTGATTAACACCTTTCTGTTTCCCCCTCCCCTAATCCCTGGCACTGTTCTATTCTGTGTTTCTATGGGTGTGACTAGTTTTGATTCCTCTTATAAGAGGTATCGTGTTGTATTTGTCCTTTTGTCTCTGACTTATTTTACTAGTGTAATATACTAAAAATCCATCCATGTTATCATAAATGGATTTATTTTTTAAGCCTGAATAATATTCCATTACATGTATAAATACCATTTTCTTTATCCATTCATCCTTTGATAGATATTTAGATTGTTTCCATTATTAGCTGTTGTAATGTTACAATGACCATGGAGTGCAGTTATCTCTTTGAGATACTGATTTCAATTCCTTCAGATATAAAGCCAGAAGTGGAAGTGATGGGTCATATAATATTTCTATTTGAAGTTTTTGAGGAACTTCCATACTGTTGTCCATGGTGGCTGTACCAATTTACATCCCCACCAACAATGCAGGAGAGTTCTCTTTTCTCCACATATTTACACTTACTTTTTAATTTTTTTCATAATAACTATCCTAATAAGTGTGAGATGACTTCTTATGGTGGTTTTAATTTGCATTGCCTGATGATTAGTGATGTTGAGCACATTTTCATATACCTGTTGGCCATTTGTATGTCTTCTTTTGGGAAATAACAATGCAAGTCCTTTGCCCATTTTTTAATCAGACTGGGTTTTTTTCTATTAAATTATAGTTCCCTATACATTTTGGACTAATCAGATATATATTTGCAAATATTTTCTCCCATTCCATAGATTGCTTTTATGTTTTGTTGATAGTTTCCTTTGCTGTGCAGAAGCTTCTTAGTTTGATGTAGCTCTAATGGTCTATTTTTGCTTTTGTTGCCTATGCTTTTTGTGTCATATCAAGAAATCACTGAAAAAAACTAATGTCAAGATTTCCTCTATGCTTTTCTTCTAGTAGTTTTATGGTTTCATACCTTAATGCTGTATTATATGTTAAAAATTTGCTAAGAGGGTAGATCTTATCTTAAGTATTCTTATCACAAATAATAATCATTCTAACAATAATACAGAGGGTGGGGGAAAACTTCTGGAGGGGATGGATATGTTTATGGCATAAATTGTAGTGATGGTTTTATGGGTGTATAATTATCTTCAAACTCATGAAGTTGTATACATTAAATGTATAGGCTTTGTATGTCAACCATACCTCAGTAAGTATGTAATTTGTCAAAAAAGAATGTAATTTGCCAAATTTTCAAATGACCAAAAAAATTAAGAATAAGTCCTAGGCTAACAAATCCTTCAAGTATCCCTTCCTCCTTCCCACTCCCACTTTTTTGGATCACAAACTGTCTTGAAAACTATAGGAAAATCAAAAAGTGTATTTTTATATAGATTGTGAATAATCATGTCAGTAGCAGAACTGGTATTACAATGCCCTACTATTTGCAAGGCCATGCAAACATCAATCATTTACTCCTCAGAAAGGAATTTAATCCAAAAAGGACCATGTACAATAAGAATCACTAAAGAAAGGCAATGTAAGTAGATCTTTAGGTACAAATATCTTAGGCACCTCAAACTCTCCTTTACTTTTATAAAGATATACTGAAATAAAATTCACTTTCAAAGCTGTGAATAAAATTATAAACATTCCAAGGGCTAAAGGCTACATTTTTGGATACCAAAAATCCTCTTTGAATAGTGATTCACAAAAGCATGGAATCATGCTTAAAAGTAAAAAGCAGAAATGTCCTGTTTCCATGGCTTTAAACATTAGTATTACTCAATATTAGTAAGACCAGTAATTGTTATCAGAATATAAAGCATTTACTGATGAGAACTATGTGCATTTTAAATGGGAATTAGAACTTTTCATATGCTACATTCTATTAAACCCATCTGTAAATACATTTGATGAAAAACATAAAATTAACAAGGATTTTGTTTGTTATTAAAGATTTTACACCTAATTGTTTTTTGTGATATTCCTCTGATATAACAAAAATTATATAAAATAATACACAATTTAAAATAATAAAGGGAAAGATAAAGAAACACACTTTGTCACAGGGATGTCTCATTAGTCATGGAAAAGAAAGGTGAGAAGTTGACAGAAGCAATGACAATTTTTAAAAATATATTTGACTGATTGGTCAAATTATATATGACCTGATACCTTAGCTTTATAAGAAAAAAGAAGTCCAGATATTTTTGACTATTATAAAAGTGTATTTATTTCAGAAATTATTGCAAATAGTTTTTTGAAATTAAGAAGCCACACTGAAGATAGAAACAAAGTTGGGAGGGAAAGTCTCCTAGATTTAAGAGTCCTATAAATTAAAAAATCAAAGAGCAGCCTGTAGATCTGAGGTTAAAAAATATTCCATAGCTTGTTATCGATGGGGGAAAAAAACTCTTCAAATATCTAATTAGCACCTGTGTCACAGACACTCATAATTGAGAGAAATCTCTGAATAAAACATCAGATTGTAGCTCAGGAGCAGCATAACTAAATAACTGGACTTTTTCATGTTGAGGAATTCATATTTCACACTGAAATTCTGACCAGTGAAACTAAGATTTCTATTTCAAACTAAGGTTTATGGGATTTCAAACTGATTTTTGAAACTAGCCATACATCAATAAACAGTGAAAGTGTACTACAGTAGAAGTCGGTGGTCTGAGTTCTAATAATAATACCACAGATTTTTAATCTTAAGCAAGTCATTTAATTAATATTAGATTTTTTCATTCATAAAATGAGAGGTGAGATCATGATCTCAGAGTTCCTGACATAGTTAAATGTCTATCAGCTTGTTTCATAAATGAGTAATAATCACATTTATCAATTACCTTCTATAAAATGCTTATTCTCTGTCAAGCAATGAACAAGTCTCTTTGCATCCAGTATCTTAACCCACAGCAGAAATATCTTCATTTCAGTGGTGTGGAAACAGAGGCTCAGGGTGGGCAATCTGGCCAGTGGTGACAACTAATGAGTCCAGAGCTAGGCCTCCAGCTGAGCTGTCTTCCTGCCCACCTGCCAACTCAATTATACATTCTTATTTTTATCCTACTGACGACAGAATAGTCATCCAACCTGCATGACAAAGCTTAAAACAATAGTTCACCTATTACATAATGACATTTAAAAGGCTTCTATTTGAACCATAACCATCAGTGATTCACCAAGGAAGTTCTCTTTACTTACAGCTGTTTCAAGGATATGAGTGCTTTAAATGTTTGCTCATCTAGGGCTTGAATTTCATTCTTGTACAGGTACTTGAAAAACATATAAAATCCTATTAAATAATAAATTAGTATAGCTATTACACATCTTAGATCAGGAGTTTTTAAACAGCAGCGTGAATCGAAGGAGCTTTGGGACGTTCGTAGATTCCCTAGAAAATACACGGAAGCTTTGATTTCACTTAAATATGTTAGGTTGTTTGGGTAAGAGAGTTACAAGGCTCTCATCGGATTTTTAAAGGGACCCTTGATCCTAAATATTAAAAATCACTTCCTTAGACTCTAGAACTTGGAATCACTGTGGAAAATCTCTGACTAATGAAGTTGTAGACTGGGTAGTAACTTCTACTCTAATGAGGTACTATGTTCTAGAGAGCAGCTTCTCCAAGAAAAGAAAAGTTTGACTATTACAATTTAAAAAACCCATTCTACTATACTGAATATGTTGAACTGGAAGTTTCATCTGCAAAGCTGGCAGGATCACCACAGCACTCATCAGAAAGGGAATGAAAACAGTAAGGGACCTGCAGGATGTGCTTTGGTTCTTTGTGGCTGCTGCTGAAAGTCTACAGGAAAGGATACAAAGACGATGTGTAGCCAATCTGGCCAAAATAGCTGATGGAAACAGCTTATGCAACAATCACTTTCTGTGTCCTTTCTTCACCAACAAGATGGCAAAGCTATTTCATCTCTAAATCTCTATGGCTTTGTGAAGGTCACAAAAGTGAAACTCTGGGTCTTTTCTCCTTGTGCTTCTGGGTGTTTGAGGTGATCAGAGTTCCTGAAAGTTTCTCTGGACTGAGCCTGAGCCCAAGCCACAGCTTCTAGGGTTTCTGAGTGCAACCGAGCTGCCGGGTCGTTTGTTAGAAACCCCAACTCCTGAGCCCACCCACACACTACTCAGTCCAGTTTTGGAGGTGAGGCCTCAAAATCTGCATCCTTACGTTTCTCAAGGGGATTCTCATGCAGTCCATCTGCAGATGACCTGGAAACTGAAGAAATCATAGAAATCACAACTCTAGCTGAACACGAAGAAGGATTGCTTTTCCAAAATTTGTTTAGTGAAGCTTTGGAAGTTGCAAATTTTCACTCCCCAGATTAGAACTCCTGTTAGTTTCTCAGAGCAGTAGTGACCGGGGGGGATTTATGCCTAACCATAACCAGAGATTTTTTCCTCAGCATTATTTGATACAATGAAAGATCTTGCTTTGACCCTAGAGCTACATGTCAGAATGGCAAAAAAAAAAGAATTTTCTAGAATCATATTTCTTCAAGTAGCTTATGAGGAGCACTGAGCTGTGGTCTCAAAAATCACAATTGTTTCTCAACTGCAGAAGTTGTTGGAAATAGTATTTCTTAGACATAGTATTTCTTAGATATGACTTAGAAATAGTATTTCTAAGGCATCATTTTGACCTCTACTTCAGGCCTTATGCTGATATCTGGGACCTGTCCTCCAAAAATTCTAATTTAATAATGGATCTGGCATGTGGAATAAGCATTAGGATTCTTCACAGCTCCACAGGAGACATGCAGTGAGTTTGAAAACCTCTATTCCAAGGATAAAGTTCTTTTGTAAATGTATCTTATAAATTCCAAAGAATTCATTCATACACAGGTCCCTCAGACTTATTAGGACATCAAGGAACCACATTACTTTTAGGGTTTCCTATATTGAAACATAAAGAAATTGACCCATTTTCTATAGAGAGGTGTTTAAACCTTTCATAGATTTTTAAATTGTTATTTAAATAATGATGAATTTTTCATAAATATTAAACTAAGTTTTCAAATATTCATTAAGGAGTCTCAAACTGAAAATGTCCATAATACTGTATCTCATATATACAGATTCATTTTAGACTTTTACAGAAAATGATACAGAAAAAGTGACCAGAGAATAGTGAAAAAAGAAGCAAATAGAACTTCTGTAGCTAGATCTGTACATGCCAATTAGATCAATAAAGAAAAATTCAAGATGTATGGCTACCTGTGTTATTATCAGCAAGAGAACCTCTGGTTTGCAGTAGGACAATGAATTCAAACCACTCTGTATACCCTTCAAAACCATACAGCTCAACAAAGAGGAAAAACCAAATCAGCCAGAACACAACCTATGCCAAGACTAAGAGAAAAAGAAGTTACTTAGTAACTTCAGTTGGCATTTAGGTGGGGAATGCTGAAGCCGCCAGTGAGGTACAGAATCTACTTTGCAGAAGAGTCAGTAGGAGATTTCACAAATCAGGGGTGGGAGAGCAGGTGGCCCAGAAAGCCAAAATTCCAACCCTGAGGAAAACCCATCTGAGCCCTAGTTCCTGGGGAACTGAAAATAGGGGCTGGAAAAGCTAATAGAGGGAGGCCCCCTACAAGCACGAGGTATCTTGTAGAAGACTGGTATTCAAGGGAAAGAAGAAAGCAAGAAGCCAAAGGGTCATGGAGAAATAAGAAAGTATCACAGAATCTAAAGACACACCAGAAAGGCTGTATTTATTAAGGAGATTGTGCTTCAAATCAAATGTTAATATCTAAGCTGGAGAAAAATTGGGTGAATGCAATAAATTAATCTTACCTATGAGTATCAAGGTAAAATTAACAAAAACACTAGCAATGAATTCACCATTTAGTAGTTCTAAGGAGCAATATCACAATTATCTTCTCAAATAGTGAAAAAACCCACACTGACAGTGATCTGTATTTCCAGATGCCATGAGAATATGCCTGGAAATTGCAAAAGAATCAGTGTCAAAATTACTGCAAACAGGAGAATTTAGTAAGATTGCAAAATATAAAATTAACATATAATACCAATGGCCTTGGTGTATACAAAATAAAACCAAATAGAGGATATAATAAAAAAGAATATTCCACATATAACAGTAACAGAAAAAAAACTAGAAATATGCAAACCTATATGAAAGGAAATAAAACAAATGGAAAGACATTTTGGATAAGATATCTCAGAACCAAAATACAGCATTTTCCCTAGTTAATACAAATATTTAATGTGAGTCCAATAAAAATAACACATTATTCTATAGGTATATAAATTTATTCTAAAGTTCATATGGAAAAATAAACACACAAGAATAGCTCGATACATCCTAAAAATAAAGAGCAATGAGGGAGACAAGCTATAACATGTATTTAAAAGACTCAATAAACCCTCTGTAATTAAACCAGTATGATGTTGCACATGAAAAATTCAGTGGGGAAAAATCCAGAAGGTCCATCAGTAGAACTAACTATATATGCAATTTAGTATATAATACCCAGTCATTTTCAAATAATTGGTGTTAAGAAAACAAGGTGAACTCTTTTTTTTAATGTAATGGGGAAAACCTTTCTAACTATGACTCCCAATCCAGAAGCAGCAGAAAGATGATAATTTTTTAAGAAAAAATTAAATGGCAAAAATATCCATCTTCAAGTCATACAAAAGAGGAAACATATCAAGAACCACTATCACAAAGATTAAAATTTGAGTAGAAAAACAAAAATTCAATGTAAAATGGGAAAAAGCCATGACCAGACTGTACACATTTAAAAAACATAAAAATGACTCAAACACATGAGAAGTTCTTAAGCTACACTCATAAGAGCAACACAAATTAAAACTATACTGGGATTATCATTTCTACCCTACCAACCTGAGGTAAAAATTCTAAATCCTGTCAACATAATCACTGTTGAGATTGTACGGAAGCAAATGCTATCTTGCGCATTTCTAGTGAGAATGCAAAATGGTACAACTCTTAGGGAATGGAATTTTCCAGTATACAAATAAACTAAGTATTCATTTATCTTTTGACATAGTAATCCCATTTCCAGGGCTAAAGATACCTCTCTATAAATGAAAATGACACATGCACAAGATTATTCAGTAATTTAACAAATCACTGAAAACTCCTCAGATGTTTATCAGTAAGATTGGACTGAATAAACCATGATACTGTCACACAGTTGAGTACAATGAAGCCATAAAAAATAGGAAAGATCTTTATATACAGGGATTTCTAGTATTTATTGAGTGAAAATAAAAAAAGCAAAACTTTTCACATATTGTATACATTTTTGTACAATAAATAAGGAAGAAAAAGATTTATTTATCTTTGCAGAAAGAACATGGGCATAATAAACTAAAAACCAATAACTAAGATTTTGCATTGGTGGGGATAGAGAGGTTGAAATTGGTTAGAGAAAAGAGGATATAAACAAATATTTCACTGGGCATATTTTTTATGTAACTTAACTTTTTAGCCATATTAATAATTAACATGTTCAAATATATGATTAAAAAATAAAAATGCAAAGTTAAAGTGGAATAAAAGTAGGAAAATAGTAGACTTCATGCAAAATTGATAACAGAAAAACACAGAGAAAATATTCATTTCAGGGAAGTTTGACCAAAGGACTTCAACTTTACACTCTGAGTAGAATATTTTCTATGGGGAAAAAAAGGAAATGAAAAGAAATCTTAAATTTAGGTTTAATTTTCATAGCTATATGGCTATTTTGATAGAAAAAAATATATAATTATTGTAAGGTAAAATAAATTAGCACCAACATTTTGAAATACCAAAATTACTATGTACCAAAATGACCACTCTAAGAAAAATTTCATACAAATGCTAAAGAAAAATGAAGAAAAATCAGTCTTTAAGATTCTGGTCTCAATTCCTTTGAATATACACCCAGAAATGAGATTGAGATTACTTGAGCATATGGTAGCTCTACTTTTAATTTTTTGAGGTCCCTCCATACTGTTTTCCATAGTGGATGCACCAATTTCTTGATACTAAGTTCAAATTGAAATATAAATACAAAATGGCAATTTAAAAAAAGAAACATTTCTTAATTCTGTCCCCTGAAAAATCCTGGTTAATTATCCCTTACTCTGATAAGGACACTTGATATTCAGATCTTGTTTTCAAAATGCTGTTTCTAGTTGAACAAATCAGGCTCTTCGAAAAAATGGCTGCTTCCAGGTCTGGGGCAGCAAAAGTGTATAACATACCACGCTTGACAGAAAGCAATAAAAGAAGCACACAAAGTTTAATGGGATCATGTCAAAGGAACAAAGGAGTTAGCTCGAAGGGTCTCCCACTGGCTGGTATATAAGAAAACACTTTACGTTTATATATTAACCTTGAATTTTGCAACCTTGCTATAATTGCTTATTAGTTCCAAGAGTCTTTTTGTTGATTCTTTGGGATTTTCTACACAAACAATAATGTCATCTGAAAACAAACACAGTTTTTTTTATTGGAATAAAGTTGATAAATGATACTACATTGGTTTCAGATGTACAAAATAATGAATTGGTAATTATATACATTAGTAGATGCTTGCCATGGTCAAATGTAGTTACCCCCGTTACCATAGCAAGATATTACAATATGATTGGTTATATTCTCTATTCTGTACTTCCATTCCTATAACTGATTTACTTTACAGTTTGCAGTTTGTACCTCTTTATCCCTCTCCTCTATTTCACCCATCTTCCTATTTCCCCTCCATGGTAACCAACAGTTTGCTGTCAATATTTATAGGTCTATTGCTTTTTAGTTTGTTTTTTACATTTCACATATAAGTGAAATATGGTATTTGTCTTTCTCTGTGTCTTATTTTACTTAGCATGATACCCTCTAGGCCCAATCATTTTGTTGCAAATGGCAATATTTCCTTTTTATAACTCATTATAACTTTATAACTTTATAATATTCCATTGTGTATACATCACATCTTTATACAGTCATCTGTCAATGGGCACTTGGATTGCTTCCATATCTTGCTTTTGTAAATAATGCTGCAACGAACATAGGTGTGCATATATCTTTTCCGAATTCAAAATTATTTCTTCCTTACCAATCCTTACCTTTTATTTCCTTTTCTTGTCTTAATTATATTAACTGGAACTTCCAGCATGATGATAAGTAGGTGTGGTGAAAAGGTACATCCTTGCCTTACTCTCTGTCTTAGGGGGCAAGCATCTACTTGTTCATCATTATGCATGATGTTAACTATAGAGTTTTCTGTAAATATTCTTTATCAAGTTGAGGGTTTCCTCTATTCCTAGTTTACTCAGAGTTTTGTCATGTGTATTAAGTTTTTATCATGGATATTGGATTTTATCAGATTTTTTTCTACATGTATTGTTAGGCTTATAGAATTTTTCTTCTCTAGTATGTTGATATGATGGATTGCATTAAATGATTTTCAAATACTGAACCATCCTTTTATACCTGTGGCAAATCTCATTCAGTTGGGTATGCAATTGTTGGATTTGATTAGCTAATATTTTGTTCATGATTTTTGCATCTTGGTCTGTAGTTTCCCTTTCTTATAATGTGTTCACCTGGTTTTGGTACTGGGGTTATGCCAGCTTCACAGAATGAGTTAGGAAGGATTCCTTCTTTTTCTATTTTCTAAAAATAAATACAGAAAATTTGTATCATATTTTTTGTAAGGGTTTGGTTAAAAGATTATCTACTTCTCCTCTGTGGATGTTGATAGATAGTATCTTTCAAGGAACTGATCCATTTCATCTAAGTTATGAAATTTGTTTGCATAGAGTTGCTCACAGGATATTATTTTATTATCCTTCTACTGCCCATAAAATCAGTAGCGATGGTCCCATTTTTACTTATGATATTAGTAATTTGTGTTCTCTCTTTTTCTTGGTTATCTTGGCTACAAGTTTGTCAACTTTATTGATTTTTGTATTTAATCAGCATTTGGTTTCATTGATTTTTCTATGTTGTTTTCCTCTTTTTAATTTTTATTGATTTCTGCTTTAATTTTTATCATATCTTCTGTTTGAAAAACTCTAAGGTGGAAGCTTAGTTTGTTAACTTTAGATCTTTCTCAGTGCTATTAATTTCCCTCCAAGTTTTACCTTCAGTGCATTCCACAAGTTTTGGTAATTTGTATTTTCAATTGTATCCAGTTCAAAATATTTTTAAATTACCTTGAGATTTCTTTGAACTATGTCTTATTGAGAAGTTTGTGGTCTAACCTTATAATTAATCACTTGCTGGCCTTATCGCCCATCATTCTCTAGTGGAGCCTACAATCCAGTCATTAAAAGATATTTTTCATTTCCCACACACACTGGACCATGTCTTGACTCTTCTCACTCATCTTCCTTTTAAGATCAGAGGAAGTACTGTCGGTCCTATCAGGTCTGACCTGCCCCCAGCCCTGTGCTGCCCTGGGTAGACACGAACTCTTCTCCTTTTGTGACTATGGCACCACTTGTGCAAGCCTGTCCTGGTGACTGATCCAGGGTGTGCCTGGCTGTGACTGCAGCCTGGGCCTCTCCTGGAATGCCCAGTCCTTAAGTGAACATGACAGACTGCAGAAATGGCCGCGCATTTCTCCCACGCCTGGATTCACACTGCTCTGCAAGGTGATCTTGCTACTTTGCCCATCAGGAGGTGGAATCCAGTTTTCCCATGCTGGAATCAGATCTCAGCCATGTAGCTTGACTTGGAAATGCAACACAAGCAAGGCGTGGAGACTCCACCCCCGAAGGCATTAAGGGTGAAATCCCTGTGTGAACAAGCACAGACAGCTAGAGAGAGACCACGTGGAGGAGAAAGTCACCCCAGCTGTTACTGGGCATTTGTGAGATTTGCATGTGTGAGTGAAGCCACCCCAGACCTCCAGACCTGCTGGGCTAGCCCAGACCAGAACTGCCCTGTGAACCCATAAATCACTCTGCAGTAGTACATGATAAGTGCTAAGTGATAGAGCAAACTAGAAACCCCATAGAAATTCCATTCATTTTGTTGGATATCATGAACATTCAGAGAGTGCTAACAGAGGGGCCAGAAATGGTGAGAGCTGTGTCTTCAAGTTTATGCTATTAAAGGTCATATTCTTCAATGATGTACACTTCAGTGTTTCCATGAAAATATCTTTTTGTCTATAGGTTGCAAAAGGAATGGGGCTGACTCCAAATAAACTCAGAACTTTGAAATAGGGAAGGACCAATCCTGACGAGTCAGGTGCAAATGCCATATTCAGCCAAAAATCTAAGAAAACAGGCTTGTGCAGAGGGCATAGCATTTCAGTAACAGGACTTCATGAGAACAGTGACATCAAGTGCTGGTTAGAAAGGAGAGCAGCAATAGTTCAGAGAAGAAATGGGAACCATACCAAGAAACAGAAACATGGAATTGATACGGAATAGATTTCCTTTTTAAATACAGTAAATGATGCTCACCTCCCAACTGTTGCACGGATATGCAACAATTTTTGCCCAATGGATAATTTTTTTGGTTGATTGTTCCTAAGTGAGGAGATCATGTTCACATTGTTGATGCCAATATGTTTCTGAATAAGTGAATTTTATTTTGGAGTTTATCTTAGATTAATTCTAACTTGTTTAACAATAAAGAATATCAGGAATGCTATTCTTAATAGTTGCTGCTCAGCTAAACCAAAGAAAAGGAACATTTTTGCTCTCAGTTTTCAGTGTACTTCAGGTCTAAAATTCAGCTAACCTGAAATGAATCACAGTTTCCAAAGATATCCTCAAAGAATTGTACTCTTTCTTGTGAATCTGAAAGCAAAATTTGTCCTCAGACATTTCAATTTGTTTTTGCCCAAGGGAATCAGTGATACATTATGAACCAAAACACATGAGAATTTCAGAAGAGTTCAGAAATTCTTTCATTTTACAGAAAAATATGCACTCTCCTTTGTGTTTGGCAGAACAAAACTGAAACTCTGGGGTGTGTTTAGTCTAAAGATAATCAGCTGCCTGAATATATATGAACTATAACTACTTTATATAATATAAGCACCTGATGTCCTCGGGAAACAACATGACATAAATTGTTGATTGGTACACATTCCTGAAAGAGCTGAGGCATTTAATGGTGTCAGCACCCCTCTGAAGAAATAACAGACTTCACATAACTAAGAGTATTAAGCTATTCAATATCAAGCATTTATTGAGCCCTTTGTGTTCTCTTATTTATTCAACAAATATTGAGTGAGCAGTTACTATGTACTAGATGTGTTGCAAATAAGAGGAATATGGCCACTTGACTTTTTGGAATTAGTGAAAAACCAGAAAATAAACAAGTAAATAAAACTGAGACAAAAACATTCATCTTGATGGTATATGTAATAAATGGAATAAATAGGGCATCATGTTAGAGAAAACAAGAGGGGAGGGTTAATTGACCTCAGGTGATTCCTAGAGCAGACGCTATTAAAGCTGAGACAAAACAGAGAGAAAAAATCACTAAGGAAAAGCCAATAAGCAGCAAGTGTGAAGGCCCAAACTGTGTTTAGAGAAGGAGAAGAATGATGGATCAAATACAAAAAGCACAAGAAAGAAAGATGCAAGATAAATTTGCATGTGTTTGTGGATCAAAACCACTCTGGGACTGGCAGCCCAAAAGACAGAGTGTATCTTCTCAGATGGTGAACAAACTAGAAATGTGTCCAGGGCCAGAATGAAGAAGGCGTGCTGAAGGAGCCGCCGGGGAAGGAGAACACACATGTGGCACCAGCAGCACAGGGAAGAAGGGCCCTGACACCCCTCTCAATGTCTCCCCAGGCTCTGCAGCCCCACCATGCCACCTGTGTTCAGGTGGCTCAGGAGATCGGTAGGTCCAGATTCCAGCTGTGGAGGCTCTGCTTCAAGGGAAGTTACCCATTCTACCAGGCTGACCTCTTCCAAACCAGAGTGGCCACCCAATTTCCTGATGAACTCCCCTGTGTCTCTTCACATCAGGGCCAAGGCCAGCCTGGCCTGACCTCTGCCTCCAAGCTTCCACCCTCCATCCTTCCTCCAGCATGCACACGCCAGCCAGCGTGTGCCAACAACAGTCTCGACGTTGCCCCTGTGAATGCTCTTTGCTTATTATCTTCCTCACCATTTGTGATTGCTTATCTTTCTGGCTGTAGGGGCTCAAGACAACAAAACTATAGTATGCCTTAGAGCAGATGGCACAACAGAGTTAAGCTTGATATTAACAGATAACTCTTTGCTTTGGTCAGTGATTCAGTAATTCCTAAGCATCTCTTTGTTTGAAGCCTAATTTGCCTATCACACTGGGAAGCAGAACTGATCCCCTGTGTCAAGCCACCACCACACCTTGTATGTGCCATGTTACAAAACCTGCCCCAGGTCCTATGAGTATGTGTGTTTGCCCCCCAATGAACACATATGTGGGCATTAACCATATCTCACACGCCAGGACCAGACACTGCCTATCTCAGCCTCACCGCAGACCACCTTAAAGAGTGCCACCACACTGCAGGGTACTTGTGAATCCCGCCCCAAAAGAGCCCACACTGTTCTGAGCATTTTCACTGGGTTGGCCCACAGAATGTTAGCACATGGCCAGTTTAACCTCAAAGTTTGTGTTATTGACACAAAGTGGCAGAGTTAGGCCATCTTCAATTGCCTTGAACCCTGACATTGGCCTCCGAACTTCAGAATTCCATTTTCCTCTGGTCTAGATGGGTGTTGTCCACATTAAGCAAGTCTTCTGGCACTCAACCTTTTTTTCTCTGCTAACTTCTCCAATTTGAGAAGTCATCCTTATATGGCAATGTTATTGAAAACATGGAAAGATGTACTGCACTAGCTGTATGAATGTGTTCACACCCTACTGTGTAAAAAACACTTACAAATTATCCTTTCTTTTTCCTAAATCACACATCTTACAGAAGCCCAGAGATCTTTAGCTCTCTGAACAAGCAGTGCCTGACCTGGCTACCCGGGAGAACCAGAAGCTTTGTGGACTGCTTTTCTGGTTCTCCCCACAGCATATGGTGCATACGTACTTAACAAGTGATAGATCAGCATGTGTCTGATCCCAAATCAACTTCTTGCTAATTGTGTGATTTCACTGGATAGCGTCATGAGTGTTGTACTAGTAAGAGGTTTCTTCTAAGCTGTTATTTACAAAGTTATACTGGTTCTATTTTGTGTTGTTTATTAATTTGTTTGTTTTACTGTAAGGAAGACATTCTTTACATGCCAACCAGTGAAGAACCATAGACTCAAAGGACTGAAGAGAAATAAGAGGGCTGTAAAGCTCCTTCGTGGGAGAAGCAGACTTCCCCCACCAGCCTACAAGCTTGAAGGTCCTCAGAAATCCTTAGCACATGGAAACCAAAACTGGAATACACCTTCTAGGCATGTGAACTTGGTCATGAATGGTTAGGACAGTAAACAAGGTAAACCAGTCTTAAGAAGGAACCAAGAACTTAGGACTGAGTATTGAGAAGAGTTGTAGGAGGCTGAAGTAATTCAGTTGAAAACAAGCAGCTGTAATATGAATTCTAGAGCCACAGGAAGATGCTATGATTATTGTATAAATTGAATGTGAACAAAAGGGATGGGATAGCATCTTCTCTTTAAAAGAATAACTTCAACTTTTTAGAATGTTTGAACAATCCCCAAACATACCTATTTTGTGTAAAAATGTTAGTTACCTCCTTAACATTCTTTAAAAAGAAAGTTCAGCATTCCCTCCTTGCTTAAGTCTCTTCAGCCTTGCACATAAGCACATCAGTCATGACCTTCCAACTTTCAATTTACTGGCATGCATTGATTTCTGTGTCAAAACAGGGAGTCATTGAAAATACTTTTATTCCCATTTATTCATAATATACAAAAGAGCCCACAATTGCCAAGGATCATATTTGTGAGCTAATTTTTCCAAAACTTTGGTTTTACTCAAGTTCAGTAAAGTCTCTAATCGTAATGTGTTCATTGGTTTCAGAAATTCTTGGATAGCTGAGTTGTTGACGTAAAGCTTCTCTTGCATCTACAGAATTTTTACAATTATTGATTAATTACATTTGAACATGAAAGGCAAACTCTGTTTTGTTTTTATTTTTCTCCAATTTAAAATTTTTATGGCAGGGGTTGGGGGATAGAAATGTGCATAAATATTCAAATGTTTTCAGATGAATGATCTGTTGCAAGCAACAACTGACCTCAATGAGAAATATTCAAATGAGTTTTGTGTAAAGGTTGACAGTGCTTTTAAAGATGAAGAATCACTTTAGTTAAGGCAAACAAAAAGGCAAAAATAATCTATGAACACCATAACTTATTGTCAATCTTTCTGGCAACTTACAGCTATAGGAAATTTTCAAGGCCTTCAAAAGCATTTCTAGAAATCTTTCTGATTTGGGTGTTTTTCAGGAGACTGAATAAACACAAACAAATATTCCAGAATGAGAAACAGATTCTGCAAACATTGTAATAGTTCTACTAGACATGGTGCTTTATATCTACTAGATACAGTGCTTCACACGGCAGAAAAACATTTACTGACATGGTTCACTGCATTTATAAATTTATCATTATTTACAAATGCCATATTAAAACATTAGTTTGCCACAAAAGACTTTCCAAAAATAATTTATATGTATTAAATTACCCTAAAATACCCTTATAAGAAGACTACAAACCCATGGATAAAATTTTTGTTTTCCTGAAGCCTATCACTTAAAAGGAAAATTATCAACATCATCACAATGACAAAGGAATATATTCCTAAATAAACAGATGGAGAGTTATACATACAACAGGCTTAAGCATTTCCTTGGGAAAATAAACTAAGCTCTTGGCACACAGTGGACTCTCATTGAGTATTTGTTGAACTGTCAAACCAAGAGTCAATTACACCACAGGAAGTGATACTCTTATTATAGTGCTATCAAATGGCCCAAAAGTGACTTCTAAAAAATCCAGGAAGAAAAATAACAAGTGGCAGAAATAAATTGGATTTGAACAATAAAACAAGTCAAAGAAAATCACCTTACAGGAACTTTGAAAGCTTTGGAAAAAGTACTCTGGCAAATGAAAATTGCAGATCTTTTTTTGGTAAATACACTTTAAATTTCTTTCCAATTTAAACTATTATGGCCTGTCTAAATGTCTACTAATTGGATTGGAACACATGCTTCTGAATATCCTATAACATTTAAAAATCAAAAAGTTTCTAAAAATCTACTGCCAGAGTAAAATGCTAGTGGGTTCATTTTTAGTGTATTATAAAATATTTATTTTATGTTTTTTGGTATGATTGATTAGCAAAAAAGACATTTTGACCAAGGGAGCAGGTGATATTTTAGTCATTATACACAATCACACAGACAGCTGAGAGACCCCAAACTCGATTGCTCCTACCTACCAACCACATCCCTTACTGCAACAGGTTCAGCAATACAACTCCCCGGGCAGCATCTGAAGCCACTAGCTGACACCCCACCTGTGGCACCAAAGCGTGCCTGGCCACGTATGATTGCCTAGTGTCCAGGCCATCAGGAGGGCAGAGCAATCAATCTATAGTATGCATTAGAGCTGAAGCCATACAGCGATAACAATGCCCATTTTTATGGGTAATTCTGAGCTTCAGTCAATGATCCAATAAACTTTATATTCCACCATATGTCCAAGGAATTTTTAAGCTAGCTAAAAGCAACACGGCTAGTTAATATCAGATTCATACCAGCCACAAACTTGTTCTGTGAGAATTTGTTATTTAGTTACTTTTTCCATATACTCCTTTAACCTAATGTTTAAAATTCATGCCTACGTTTCCTATAGGTCCCAAAACTACCATTATACAACTATTTTTACTTGAAGAATGACTAGTCTGTTTCCATATTCTATTAAATACATGCACCGACACATGTACAAAAATATGTCTGCACACACATAAGCATCTATACATACATTTACATGCACATCATGTGTATATATTGTATTATACATGTATGTATAGACATACATGTGTAATTTGCACAGCTTCTCTGTGACATGTGTAGATGTGTGGTGCATGTATGTGTACATAGTCTCAATCTCATCTGAACCACAGAACATAGGAGATAATTTGACTGTTTTCTCAATTCTCCCGATCATGGTGCCAAGAAAGAAGTTGATCCATTTCATACAAAGGATGCCTACAGGCATTAGTGCTTAATCCTCTTTTAATAACACAATTGAAAAGGGAAAAGATATTGCATATAATCATCCAACTTTCTTCATTATATAAAATGTGCTTGAAATGTATGTCTCTGCATATCCTTACATAGTTATCCATATTTTGGTAAAAAGAAAGCATTCAATTTCAAAAATTGCACTGAAGTTGTTTGCATTTCTTTAATATTGTAATTCAGGATGAATGTTAATAATCTAAAATATGAGATCAAGCAATTTAACTCACAGGTTTTCGTGGAGATGTTTTTACTGCTGAGAAGAAACAAGTCCATTAAAGTAGCTCACAGCTGAATGTATTTTCCAGTCACAAGTACTTATATCTCATCAAGGCTTATTCAAAGTGTTATGTTTTCCATCAAAATACCTTTGTTATAATTTTAACGGGTGGAATACCTTCCTGACAATATTTTGATTAAGTGATTATATAGAGTATAGATTATATATATATAATGCCATTTACATTATTTTTGTTTTTATTTTTTATAAAGGAAATTCATTCAAAATTTATGAGTGGGTCTACTGATATTCAGGGCATAAAACAATACCTAACACCCTTTCACCAAAAATCAGTGTGAGCTTGAGGAAATGCATGATTGTATTCTCTCTCCTAGAATTGCCCTTAATACCAAGGCGAAAAAAAGAGGCAAACAGAACTCTTAAGGGAAAAAAAAAGTTATATGTTTATTGAGGAAATAAAATATTTCCTGAAGACAGGAAAGCAGCATATCCTGGGAATCAAAACACGGAGAAAAAACAAGCCAGCAGCAGACCAGTGGGCCCATTTTATTAGCTGCATCTTCTGTTGCTGAAACAGTGTCTTACACACAGCATGCACACCTGTCCTTGTGCATGTGATATTATACAAATGTGTACTGTGTGGCTGGAAATATTTTGTTAAAAACTAATAAGTAGCTATTAGGAAAGATAAAAGTTCTTTGCATAGTTAGGCATTCATCAAAATGGGAAGAAGCAAAATAGAGCTTTCTTATGTGCCAAATAAAAGTTCCATTAGAGGTAATGCCAAAATTTACTCTGAAATTGAATCATTATACAATTTAAATAAATACAAATTAAGAGTTACTTTTTTTTTGTAAGTTGCAATAATGTTAATCTATTTCTGCTTTATGATTATGTTTACTTTTCATTTGAACATTCTCCAGAAATACAGTTTCACTGCCCTTAACATGGCAGGCTTGTGTATTTCATTTCCATGCTTACTGAAGTAAAGGGACTGAAACTTTTCAATAAGCATAAACCATGAGTTATTTGCAGTTACCACGTAAGAGATTCGTGGCCAAAGTCAGTAATGACTATGTTTTGAAAATCTGCCACACCAATGCCACTAAAAACATTTATATTGTTACAAGTATCACAAAGATCATTTGCAGTTCAAAAGAGTTAAAAAAAAAAAAAGAAGGGGGGAGGTTGGGGAAGAAGAAAGAAAAATTTCAAGCTGATATACAAAACACAAATTTATTATCAATTGAATATGAGAATTCCTTTCCTCACAAGTATTTCTCAAAGAAAGAGCAGATTTACATGTAAAATATGAGTGCCAAATTATTCCCCACATCCAATAGACTAACTGTCCTATCTTTTGAAATGCTAAGGCTTCAAAATTTAAATGTTCTGAAGTAAAAGACAGGTACAACAATTTTAGAAATTTATGTTAATGGCCATTCATTTTTTTTCTGAACATTCTCTGTAAATTAGTTTATTTTCTATAAACTAAATAAATCCTTTCTCTATTTTCTACATGGTTGATTGTCTTTTGTTGATTTCTCAAGAACTCTTTGCATGTAAAAAAATAAACTTACTTGTAATGTATTTATAATAGCTTTTCAAAGTTTGAAGTCTCTATTTTTGGCTTTATTATTTGTATCATGCAGATGTTTTAAAATTTTATGTAATGAAAGTTATTGGCCAGTATCTAAAATTACATTAAAACCTTATTTTTTTCCCTAAGCTACTGTGGTTTTATGTTAATGAATCTTTAATTCCTCTGGAGTTCATTTTACATTTCCAAATTATTATGTATTGTCACAACTATTGATGACATATTCATGTTTCCCTGTGATGACATAATCTGGGTCCATTTCTAGAAAAATTACAATGGAAGTATTTCAAATGTTGCTATTTATAATGTTTTATTCTATGTATAGTAGATTCTGCCCTATCAACATTTTTTACTATTGTCATGGTTATTTTCAGAAATTTCTTTTTCTGGATATACCCTAGGAAACTTCTTCAAATTCCAAAATGAAAATCTTTTGGATGTTTTTATTAATGTCCAAGAACTCAATTTTACCATATTGACTTGACCCAAGAAAACGATTTGTCTTTCCACCTATCCATATCAACATTTTTTAGCTCAATACATTTCAGAAGGACCCTTTCAGTTGAATGTCGTTGTTTCCATTAGACAATCATATCGTAGACTGACCGTGATGTTTTGCCTCCTCCATTCTCTAATTTTAACACAGAGCATTAAAAAATAACACCTATTTAGAATGTTTTTAAATAATGGTGACAGTGAATATTATTTGAGTCGCCTACTCTTAAGAATTATGAGTTTTAGATTAGAAACTTTGGAAGGGCAGAAAAAGTAAACAAAAGAATTCAGCAGACAGGCATAAACAAGGAAACAACAGTGACAAAATACTGCCATGGTGCTCAAGCTTTCTCTTAACCACAGATGAGTACTCTCACAAGCAGTAACTAAAAATATGACACTTTTAGATCTGTACCAAAACCAAAAAATGTGTATTTTTAATACTATAGTGAGCATAGGACCACTTTAAGAAGCCTTCCCCAAAATCATACTGAATGAGTATATCAATTTTCCAATCCCTAAAATTCATTATTAATATTTTTAAAAATTGCCTATACATTTAAGCTTCTAAACAGTTTTAGGTCATTACGTTATTTTAAGACTATTAATTTCAAGCATTTCTACCATTTTAAGTATATACAAACTATGCATGCATACATATACCCCTGCATGCAAACACACATGGATTCATATATCAGTTCATACATATCAAAATAGCTATTGTGATATCATCCTACACCCAGAGCAAATGCCTCCTCTCTGAGCTCACACAGTACCATTCTTGAATGACTTCTATTTTAGCAGAACTTTATGTAATGTTACATAAATAATCCATGTTAATTATAGAATAATTTGAAAATACAGATATTCACAAGGAAAGTTTAAAACACACTACTCAGAAATAACTACTTAACATTGGTAAATATCTCCCGAAGTTTAGATAGAAGGACTCAGTGTTTGTAAATTGCCCAAGGTTAGTCAGTACTTAGTAATTTTCTTGTGATTTTGTATTATACCATATGAAATCCAAATATTCTTTCTAGGATACAATTATGATAGACATGATGACATATACTAAGTCAAAGGCAATGATTTTCTCTCATCATATACACTCATAGGCAAAAAAATTAAACCTATTTTGTAGGAGTCAGGCAGTGAAATTTGGAATTATCAAATTGATGGGATAGTTGTATAGATTTTGCTAAAATATAAAGTCATACTGAATACTATTTTCCAGCTTTCCTGACCTTTCATAAAGCTTGGTCATGTGACAATTTCTTGCCAATGGATTATGCTCACAGCTTTATGTAATACAAAAAAAGAAAACGATAAAGGATCTAACTTCAGTAATGTGAAAGGCATACATATCACCATTATTAAATCTCAATATAAATATTCATTTATTAAATAGAGAATCACAAGGCCATGTATATAGGATAATATCGGTTAGCTAAATACATCTTAAAAACCAATGACAAAGATGATGCTCTTAAATTATGACTCTAATAATAAGTAACATTATTTTGTTAAATGTTGAAAAAAATAGAAATTGAAGTTATATGTTCTTCCAAAAAAAATGCCTAATGCTGTCTGATTGTGAACTGTAAAATGATTGACATTCAGCAAACAAAAAATCTCAGGAAATTACTCACGCCTGTGGTGAGGAGCTGATGGGATTTTGCAGTACAGATCATCATAGGATTTTAGACCTAAAGAGACCTTAAAAGTTATTTCACTTTGAAGGTCTTTGTTTTGGCCTTAACAAAAGTGAACTTAATGAAGTGGGAGTCTATTTCTTATCACAGTGCATTTTCAAGGAAATGAACATGTGCATGTCAGAGACAGCCTGCTAGTGACATGGTCTCTCACATGCCATCAGGGAATGCTAGTGGATGAAGCCTCATTCTCGTGGTTCTTGCACAGCTCAGTGACAAGAACAAAACATCAACAACTTTGGGAACATGCACTTGCTGCAGTTAGAAATAATACCCTCTTGTAAAGTAACTACACCAAAGGGCAAAGTTTTTAGGAAGACAAAACTAGCTTTCAACATCTAGAGCAGAACTTCCCAACAGAAATACAATGTGAGCCAAGAATGTAAGTCACATAAATATATATAGTTTCTAATTTTCTAGTAGCTGCATTTAAAAAAAGTAAAAAGAACCAGTTGAAATTAAATAAATATCTAACTCAATGCATCCGTATTATCATTCCAATGCCTAATCAACACAAAATGTGTTAACAAGAAATTCTGTATTTTTCTTTCCAGATGTCTTTGTAATCTGAGCATATTTCACACTTACAGTACATCTCATTTCAGACTAGCCACATTATCAAGGGGTCCACAGGCATATGAGGCTGGCCTGAATGACTACCATGTTGGACAGCACAGTTATGTTGCTCACATTACCCACAGCTCCCAAAATACTTTTCTTTCCTAAAAAACACTTTGTACCCCAGAAAAAAATACCATCCCCTGGGTACAATTTACTAAAATTTATGTATTTAGGGTATTTTATTTCTGATAAACAAGCATGCTTAAAAATTTGTGGAATACAGTTTGCTTGATCATGTATCTAACTAGGCATATTTTATTCAATGTCCAGCCCTAATACCATGTAGTCTGTTCTTTATGGTGGTGGGCCTGGCGATGAGGAGTGGCACATGTAGAACTTTCCTAAGTCATATTCAGCCCAAGGCATTCCACCTGCCAAAACAAACACTGCAGGCCATCTTCAAGAGCAGACTGGCACTAATAGCAATAATTGGCATGATCTCATTTTCTTTGTTATCCTCAGGAGACTGACATCCCTAATTACCATTAAAAAGGTAACAAGAAGCCCAGTTATTCTTGACTCTTGGGCTGGTTGTTACCACCAAGACTCAAACAGTTTCATAGCCCCACTGCCAGTAACCAATGGCAGATACTCAGAATTGTTGAAAAACTACTGTCCTACTAGGGGGAGTGCTTCCTCAACCCACCAATACTGCTCAGTACAGTAAGGAAGCAGGAGGACGCCTTTAGAGGTCAAAGTTTCTGTGTCATCTGGCTCATCTTCTCAGGGCACCACTTTCATTGCCTTCCAGGTTTTCTTTTTAATCATAATAACACAAACATTAATAGGGCAAATTAAAAGAAAAAATATTTGATTTAATGAGGCAAAAGGAAAGGATTTTTTCCTTCTCTGCTTTAAACCTCATTTTCTATGATTTCTGAATGAAGAAATACTCAAATTGATGAGACGCTTTCTCATGTCGTTTAACCCAGATCCCAGCCCTCTCCCGGTTCTGCCAGTATTAACCTGAAAACTCTCAAGACTCCATTCTGTTAACTATGCCTTCTTCTTACAAATCCCCTTTTAAGGCTTTTATGGTTCTTGAAGGATTAATGACAACCTCGAAGGAGAGATGAGTGCACTACAAGAAGCACTAATAACAAGCTGACTTGTTCTAATCCTCAACATATCTTCTTTTTTACTAATATTTTGGAGTTTGAGTTTACCATCTGCAAAACTAAAAAAAAAAGGTAGTAATTTAATAGCAATTGATCTGGATAATCTCACAATTGATTTGGGATTAAAATAAAATAATATATATGAAAATAGAAGGCTAGAGGGAAGTTGAGTTGGTTATTTACAGACTATAAGAATTACAACAGGGGCAGGTGGTAAAGGACTACGTGGAATATGGGTTTCTCCAGGGGAAGGCAGCTCAAGAAGTCTAATGGGTGATGGTGTCCCTGAAACCAGGGGCCTCAGCCTCAGCTCTAGTGACATCAAGGTTGGATGACTCCATGTGGGAGTGTGCTGTTCTTCTAACTGCAGCACCCCTGGGCTCACTCCACTCGATGCCAGAGCACCCCTCCCCTAGGTGTGACAAACCGTCCATGATGGGAGAAACCATCCATGCTGACAACTTCTGTCCTGGAGTCTGGGGCCTGGAGAATGACCCCAGCTGTGGTCTTCAGTTTCCCAGTCTCAATTTTCAGATACAATGGCAGAGACTGTACTCACAGAGGAGAATGGTACACAGCAGTCACAGAGTTTGATTTGGTGTGCTAGGAGCCTACCATCTCACTGCCTGAAGGTTAATGTTAATGCTGTGAAAACACTTTCACAAAATATGTGAAAGCAGAGGAGAAGAGCAGGGAGAATTGAGAGGCGGGAAGCAGGGAGCCCGGCTGATCAAGCCAGAGCAGATCCACGTGGTGAGAGCAGGAACAGAGTTGGTAAGAAATGGGAAACACATGCAACACAAACCACAACAGACCAATGCAGGTGGAGGGATGAATCCAAGAGCAAGAATAGCAAGACAGAGATGGAACAAACCAGGAAGGGCTGAAGAGGAAAGATGAGTAAGAGAGAGAGAGAGAGAGAGAGAGAGAGAGAGTGTGTGTGTAGCTCCCAGAAGATGTTCTTCTGGAGGGATGCTCTCTCTCTGATTTAAAGATCTCTTATTTCAACTTGTTCCTCATGAGGTTCAGGGAAGCTCCCAACAACTTAGATGTACCAGGACTCTTATGGTATCACCAGATAGCCAACACCACCCCTGCACAACAGGGGCACTGCTGTTCTGACGGCCATGGGGGGGCCCTGTCTTACGGGCTAGGGTGCCCCATGTTCTCAAAGCCCCATTTTTCACTCCTTTGTTACTCTTTGCCTAATGAGACTGAGTACAAGGTCACAGGGTATTGGCCTTCTTCAATAACCTCTTAATTTTTTCAATGCTAGGTTCGAGCCTCCAGCAATGGGTATAATGTTTTTAATTTAATTAAAGTAAAAGAAAAGGGAGCAGCAGGGTTTGTCCATTAACAGTTTGGCCAAAGGCCATCCCAATCTTTCTCAATCTCTTTAAACTAAATACAAGTACATGGAATTTGAAAGCAGTATAATTGTAATTTACCCATTTCTTAAAATCAGCAATCCTAAAAGATAGCATTTGGTACTGCACATTCAGGTATTTTAATTTGCAAAAGAGTAATAGGAGGTACCCAAAAGTTATTGCAAATAAAACACATAAACACTCTGTCAGTCTCTTTCAATTAACTTCAAAGATAGAATTGCATTCTTCAAGTATGATGCTTTTCTATTGAGTGCCACAAGTTTCTTGGTTCTCTTGATACCACTGGAAACAGCAATACAAAAAGACTGATGGATTTCCATCTTGTTTAAACATGTGCCACATAGTGGCTGGGAAGCCTAAGAAAATGTACCATTAAAAAGATCATGACTCTGAATCAGTAAATACTGAAAGGAAATTTACAAAATATTAGCAAGACATTGTTCTCAAGTGTTGGGGCTTTGTTTTAAGTTTGATTGTTAATGTTTGAATTTTCTGTATTTTACAAGATTTTTGCAACAAATGCATTCATTTCATGATGACACATATACACTTAGTTAAAAATATAAAAGACACATGTGTTTAAGATATGACTGCTAGAGGGAGCCAAGATGGCGGCGTGAGTAGAGCAGTGGAAATCTCCTCCCAAAAACCACATATATCTATGAAAATATAACAAAGACAACTCTTCCTATAATAAAGACCAGAGGCACAGGACAATATCCAGACCACATCCACACCTGCGAGAACCCAGCGCCTCATGAAGGGGGTAAGATATAAGCCCCGGCCCGGCAGGAGCCGAGCACCCATCCCCCCAACTCCCGGCGGGAGAAGAATAGGCAGAGCGGGAGGGAGAGGGAGCCCAGGACTGCCGAACACCCAGCCCCAGCCATCCGGACCAGAGCGCAGACACAGTGCATGCGCATGGCCCTGGATACTAGGGAAAAAGGGCAGCAAGAATGGTGAGTGGGTGCCTGAGGCCAGCGCCAGAGGACATAAGAAAAGCAAGCAGACTCTGTTTTGGCAAGCTCTTTTTGGAAGTCTTAAAGGGATAGGGACCCCAATACTAGGGAAACAGGGCAGCAAGACCGGTGAGCAGATGCCTGAGGCTGGCGCCGGAGAATAAAGAAAAACAAGCGGCCATTTTTTATTAATTTTTTAATTTTTTTAATTAAAAAAATTTTTTTTGTGTGTGGTCGTCGTTGTGTTTTGGCGGGTTATTTTTGGAAGTCTTAAGGGGCAGGGTGTCACACTTAATACAGAGGTAGGGAATCAGGGGATCTCTGGGCACCCTAATCCCCTGGGCTGCAGAGAGCACTGAGGCCCCTTACGGACATAAATAGCCTCCCTCCACTCCCCCTCCAACGGGGCTCCACAACTTTGGAGTAGCTGCCCGAGCCAGGCCACGCCCACAGCAACAGCGGAGATAAACTCCATAGCAGCCGGGCAGGAAGCAGAAGCCCTGTCTGCGCGCAGCTGCGCAGCACAAGCCACTAGAGGTCGCTGTTCTCCCAGGAGAGGAGGGCCACAAACCAACAAGAAGGAAAGTTCTTCCAGCCGTCACACGTCCCAGCTCTGCAAACTATTCTATCACCATGAAAAGGCAAAACTACACGCAGACAAAGATCACAGAGACAACACCAGAGAAGGAGACAGACCTAACCAGTCTTTCAGACAAAGAATTCAAAATAAAAATCATAAACATGCTGACAGAGATACAGAGAAATATGCAAGAGATATGAGATGAAGTCCGGAGGGAGATCACAGATGCCAGAAAGGAGATTGCAGAAATGAAACAAACTCTGGAAGGGTTTATAAGCAGAATGGATAGGATGCAAGAGGCCATTGATGGAATTGAAACCAGAGAACAGGAATGCATAGAAGCTGACATAGAGAGAGATAAAAGGATCTCCAGGAATGAAACAATATTAAGAGAACTGTGTGACCAATCCAAAAGGAACAATATCCATATTATAGGGGTACCAGAAGAAGAAGAGAGAGGAAAAAGGATGGAAAGTATCTTGAAAGAAATAATTGCTGAAAACTTTCCCAAACTGGGGGAGGAAATAATCGAACAGACCACAGAAATACACAGAACCCCCAACAGAAAGGATCCAAGGAGGACAAAACTAAGACACATAATAATTAAAATGGCAAAGATCAAGGACAAGGAAAGAGTGTGAAAGGCAGCTAGACAGAAAAAGGTCACCTATAAAGGAAAACCCATCAGGCTAACATCAGACTTCTCGACAGAAACCCTACAGGCCAGAAGAGAATGGCATGATATATTTAATGCAATGGAACAGAAGGGCCTTGAACCAAGGATACTGTATCCATCAGGACTATCATTCAAATATGATGGTGGGATTAAACAATTCCCAGACAAACAAAAGCTGAGGGAATTTGATTTCCACAAACCACCTCTACAGAACATCTTACAGGGACTGCTCTAGATGGGAGCACTCCTAGAAAGAGCACAGCACAAAACACCCAACATATGAAGAATCGAGGAGGAGGAATAAGAAGGGAGAGAAGAAAAGAATCTTCAGACAGTGTATATAAAAGCTCAATAAGCGAGCTAAGTTAGGCAGTAAGATACTAAAGAGGCTAACCTTGAATATTTAGTAATCATGAATTTAAAGCCTGCAATGGCAATAAGTACATATCTTTAAATACTCACCCTAAATGTTAATTGACTGAATGCACCAATCAAAAGACCCAGAGCAATAGAATGGATAAAAAAGCAAGACCCATCTATATGCTGCTTACAAGAAACTCATTTCAAACCCAAAGACATGTACAGACTAAAAGTCAAGGGATGGAAAAACATATTTCAGGAAAACAACAGTGAGAAGAAAGCAGCGGTTGCAGTACTAATATCAGACAACATAGACTTCAAACACCGCAGAAATACAAAGAATTATTAGACAATACTATGAAAACCTATATGCTAACAAGCTGGAAAACCTAGAAGAAATGGACAACTTCCTAGAAAAATACAACCTTCCAAGACTGACCCAGAAAGAAACAGAAAATCTAAACAGACCAATTACCAGCAACAAAATTGAAGCGGTAATCAAAAAACTACCAAAGAACAAAACCCCCGGGCCAGATGGATTTACCTCGGAATTCTATCAGACACACAGGGAAGACATAATACCCATTCTCCTTAAAGGTTTCCAAAACATAGAGGAGGAAGGAATACTCCCAAACTCATTCTATGAAGCTAACATCACCCTAATACCAAAACCAGGCAAAGACCCCACCAAAAAAGAAAACTACAGACCAATATCCCTGATGAACGTAGATGCAAAAATACTCAACAAAATATTAGCAAACCGAATTCAAAAATACATCAAAAGGATCATACACCACGACCAAGTGGGACTCATCCCAGGGATGCAAGGATGGTACAACATTTGAAAGTCCATCAACATCATCCACGACATCAAAAAAAAGAAAGACAAAAACCACATGATCATCTCCATAGATGCTGAAAAAGCATTTGACAAAGTTCAACATCCATTCATGATAAAAACTCTCAGCAAAATGGGCAAAGAGGGCAAGTACCTCAACATAATAAAGGCCATCTATGAAAAACCCACAGCCAACATTATATTGAATAGCGAGAAGCTGAAAGCATTTCCGCTGAGATCGGGAACTAGACAGGGATGCCCACTCTCCCCACTGTTATTTAACATAGTACTGGAGGTCCTAGCCACGGCAATCAGACAAAACAAAAAAATACAAGGAATCCAGATTGGCAAAGAAGAAGTCAAACTGTCACTATTTGCAGATGACATGATACTGTACATAAAAAACCCTAAAGACTCCACCCCAGAACTACTAGAACTGATATCGGAATACAGCAAAGTTGCAGGATACAAAATCAACACACAGAAATCTGTGGCTTTCCTATATACTAACAATGAACCAACAGAAAGAGAAATCAGGAAAACAACTCCATTCACAATTGCATCAAAAAAAATGAAATACCTAGGAATAAACCTAACCAAAGAAGTGAAAGATTTATACTCAGAAAACTACAAGTCACTCTTTAGGGAAATTAAAGGGGACACTAACAGATGGAAACTCATCCCATGCTCATGGCTAGGAAGAATTAATATCATCAAAATGGCCATCCTGCCCAAAGCAATATACAGATTTTGTGCAATCCCTATCAAATTACCAGCAACATTCTTCAATGAACTGGAACAAATAATTCAAAAATTCATATGGAACCACCAAAGACCCCGAATAGCCAAAGCAATCCTGAGAAAGAAGAATAAAGTAGGGGGATCTCACTCCCCAATTTCAAGCTCTACTATAAAGCCATAGTAATAAAGACAATTTGGTACAGGCACAAGAACAGAGCCACAGACCAGTGGAACAGACTAGAGACTCCAGACATTAACCCAAACATATATGGTCAATTAATATTTAATAAAGGAGCCATGGACATACAATGGTGAAATGACAGTCTCTTCAACAGATGGTGCTGGCAAAACTGGACAGCTACATGTAGGAGAATGAAACTGGACCATTGTCTAACCCCATATACAAAAGTGAACTCAAAATGGATCAAAGACCTGAATGTAAGCCATGAAACCATTAAACTCATGGAAAAAAAACATAAGCAAAAATCTCTTAGACATAAACATGAGCAACCTCTTCTTGAATATATCTCCCCGGGCAAGGAAAACAACAGCAAAAATGAGTAAGTGGGACTATATTAAGCTGAAAAGCTTCTGTACAGCAAAAGACACCATCAATAGAACAAGAAGGATCCCTACAGTATGGGAGAATATATTTGAAAATGACACATCCGATAAAGGCTTGACGTCCAGAATATATAAAGAGCTCACACGCCTCAACAAACAAAAAACAAATAACCCAATTAAAAAATGGGCAGAGGAACTGAACAGACAGTTCTCCAAAAAAGAAATACAGATGGCCAACAGACACATGAAAAGATGCTCCACATCGCTAATTATCAGAGAAATGCAAATTAAAACTACAATGAGGTATCACCTCACACCAGTAAGGATGGCTGCCATCCAAAAGACAAACAACAACAAATGTTGGCGAGGCTGTGGAGAAACGGGAACCCTCCTACACTGCTGGTGGGAATGTAAACTAGTTCAACCATTGTGGAAAGCAGTATGGAGGTTCATCAAAATGCTCAAAACAGACTTACCATTTGACCCAGGAATTCCACTCCTAGGAATTTACCCTAAGAATGCAGCAATCAAGTTTGAGAAAGACCAGTGCACCCCTATGTTTATTGCAGCACTATTTACAATAGCCAAGAATTGGAAGCAACCTAAATGTCCATCAATAGATGAATGGATAAAGAAGATGTGGTACATATACACAATGGAATACTACTCAGCCACAACACAAGGGCGAATCTACCATTTGCAGCAACATGGATGGAGCTGGAGGGTATTATGCTCAGTGAAACAAGCCAAGCGGAGAAAGAGAAATACCAAATGATTTCACTCATCTGTGGAATATAAGAACAAAGGAAAAACTGAAGGAACAAAACAGCAGCAGAATCACAGAACTCAAGAACGGACTAACAGGTACCAAAGGGAAAGGGACTGGGGAGGATGGGTGGGTAGGGAGGGATAAGGAGGGGTGGGAGAAGAAGAGGGATATTAAGATTAGCATGCATGGTGGGGTGGGAGAAAGGGGAGGGCTGTACAACACAGAAAAGGCAAGTAGTGATTCTACAACATTTAGCTATGCTGATGGACAGTGATTGTAAAGGGGTTTATAGGGGGGACCTGGTATAGGGGAGAGCGTAGTAAACATAATATTCGGCATGTAAGTGTAGATTAATGATACCAAAAAAAAAAAAGGCAGGTCCTGTGTGTTGACCTAAAATGAGATCTACACAAGTGCATAAAGGGCATATAAAAGTGTAGGCAAAGGGTCTGTTTGTGTTTATACAGAGGATCAAAGCCTAATTTGGCTACCCTGAAAATGAACTAAGATACGATATGAAAAAGAACTTCCAATTTCAGCACTCTCTGGCAGACTCATGCCAGAAGATGATCATCAAAAAACCCCAACAAAGATCTACGCACTGCTACAGGTGTATATGCACTCATCCCACCAGTTCCTGGACTTGCCATGGGAATGAAGAAGGAGATATCTAAGCTGGCCTGTGCATACAGTACAACAACAAATTTGACTGGATCTATACTGTTGGAACTCAACCAAGAATTAGGAGAAGTGCAAATTGTAGCATTCCAAAATCTTAAAACCACAGACTATTTACTGTTAAAAGAACATATGGGATGTGAACAGTCCCCAGGAATGGGTTGTTTTAATTTGTCTGATTTCTCTCAGACTGTTCAAGTTTAGTTGGACAATATCCACCATATCATAGATAAGTTTTCACAAATGCCTAAGGTGCCTAACTGGTTTTCTTGGTTTCACTGGAGATGGCTGGTAATTACAGGTATGCTTTGGTTATGTAACTATACTCCTATTATGTTAATGTGTGTGCACAATTTAATTAGAAGTTTAAAACCTATACATGCTGAATTTACTCCACAAGAAGATATGTCAAAGAAATAATCAATCTTCCCATGATTTGTTCCGCCTGCTACTTCTATAGCTTTTCTTCTTCCTTCCTAATTACAACCCTTAAATAGAATTCATGCCTCATATCAAATTAACCAAGTATCATAATTCCTCCAAGTGGTAAAGATACCTCAAGACAAATGCTGGGCATAGAAACCACAGGGCATAAATATGCAAAGAAGTAAAAAGCTAACCTTTTCAAACAATAAGGCTTCTCTCTCACTTACCAACTTAACATTTCCCTGTATGGCCCCGGAAGATGACTGGTTAGCCAGAGACGGGTAAGATTCCTCAAGGGAGGAACAACCTAAGACAGGCACAGTCGCAGGGGGGCCATCAGGTGAGAAATTGGGGATCAACAGAGGTGAGGCTTAGAACCTCACCCCCCCTGTTCTGAGAGAAATCTTCTGCATCCGTGGATGTTTTATTGCCCTTGTCTAGCTTGGATTAACACACAGTCTACAGGCACACACCTGATCATCTACATTTACTCTCTTACAACACTAAACTATGTTTTCTACCTTTATCTTGTATCTACCTACCACTTCAGCATTTTATTAAAAATAATAATAAGAAAGAGAGAAACATCGTATCCACATATAAATCAAGTATAAAAATCAAGTGAGTATTCATATTTGAACTGACTGTTTATAGTTCATAATGCATGAGCAAAACCGAAAGTTTCTCTGATGACTGCCCTTGTACTGTTCACCATATAACTTATTCACTATGTAAGAATTTGTTCTCCATGTAAGAACTTGTTCGTAATGCTTCAGAAGATTGGAGACTGATGAAAATTAGGCTTGGGATGGATTAATGATTGTGCTTTGAGCATTGACTCCCCTATACAGAATTTTATTGTTGTTAACAACCATTTGATCAATAAATATGAGAGATACCCTCACAAAAAAAAAAAAGGTGCACACTTCCAATTGTAAAATAAATAAGTAACCGGGATGTAATGTATAGCATAAGGAATATAGTGAAAATACTGTAACAGCTTGGTATGGTGTTAGCTGGTACCTAGAATTATCATGTATATAAATGTTGAATCACTGTGTTGTACATCTGAAACTAATGTAATACTGTATGTCAACTACCCTTCAATAAAAAATAATTATCTACAAAAAAAAAGATTTAATTTATTTAAACTAAAAACAAAATAAAACAAAAAAAATAGACTTCAAAACAAAGAAAGTAACAAGAGATAAAGAGGGACACTACATAATGTCAGCAGAAGGAGGGACATAATAAAGATCAGGAAAGAAATAAACAAAATTGAAGAGAATAAAACAATAGCAAAAATCAATGAAACCAAGAGCTGATTCTTTGATAAAATAAACAAAATAGATAAGCCTCTAGCCAAACTTATTAAGAGAAAAAGAATCCACACAAATCAACAGAATCACAAATGAGAAGGGAAAAATCATGACAGACTCCACAGAAATACAAAGAATTATTAAAGACTACTATGAAAATCTATATGCCAACAAGCTGGAAAACCTAGAAGAAATGGACAACTTCCTAGAAAAATACAACCTTCCAAGACTGACCAAGGAAGAAACACAAAAGTTAAACAAACCAATTACGAGCAAAGAAATTGAAACGGTAATCAAAAAACTACCTAAGAACAAAACACCTGGGCCAGACGGATTTACCTCAGAATTTTATCAGACAAACAGAGAAGACATAATACCTATTCTCCTTAAAGTTTTCCAAAAAATAGAAGAGGAGGGAATACTCCCAAACTCATTCTATGAAGCCAACATCACCCTAATACCAAAAACAGGCAAAGACACAACCAAAACAGAAAATTACAGACCAATATCCCTGATAAGCCTAGATGCAAAAATACTTAATGAAATATTAGCAAACCGAATACAAAAGTATATCAAAAGGATCATACACCATGACCAAGTGGGATTCATCCCAGGGATGCAAGGATGGTACAACATTCAAAAATCCATCCACATCATCCACCACATCAACAAAAAGAAAGACAAAAACCACATGATCATCTCCATAGATGCTGAAAAAGCGTTTGACAAAATTCAGCACCCACTCATGATAAAAACTCTCAGCAAAATGGGAATAGAGGGCAAGTACCTCAACATAATAAAGGCCATAAAGCATAAACACACAGGCAACATTATGCTGAACAGCGAGAAGCTGAAAGCTTTTCCTCTGAGATCGGGAACTAGACAGGGATGCCCACTCTCCCTACTGTTATTTAGCATAGTACTGGAGGTCCCAGCCATGGCAATCAGACAAAACAAAGAAATACAAGGAATCCAGATTGGTAAAGAAGAAGTTAAACTATCACTATTTGCAGATGACATGATATTGTACATAAAAAACCTTAAAGTGTCCACTCCAAAAACTACTAGAACTAATATCGGAATTCAACAAAGTTGCAGGATACAAAATTAACTTGCAGAAATCTGTAGCTTTCCTATACACTAACAATGAACCAATAGAAAGAGAAATCAGGAAAACAATTCAATTCACAATTGCATAAAAAAGAATAAAATACCTAGGAATAAATCTAACCAAAGAAGTGAATGACCTATACTCTGAAAACTACAAGTCACTCTTAAGAGAAATTAAAGGGGACACTAACAAATGGAAACTCATCCCATGTTTGTGGCTAGGAAGAATTAATATCATCAAAATGGCCATTCTGCTCAAAGCAATATACAGATTTGATGCAATCCCTATCAAATTACCAGCAACATTCTTCAATGAACTGGAACAAATAATTCAAAAATTCATATGGAAACTCAAAAGACCCCGAATAGCCAAAGCAATCCTGAGAAAGAAGAAAAAGTAGGGGGGATCTCACTCCCCAATTTCAAGCTCTACTATAAAGCCACAGTAATCAAGACAATTTGGTACTGGCACAAGAACAGAGCCACAGACCAGTGGAACAGACTAGAGACTCCAGACATTAACCCAAACATATATGGTCAATTATTATTTGATAAAGGAGCCATGGACATACAATGGCGAAATGACAGTCTCTTCAACAGATGGTGCTGGCAAAACTGGACAGCTACATGTAGGAGAATGAAACTGGACCATTGTCTAACCCCATATACAAAAGTAAATTCAAAATGGATCAAAGACCTGAATGTAAGCCATGAAACCATTAAACTCGTGGAAAAAAACATAAGCAAAAACCTCTTAGACATAAACATGAGCAACCTCTTCTTGAATATATCTCCCCGGGCAAGGAAAACAACAGCAAACATGAACAAGTGGGACTATATTAAGATGAAAAGCTTCTGTACAGCAAAAGACACCATCAATAGAACAAAAAGGAACCCTACAGTATGGGAGAATATATTTGAAAATGACACATCCAATAAAGGCTTGACGTCCAGAATATATAAAGAGCTCACACGCCTCAACAAACAAAAAACAAATAACCCAATTAAAAAATGGGCAGAGGAACTGAACAGACAGTTCTCCAAAAAAGAAATACAGATGGCCAACAGACACATGAAAAGATGCTCCACATCGCTAATTATCAGAGAAATGCAAATTAAAACTACAATGAGGTATCACCTCACACCAGTAAGGATAGCTGCCATCCAAAAGACAAACAACAACAAATGTTGGCGAGGCTGTGGAGAAACGGGAACCCTCCTACACTGCTGGTGGGAATGTAAACTAGTTCAACCATTGTGGAAAGCAGTATGGAGGTTCATCAAAATGCTCAAAACAGACTTACCATTTGACCCAGGAATTCCACTCCTAGGAATTTACCCTAAGAATGCAGCAATCAAGTTTGAGAAAGACCAGTGCACCCCTATGTTTATTGCAGCACTATTTACAATAGCCAAGAATTGGAAGCAACCTAAATGTCCATCAATAGATGAATGGATAAAGAAGATGTGGTACATATACACAATGGAATACTACTCAGCCATAACACAAGGGCAAATCCTACCATTTGCAGCAACATGGATGGAGCTGGAGGGTATTATGCTCAGTGAAACAAGCCAAGCGGAGAAAGAGAAATACCAAATGATTTCACTCATCTGTGGAATATAAGAACAAAGGAAAAACTGAAGGAACAAAACAGCAGCAGAATCACAGAACTCAAGAACGGACTAACAGGTACCAAAGGGAAAGGGACTGGGGAGGATGGGTGGGTAGGGAGGGATGGGGGGAGGAAGAAGGGGGGTATTAAGATCAGCATGTATAGGGGGGGTGGGAGAAAGGGGAGGGCTGTACAACACAGAGAAGACAAGTAGTGAGTCTACAACATTTAGCTATGCGGATGGACAGTGACAGTAAAGGGGTTTATAGTGGGGACCTGGTATAGGGGAGAGCCTAGTAAACATAATATTCTTCATGGAAGTGTAGATTAAAGATAACAAAAAAAAAAGAAAGAAAAGAGGGATTACTCCATGATAGGATATAACTAAATGTAAATCAACGATTAATGCATGCTTTAAATATCCTTAACTTTGATCACTTAAAGGGTGTCAGATGATCGGCTATGGAGGTACACTTTTCTGATAATATTCTTTTCTCTTAAAAAAGAAAAAAAGCAGTTCCTGTGTGGTGACCTCCAATGAGTTCTACACAATGGTATAAAGGGCAGATCAAAGTGTGGGCAAAGGGTCTGTTTGTATTTATACAGAGGATCAAAGCCTAATTTGGCTACCCAGAAAATGAACTAAGATATGATATGAAGAAGAACTTCCAACATCAGCACTCTCTGGAAGAGTCATACCAGAAGATGATCATCAAAAAACCTCAACAAAAATCCAGGAGATGCTGCAGTTGTAGCTGCATTCATCCCACCGGTTCCTGGACTTGCCATTGGAATGAAGAAGGAGATATCTAAGCTGGCCTGTGCATACAGTAAAACAACAAATTTGACTGGATCTATACTGTCGGAACTCAACCAAGAATTAGGAGAAGTGCAAGTTGCAGCGCTCCAAAATCTTGCGACTACAGACTATCTACTGTTAAAAGAACATATGGGATGTGAACAGTTCCCAGGAATGTGTTGTTTTAATTTGTCTGATTTCTCTCAGACTGTTCAAGTATAGTTGGACAATATCCATCATATCATAGACAAATTTTCACAAATGCCTAGGATGCCTAACTGGTTTTCTTGGCCTCACTGGAGATGGCTCGTAATTATAGATCTGCTTTGGTTATGTAACTGTATTCCTGTTATGTTAATGTGTGTGCGCAATTTAATTAGTAGTTTAAAACCTATACATGCTTATGTTACTCTACAAGAAGATATGTCAAAGAAATAATCAATCTCCCCATGTTTTCTTCCATCTGCTACCTCTATAGCTTTTCTTCTTCCTTCCTAATTACAACCCTTAAATAGAATTCGTGCCTCATATCGAATTTACCGAGTATCATAATTCCTCCAAGTGGTAAAGATACCTCAAGACAAATGCTGGGCATAGAGGCCACAGGGCATAAATCTGCATAGAAGTAAAAAGCTAACCTTTTCAAACAATATTAGGCTTCTCTCTCACTTACCAACTTTACATCTCCCTGTATGGCCCCGGAAGATGACTGGTTAGCCAGAGATGGGTAAGATTCCTCAAGGGAGGAACAACCTAAGACAGGCACAGTCGCAGGGGGGCCATCAGGTGAGAAATTGGGGATCAACAGAGGTGAGGCTTAGAACCTCATCCCCCCTGTTCTGAGAGAAATCTTCTGCATCCGTGGATGGATGTTTTGTTGCCCTTGTCTAGCTTGGATTAACACATAGTCTACAGGCACACACCTGATCATCTACGTTTGCTCTATTACAACACTAAACTATGTTTTCTACCTTTATCTTGTATCTACCTACCACTTCAGCATTTTATTAAAAACAATAATAACAAAGAGAGAAATGTGGTATCCACATATAAATCAAGTATAAAAATCAAATGAATATTCATATTTGAACTGACTGTTTATAGTTCATAATGCATGAGCAAAATCGAAAGTTTCTCTGATGACTGCCCTTGTACTGTTCACCATGTAACTTATTCACTATGTAAGAATTTGTTCTCCATGTAAGAACTTGTTCGTTATGCTTCAGAATATGGGAGACTGATGAAAATTAGACTTGGGGTGGATTAATGATTGTGCATTGAGCTTTGACTCCCCTATACAGAATTTTATTGTTGTTAACAACCATTTGATCAATAAATATGAGAGATGCCCTCACAAAAAAAAAAAAAAAGTACACACTTCCAATTGTAAAATAAAGAAGTAACCGGGATGTAATGTATAGCATAAGGAATATAGTCAAAATATTGTAACAACTTGGTATGGTGATAGCTGATAGAATTATCATGTATATAAATGTTGAATCACTGTGTTGTACACCTGAAAGTAATGTAATACTGTGTGTCAACTACACTTCAATAAAAAATAATTATCTACAAAAAAAAAAAAAAGATATGCCTGCTAGATCTACTTCTTCTACCGACAATGGAAAGAGGAAAGAAAGCCAAGAGGGCTTGAAAATTGCCCTCTGCCCTTCCAACTCCATTGAAAAACTAACACACACACACAAACACACACACACACACACACACAAGTGAGTCGTCTTCTATTCCAGCCCTATTCAAACACAAAGGTTTCCAAGAGATTATGAAAGGTCTTTTGGAGAAAATACCACCATTTTTAAATTCACTGCTTCTTCAGCTGCCAGGTTCCAGCCCCCCACTAAGTCACTGTGCAATGAAAATGGTCCTCTGAGCTCCCACGTGCTGCCTTTCTCTACGAAAGCTGCCAGTCACTGGGCCTCCAGATGGCAGCAGCAGGATAAAGGGCAAAGACTCCCGCAATTATCAAGGCAGAGAATGGGCCAGAGATAAGGAATACAAACAAAGAGAAGTGAGAAAGGTTAGGCCTTACAGTCTGAAAGCCAGCAGGTGTCCGCATTCAGGACAAAGTCCATTTCCACAGACTTCCACAAATCAAACAGTCAGTGAGAAATTGAATAAAATCCTGCCTGACAGATTGACTGGGAAGAATCAGGATGGACCTGCAATGTAAGAACCAGATTCTCTACTGTCATTTCTATATTCCTTTGGAACACCTTATCTGCTTGTAAAGAGAAAGCCATAGTAGTAGGCCCAAACTGCCAGTTAGCCAGTCATATTTTAGCTCCACTTTCTCAGTTCACTGTGAAGTGAGTTCTCAGCTTAAAGTTCCTGAGAATGCACATCCTGGTGGGAGGGCACCCCCTGAAAAGTCAGTGCCTGTGCCCCTGGGGAAGAGCAGGGCTCTGTAGAAGGGTGAATTTGAAATCATGAACACACTGCTCTGGATGGGAACCCATCATTCCTAAAGAATGGCAGTAAGTGCAGTGGTTAAAATGCAGTGCTCTGGGCTCACACAGACTCGTTTGAAGCCCAGATCCAAATCTACCATCTCAGCTCACACAGTGGAGAAAATAATATGAAATAAAATGAAACACTGTGGCCCCCTATGTGGTCCCATAGGCAAGTGGACTAGGCAGGTGGTAGAGGCCCTGAGTCAGCCAGGTCAGCTCATGCTGTGCAATGAAGACTCCCCATAGCCATTCTTGCCTATCAGCAAGATTGCTGCAGCCCCTCACCAATGGCCAGGAAGAGAAACTGCCTGGTATGCTCAGTGGAGATACGCTGCATGGGAATCTGATCTCCATGCCCTTGCTAGAATTCCTTAGAAGAGTGGTTAACAATCCCAGTCCTTGCCTCCTCTCACACATAGACAGCTTCAAAATGTGCACACTCTGTTCTTTCAAGACACTAACCAGATGTATCCTTGATACACTGCTCTGATGTATTGATTAACAGACCCTCCTTCCTGCACATATCCCCTGTTGTTAAAAGCTTTATAAGCTGCTTTCAGACAAAGGGCTGTGGAGCATTTTGCTGAGAACTCTCCCTGGTAATGGTCCCCAGTAAGACTCTGAATACAAACAACCTTTCTTAACAGCTGTGTTGATTTAAGTCCACAATAATAATGCCTTCCCCTCAACAACTGTTATGAGGATAAAATTAGAATGGTCAGGTCCTTAATGAGTGCTCAAAAAATGTTGATGGATCTTATCAAAAGAATGGTAAGTTCTGGGTTCCAGCATCCTTTTACACAGGTGAAAGTTCCTGCAGCTCTCACATATTTAGGGAAATACTTTTAGAATTAGAAGCACAATCTGGAGTATATGATCTGTAATACAGAACAGACCTTAAACTTTTTGCTTTTAAAACCTATTTGTACTTTTAAGGGAACACCTGAAAATGTGGTTTTGGAACACAATGAAGATGTTACAAAAAAAATTTTAATGGAAATGGCCATTGTACTGAAAGAAACAGCTGAAGACATATGGCTTATGGCCATATTTTTTAGATACATCTTGAAGGAGTTTTCTATATTTTGAAGGTTTCACAAATGCCTGTAATCCTGAAGTATGGGAAGGAAAGAAGGGGAGGTTAAATACTCTCAATATGTGAGATGGAGAATAAAGAATTTTCCCAATTTGCTATATACACTATAGTTAATTCCCAGAGTGGTTATAGGCAACATATTGTAAACATTTTCCTACAATATCTTTCTTGTAACTGACTGCTTTCTGGAATTCCAGATATTACAAAGCCTAATTCATGGGGTAACCATGACATCTGCAAGTTTCCAGCTGAGACTTTCTTACAACTCAATCATTTAGAGAAACAAAAAAGGTTTTTCTGACAACTAAATAAATTACTTTTGTATTCTGCCTTAGGACAACATGTTTTTATTATTGAAAACTTCTAAAAAATGAAAATTAAATTACTAAACAGCAATATAGTTTAACATTTAGGAGTTTAGCAATAGATTTATTCATGAGTCATACTTTCCAGGATATTAATAATACACTGTAAAATGAACAAAAAATAATAATTTTCAGTCTTGCTAATTTCTCCTCTTAAAAAATCAGTACAGAGCCAAGATGGCGGTGTGAGTAGAGCAGCGGAAATCTCCTCCCAATACCACAGATATTTTTGAAAATACAACAAATACAACTATCCCTACAAGAGAGACCAGAAGACACAGGACAACATCCAGACCACATCCACACCTGCAAGAACCAAGCACCTAGCGAAGGGGGTAAGATACAAGCCCCAGCCCGGCGGGACCCGAGCGCCCCACACCCCAGCTCCTGGTGGGAGGAGAGGAGTCAGAGCAGGGAGGGAGAGGGAATCCAGGACTGCTAAACACCCAGCCCCAGCCATCAGCACTGGGAACGCAGACACACAGTGTGTGGGGTGCCGGATACGAGGGAAATGGGACAGTAAAACCTGTGAGCGGGTCCCTGTAGCCAGCGCCCCTGGGACAAAGAAAAAGCGAGTGGTTTTTGAAAGGCTTAAAGGGACAAGGACCCCACAGCTGGATGGAAGCATCCCAGGACACACAGCCCAGCAGCTGGGAATCCAGGGGAACTCTGGGCTCCCTAACCCCCTGGGCAGCAGCACAGCTCTGAGGCCCCTCATGGCGATAAACAGCCTCCTGCCCATTCCCCCTCCAATGCGGCTCTGCCATAGCAGAGCAGAAGCCTGAGATCGGCCACACGCACAGCAACCACGGGGCTTACTCCCCAGCAGCCGGGCAAGAATCAGAGACTCCGTCTGTGGGCAGCTGCCCAGCAAAAGCTACTAGGGGTCGCCATTCTCCCAATAGAGGAAGGCCACAAACTAGCAAGAAGGGATATTCTTCCAGCTAACAAATGTGCCAGCTTCCCACAACTACCTCTATTGCCATGAAAAGGCAGAAGAATTTGATCCAGACCAAATGACAGAGGCAAACCCTGAGAAGGAGTTTGGAGAGAAAGAACAAACAAATCAAACAAATCTCCCTAAAAAAGAATTCAAAATAAAGGTCATAACCATGCTGATGGAGCTGCAGAGAAAAATACAAGAACTAACGGACACAGTAGGGACGGAGACTACAGAAATAAAACAATCTATGGAAGGATGTAAAAGCAGAATGGATGAGATGCAAGAGGCCATTGATGGAATAGAAACCAGAGAAGAGAAACACAGAGAACCTAATGCAGAGAGAGAGAAAGGATCTCCAGGAATGAAGAATATTAAGAGAACTGTGTGACCAATCCAAAAGGAACAATATCTGCATTATAGGGGTACCAGAAGAAGAAGAGAGAGAAAAATGGATAAAAAGTGTATTTGAAGAAATAATTGTTGAAAACTTCCCCAAACTGGGGGAGGAAATAGTTGCTCAGACCACAGAAGTACAAAGAACTCCCAACACAAGGGACCCAAGGAGGACAACACCAATAATTAACACAAATAAAAACATAATAATTAAAATGGCAAAGATCAAGGACAAGGACAGAGTTTTAAAGGCAGCTAGAGAGAGGAAAAAGGTCACCTACAAAGGAAATACCAATAGGCTATCATCAGACTTCTCAACAGAAACCTTACAGGCCAGAAGAGAATGGCATGATATATTTAATACGATGAAACAGAAGGGCCTTGAACCAAGAATACTATATCCAGCACAATTATCATTTAAGTATGAAGGCGGGATTAAACAATTCTCAGACAAGCAAAAGCTGAGGAATTTGCCTCCCAAAAACCACCTCTACAGGGTATTTTAGAGGGACTGCTCTAGATGGGAGCACTCCTAAGGCTAAACAGATGTCACCAGAGAAAATAAAATCACAGCAAAGAAAGCAGACCAAACAAATACTAACTAAAGGCAAAAAAATAAAATCAACTACCCACAAAAGCAGTCAAAGGAAACACAAAATAGCACAGAATAAAACAACCAACATATAAAGAATGGAGGAGGAGGAAGAAGAAGGGAGAGAAATAAAGAAACATCAGACAGTGTCTATAATAGCTAAATAAGTAAATGAAGTTAGACAGTAAGGTACTAAAGAAGCTAACCTTGAAACTTTGGTAACCACGAATCTAAAACCTGCAATGGCAATACATACGTATCTTTCAATAATCACCCTAAATGTCAATGGACTGAATGCACCAATCAAAAGACACAGAGTAATAGAATGGATAAAAGAGCAAGACCCATCTATATGCTGCTTACAAAAGACCCACCTCAAACTCAAAGACATGCACAGACTAAAAGTCAATGGAAGGAAAAAGATATTTCATGCAAACAACAGGGAGAAAAGAGCAGGTGTTGCAGTACTAGTATCTAACAAAATAGACTTCAAAACAAAGAAAGTAACAAGAGATAAAGGAGGACATTACATAATGATAAAGGGCTCAGTACAACAAGAGGATATAACCATTATAAATATATATACACCCAACACAGGAGCACCAGCATATGTGAAACAAATACTAACAGAATTAAAGGAGGAAATAGAATGCAATGCACTCACTTTTGAAGACTTCAACACACCACTCACTACAAAGGATAGATCCACCAGACAGAAAATAAGTAAGGACACAGAGGCACTGAACAGCACACTAGAACAGATGGACCTAATAGACATCTATAGAACTCTACATCTGAAAGCAACAGGATACACATTCCTATCAAGTGCACATGGAACAATCTCCAGAATAGACCACAAAGTAGGCCACAAAAAGAGCCTCAGTAAATTCCAAAAGATTGAAATTCTACCAACCAACTTTTCAGACCACAACAGTATAAAACTAAAAATAAACTCTACAAAGAAAACAAAAAGTCTCACAAACACATGGAGGCTTAAGAACATGCTTCTAAATAACCAATGGATCAACGACCAAATAAAAACAGAGATCAGGCAATGTATGGAAACAAATGACAATGACAACACAAAGCCCCACTTCTGTGGGACACAGCAAAAGCAGTCTTAACAGGAAAGTATATAGCAATCCAGGCATATTTAAAGAAGGAAGAACAATCCCAAATGAATAGTCTAACATCACAATTAGTGAAATTAGAAAAAGAAGAACAAATGAGGCCTAAAGTCAGCAGAAGGACAGACATAATAAAGATCAGAGAAGAAATAAATAAAATTGAGAAGAATAAAACAATAGAAAAAAATCAATGAAACCAAGAGCTGGTTCTTTGAGAAAATAAACAAAATAGATAAGCCTCTAGCCAGACTTATTAAGAGAAAAAGAGAGTTAACACACATCAACAGAATCAGAAACAAGAAAGGAAAAATCACGACGGACCCCACAGGAATACAAAGAATTATTATAGAATACTATGAAAACCTATATGCTAACAAGCTGGAAAACCTAGAAGAAATGGACAACTTCCTAGAAAAATACAAACTTCCAAGACTGACCAAGGAAAAAACACAAAATCTAAACAAACCAATTACAAGCAAAGAAATTGAATCGGTAATCAACAAACTACTCAAGAACAAAACCCCGGGGCCAGATGGATTTACCTTGGAATCTTATCAGACATACAGAGAAGACATAATACCCATTCTCCTTAAAGTTTTCCAAAAAATAGAAGAGGAGGGAACACTCCCAAACTCATTCTATGAAGTCAACATCACCCTAATACCAAAACCAGGCAAAGACCCCACCAAAAAAGAAAATTACAGACCAATATCCCTGGTAAACATAGATGCAAAAATACTCAAAAAAATATTACCAAACCGAATTCAAAAATACATCAAAAGGATCATACACCATGACCAAGTGGGATTCATTCCAGGGATGCAAGGATGGTACAAAATTTGAAAATCAATCAACATTATCCACCACATCAACAAAAGGAAAGACAAAAACCACATGATCATCTCCATAGATGCTGAAAAAGCATTTGACAAAATTCAACATCCATTCATGATAAAAACTCTCAGCAAAATGGGTATAGAGGGCAAGTACCTCAACATAATAAAGGCCATATATGACAAACCCACAGCCAACATCATACTGAACAGAGAGAAGCTGAAAGCTTTTCCTCTAAGATCGGGTACAAGACAGGGATGCACACTCTCCCTAGTGTTATTCAACAGAGTACTGGAGGTCCTAGCCATGGCAATTCAACAAAACAAAGAAATACAAGGAATCCAGTTTGGTAAAGAAGAAGTTAACTGTCACTATTTGCAAATGACATGATATTGTACATAAAAAATCCTAAAGAATCCACTCCAAACTACTAGAACTAATATCGGAATTCAGCAAAGTTTCAGGATACAAAATGAACACACAGAAATCTGTGGCTTTCCTATACATTAACAGTGAACTAATAGAAAGAAAAACCAGGAAAATAACTCCATTCACAATTGCATCAAAAAATTAAAATACCTAGGAATAAACCTAACCAAGGAAGTGAAACACCTATACCCTGAAAACTACAAGACATTCTTAAGAGAAATTAAAGAGGACACTAACAAATGGAAACTCATCACATGCTCCTGGCTAGGAAGAATTAACATTGTCAAAATGGCCATCCAGCCTAAAGCAATCTACAGATTTAATGCAATCCCTATCAAATTACCAACAGCATTCTTCAACGAACTGGAACAAATAGTTCTAAAATTCATATGGAACCACCAAAGACCCCGAATAGCCAAAGCAATCCTGAGAAGGAAAAATAAAGTGGGGGGAATCTCGCTCCCGAACTTCAAGCTCTACTAAAAAGCCACAGTAATCAATACAATTTAGTACTGGCACAAGAACAGAGTCACAGACCAGTGGAACAGAATAGAGTCTCCAGACATTAACCCAAACATATATGGTCAATTAATATAAGATAAAGGAGCCATGGACATACAATAGGGAAATGACAGCCTATTCAACAGCTGGTGTTGGCAAAACTGGACAGTTACATGTAAGAGAATGAAACTGGATCATTGTCTAACCCCATACACAAAATAAATTCAAAATGGATCAAAGACCTGAATGTAAGCCATGAAACCATAAAACTCTTAGAAAAAAACATAGGCCAAAGTCTCTTGGACATAAACATGAGTGACTTCTTCATGAACATATCTCCCCAGGCAAGGGAAAGAAAAGCAAAAATGAACAAGTGGGACTATATCAAGCTGAAAAGCTTCTGTACAGCAAAGGACACCATCAACAGAACAAAAAGGTATTCGACAATATGGGAGAATATTTTCATAAATGACAGATCCGATAAAGGATTGACATCCAAAATATATAAAGAGCTCATGCACCTCAAAAAACAAAAAGCAAATGATCCAATTAAAAAATGGGCAGAGGAGCTGAACAGACAGTTCCTCAAAGAAGAAATTCAGATGGCCAACAGACACATGAAAAGATGCTCCACATCGCTAGTCATCAGAGAAATGCAAATTAAAACCACAATTAGATATCACCTCACACCAGTAAGGATCACCGTCATCCAAAAGACAAACAGCAACAAATGTTGGTGAGGTTGTGAAGAAAGGGAACCCTCCTACACTGCTGGTGGGAATGTAAATTGGTACAACCATTGTGGAAAGCAGTATGGAGGTTCCTCAAAAAGCTCAAAATAGAAATACCATTTGACCTAGGAATCCCACTTCTAGGAATTTACCCTAAGAATGCAGCAGCCCAATTTGAAAAAGACACATGCACCCCTATGTTTATCACAGCACTATTTACAATAGCCAAGAAATGGAATCAACCTAAGTGTCCATCAGTAGATGAATGGATAAAGAAGTTGTGGTACATATACACAATGGAATACTACTCAGCCATAGAAGAAAACAAATCCTACCATTTTCAACAACATGGATGGAGCTAGAGGGTATTATGCTCAGAGAAATAAACCAGGTGGAGAAAGACAAGTACCAAATGATTTCACTCATATGTGGAATATAAGAACAAAGGAAAAACTGAAGGAACAAAACAGCAGCAGAATCACAGAACCCAAGAATGGACTAACAGTTACCAAAGGGAAAGAGACTGGGGAGAATGGGAGGGTAGGGATGGATAAGGGCGGGGAAGAAGAAAGGGGGCCTTATGATTAGCATGTATAATGTGGGAGGGGGGTACGGGGAGGGCTGTACAGCACAGAGAAGACAAGTAATGATTTTACAGCATCTTACTACTCTGATGGAAAGTGACTACTGGGGAATGTGGTAGGGGGGACTTGGTGAAGGGGGAAGTCAAATAAACATAATGTTCTTCATGTAATTGTAGATTAATGATACCAAATATATATATATATATATATATATATATATATATATATATATATCAAAAATAAATGAATAGAAAATTTAAAATGAAACTCTGAAAAAGGATTCAATTAACCATAGAGAAGGCAAGAATTGATGACAGGAGAACAAAAACTAGGTAAGACAAACAGAAACAAATAGTAAATGGTAAACCTAAATCCAAATATATCAGTAATTATTTTAAATGTTAGGGAACTAAACACTCCAGTTAAGAGGCAGAGATTATTAGAATAGAAAACAATTCAAGACTCACGTTTTTGATATCTGAAAGAAACAAATTTTAAATACGACACAGATAGGATTAAACTAAATGATGGAAAACCATAGCTTAAGAAAGTTGGTGTGTCTATATATTAATTACAAATAAAGTAGATAATAAGACAAACAGCACTACCAATAATAAAGGACACTTCACAGTGATTCAAGGGCCAGTTCATCAGGAAAATGTAACATACATAGTGAACAGCAGCTTCAAAATACGTTAAGCAAAAATTGGCAGAACTAAAGGGAGAAACGGACAAATCCACAGTAAGAGCTAGAGATTCTATCAACTCTCTGGGCAATAACAGAACTACTAAACAAAGAAATCGGTACACAGAGGATCTGAATAGTACTTTTCAACAATACTAAGTTAATTTATATTTTATATAAAACTATACAACTGCAAAATACATATTCTTTTAAAGTGTATGTGGGACATTTGTCATAACTTTAAGATGAGCCATAAAACAAGTCTCATATTTCAAAATTTGTAACTATATAAAATATGTTCTCTGACCATAATGGAATTCAATTAAAAGCCTTAAACTATGGGGGAGCCCTATATTCTGATAACCTCTCCTTGTCCATGAAACTCTTTTCTTCCTTTGCTTTTGTGAGATTTCACTTACTATTCTACTAAATTTTCTGTTACCTTTTCCAGGCATTTTTCTTACTACTACCTCATCTAACTTGAGAAACACAACAAATTTCTTTTGTACATATGGACCTTTGCTATTTTCACTACATATTTGTTGACTGGTGAATTAAATTTCATGTCTAACATATCTTCATAATTAATGATTTCAACGATAACCTCAACACAGTCAGTGTAACTGATACGGAACAGCTGTATAGTTTCTCCTAAAATCACCTCTCCTCTCAATTCTCCAGAATAACAGCACTTAAAACTTAGTCATATTTGATTTTCCCCTTTCCTTTAATGCTGTCTCAAATCACTCAGTGGAGTATGAAAATTACTTGAGAAACTGAATTTGCCAAGAACAAATTTAGATAATCTGGCAGCAGAATATTCTTTAAAGACCCTAAAATTCAGTGGCATCCTCCATTCAAAAAATTAAAAATGTAAATATTATCATTTTGGCCTCTGTGCAAGTAATGGTGCAGAGAGACCTTGACTTCACTAACAGCAATGTGGAATCAAGTGACAAATCATATCTTTCCTTCACCAAAAACCGCGAGCCTTGTTAAATGTCTGTTAAAGTAGTGCCTCTCAAATGAACTCTAGTGAAGACCATTTCTGTTTGGTTTTTAATTTCCAATCAGTCATGAACAAACAAATGTATTTCATAAAATACAATAAAAATGAATTTCAAGAAAAATGAATTTTAAAAGACATATAAAATACAAGTTCAAATTTTATATTATTAAATTTGACATACAATAATTCTGTCACATTCCTATAAGTTTCTAAACTACTTGCTCTCACTCCCGGCACTCATGCATGGCAGGCTGCTAACCAACAGTACCCAGCGTGGCACTGACTTGCAGACTACACTTGAAGCAGCCCTGCATTAAAGGGCTCACCACAAGATAAAAAATGTCTCAGTCCAACTAAACCTCAGCCAAACCTGGTATCTAATGAGCAAGAGAGATGAATTCCTGACATAAGGAATGAGATACAGAGTTGGGAATAAAATTTTTTGGAAGTAATACTTCCACGCCAAAGCAGTGGGCAAAAGAGTCCCCATACACTCAAACTAAAGCAAGTCTCTGAACTGCCTGCACAGGAAAATGTATGTGCATGTATGTCCATGTCTTTATGTATATATGTGTGTAGGTGTGATTAAACATCACAATTAATACAGCTAATGAAAATCCAAATTCATTTGGTGATATTTCTTCCTAAGGCTTTCTCCTGGAAATCTGTGGAAATACAGTTTTTATCTTATTATCTGACATGTTATGTAGGCTCTTGACTAAGCAAAGCCAGAAAGAGAAAACTCACAAAATAGGTAAAACTCTACATACAAGAAATATGATCTTCAATGTATTTCTCAGTCACAGCCTCAAAACATTCTAATTTATTTCAGTAACTAAAGATTGACAAGTCAGTTTAACCAATAGAATAACATTTGCAGAAAACTGGAGTTCAGTACCTGCTGTGAATAAGTAAGAATCACATTTTCAAAAATAAAATTCATCTAGCCAAATGAGAAAAAAATAATTTGCAGCTGCTAAATTTGTTCAACTTATAGCAGCTCAGCAAGCTTCCTAAAGTCTTTCTCACAAAAATATCCTCCCTGACTATCAGGATGTAGGCAAAAAATATATGACTAGCCCACCCTGAAACACCCTTATCAGTGAAATCTTGGTTTGGATATCTAAAGATGTTCTTCTGATTTTCACTCCTTAGTATATTCATTCTCACAATGTATTGTCCCAAATTTAGCCCAAGAGATTCCAAAAACTAGTATTTCTGCCAGTAGATTGGTTCTATTTAAATAATCTGAAATCCAAATTAGACAACAGGAACCCAAAAATCAGCATAGTTAAGTTCCATACATAGTGAGTAAAAAAAATTGCATCTATAAACGAAGTTTAAACAAGATTTTTAAATTTTGCTAAATATTAGTAAAATATCATGCTGCCTTTTCTAAATCAAACAGAAGTGCATTAGATCTTTGCCTAGTTTCCACATTAACTTAGCAATAATGTGATTTAAAGAGGTAGGAGATTTAAAGAGACAAACTGCTATTATTCTATGCTTTCAAGGAGAGAAAAGGCAGGGAAATAAATGGAGGTTGTAGATTTACTAGTGCCAGGCACTACGACTTTAACTCACTGAATCCTTATCCAACCTTGAAGTACTACTAACCACCATTCACAGACGAAGAAATTAGCTACTCATGCCCCATGAGACTAGGCACAGTGCATAATAAAGTAGCCAAAGTCGATTTGATTAAGTCTTATTCGAAGGCACAGGGCTGTGGTGGGTGGTGACCCTGAGTATGAAGAGGAATTGGGGTGATTCAGTAACAGGACAGCTGAAGACTTGGGGTGTGTCTGCGAGCTCAGTGCCCACGACAATAATAGAAGATTAACAAAGCAAGGGCTCCATTCTAGAGATCAAGCCTGCACCTTCCAAAAGCAAATGGCCACAAATTCCAGAACTATATCTTCAAGAGCCAGACTTCAGTGCCTCATTTATTCCCATAGCATTCACTTCAGGGTGGGGACGAGGGGCAATAATCAATCCTTCTACAAGAACAAATTACTGACAATTCCAGAGGTCCTTTCTTCACTTGTTAAGATTTACCAACCCCTCTCCACCTCTGTACTTCTAAAATATTCTTATGCATCCTTAAAAGTCTCTTCAAACCTTCTCCTCTCTGAAGCTCTTCCTAAAATCCCTTATTCTTACCCTCTACCTCCTTTATATTAATCTTACTCTTGCACATCACTTATCATTGCACTGCAATGACATTTATTTATATAGTGTGTCTTCACTGAACTACAAGCTTTTCAATGTTAAGCTATATCGTAAGCATTTGGGTTCCCTAATGTTAGCATAATGCCTGGAATATTAAAGGCACTCAAACTTGTTTGTGAATTAAATTTAGCTCTAGCAATTATAGACTTCCAGAAGATCCTATTTCTATAAGTTTTCATCTTTATAAATAAGAATGTGGAAAATGATACAATGAAGAGAAAGAAAAAATACATTCAACTTAGCTACTACAATACTTCAGAGTAGAATTTTATTAATACAACCTACTGATTTAAGAATTGATTATTTATCTGAACTAGACTGAAATTTACCTTGACAACTCATGTATACAGTTAGCTAGAAAAACAAACAGCAGAGCCAATATGGTGAGGCAGGGGAGGTTCCACATTTACCTATTTCTTAAGAGTAAACATCTCAAGGATCACAGAGCAATTTTTACATGAAAAAGAACATTACTTTTTATAAGTAAGGATAATCAAAAGCAATTCTAATACACAGAGCATCACTTGGTCAACAGTTGACTGGCATTTATCATATCTAGCGATTCACACTTTTATTTCACTTTCCACACTTTCAAACAGAAATTTCACTGAACTTCACTTCTCACTGTCTTTAACCACTCACTCAACCCTTGTTAGGCAGCTAGGAAAAACAGGACTGAATGACTGCAGCTAGTATTTTCAGCAAAGGAAACTAAATTAATTCCTCTCTCACATGACCTATGGTTCCTCTTTGCATAGTTTTCCCTCCTTCTAATGCCACTGCTAACGTTCCTAAGAAAATGTACCCCGGCAAGAAAAAGAGATGACAGAGGGTTAAGAAGATGGCTTTACAGACAGACAGATCTCACTGACATTCCAATCTTATCGCTCACTAACTGAGGAATTAATCTCCAAGTCTTGGTTTCCTCATCTACAAAATAAAAATAATAATAGAATCCACTAGATGATCATGAAGATTAAATAAGACAAAGCATGAAAATCACTCAATAAATTATAACAGTTATTATTATCAGTCTCAAAGACAGGTTAGCTTGACGGTTAAGAGCATGAGCCATCCCACCTGAATCTGAACTCTGCCACTTCCTAACTATTTTGCAAATTAATTAACCTCTTGTGGCCTAATGCCCATTGCATGGTGTTCCTGGGTGATTAAATGCATAATTTAAAGCAATCAGAACAGTGCCAGACACAGAATAACCTCTTAGTAATCATCAGTTGCGATCATTACAATTAACTACAAACATCCAGAAAAGAGTCCTTACACATCAAATTTTGAGATTTAAAAGGTGACAAATGGCATGAATGAGCAATTGATAAAAATATTAAACAATGCTCAGCTTCAGTCATTATGAACAGAATACAAATTTAAAACATGACTTCATTTTTCACCTTTTTGTAACAATAGAAAGATAACATCAAATGCAAATGAAAGAATGGAAAAACACACTGATAATATACAGCTGATGGAAATATAAATTTGCACATTTTTGAAAGGCGACTTACTTCATATATCAAAAGTGTAAAAAGTTTATTCTTTGACTCTGCCATTCCATCTTCAGAACTATATCCAACAGAAATATTCATCAAAGTGGGCAAACATATGTGAAAGACACTGGAAACACCCCATATGCACATCAATAACATACTAGTTAAATAAACCACTTTACATCAACACAGATGTAAAGAATATTGAAGACCTACACATAAAAAAATGAATACATACTCACTATATATATAAGAAAGTTATAGGACAGTATTTATAATATGATGCCTCTTCTATTCCTAAATATGAAGCAAAATCACACATCTACTTACATACTTATCTCTATGTGCATAGAAAAAACTGCAAGAAAAGTGACTCACTTGGCAAATACGGTGTCTACACTATTTAAATTTCTGCAATATGTCTGTACTTTTCATTTTTGATTTGTTGTTGTTTACTTAAAGTAGCAAAAGAACAAAGAATGGTCAAAAGCAGATTCTGAAGCCAATAACTTGGATTTGCACATCTACCACCTGCCAGCAACATGCCCTCTCCGCCTCACTATCCCTGTTTGTAAACTGAGAAAACCAATACTAATACTAAAATGACACTTTTATTAACAATAACAACAATAACTGCCACAGTGCACAGCTGTGGTGAGCATTAAGTAGTTAACAAATGGAAAGCCTTAGGACAACACGTGGCCCAGAGTGAGCGATATATGAGAACTGCCCACTATTATTAAAAGACACTAGGTCAGCCAAGCCATCCCTCAGAAGCCCATTTAAATGCTAAGATGAACAACAAAATGATCTATAGACAATTATTATAATAAATACAGTTCACCCTTGAAGAACAAAGGTTTGAACTGCTCATGTCTACTTATACACCGATTTTTTTCAATAAATATATTGGAAAATTAGTTGAAGATTTGTGACAACTTGAAAAACTATTTTTTTCCTCTAGCTTACTTTGTTGTGAGAATACAGCATATAATACATGTAACATACAAAATATGTATAAACTGACTGTTTACATTATCAGAAAGGCTTCAGGTCAACAGAAGGGTACTAGAACTTAAGTTTTTAAGTTTAAGACAGTCACAAGTTACCTGCTGATTTTCCACCTGGGTGGGGAATTGGGACCCCTAACCCCCACACTGTTCTCAGATAACTGCACACTGGTTGTGGGTAACCAATTAACAGTACTTTATTTCTGTGCTACAACTTCCTGACAGCCAAAAGACCAAGGATTTAGAGTTTAGCTCGGCTTCCGTCTTACCCTTAATTCCCTCACCTGTTTAACAGAAGAAGTTGACTTAGACAGTCACTAAAATTCTCATATCCTAATTGGTAACTTAACTGTTTGAAGTAATTATAGATCATTATAGTTGCCTCAGAAATATATGGCTAGCCAGTCTCTTGGAACACACTGTAACAAAAAGGGCCTTCCTCTATCTGAACATCATAAAACTGCATTTCCTTACAAGCATTCTGGACCTCATACATTTCATCCACTTAAATAGTTTCCTCCCCCCATCCCACTCCCCATGTCATAAATAGAAATTAGTGATATTTTACTCCATGTTCACCAAGACTTCATAGCTTTACAACTGCATGGAGAACAGGAAACTTTTCCCACCTGCTAAAAAGCTCTCAAATATACTCCACAGTGAAAATTCCTTGCACACACTATAAAAAGCAAACAAAGAAAAAATGCACAGGACACTTACACGGAATGCTGCAAGAATGATTCTTGTCACTTTCTCTTTGACAGATTCTTGAAGGATATCAGACAGAACTGGAATGATATTATAGCGCCGCAGGTGTTCACACATCTGAGGTCTGAATGCCAAAAGCCATACTGAAAAAATTACAGCCATCGCCTGTCCTGCTCTCTTCTCTCACTCAGCAGACAGAGATAAATCAGAGACCACTAGCTAGAGATACGCTCAGCTATTAGACTCTCAACCCTACACTGAATCACATTTCCCATTTCCCCACCATTCTCCCCTCTCTTACCTGGGAGAGAGACTTCTTCCTACCCAAGACCCACAGCCCCAGCAAGACCTGTATCCCATTCGTTCTGCACAACGTCCATAGAGCCAAGCCCTTCCTATGTCTTCAGCCTCTTTTTGGTTGGTTTCCTCTCCTCAGCCTCTAAATATGCTTAAGTCCTTTCCCACCATAAGACTATACCTAAGCCTTGTACCAATCTCTCCATCTTTCTTCTTCCCAACACATGAAGGTTTCTTCCAAGAATCATCGCCATTAATATGGCAAATATGGGATCAACAGTGACCTGAAATTGCCAGTTTCAACAGTTTCTTTCACCTGAGAATCAGACCTCCATCTCCAACTACTTACTGGAAAGCCCTTCTCCCATTCTCCTCTCCATCTGAACTCCCCCCCATGAAAGAAAGGCAGCAGGAGAGCGTGATGGTTAAGGCTCTGGAATCATCTTGCCATGCTTAGCCATATACCAGCTACGTGACCTTGAATGAGCTTCCTACCTATAAAATGGGGATAACAGGACAAATCCCATGGGATATGGGTATAATTTCATTAGTCAATATAGGAACATTCTTAGTGAAAGAGTTTTTGTGCTGAGAAGAAACTGATTTCAAGGTACATGTCACATAATATTCAACAAATGTTTGCTGCTGCATCTACTATTGTGTTCTGATTTCTCCAGATGAAATTAATCACTGCCATGGTGCCACATATAAATCAGCTATTCTTGTTCTGTATATGTATCTATCAGTCACTCCCACTAGACCAGAGAGCAAAAGAGGAGTTTGTTTTTTTATCTCAGCTCTTAAGCACAGTCCCTGGTTAATAACAGCACTTTAAAAATGTTTGTTTGCCAAATGAACAATTAAATATTCATTCCACTTGGTCTTTGACTTCAGAAGAAAAAAAGGAGAACCTAAAGCTTTAAGAACTGTTTTGTCCAAGTGAAGTCATTTTTGTTTCCTGCCTAGCAAAATAACATTTTTAAAAAATGACAAATACAGAAGCCCCCAAATTCCATGTTATCATTTCCTCTAAGCTGCTTTCCCTGATTTATAAAGAAAATGTACTATTATCCTCCATACTATTCAATGCAAACACCAAGCTTGGGCTTCTCTTGCGATATCTATTTTTCATTTTGCTAGAATGTTCTATACTCTTAGCAGACACTAGGACATTTGAAAAGTATTGAAATGGCTGTAATTACTAATATAAAAATCCTGAAATCTCACAAAATATCAAAGACAAACTGAACAAGAAAAGAAAGGCAGATAAGTATCTGTTCTATCTTAGAGGGCATTATCAAGAACTACCAAACTTGATGAGGTAATACTTGAGGTGATCAAAAATTGCTCCTTCCAAACAGAAATGTCACAAGAAAGAAATCAAAGAACATCTCTGTGCCTTCCCTTAGGACTGTAACAGAGCCTAGCCTTTCCCAGGTGACCTCTCCCTGGGCCTCCCTTACCTCTATGCTCAGAACTCCCAAGGAGGGTGCCTGTGTGATTAGGTATATGTACAGACTAGAAGTATGACTTGACAAATACTATGGAAGTTTGTTAATATTTGTGCCCATGATTTTTATGACCTGAGTTTTACATAAGATGCTTTGTACATATTTATGATAAACTATCCACTTCACATAGAACAGCATAAAAGAAAAAGTCATCCTTATCACCTTCTTAGTACCACTGCTAAGATATAATCAGTATTAGTGGATTTCTATGTTACACTGCAGAAATTTTCTATGTGTATTATATGCACTTTTTTTAATATAATAAGGTTATACTATAACTTGCATTTGTATTTTTTTTCATTTAATAAATCTTATAGAGATTCACTGCATTTTTAACAACTTAACTTATATAAATATTTAAATCCATGGTGCTTTCAACTTTAAAGAAGAATTCCTTAATTCAACAGCATTTGTTGAGTTGGTTATATTATCAGATATGTGAAAGGGACTCCACTTTATTTTTAAATATACTGTACTTAGAATCCAACCAAAGGTGAGGGAGCCCATTTGTCCTTGCAGGTCTAGCAAACTGCTTGGCATCTACAACCTCAGATGGCCTGCCCTGTGAAGAAACTCATCAGGGATGTTAGGCCTGCACTGTTCTTGGTTCTTAACTATTGCCCAAAAAGGCCCTACAAATCTTTACTCAATATTCATTCAACAAATATTTATCAAGTGTCTACTATGTGCCAGACTTCTTGCCCTGGGCACAAAACCATGAACCAAACAGGCCTCAGTCCCTTGCCTCAGGGAGCTTACAGTCTAATGGAGAAAGAGGAAAAGCATACACACAGAAAGCAGGGAAATTATAGAACATACTGGAATCTGACAAGTTCAATGTATCAAAAATAATGTAAGAAAGGGAAACAGGAAATGCACAGAAGGAGACATGGGTGCTCCTTCAAACAGGATCTTTAGGGAGGGCCTTACTGCTGAAGACACAACTGACAGAACCCCAAAGGAAGATAAAAAAGCAAGCAATGCAGCAATCTAGGGGCAAAGTGTTTGTGCTGCAGTATGGCAGATCCAATTGGATGGATGAGGTCATCTCAAAATACATATTAAGGTACCATGCACTACAGATACTACCCTCCTTTCCACAGCTGCTCTTTACCATGTGACTCCCCCTCTTAATATTCTCTAGTGACTTCCCATTGCCAAGAAAATCTTCTAAATCCTAAATGACCTCAAAAGCCCTGCACGCTCCAGACCGGCCTGCTTCACAGCCCTCTCTCTGCAACTGCAGCTCCTCCACCACTACAGGTTTTCCCTCCTCTGGCCCTGGTTCTCCACACACACCTCTCGGAACCCAAGACGCAGGCCTCATCCCTCCACTTCCTCAAGAAAGCCTAGCAAACCTGGCCCCAGATGACATCCCCTCAATATACACTCTCAAGGGACCTATGCTTCTCTTACAAGCATTGCCACAAGTGTATTAAAAAAATCCAAGTGTGTAGTCCCTTGTCTCATGCTGACCGCCTGAGATACAATGCAACCCTAGGAGGACAGGAGTCGTGCCCATGTTGTTCAGTGTTGTGCTTACAGCACCATGCACTATACCTAGTAGGCCCTCGATAAGTATTTCTGGAGTGAATGAGCAAACAAAAGAAATATAAACAAACTTCAAATCTTACACCAATTCCAAATAAATGGGTCTCTAATATAGTTCAATAATTAAGGTGGACCAAAATTTTATCCTGATAATCATCAATACTACAGAAATACATAAAACTTAGTACTATTTATTATCCTGTTTCTTTTTGGTATGTATTCTATGTAATTGCCTAATTTTTTTTAAGTCATCTCAGTTTGAGAACTAATATAAATTGCTAATCAATTTTGGCTGCACCTTATGTCATCCTATTTTACTAGAAAATATTTATGGTAATAGAGCTCTCTTAGTCACAAAATATTGTTAAACTGTTAAAGTAATTTGATAAATTATATAAGTAACAAAAAACTACCTGTATTTAGACTGACAACAAAAATACATACACACAAAAAAAGATGTTTTAGATACCCATCATACTATCTCCTGAATACTATTTGTTTAATGTCATTCAACTACAGTTTTACTTTGATGTAGTTTTTCGCTTTTTTCAGTAATCAAAATGTATCTTTTAACCCCCACAACCAAAAAACTGTTCGAAAAGAAAAAAAGAACTTCTTTTACACAATTTATTAATGCATATGATATTTTTCAAAGCACTTTCAAACCAAAAATTAGAATTAAAAGGAAAATATTATGATACCCATCTTTTCAGATGAGGTACCCAAGATTTTAAAAGGTGATATAACTTGTTGAGATTACAATAGTGACTTAAATCTTGAATCTGCATCAGGAGCCTACTGACCTCATGCCTGAGTGAGAGTTCTTTGTGCCACGTCAGACTTCCTGGGCTGAGAATTGGCCACAACATGCACTCTCACTGCAGCAAACCTCAGTAATAGAGAAAAACTGTTTTTATATCTACTTCTCAACATGTTTAAGAGAATATCATTTGGACAGACTTTCCAATGTTGATAAAAATGCAAATTCTTCTATATAATGATGGAATAATTGCATCATAAGGAAAAGAGTAACTAATAGAATTTACCTTACTGCTGAATATGGTCTCAGAGACCCACATTCTTCAGAATTACAAAGTAATTCAAGAATTGAGGAATTATAAAGTAAGCAGGCAATACAAATAAACATAAAACCTTCAGTAATATTGTACTAAAGTAAGAGTGATGATATAAAAATGCTCATAGACAAATTTTCAATGTTCCTCTCCCTAGTGTTGAGACTTAAGTACAAACTGAATGAGAAACAGTGAAAATAATATTCACCTAAGTTTTGGAATTGTGGGCACTTGAAAAAAAGCACTGCAGTAAAAAGTACCTGAGCCTAGACAGTGAAAATGCACAGCCCGTGGTGTCAGTGAAGCACCAAGTTAGAACTTTTCAATCACATAATTGACTAAAATAAATTCCAGAAGCCAGTTTTACATGAAATAAGAAGATTGCTGATTAACAGTCCCAAAAGTATTTAATGTTTCATGACTATTAAATGAATCTTTTCTCATAGAAAAAGTGAGCATGCACACATGTAAGTACCGTTTCTGCTTCTATCACAGACATTCACTTTTAAAAGTAACACAGGACAATCAGTATCAGTGTCAGTAGGGCATTGAAACAACTGAAATTCTGTACTTTGGTGATGGATAAATGAATTGGTTTAGAAAACCAATTGGCAATATCAATTAAAACTAAATTTGCATATGCCTTATAACCTAGCAATTCCATTTTAGAATTAACTGTCAAAGACATGTTATTATTGTAACAGCCAAAAACTAGAAGTAACCCAAATATCCATTATCAAGGGAATAGATAAGATTCATTTAACAGATCACTACACAGCAATAAAAAGAAGGAAATACTGCTAAATGCAACATGAATGAATCTCATTGACACAATATTGTGCCAAAGAATTCAGACATCTAAGAGTTCATACTACATATAATTCCATTGTAATAGAGTTCAAGATCCAGAAAAGCTAATCTATGGTAACAGATGTCACGATACCGATAACTTTGTGGGATCCGAAATGAAGGAAGTTTTGAGTAGGAAGTTACATAACATATAAATTCAATCAGATGAACATTTAAAGTCTGTGCATTTTATGTAAGTTATGACATAAAGGTAAAAATGATTGAAGGAAGGGAAGGGACAAGGGGAAAGGTCTGCCTATCAGAAGTTTTACCAAATTATCTTTAGCAAATCACTAAAACTCTTCCAAGTTGCTTTGTCAGCAATAAAGGAATATAATACCAGCCCTACCAAATATTTTTTTAAGTCTACTACTCAAATCTGACTCAAATCAGTTCTACAAAGCACAAAACAACTATAACATATATTATTATTATTTCATATTCAGGAACTAAAATACAATTCTTCTGAATTCTTCTGAAGTTATCTTATTAAAAGAAATCCTCTAGTCAATACTCATAAAATACCTAGATTAAATTAACTTAAAATAGTCTTAGACTTAGGTCTTACAAAAACAAGTATTTTTACTAATAATTTAGAAATTTAGAAATCTCCCTAAAGATTGCTTTCAGTATAATTAGCTTAGTCATATAATTCAATTACATGACCACTAGGACTCCTTATTACAGGGAAAAATTATTGTGAACTTGAGGAAATATTATTTGCTTTATAAATTACTGCTTTATATACAACTTCTAGGAACCTATCTAATGCATATTTTATGTGACCTATTGTTATAAGAGCTATACACTGAAAATGGTATGTAAAAAAAGTTGCGTACTGAAATACCTTACCATGTAATTTTCTTTTGCATTGCCAGAACACAACTCCATGCGATCCTTCCAAAAATCTGATTAGAAGAACAAAACTCACAGGTTCTTCTCTTTACTTCTTTTCTTAAGGTTCATTCTGTGTGTATATTTCAATGACCTCCAATGTTTAAAATGTGTTAATATTGCAATAAGAAGATAAAAGGTAATTGAACAATAAATATCATCCAAGAATTGCTTTAGATAAAGAACAATGCACTTGAAAACTGCACAGACATGTAATTGATTGTGAATTACTTTGGGTCCTCAGACTTTACAACTCACCAGCTAGAGCAGACTACATACAATTAAAGAACAGGCCTGAACTATCTGACTTACTGACACAGCCCATTCATTTCTGTTACCTGGCTGCACTTTTGATGAATTTATCAACAAAATAGTAAAAAAAAAATCATTAAAGTACTCTACCTATTCTGGAAGATTGAAAAGTATCACATTAACAAACCCCATATTAACAAGGATATTAAAACTGCCACAGACCATTTAAGAAATTCAGCTAAAAGCCAAAAAAGCTGAATTTTTTCTCTAGTTCTAAAGTGCTGTTAATTTTTTTCAGTCTTTTTATTTATTTTTTTATTTAACTTTATGTGGTACATATACACAATGGAATACTATTCAGCCTTAAGAAAGAAACAAATCCTACCATTTGCAACAACATGGATGGAGCTAGAGGGTATTATGCTCAGTGAAATAAGCCAGGCAGAGAAAGACAAGTACCAAATTATTTCCCTCATTTGTGGAGTATAACGATGAAGCAAAACTGAAGTAACAAAACAGCAGCAGACTCACAGACTCCAAGAGGGGACTAGTGGTTACCAAAAGGGAGGGGTGTGGGAGGGCGGGTGGGGAATGAGGGAGAAGGGGATTGAGAGGTATTATGATTAGTACACATGGTGTCGGCGAGGTCATGGGGAAGACGGTGCAGCACAGAGAAGACAAATAGTGACTCTGTGGCATCTTACTACACTGATGGACAGTGACTTCAATGGGGCATGGTGGGGACTTGGTAATATGGGTGAATGTAGTAACCACATTTTCATGTGCAACCTTCATAAGAGTGGATGTATCTTGACAACATTAAGCTAAGTGAAAGAAGCCAGTCACAGATGACCACTTATTATGTATTTTTAAAAATTCATTTGCATGAAATGGGTGGAAGAAACAGAAGGTAGATTAGCAGTTGCCAGAGGTTGGGAGCAGAGAGCAGGAATGAGGAATGACTGTTAATGTGTATAGGGTTTCTTTTTGAAGTGCTGAAAATGTTATAAAGTTAGATCATGGCAATGGCTGCACAACTCTGTAAAAATAGTAACACCCACTAAGCTGCAAATGGATGGATTTTATGGTATGTAATAAAACTAAAAAGGAAAAACTAAATAAAATTGAAAGTTTTCTTCCTCACTTGAACATTCCATCATCATGGAAGTTCTAATGGGCAGAACTGCTCCAAAACAACAAAAGGCAGAATAAAATAAGCAATCAGGAGAAACTGGCAATCAAGTTAGTAACTACCAGTGAAACCATGTTCATCAGCAATACCTAATGCAACCTGGATCTGCAACAAAAATAGCAGAGAACAGGATACGTTCAAATGCGGGAGCTAGGAGTCACCCTGCTCCCCTACACACATGTGTAAGAGAAGCTGGACAGAGGAAAAAGAAAGCAAAGAGAAACAAACCAATCCAAAATTCCTAGATTCTTTCCAAATCCTCCAAAGCTTGTGAGAGATCACAGTATCCTTCTTTGCCACAGGGCAACAGCATGACGATTATCATCTGAGGCTGTGTGGCTTCCTCAAAAGAACGGAAGATGGGTCATTCACATTCAAGAGCCAGTAAAGGACCGGACAGTTTACAGTAAGGACATATGATTTGATACCATTTATTTTTACATTCAGGCAGAGACAATACAATGCATTTTAAGGAAGCTCCATTTATGTAATATCATCTAAAAATAAATGTTTGTATGATCCACTCACAACTTATGATGTTTCTGTGGCATTTTAAGACTCTTAGATCCTTCTAATTTCACATTGCATTGTAAAATTTTATCTATCTGTTTTATACTGACATCAGGTGGCAATACCACTTTGCAGATTGCTTTTCTATGCTCTCTTAAACCTAGAGATTTTCAGATACAGTATTGATATGTTTAAGTCTGAGCAGGCTGTGGCACGTGATGAATGCCTGAAGAGCCAACTCCAGTTCAGCTGCCTCCAAAGGCAAACTGCCTCTTTGGAGTTTTTGCTACTCAGGAGCCAACGTTGGGCAAGCTGGTGTGACTTTCTGTACCACCTCACTGACCATACCCAGGAAATGGTGCTTACAGTAAGACCTGTGTCACAGAGGCAGTGTGAATATGTCAAGATATTAAATGTAAAATGAGTAAAACAGTGTAGGGCATGTAGTAAGGGCCCAGTAAATATTAATTACCAATTCAGATTCTCTTAGCACAATACAACTATCAAAAGAAGAGCTAAAAACACCCTGCTCTCAACCTGTTTGAGTCTGCTTTCCAAGTTGATAGCCATCTGGAAAAGTAAGAACCTTCAGGAAGAGGCGGTATGTTCAGGTTTGAAGGGCACTGAGAGAGGAAGGTGGGATTCAAGGTACCCTTTTCCTTACAGTTACCCTCATCCTAATTCTATTTGGGATGTATGTGTATGAGTCAACCAGATAAACCACTTTGACTAAGGCATTGCCTGTTCAATTCATCAGTTTTGTTTTTCCAATATGCTTAGCCAGAAAGAGTAAAAATAAGGATGTCATGTCACCAGAAGTTACAACTCATTATATGTATGCTTTAATAACTTAAAAACCCTTTACTAGCACTCAGATAAGTTTATAAGACATAAGATTTTGAAAACACCTTTTAAAAAATGTACCAATAAGTCTAATACACAAATTAAACAATTTTTCAAAATTCAAACTGGTAGAAACTCAAATTATATGAAATAAAGATTCCCAATTTTAACATCTGTTATGGCTGAATATCTAGACTTCTAATCCTCCACCTTCTTCCCCCACCTTGACCCTAAATTACTTACCTAGTTCTATACTTTGTTCTGATTTCATTTCACAAGGCTAATAGCCATTATCTGCAAACTATTTGCCAAATTATTCAACCTACTTTGAAAGGCCTTGCTCTTGGCTTTGAAAATGGGTTCTGCTGCCATCTACAGTCTCAGAGCATACATACAGGCATATTCCATGCAGATTATGGAAGTACCGGGAATTAATATGGACATTAAATAGCTTCTACAGAGCTTCATTTGGTCTATTACAGACAGGTTGCAGACATTACCTTCTAAAAATGCTTTCCAGTGTCCCAGAGGTATTTCCAACAAATGAAGCTAGATGTATGTCACCTACATTTCTAGCTTTTTCTCCTCATATCTTTTCTCTCAACTGGCTCCAGTCACACCCTGTCCAATCCTTACTTGTCCAAACTTATTGCCTGCTCTTGAGATATGCTGAGTACAACAAAGATAAAACATTCCCAAATGGGAAGATAACTCTAACTAAGAAAGGAACTTGGGAAAATATGATTCGTTTTAACCTTTAAACCTTTAAACCTTTTGGCTCTAAAAAAATTGTGGGAGACACTGGCCCAACAGAGGTGATTAGGGGGTTCTGGCCACCTTGTAGCCTTACATAAAGCCTTGAGCAACACAGTACAAGTAACAGGCTTTAGTGTCATCAGATAACTGAACCATTTTCTGGAACTGCAACACTGCTTGCTGCAGTGTTCACGTATCTGTTAGATACTAGACAGTTTATCAGACAACTGAAATGTGAAATGAGTAACTTCATGATTATTCACTCCAGTTGTGCATCTGAATTCAGACTCTTGCTTTGATTCTCAGGTCTGAGATACAGGGAAGAGCAAGTCTTGTGTCTACCATAGAAAAAGTGACCACTAAAGACCATAAATATTTATATATAGCTTTTACGATACCATTAACCTAACTAGAAGTTATATTAAAATCCATAGATTTACATTGGGGGAACTAGTAAACATTTTTAGATTTTTAAATGACTCAAAAGAACTCATATTCATGGTGTTAGGAGGCCAGTGAATTAAGAAGGAATATACTTACATCACTTGAAGAGACTGTTCCTGTTTCAACAGCGAAACCGCTACCATGCAGCTTCTATTAAGAAATAAATAACTTATTACTTAGTTTTGTTTTTTATTTTATCCTAACTTATCAGCTTATGAAAGGGAGATAAGCAAAGTTTATAATTTTTTTCCAATCCTACTTAATGGAATATCACCAACTAATAAAAAGCATGGGGATGATATGAAATATTCTAAAGGGCATTACACTCTTACAGATAATAACTTAATAAATTACTTAAAATTGAACAATAAATTGAATACTGAGCTCCAGCTAAACTTCTTAAGTGAAGTTATTGCAAATTTCCAAGTCTCAGGATCTACTTATTTGTTTTTCTGATAAGATGACTGGCTTAGCTTGTCTACATTACATTCTGTGGCAAAGCTTTCAAAACAGGTGCGTAATAATGGGGAAATACTACATGGAACTTAAATTAGGTTATCCACAGCAATGCTAACAAGTTAGAATGAAAATCAAAATCTCACATGCTATGTAGGAATAACCAAAGAAATTCAAGGTAAAAAGTCAAAGGTTGAATTACAAGAGAAAAGTGGTAATGAATTTCTGCAAGGAAATTTTTATTTTGTTTTATTCAATAATCATTATCTACTGAGTGCCAGGTATGAGCCCCCATAACGACACACAATGCTACCTCCTCAAAAGTTACTATTCAGTCAAAGAATAAAATACCCAAACTTTCTACTAATTTGGACTTTTGAAAGTTTATTTCTATTAGAATCATGAATGTGATCCTTTTTATGAAGAAAACACTTGAGAGAGAGATCTTTCAGATTAAAGAAATATCACATGACATTTAAGCAAAGTAGCAAATAAAATCCCAAACTATCCTGTTTGATTCTTTAAACAAGTCTGTAATTTAATCCTGATAAAAGGCTATGGAAGATGCATCTGCCAACAGCAAGAGAGATGGTGCAACCCCGAGCCCAGCAGAAGCAGTGACCAGACATGCGCCTGGGCACCATGAAGACACCCTGCTGCAGAACTTGCAAAGGAGGAATGCCACACCAAAACTGAACAAAGCCAAAGACTTGGTGAGAAAAGAATGCACTAGGCAGTTACAGAAAGGGTCTGTAAGAATGGTTATCTATACCAGTAAGCTCAACTCTCATGAAAACTGTTTTGGACATTGAAACATTTGCTTCCACTAGTGACTAAAGAGATTTCCCCAAGCGCCGGACATGGTTTCAACCAGAGCTCATCATTCCAAAAGCAAGAAATCATCTGTGATGAGCAGTCTAAGATGAAAAAACCCAAAATATTAGTAGCAAACTATGATATACATTCTTTCCTACCAATTTTCATTTTATGGATTCAGTTACAACAGAGCCTCATTACCACTAAACCATAAAGCTAACACTTAAAGCAGAAGAAAAAACTAATTTCAAAAAAGAAAAAAAGGGTGGTGGAGGGGCCTGGAGTTACTGATTTAACTAAGCATTTTGATCCCAAATAAAACACACTTACAAATAGAAAATCTCATCTTCACACACCTATTTTTCTTGTTTGAAATACCTTGTTTTTGAAATAACCTCACAAACTCAGTAAAATCTGCACATTTGTGGATCTTGCAAAAATACTGTTAAAAACTAAGCCACAAGGTGTTAAAATTTATGCTGTTGACCAAAGAATACTTGATTTTGTTCAGAATACTCCAAAACATCCCCATCAAATGTTAAAGGCAATTAGGCTTCCCCCAAAAAGGCAGGAAATAAGACAAAAAAATAAATTCAAGCAAAATGTCATGTCTCTCTTAGACCTCAAATTAAAATCAATTAAAATAACATCACCCAAAATCTAAATTACAACTTTCAAAAAACATTTCAAATAGACATTTATGTGTAATCTAACACTAACAACACAGTAACTACCTGTATTACTTCTCCTGGTCCCAATTCCTCCATGTCTCCCATCCCCACACCAAAATCTCATTCTCTTCTACCTTTTCTTCCCCAGAATACTCCTCCCCAACTCACGTTCATTTCAGTCCTTTTTCTGAGGATCATTACACCAAGTGTCCCCTTACCACCAAATAGTTAGTCACTGGAAGCCTAAAAAAAATGTTCCACCAAGCCATCATAAGTGTCCTGTCTTTCCCTGTTCTAGGAAACCACAAAGACAAAAACTGAAAACCTGTCAATTTCCCCACCATTAAATTAGCAAGCTATTTCTCTCTATGGAGTAGACCTAGAGAGAGACCTGAAAGCACCCAGACCACCAACAAGCAGACTTCACGCTTAGCCTTAGGCCTAAATGCTCCATCCCACAGTGATGCAGTGAAATCCTGAGGAGCTGCCACTGTGTGAGACAACTAACTACCTTGCAGCTGGACCCAGGAGCTCTGGGCTTACCTTGGGGCACCCACAAGCCTGCTATGGACACTTGGCCAAGACTAGGCTAAGTGGATATATTAATGATCTATAGTGTTTCTGTCTACAGTTTGAAACCCCCTGGTGACACCCAGAACTAGTCTGTCTACTGATGTAATGGTGACAGCTTGGCCTGGTTACATGACCAGAGGACATAAAAGATCCCACCAGAAACATTTGGAGAGCTCTCCCAAAACCAAGATTTCTCACACAGACCTTGGTGGTTCAGGGTCCTGAGGCAGATGTGGGAGCCATGCCTGTGAGTCTCTCAGCCCTAAGACTGCCTGCACTCTCTCTCCTGCAACACTGTTTCTTCTCCTTTCTTATAAGCCTTACATGGTAAGCCTTATGTTATGCTCTTTGGAACTGTGTGAGTGCGTTCAGTTCTCCAGCTGTGTGCTCTCGGCAGCCAGCTAGAAGGCAGACAGTCCCGGTCCACTGGAAAGAATGAATGGAAAGTCCCAAATGAGAGAAAAAACAGAAGTTTGAGTCAAGCCAAAGAAAGAAAAAGCAGTAGTCTGGCTTACTTATGAAGTTCAAAATGGCATTATTTTATCGTAACTTGTTGTACAATTAATTTCACATAATTACCATAAATAGCTTCAGAATGTTATATTCTTTTCAAGGATACTAAAGGAAATGTTTCTCACCTGTGAACTCAGCTGAGTTTTTATCCAGTTGAAGTAGTAATTTAAGTCACTACCTTCCATCAATTCTTTTCCCCAAGCTGCTAACTTGGCAATAATTCTTGCTGCCTGAAAAATAAGAAATACTTTTGATTGCTATATTGATTCTAAAAATCAGTTCATATACCTTAAAAACAAGGGCTCATATCCATTTTGCTGTATGATTTTCTTAATAGTCAACTCCTCCAAAAATAGCAGCTTAGTTTTCATTTTTAAAAATAAACTTTGAAACATAGTCAAAATGTATTTTTAAATATATCCATTAAACCAAACCAAAATTAGTTGTAGTTTAGGAATTTCATGACATCCACTGTATTATTCTGAGTTTCAAAAGTAAAATTCATTGTAAAACAAACAAAATCAAAAGAATAGAAAAATCTGTTTGGGTTTTTTTTGGGGGGAAAGGCACTAAATGAGTACTTTTAATGAATCTGTGGATGTTAACATCCAAAAATCTTCCTTAGAGGCAGATGTTCACCAAATCACTTGCCAGAGTTCTGAACAATCCCTATGGCAAACTGCCTGTCACTGTCTCATTCATTCTAAGCCCCTTGTGAGTTCTCACACTTAAAAATCTTTATTTGGTATAAAATATATCCTGCGTATTAAATAATCATCTCTCTTGATGTAAACAAATACCCTTTTCTAATTCAATGATTTCTCAAGTTTGTTAAACTACAAAACTCATAATTTTATAATTTTTAATTAAATAGGCAGTATAAACAGATGTATATCAAATCATGTGCTTTAAATATCTTATAACTTTATGTCAATTATACCTCAAATCTAGAAAAAATGCATATATACACACACAAAAAAAATAGGCAGTATAAAATACTACATCTCCACGCACAAACCCAATCTAATATTAGTACTTTTTGAAAGTCACTCTATCAAAACTACAATTATTCAGCAATACTCAATCCTAGTAGAGAACAGATGGTTGAAGTTAGCTAACCCACAATAATTTCTGTACTGGTAGACTGACGTTTGTTCATATGCTTAGATAAAGCTGAGCCTGGCAACAGAGACATGCATTTAAGGTCAGTCCAACAGGCATTCGAATGTCCTGGCATACTGGGAATTCTACACCATGGAAGACTAACATCAGCGCCTTGTCTCATTCACTGAGTTGCAACAAATGGAAGTTTTCTTGTGCTTAGCTAAGGGAATTTATAGATATTTTATCTAGTTTAAACTGACTGATCTAACTTTCACAAAGTAGATCAGGATTCCTGTAAGGAAATTGAGATTGAAAATTATAGCCACAGAAACACAAGCAAAATGGAAAAGACAAAGGAACAAGAGACTTCATGTGTCTACTCCTAGCAGAGGCTCTTCATCAGCACATGGCAAACCAATAACAGACTGACCCACAAAATGTAAAAGATTAGCCAAAAATAATCAAAGTCATAAAGAAAACATGGATTTGGCTGCATAATTAGTAATGATGAACCTAACCCTAACTGTATATTTGGTCTTTAATAATTTGGTCTTTAATAGATTTTACTATAAGACTATCAAAATAGGAAAAAACATGTATCCAGACAGTGAAAACAAGCCTCTACAATTTGAAAGGAAAAAATACATTACTGGTTTTTTAAAAAGTATTCCTCAGAATATTTAATA